>NW_023416295.1:75918738-76518738 GCF_014176215.1 Rousettus aegyptiacus
CATAATGGTTCTTATTAAGATAGAGGCAAGAGGGTCAGACTCAGAGAAGTCGAAGTGAAAACGGAAGCAGAGTGAGTTGAAGATGCTATGCTGCTGGCTTTGAAGACAGAAGAAGGGTCCATGCATACAGGTGGCTTATAAAAGCTGGAAAAAGCAAAGAAATGGATTCTTCCATAGAATATCCAGAAGGATCTCAGGCCTGATGACACCTTGATTTTGTTACTTCTTGTGTTCCTCTTCCAGAACTGTAAGATAAGCTCGTATTGTTTTGAGCCATCAGGTTTGTGGTGATTTATTAGATCAGGGATAGGAAACTAAGATGCTGGTCTTGAGGAAAGGAAAAGTGCCACTGGAAACATTTATTTTATTTTATTTTATTTTTTACCCTAGACAACAGGCATGTCACATATGCACTGTAGAAACTTGAAAAATATAGAAAAACAGAGAACGCAAGTCATCTATAACTCAACCACTCAGAAAATCACTATTTTAACATTTTTATTGTAGTAAGTTTTTGCAGTTCTTAATAGAGTAGAAGTGTTGCCGGAGAATGGGGTCCTCTTCTGGCGCGATGTCCAGGTTCTTGATGTCTCGAACAAAGAACTGAGCAAGACACCAAAATACAGTAGAAAAGAAAGGTTTTATTAGAAGGGAAAGTACATTTCCAGATGTGGAAGCGGGCCTGAGCAAGAGAAGCATGGCTCAAAAGGTCCGGAACAGAACCTTTGGGTTTTTATCCCTATTTACTGGGGGTGGTTACTTTTCTTAGAGGGGTGGGCTTCCTTGATAACTAACGATAGGAATGAGCGATTCATCATTTGCTTTCTGCACATGTTTGTTCCCAGAATTCAGTCTGTTAAAAAGATATTAATTAACTTCCGGGCATATGCATCATATTATAATGATGGTATAACAAGGCTCAGGTGAGTTGAAGGTCATTGGGGTCTTCCTTGCCCGCAGGTACCAGGGACTGGCTTAAACTGGTACCTAATTCTCTGCCTACTTGTTTCTTTGTGTGAGTTTAAAATATGCCTTATGGCTTGCTTAACTGTGGGTGGATTAGAGCAGACTCCTTCTAGGACAGGATGACCTCAGTGTCTTTGCAGGCAGACCTGAAACCCCCTAACTTTCCTGCCTAACTCTTTTCTAAGAGCCATGAACCCCCTTATTAGTATGGATATTGAGGGACGGGAGGTCTCTTCTTCCATATCTGCTTCCTACTGAGAAGGGCTGTTGTCCCTGCCTATTGGGGTTTCATGGAGCTCTTTCCCTTTGTGCCTCAGTTGGGGCGGGGTCTTGGGTTTCCTGCTGAAGTGCCACCTCAGTCCCTAGACAAGGAAAAGAAGATACAAATTTATTATTTAAATCATCTATTTATTAATTTCTATTATTGATTTGCCTATTAAGTGAGTAAAGGGAAACAGGTTTGGTTAACATATTTCTTAAAGAGTAAAAAAAGCCTTTGGCCTTAAATCCCCTCTCCTCTCAGACTCTAAGGGCCCTGTCTGACTTAACACCATTTCTGTTAACAATGGGCTGACAACCCTTATCAATTGCCAGAGGATCTGAGTCATCAGTTTGGGGCAATAATCAGGATTTGAGGGAGAGGCCTTTTTTCCCAGAGAAAGGAAGAAATAAAACAACTAGATTTACTAAAAAGATTAAGAACTCTGCAAGAGATGTTCATGTCCTTATAAAAGATTAAGAATTTTGCAAGTGATTTCTGTCTCATAAGCAGTTTTGAATTCTTTTATTATATCACAAGCAATTCTTTTATTATATCATAAGCATTTCCCATACCACTATAAATCTTTTGAAAATGTGCTTTTAATTATGATACAATATTCAACCAGTTTTCATATTCTAAAATTGACTTAATGTTTCTGTTATCAAGCATTTGAGCTGTTTGGGGTTTCCAGTACAATTAATGACAGTTTAGTGAATATTTTTATGTAAAAATTCTTGTCTGAATTTTGGATTATTTCCTTAAGATAGATATACAAAGATAAAATACTTAGTTTAGAGGTTGTGGATGATTTCAAGTCTGTGAACTTATTGAAAAATTATTTTCCGTTAGATTTATACTAATTTTCCCTTATTAATCATTTATATTGGCCAGGAAAACTACATATAGTTAGATCAGTGGCTTTAAAATATATTTTATTGATTCATCCTAAAAAACACATTTTGCGTCATAACTCAATACACACAAACACACACAAAGTGGCTTCCTCTTTCAACATACAATGCATGACTATGGTGTTATGTTTTCTGTTATCTTCTTTTTTTTAAAATGCTGAATATGATTCTCAAGGTGATTTCTGGGCCTAAGAAAAGGTTATGACCCTGTTTGAAAAACACTGCTTTAGATCTTGGGAGTGGACCCAGCCAAATGTAATTCTTACATACATGGAGATGGTTACATGCATCTAGATGGATCATAGGAACAGCCTCTTCTACAAATATTCCAAGCTTCAAGTTTCCTGCTACTTCAAGAAGCATTCTTGTGTGATGAAATAATCATAGCACTAGGAAAAAAAAAAAAAAAAAACATCTGCACGGAACAGCTGACCAACCTTTTAAAAACCTAAATTTAGCTCTGCCTCAAAGCCTAAATGTCATCCGCATTAGTTCTACATTTTGAATGTTTGTTAATTCACGAAATTCTCACAGGTACACCCCTTGTGATTTCTATGCATTTGATAATGGGAGATGAAGTGGCAATAACAGATCCTTAGAATTTTGAATTCTGTGATATTTTGATGTAAGTTGCACCTTTGGTGTTATCAACACTTTTGTATATCTGTGAGTTCTTCTAGCTAGGCTTTAAAAAAAGAATTATATCTCCCAGTTAACATCTGGGAAAGGCAAATGAACAAGTGAGCTTTTAAAAATAGAGAAGAGGACATAGATGAAAGAAGCCATCTCTATTATTAGATAGAATTGATTTTCTAGATTCAGGTCTAAGAGAAATTCGTTCTCATGTGTTAAATGCTACCATTGCGATGAAACGTATTTTTAAAAAATCTACCAGTAAATATATCAGAAGCATACTGTAGGCCATTCAGCTCTAAATTTTATGAGATATTTAAATGTCAAACACTTCATGAAACATATTGTATTTCCTATTGCTAGCTCTCTTTTTTTAAGCTGGAAAATAAAGAACACTAGAAGAAAGATAACAATGATAAAATACTTGAATGTTAAAGATTGTGAAAAAGTGGCTCAAAAATTATATTACCTTTTAGTTATGATTTACTTTTCATTTAAGAAATTCAAAGCACTTCATAGAAATCTTCATCATTAACTCGCACAGTTCTTTAGTGTCAGAAATGGACAAAACAATCTTATACCTACTGTGTAGATGGAGAAGTTTAAGGGGAAAGAAGGGCTCGTCTACGACCAGAGGACCTGTCCAGAGTCTGAAAAAGTCTAGACAAACAGCTTACAGTTTTTAGTTCAAATCACCATCTCACATATGACCCATCATCCATCAGTCACAAATCCCTCAGGAGTTTGAGGTTCTGAGAACAAAGCTTGATTATTAAACATGTATGTGGCACCACCTGTGTGCCAGATGCTATTCAAGTACTTTCTAGATACGGACTCAGTTAGTATTCATAACAAGCCTACAAAGTAGGTATGATTATTATTTTTGTTTTACTGATGAGGAGACTGAGGCACTGGTCTATAAATGACTTCTTCCCAAGGTCACAGATAGTCAGTGGTGAAATCAAGATTTCAAGACAACATGTCTGGCTTCATGGTCTTAACTATTACACTGTGTTGCCTTCCATGCTATTCAGCGAGTTAACCTTTCCATTTGAAAGCCAACCTTCTCTAGGATCTTATGATGTCTACTATTTTGGAGCATGATTTTTTACATGATGACTTTCGTTAGAGAAGGAATTCAAAAGCCTGTGTGTGTGTGTGTGTGTGTGTGCGCGCGCGCGTGTGTGTATCACACACCTTGATGAAGCAAGATAGACATTTACCCACTGTGATTCAGATACCAAAAAAAGTAACCTGTATTCACGAAGTGAGCCTATCCTGCTCAAGACTGTCCCTCTTCTTGTCCATGCTAAGGAAGACAGTAAAAATTGTTTATTAAACTTAACTAAGTCTCTTCTAGTTTAAAACCGTCAATTGGAGGCAAAACATAGATTCAGATTCACATTCTATCTCAGGGCTGTACCTCCCCTATTGGGCACCTGGGTACAGAGTGAGGACCTCTGGGTTTCTCCTGCCTTCTACTAGATGGCCCTCATCCTACAGCGTCTCTAGGCCATCATATTACCCATGATGCTGAAGAATAAAGGGGCCTGGCTGGAATTTTGGATGTCATTGTTAAAGTTGAGGGTCCCCGCTACAGCCTTTAGTCACAAGGCCCTGTACTGTACTCTGTGATCTCCTCTTCATGATGCCCAGGCTTCCTCTGGTCTATTGATTTTCATAGGACTTCCTTATTCCCTACTGATACTCTTGGGTCCTCCTGGAACCCTAGATGTGGCAATGAGACTGTGGTCCACTGGGACTGCTAACTCCATTTGAATGAAGCTGCTCCACCACTCCCTGGAAGCATCAAATTCAGGGCCATTACCCAATGTGGGACTTCTTTGAGTGCTCTGAAGCCTCCTCTGACATAGAACCCCAGGATCATTAAGTTTCTCAAAATGTTACACCCCTTCTGGAAGTTTCTACCCCCCAAAAGAAGCCAGGACATTTTCACCTGAACTTTTGCCCTCTCTGCCTTTCCCCTTTTAAATGTTTTGCCCTTATCCAAGTTCTTTCTCTCTGATCCAAGCTTTGCTGCTTCTTATTTAAATGGGAAAGTTTCAGAGTATAGAAAATACCTTTGTCACTCAAGAAAACCCAGCTTTCAAGATTATTATCTTCACCATTGAGTTCAAATCAATTTGAAACTTAAAGCTGAGTTATGATTTTTTTGATCCCAGTGGTACCTACCTTCTCTCCGAAGCAAAGAACCACTGAAGAACTTGAAGCAACTTGTGGGTAGTCGCTCACAAAGAATAATAAATAGCATTCCTTGATGCAGGTACCAATATTAGAGAATAATGAAACCTCGACTTAAAAATCTTAATTATAGACTACTTATGGGAGAAAACTGATATTAATGTAAATACACATGAATGGGCTCTTTTAAGAATTACACAGTAAAGCACTGCCATGCCCTGTCTTTGCCTTTCTTCTCTACTGCAGTCTGTCCTTGACCTCCTGTAACAAAGATCTTTTTTGTTCCTTCTCTGTTTTAAATAATTTAATTTTCTGTCACCTTCAGAATTAAATATAGTTTCTTCTGTGAGCTGGGCTCAGTCTAAAGCTTCAGCTTTCTCTGATGCCACCCTGACCCCCATATTCCCCTCTCCCCCAGTGCATCCGATGCCCCAGCTGGCAAAAGCCGAATGCCCTGGAGGCCCCCTCAGCATCTTGCAGTCACAGCAACTAATACTGCTCATGCTGCCAACCTACTTGAACGCCTTTTATCCTGCTCCTTTACCCTGGCCACTTGGCTTGTCCTTCAAACTCAACTTGAGTGGTATGTCCCCAGGGAGATTGTGCTTATGCCTTCGACATAGTTTCTGAGTTCGATGTGTCTCCTCTGAGCTACCTGCGGCCCCACTATCCTGGCATTTATCAAGTTGTGTTTTAATTGTCTGTTTATTTGTATTTTTCTACTACCACCCTCACACACACACACACATACACGAGATTATGAATTTTGAAAGGCCATACATGAGTGTCTGGAACACATTAGATGCTCAAAAATTTTTCATTACTGGGAAAAAGAAAGGAGAGGAGTAAGACAGAATTTAGGGTACATCAAGGCTCAGGAGAAGTAAGCGTTAAGCTTGAAGATGTTCTGTTTATTGGTACCAATAAATTGACTAGAATAGCAAATGCCAGCTCCTAAAGCCTATATTTTTGTTCCCTACTTGATTTGCAGCTACTAACATGTTTTATTTTGCCTTTGCTCTTAACAAGACTATTCATAGCAAGACTGGGTCACCGTGCCCAGCAGAATGCTTGGCACTTAACAAGAACTCAATACCTATTTGCTGATTGACTTGTCCAACTTTCTACTTTGTCTCTCAGGACACAGGCAACTAGGCCCTCCTGTTAATCTGTTGTAGTGACGCCCCCATTTAAACCCCATGTAAATTTTCTCTTTCCCTGCGGTGCCTGTGCTTCTGATCAGTTGCCCCATCAAAATGGTCTCTTGAAATGAAATGAGAATCCAGCACACCCCCAAAACCTCCCAGTCTTCTCGGTAATTGTTATTTGATACTATCAGCCAAAATGTCCCCATGACAAGCCTTTGGTACAAAAAGCTTTACCACTCACTCCACTCTTTTACCCTCCCTAAGAATATAGCACATAAAATCACCAGAAGCAGTAAATAAAACTTCTTTACAAGTCTAGTAGAGGAAAAGGGATTATGTCCTATTAAATCTTACAGAAGCCATAACTTGGATCAAGACCTCTGCTCTTGCGTCATCTCAACTGCTTTTTTTTTCTTTTTCCCCAGGATAGTTTATAATGGAAACCATTGTACATTTGAAATGATTTAGTGTATATAATTGTGCTTGATTTCCTTGGATGTTAACTAGTATTTCAGGCTTCTCTGGCATGTAGGTAGCAAGTAAAGTTACATTTGCTTTTGATGCCCAAACTAAAATTGTTTGAGCCTTTGCCAGCTTTACTATGAGATCTCAGCAGCTTCTTACCACGTACCTTCTATTTATTTCTAGCATTCTCTAAGGGAGCGCTTCATAAGTGTTTAGAAACCTGTCTACTAGTCACCATTCAGCATTATTCCTTCTCTTTCATCCAGCATGTTCTGTCTGTCATGCTCTGGCTTCCTCAGGCCAGTATCCATTGCTCTAGAGACTTCCTAAAAGAACCTTACTGTGCATATTGCCATTGATGATGATACCCTATTACAAATCTCAGGAATGGTTTTAGGAGAGTTCAGTAGACTCCCACAATCTTTGGTATAATAAGTCTCAGCCGAAACTCTGCCACCTCTGCAGACATTTATTACATGAACATTTATTAGCAAGTAGCAGGGACCAAAATGGTCCATAAAACCTCTTCTGAAATTTCAGTGAAGTTCCAGCTCTCTGCCATTTCAGTTACTCACTGTCTTTACCCAAATGTTCACTTGAAGAAGTCACTTTGACATTCCAGAGGCAAGATTCAGTTAGTGTCAGGGTTGGCTTTGGCAACCAGAAGTCTTCTGAAATAATGCCTGGGTATGCGACTGTTTGGAACATTCTTTCCTCAGGGTGCAGGATTCTTACTTCCTGAGTATAAAAGATGGGAAATGTCTCTAAATACCTTAAATACCATTATTTTTACCAGTGACAATGCATTTCTAACCATGAATCAATCAATAAGTCGCCAATTTCATTCTTGAAAAGAACTTTCTGACATTCGCTATTCTAATTAGTGACACATTGATGAAAATACTGATATCAGAAGCACATATGCCACTTTTGATGTAAGGCCAACTGATCACCCCTGGAACACACAGTTTTGCTTTGGACAGCTAATATGCTTAGAGATGACATTCTAACTAACTAGCACATGAAATACTTAAAGCAATTTACAGACACAGTGGCATGCTTCTAAAGATATCAAGAATACCCTTTCAAGGAGCTCTCCTCTGCTGTTGCCAAAGTCCCTGCTTTCTGGGCTTCCGGAGTAATCCTGGGCAAAATATGAATATAGATCCTCTTATCTGCTCCATGATAAGCACTGTGTTACTAGCCTCAACACAATATTGTCCATAAGTTTATCACTAGCCCTTATGGTACGTTTGTGCATATTAGAAAAATGTATCCCATATCTCCAGGTAGATGCAGACTGTGCCAGGGCACTTGACTCGGTGAACAGAGTAGGCTGGATTTTTGTGCCTACTCTCCTCTTGGCTAGGTGCCCTTTTTGGGGCAGAAGAAAGGCCCAACCATCTAAGTATTGACTTCCATGAGACCTCTTGCAAAAAATTCCCATTCAGGTTTTTTTACAGTTTCTCATCTTTTACAGCTGTCCATGTGCATCCTCATCTCCAAAACACGCACAGACATACAATCTAGTAAAATGTAGAAAAGTAACCACCCATCTCCACAGGAACAAACAATTATTCAGGCAAATGCCAATCTCAGTTTACAGGCAATCAAGAAAGATTGTGCCTCTCCTCCCTCACTGTGCCCTCCTTCTGCCCCCCTCCCAAAGACTAGAAGATTCAGAGAAATACATTTTAGCCTTGTGAGTATTTGTATGATCAAATTAGAATGTTAAAAATTGACTTCAAGTTTTGTATCAGGATGCTTTTAGCAGCAATGAACAGAAAACCCAAAATGGCTTCCACTATAAGGAAATGTATTATCTCACTTAGCAAGAAGTCCCAAGATAGGGCAGCTGTAGCGCTGATTAAGCCAGTGTCTCAATGTCATCAAAACGCCAGATTCTTTCTGCCTTTCCACTTTGCAATCCTCATTGTATCAGCCTAACTTCCTTCCTATCACAAAGTGGCTGCCATGGTTCCAGGCTTCACACACAGACATGACAATGTCTGGCAGAATAAGAAGAACTTTTGGTTTAATGTGCTTTTTTGTTTAATCAGTGATGAAAACTCTTCCCAGAATCCCCTCTTCCCCCAGCACATCCCCCTTCCATCTCTTTGCCAGAACTGTATTACAAGCTCACACCCAAACTGATGACCAGTGTGGGAAATGGGACCATCAAGATTGGCCTTAAACACACCACTGTTCACACCTGAGCTGAGGTCAGGCAGCATGAAGGGTTTCGTGGAGATGCAAAGTGTGTGGACACATGTGTTCAAGGAAGTGAATGAAGCTCAGAGTGGCCAGTGTGGAGCATGCAAAGTGATGTAGGAGCATAGCATGCCATGTTTACCACACCTGACATATCCTAGACATTTAATACTCATTTGTAGAAGTTTTCTTGAAGCTCAAATCTTTAAATCAAAAATTTTTTCACCACTGCTCTCCACTGTGGATCTTCTAACAGGCTTAAGAAAAAAGGGTAAGATCCCTTATCTCGTGCTTTCCCATTTCCTTGTGGGGAGGACTCCTGAGGTGTCAGCGAGATTATTTGATGAAGCCATTCACAATAGCAGAGCTTCGCGGGGCCCACATGCATAATTCTTCTGGAAGCCTCACCTGGACCAGAGCAGCAGTTCTAACCCTGTGCGACCCCTCAGACCACGAGACAGGAACTTCGTTTCCATGTATGGGCCACCCACATGCCTCCCTCCTTGCTGACTGTTGGTGTTGAGGCAATTTCAGAAAGCATGTACATTTTCCCCCAAAGAAAGTTCTCGCATTTTCCAAAATTAAATGCCTTGCCCCAGGTCATTTTTATTTTGAACCCTCTCTAAGCCCTGAACTGTGACTTTGAGTCTTTACA
The DNA here is from genome assembly GCF_014176215.1 of Rousettus aegyptiacus. NCBI lineage: Eukaryota > Metazoa > Chordata > Mammalia > Chiroptera > Pteropodidae > Rousettus > Rousettus aegyptiacus. The sequence goes on from NW_023416295.1 coordinate 75,928,192, forward strand.
TATCACATCTATTTTAGTATCGACTGCAAATGTCAAGGTAATGACCTGTGATTCCTTTTCTGGAGCACTATTCAAAATGCTAAAGGAGAAGTGTGTTTCCAGATGACCTTCTGAGGTCCCCAAAAGGAACATACAGAGAGGGAATCTACATTGACAAGGCTGGCCTCAGTGTATAGGGGAGGGAAAGAATGTTTTCTGCGGCTCTACTATGGGCCAGGGACTTTGTAGACATTTTATTTAGTCTTGCCCCCAGGTGGGTATTATTGTCCCTACTTTACAGGTGTGGAAACTGAGTCTGAAAGAGATTAAGTAACTTGCTCAAGGTGGGATTTGAACCCAGGTGTGCTGCCTCTTAAGATTTGGTGCTTTTTAGTCCATCATGCCAGGCTGTTGCAAGAGTGAGTGTCACCGTATCGTATTGTATCGTAAGGTCGTTGTGATAAGAGCCACTTGACCTCCACGGTGTGAAAATGCTGGCTTTGGGGCCCCCTGGGATGCCAGAGTTTCATCTTGTCCTGGAGGGAGCAGCTGGGAGGATGGGGCAAGGAGTGGGAAAAGTGCGTGGGGCCGGGAGAGGGACCAGCAGATTTTGCCCCACACCCTCTACTCCTTTTGCTAATCAGTATTTGGAACAGACGCTCCCTGGCAACTCTCTTTGCGCCTCACATTTTTAAAGAAATTCAGGCAAAAGGCAGGCAGGCCATTAATTCTGAGCCTTGTACCACGTCAGGAATAGAAAGGTAACAGTTCCCCTCTGAATGAGATGTTCTGGGAGCTGAAAAGACAAAATGAATTCTTGAGGTTTTTTTCTTTCCTCTTTTGTCTGAGACAATTTTCTCTTTCCACTGTGAAACCGCTGCCAAATAACCTTTCCTGAACCTCACAGTTTGGATAAGGAAATAAGTCCTCTGCTGCCACAGAAACAGCCTCTCACTTACTCAACCGTGGCGTAGGGTGGAAGCCCTGTGGCGGTGAGACATTATACATAAGATGGTGACACTAGCTAAGTGCCCATTTGTGTGTTGATACACCAGGTGCCAGAAGTGCACATCAGAAAACCAGGCTCCTCGTCTGCTCAACAGGTGGCAAAGCTGAGTGGCCGCGCAGCCGAGGATGAGGCACAAACCACCCTTATGCAAAAGGAAGCATCCTTGGGCAGAAAGCTCTCATTTATGTTTTCATGATGGATCTTCACCAGGCGAGCCTTCCAAAGCACCTCCTCCATTTCCCTTCTTATATTTCTTTATAAAATAAGCAGGCAACAACTAATACTTTTGGGGCATTATATGACATAGAAAATATATACATTGGTAAGTGTCTGAAAGGAAAAGATCGAATGGTTAAGTGGTTATTTATAGTTGATGAGATTATATGGCTGCATCTCCTATTATCTCCCTCAGCCTGTTCCAGCCACACTTGTCACCTTCTGCTCTATGAACTTATCAGATGTACTCCAATCTCAAGGCCTTCGCACTTCCGGTCCCCGCTGCATGGAATGCTCTTCCCCCAGCTGTCTGCACAGCTACTCCCTGACCTCCTCCAGATATGCCCACCAATGTCCCCTTCCCAGCAAGAGTTTCCAGTTCTAAATCCTGCCACCCCAGTCCCAACTCTCCTGTGCCCCCTTTCCTACTCTTATCTCTCTATGGCACTAATCACTGTCTAACTTCACTTATTTGATTTATGTACGTTGTTTATTGTCTCCCTCCCCCCCAGCCGGAAGGTGAACTCCATGAGGCAGGAATTGTGTGTCCGCTGTCCTGCTGTAACCTCAGTGCCTAGGGCAGAGGAGACACCAGCTCAGGGAAGGCACTCACTGAGTGGTGGGGAGAATAAAGGCCGCCAAAGCTGGCTGAGTCCCAATCTCCAAAACCTCTGAATATGTTACCTCATGTTGCCTTTTGCATTTCGAGGTTTGCTAATGTGATTAAGTCAAGGATTTGGGGGATGGGGAGATTATTCTGGATTATCTGGATAGACCCAGTATAATCACAAGGGTCCTCATATGAGGAGGGAACAGTAGTATCAGGGTCGGAGACGGAGATGTGATGATGGAAGGGGACATGAGCCAAGAAATGCAGGCAGCCTCTCGAAGCTGGGAAAGGAAAGGAAAGGGAGGCACAAAGCCCTGCCACCGTATTTTAAACTTCTGACCTCTAGAACTATGACAGAATAATTCTGTATTGTTTTGAGCCCCCAGGTTTGTGGTCATTTGCTACAGCAGCAATAGGAAACTAATACAGCACTCAAAAACATCTTCTGAAAAAATGGTGAATTGGCTGGGCTTCCATGTCCTCATTTATAAAATGGGAAGTTTGTACTTAGTAATCTCTAATGCTGTATTTTAAACTACATTTTGTTTAACTGAAAAATGAGTACATGCTCTTGGTAAACAATTCAGATAGTCTCAATAAAGTGTATAATGACAATAGTTTCTCTTATAACCCAAACTCGTAGTCCTTGCTCTTCCTGCCCAGATCTAGAAATAAGATGTAGACACTGTACCAGTTTCCAGAGATTCTATTAATACAGATATCATTTCCCCCTCTGTTCACAAATTGCAATATACCATGCACACTGCTTTGCTCATTATGTTTTTCACTAAAAAATGTAGTGTGAAGATTGTTCTGTATCAGTGTAGATAAAACTCCCTCACACTTTTCTGTAGCCGTGTGATGTTTCGTTCCCTGCCTTAGATGTTCTTCAGTTCGTTTAATCAGTTCCCTTGTGACTGACAGTTGCTTCTAGTCTTTGCTGCTACAGTCTTGGAATATACATTTTTGCACACATGCATAGCTAAAGGATGGACTCCTAGAGGTATAATGCAGGCTTGGGGGCAGGCACACATTTTATTCTGACATTGCCAAATGCCTTTCCATAGAGGATGTACCTACTCTCACTGCCAGTGTAGGGGTTTCTGCTTTCTCTGCCTTACTAAAACTTTATTATTAAACTTTCAAAAAACTTTATCAAACTAGTAGATAAAAAATGATACAGTGCTATTTCATGTGAGATTGACCATGAACCTTTATGTAGCCATGAGCCTTTGTATTTATATTTCTGTAAATTTTCTATTCATGATTTTGCTATAAATTTTTCATTTTTTTATATTTGTAAATTGACCTGTTTTAAAATTAATTTAGAAGCACTATATATGTTAAGTTAGCCTCCTGACATTAACTATACAGGTATTTTTCCACTCAGTAGTTTTTCTGTTTTACTTTGCTTACATATTTGTTGCTATGCAGAAATTTTTAATTTCATCAAATCAAATACATCGGCGATCTATTTTATGGCTTCTGGGCTTTGCACATTGCTTAGAACTGCACTCTCCATTCCTATAGTGTAAAATATCTCTCAACTTTATTCTCATACTTTTGTAGTTTTTGTCTTTTATGTCTAACTAGATTCACCTGGAATTTATTAGGTATAGGAATCAAATGAGCAATTCAGTTCTTCTCCCCACCCCCTATGCTGGCAACCCAGTTGTTCCAATACCATTTGTTGAAGGATTTGTTGTTTCCCACTGGTTCGAAGTGCCATCTGTATTTAGTAACAAATTTTTATGAGCATTTGTGTCTATTTCTGGCCTCTTTTTCTATTGAATTGATCTGCCTGTCTATTCATGGGTCACTACCCAGGTAATTCCATTAATTATTGTAGTTTTTGCAGTATATTTTAATGCCTGCTGAGATTTGTCTCCTCTCATTCTTTCCTTCTCAGAAAATTTCTAGTTATATTAGTATGTTTATTTTTCCATATGAACTTTAGAATTAGCTTGTTACAGCCCCCCAAACCTCCAAACTCCCCTTTGATATTTTCAGCGGGATAGCATTCTATTTATGGATTAACTTATGGTATACTGACAATTTTACAATGTCTAATATCCTTTAAAAATTAGTTCAATATGCTTTTTTTTTTATTGTGAAAGTAAAAAGTTCTGGCATTCTCTATTATATGAAATAAAGTATGAAAGTCCAATTTCTCTTTTCCCAATTTTTGCCCTAGAGGCAACCACAGTTAATAATTAGGTATTCATCTTAGAAGGGTTTTTTAAATAAGTACATTTGTAATCGTGCATACACATACACATTTTACCATGTGTTTGTTATACAGCTATATCTAACTTTACACCACACATACTGTTTCTATCCCATTTTCATTAATTATGTATATATATATTTATCGTGGATATACATGTTAATATCTGTAGATCTATCTCATCCTTTTAAAGGTCACATGCTGCCCTACTATATGGAGTTATAACTTAGAATACATTTTCCCATGAAAGGTTATAATTAGTGATAATGGGAGGTGACATTGAAGGATTAGTACAGCATTAGCTCATGACTTCAGAGACTTTGAAGAATAAGTGGGCTTTGGTGGGTTGCTGGCTGGAGAATTGAACCACTATGAACAATCGTTCCAATAGGATAGTGCTTTCTCAGTGTGGAAAACTTACTTAAAAATGAGTTCTTCCAGGCTTCATCACATCTCCCACCCAACCCCCACCCCCACATTTCCTAGTCTCCTCTCCTTGTTGATGATCCTAGGTCTCCCAGAACCCTCTGTTGGTGCCAGATGAGGTCTGTGATCCCCAGAACCTCCCATATAGTTTAGTTACATTCTTTTAGTTCTCTTTTCCCTTCCAAAGCCTAATTACTTTCCTTAAGCCCTCTACACAGCCCCAGCTCTCTCATCTCCTCTATGACCGAAAACAGATTGCTTTATTTCCTATATGACCCCAAAATTGGGCCATTGGGCAAAAACTGCTCTATTTTCCTGCCTCTTATTTTACCCCTATTATATTCATCTGTCAAATCTCAAAAAGATGGGTACTCCAATTAAGGCCAACGTACACCCTAAATCCCTGCCCTCTACATCTTCCTCTTCATCAATGATCACTTCTTGTCTACAACTGGGCCACTGCATTGCACAGCTGCGAAATCCTACTTCACTACCATCTCTTTCCCTCCAGTCTACATATTGACAACAACAAGCTCCATTCCCTCCATGTCCTTCTTTAACTATTACTTATTCTTTCTCCCCTCAGAGTTATTTACACTTGGCTCTACTTCTTTACCTTCCTTTCCCTCTCCTTTGTACTGTAATTCATTTATTCTTTCCATATATATATTTATTAAATAACTATTAATGCCAGTATAATAGCAAGTTATGTATGTGAGTGTGTATGTATGTGTGTGTGTGTGTGTGTATATATATATATATATATAGCCTCTCACAGACTATTGAGAAAGAGAAATAATAACAAATCACATTTTTAAAGTACATAGTTTCAAATAGAAATAGGTTTTATTTATCTCCACATAAGTAGAAGTAACATACAAGAGTGTCATGTGTAGCAAGAAAACTGACCTGATATCCCTATTAATATATCTGTTTTGCAACAGGCACAGTTGCAAAACAAATACTATCATGTTTTTGAGGACAGACTAAGGGTAAGAATTTCTCACCCCAGAGCAGGTCAATGGAAGAGACATTTGAAGTTTTCTGAACCTTTGGCATCCCTTGGGTCTATTTGCTTCAACATCTATAGGCCAGCCTATTGAGGTATGGAGTTACGCTAAGAGTAGGGAAGGAGGACATTCCAATCACACCCGCTCCCCCAGCCCCCGCCCCGCTGCCAGCCCTCTGGGTCCAGTATAAAAATGACTAGCTTGATTTCTGATGTGAACATGCTGATTTGGGAGAAGGATCTCCCTGTCGAGTCCCAGCTTCAGAAAACAGACTGAAATGAAGTGAATCAAGCTTCAGAAACAAGCACAGTGAAAGAAGGAGGCTCCATGAAGGCGGATGACTGATGAGGCTGGTGGCTTCCTAGGAGGTCTCATTTCTTATTATGATTGCATCTGAAAAGTATTTCCATGACTCCAAGGGGAATCCTGGCTCCCACAGGGCCAGCATTCAGGAAGGTTCTTCCCAGAAGGGTAAGAAGGCAGCTGTGTTCAGATATGAGCCCAATACGAGTTATAGCTGCAGAGTTCTTGAATGCTTGTTCAAGTTCATCCTGTTCCAGAGGTATAGAGTTGGAATTAAACCAGGTGTGCGGCAAAGGCAGAAGACTTTGCGGACAGACAGACAGTTGTGGTTTTGCAACTTAGTGGTGCCACTCCCAACTGTGTCAAGATGATTTTGGTTCCATGTAACAGGATTCTCAACTAGCCCGGCTGAATTCATAAGGACATTTACTGTTTACTTAAGAGGAAGCCCAGAGATGGTCAGCACCAGGCTCAATGAGACCATCAAGGACCACACTTTTCTCATCCTTTTCTTCTCCATTCTCAGGCACATCCCATCCCCCAGCCTCATGATTGCCATAAGACTGACAAAGCTGCCAGTTTCACTTCCTTTCCTGATAACACCCAAAGTATGAAGCAATCGGGACAAGGCATAAGGGCTTTCTTGTTTTCTGCTTTTTCTCTCATCAGGGAGAACACACTTTTTCAGGGGCCACCACCAGGCTCCCCCTCATGCCCACATCTGTACCAATCATGGGTAGAGCAGAGTATGGTTAGCAAAATGGGGGGGTTATGGAAGCCAAGGAAAGTATAGATCAGAGAAAGAGCTTCAATAATCTGTAATGATCACTCAGATTAATGGTTCTGAGTCTTGACTGTAATTGGAATCACCTTGAGTATCTTCTAATAATATTGATGCCTGTGTCCCACCACCCAGAGATTCTGATGTAGTTGTCTGGGGTGTGGCCAGGGCATCAGCGATTTTTAAAGCCTTGTCCAGTGATGCTAACATGCAGCCAGAATTAAAAACCACTGACTTTTCCCCATTCTCACTGAGCCCCAGAACTAGAATAAGGCCACATTGTTCACTTAGGTAGTATATGAAGATTCAAACTCAGGTTTCACAAATGTAGCAGTGATCTTAAAAAGAGCGGGGCATAGGCACAGAAAAAAGAGGAAACCAGTTTAGAGTATTGGCAGGAATGGTTGTGAACTCACTGAATTCTAAATACTTTCTGTGGTTCATGTAAGAGTTGTGGTTAGATTACTTCAAGATGTCCCCTGGTGAAAGGGCATGGCGTCAGTGGACGCCAGCCCTGGTCAACTTTTCTCTTCCAAAGCCATGTGCTCCCTTCAGAAGTGGTCCTCACTACTTGTGGCAAACAGAATTTAGGTGTAACTGGACAGAGCTCACTGAGAATGCTGGGCTTCTTGGTGTTCTCAGGGTTGAAGAACTGTGACTGGGAACAGAACACCTATGCTCAGGACACCGAAGAGGGACATTAGACAAGTTTATAGGAACCAGTTAACAAAAGCCAAGCATTGTCTAACACTTTAAAAATAATGTCTGCAATAGGTTAGTTTATAAACTTTGAGGTGCTTCTTAATCACCTGAGGAAATTTGTCGAAATGAAGACCACATGGACCAACCTTTAGTGATTCTGTTTCAGTAAAATAAGACCATGAGAATGTGCACTTCTAAAGAGTACCTCCCAATACACATAGCTCCTCATCTCCCCACACACAGGCCAGAGCCCTTAGCACTGGGTGCTAGGGATCCCTCAGAATTTAGCTGCAAAATAAAACCCCATTATCAGCACCACCACCACCACCACCACCATTCCCCTCTCTCTTTCCTTTCTGCATGTTCACGCCATCTGGTCAACTCCACTAGCACAATGTAGCCAGAATCCCCCAGTTCTTCCTATCTCCATGGCTACCATGTTGCTTTAAGCCACCATCACCTTTCCTTTGGACCAATGCAACAGCCCGCTAACTGATCCCCTTTCTTTCACACTTATCCTCTGCAGTCTATTCTCCACGTAGTTACCCAAATTTTTCTGAACAGATTTATTGAGGTATATGTAACCTCAATACATTTCATCCCTTGTAAGTATACAACTCAGTTGTTTTTGGTAAATTTATAGAGTTGTACAACTCTCACCACAATCTAGTTTTAGAACATTTTCATCTCCCCGCAAACAGAACAGACCCCAGTTTGTAGTCAGTCTTGGCTCCCACCCCAGCCTGAGGCAATCACTAATCTGATTTCTGTCTCTACAGGTTTTCTTTTCTGGAAATTTCACATAAATGGTATCAGTATATGTGGTGGCTTATGTCTAACTTCTTTCACTTGGTAAAATGTTTTTGAAATTCGTCCATGTTATAGCACGTATCCATAGTTCATTCCTTTTTATTGCTCCATAGTATTCCATTGTATGAATATACCAAGTTTTTGTATATTTGATTATCCATTCACTAGTTGATGAATATATACTAAGAAAATTTGCGAAGTCTTTGGGTGGATATGTTTTCATTTCTCTTGGATAAATATCTAGGAGTAGATAGCTGGGTCATATGGTAAGTACTTGATTAATGTTTTATGAACCTGTGAAAATATTTTCCAAAGTGGCTGTACTATTTTATGCTCCCACCAGAAATGTATGAGGGTTCCAGTTTCTCCACATCTTTGCCAATACTTGATATTATTAGTCTTCGAAAGTTCTAGTAGGTGTGTAATTGTATCCCATTTTGCTTTTAATTTGCATTTCTGTAATGACTTATGATGTTAAGAATATTTTCATGTGCTTACTAGCCATTTGAATTTTGGTGTTTTTTTTTTTTTTGGTGAAATGTCGATTTAAATCCTTTGCTCATTAAAAATTGGGTGGTTGTCTTATTATTAAATTTATTAGTTCTAATAGTTTGGGTTTGTTTTTTTGGTAGATTCCTAGGATTTTCTGCATATAGAATCATGTCTTCTGTAAATAAAGACAGTTTTACCTCATCCTTCCCAATCTAGAAGTGTCTTCTTTGTTTTTGTTGCCTTATCACAGCGACTAGAACCGCTAGTGTGATGCCAAACAGGAGTGGTGAGAGAGGACATTGTTGCCTTGTTCCCCATTCCCGGTTTCAGGGGAAAATCAGTGTTTAATATTGAGTACGAATTAGCTGTAGGTTTTTCAAAGGTACTCTTTTTTAAATTGATGAAGTTCCCTTCTTTTCCTATTTTATTGAGAGCTTTTATCATGAATGGGTATTACATTTTGTCAAATGCATTTTTGAAGTGGGTATTAGAGATTTAATAGGCTTACTATTGGAATTAGACCATAGGTGGAGCTGGAAGGAGGTCTGGAAGGTGGCAGCTGAAGAATCAGAGAAAAGGTCACTAAAGACATGTTACTGGGTTCAGATTGCTGATATTTTAAGGATTTTTATGCCTACGTTTATGTGGATAAGAGTCTTTAGTTTTCTTATGATGTCACTCTGGCTTTGTTATTAGGATAATACCAGTCTCATATAACGAATGGGAAGTGTTTCTGCATCTTCAGTTTTTTGAAAAATATGTAGGATAGCATTATTACTTCTTTAAATATTGGATGAAATTATCCAGATGAACTCTTAAAAGCCTAATTCAGATTATATTTCCCTTTAGCTTAAAATCTTTTTGTTGCTTTCTATCCCATTTAGATTAAGATCCAAACTTCTCACCTGGCTTAAAAAACTCTAACTTGTATACTCTGTCTACTGTTCCAAACTCGTTTGTCACTTGTCCACCACCCTCTCTCATTGCATTCCAGCCACTTAGCCTTTTGTGTGTCCTTCAAACACGTTGAGCTGCTTTCACCATGGCCAACTCATTCGTAGCTCTGGGCCTTTCCATTGGCCACTTCCTCTGTCCAAAATGTGCTTTCTCCAGGTCATTTCATCGCTGCTCTATCTTGTTTTCAGATCTCAGTCTGAATCTCACCTCCTCAGAGAGGCCTTTCTAAAGAGGAGACCAGACTAAAGGATTTACTTCATCACTGTCTATTACATCACCATATTATAATTCCCTGCTTAACACTTAAGCACATCTGGAGTTTTTCTTGCTATCTCTTCTCTCTTGAATGTAAATTCCTTAAGAGCGGGAACCTCATGTTTTTTCTTACCAATGTCTACCCAGTACCAACAACAGTGCTGACACATAGTAGGTGATCAATAATATTGGTCGAATACATGAACATCAATAATGACAATAATAGCTGCTCTTTGGGAGCAGGCACTAATTTAAGTGTTTACAAATATTTAATTGAATTATCTATATAGTAACCCTAAATGCAGATATTATTTTCTTCTATTAAATGAGAAGGAAATGAAACTTAGGCTACATAACACGCTGATGGCCACACAGCTATTAGAATACACAGCTAGGGCACATCTGATGTCTGATGTCAGAACCCGCCCTGAGCTAATCTGTACCTGGACATACATCCTCTTTGGTTATAGGCAGGAAAAGCTGATCCACCAAATTAGGGGTAGTGACCTCAGGCTGATAAATTTTTGTGAAAGCCCAGGGTGAGGCTCCTTTGTTCCAAGCAGTGATCTGTGTGGACCTGAGGAACTGCTGCAAAGACCCCCACACCCTACACCCGTCTTGATGAATAACTTACGTCCTTGGCTCAGGCTGAGCTTTCACATCCTCTTTTTAAAAAAGAATTTGCTCCCTTAAACACAGTTGGCTTCATTTTTTGCATAATGCAAATTCTGACTCCTGTCTTTTGTAAAACCAATCAGTGCCCTCCTGATCTCCATGTCTGTGAGCTGTAGTGCTGGCTGTTTTAGCCGTCTGGCCACAGAGGCTAATAATAACGACGAATCACCAGAGAGCTTTCTCTGCTCCAAGCACAGCACCAAGAGCACCTCAGAGATGATCTCGTGCCGTCCCAGCAACAGCCCCAGGAGCTCGCTCTGGTTATTAGCTTCTTTTATGAATTAGAACTCTGAGGCTCAGTGGGGTTAGATTACAAACCCCAAATCACATCACTAGTCCATGGCAGGTGGGCACAGGATATAAATCTAGGTCTGTCTAGACTCCTAGTGGCTATGCACATACCTGCATTATTGAGTACAGTATCTGGCTGAGAATCATGCATCATGGGATGTTTACTATTACTTTTGCAGGGATAAAATAATACAAATGCTGATATTAACTCCCAGTGTTGTGATGGGCACTCAAATACATTATCTCACAACAACCCTATAGGTGGTACTGTTGGGGCCCACCCAGGTCCCCTTTAATTTGCTGCAAACCCTTTCCTCTGCAGCTGTGTGTTGGTTGCTCTCAGCTCTCAGCCGCTTCCTTCTTCTAAGCACTGGACTTGCTAGAAATGACTGCTTTCCCTCTGGAGGTGACTTTCGGTCAATGACTGACACACAGGGTGGAATAGGCTGGTCCTTCGCCTCAGGCCAGATAACTCTCTGGTTCCATTGGTTCTAAAGAGCTCTCTGGGATCAGGCTGAGGTTAGAATTCAGCTGAACTTACATGTTTCTTGGCTTTTTCCTTTGTTCTAACCTGCTTACTTTATTCTTCTCTTGAAGAATCCCCATTCAGGTCTTGCTTCTCTAGAATTTTGGACAAGCCCTGTGAGTCCAGAACTACTATCTGTATTTTGCAGAAGGAGAATATGAGGCTGTAGGTGCCGTCCCCACTGAAGGCACTCCACGTGGCTCCTGGAGGCGTTACATGACTCTGGGCTACCTGCACATAGAGAGAATGTTTTTCCTCAGCTTTCTTCTTTGAAACTACTGTTTCCCAAGGGTAAGTGAACAATTTCACCTTCAGAGCCTCTATACCCTCTGGGCTAACTCTCTTATCTTCATTCTTTCTCTGGCTCTGTTTCATCATTGTCTCCCATTAACCACCATGGACCATGCTATCAGACACACACAGACAAGCTGGGGGCTGAGGTAGTCATGAATTTTGGCTGTCCAGCATGATTTTCCTCCTGTCCCTTCCATTGATAACACACCCTGTCACACTGTCCACACACACACACACACACACACACACACACACACATCTCACATTGTGGGCGCATGACCCAGGCTGGACCACTGCACCGTCCCCTCCTGGTTGCAGATATCGGTTCAGAAGTGAGCATATGACCAAGCTAGGCCAATCAGAGCCCTACTCTGGGACCGTTTTGTAGACACCAAGGAGAAAGATAGCCTCTTGCTTCTGAGATGCTGAAAGGATTCACATCTGGGGCTGTCAGTGGCCCTCTTCCCCACTGCCCTCAAGGTCACTCTAAGGTAATGGAGAATAGCCAACACCAAGAAGCAACAGCACCAAGAGTTGGAGAGAGAGAAAACAGTGGTCTGCAGCACCGGTGCATCCCAGGCCCGTCACATCGGACGCATCCTGTCCTTCCCATTTACACAAGCCAGAGTAGTTCTTGCCTTGACTTCTGTCTGTTGCACCTAAAAAGTTCTGATCTACACTGAGCACAGCTGGATGTCACTTCTAGGTGAACGAATTCCAGGGGACTGGCTGTAGTCTCCAAAGGCATAGCAGCAGCTCAGTCATAGCAGGTGGGGTTAGGACTGGACATCAGGTCTCCTGACCCTAGTTCCTCTTCTGTTTTTTCCATTGCTCTATCTCCTGAGCTTTTCCAGGTAGGGTCATTACCAGGGCTTGTACCTGGGTAGTGACTTGCCAGGATGCGGATCAGCTGGAAGGGAGCTCAGAACTGGAGGATCTGGCCAGAAATCCCTCAGGCAGAGCCATCCATGCAGGTCTTTTCAGCAGGGAAAGAGTGGGAGCTGATAAAATGCAGGTCTTTGAGATATTTTTGGCTTTTGCTCAACCCCATGAAGGCAGTGTCATGTCGGGGCTTTCTGTCCTGTTGTGGTTTCCCCGATGTCTATTCCTCTAGGGAAAGTTTAATAATCTACTCAAAGTGAGCATAGGAGCTCTGGCCAGAGTTCGTGCTAGTGGGAGCCAGCCACAGTTTTGGCTCTGGGAGAACATCCTCTTTGGCTTCCCTCTCTATCTGCTTTCTCCCGCATCATGTGGCCTGTATCTCATGTGCCCATACTCCTCCCTGCATTCAAATCTCTTCTCAAGAGAGTATTGGATATCAGTTAACCATCCCTTCACGTGAACTTGAGACATTGCATGCTCTTTTCTAGGAGAATTTGGAAGCTAAATGTATATTTGTACATTTGGGGAATAAAAATACTGTTCCCCATTAAAAGACTTCAGGGTGTAGTGAATGTAGGAGGTATTTCTTGGTGAGAGTTGGGGGAAGGGGAAGCATCTTTCCAGAACTTCCTGTTTTTAAATGTAAGGATATCCCTGGCTAAATGTTCTGTGAGAGTCCTTGTTCCCTTTCTGGAAGTACAAGTGTATGATCACAGGTGCCTTTTGGAGACTCTATCTTCACTGATGTTGCTAAATCTAGTGGACTGATTTTGCCTACTGCCTTAGTTTGAGTTACCTTGGAGGCAGACTTGGAGGTAAAATTTTGAGTGCAAGTAATTCATTTAGGAAATAATCTGATAGTGGGGTCATAAAGTGAGACAGAGGAAAGATAAAAATAGGTGTTTTATCAAGTCAGTTACCCTGTGGGCAACTAGACTCAGTCCCCCTGGTGAATTCTGAATGAATGGATGAATGAATGAACATAAGCATGAATGACAGTAATTGCCTCTGTGAGAGGTTGAGGTAAATCAAGGAAAGGGTCTGAGTCCCATGCCTGGATCAGCGCAGAATGGGAGAGGACAAGGAGCCAAGAGAGCATCTGTAGGAAATGAGATGCAAGTGAAACTAGGAGTTCAATGGTGGCAGGAGCTCAGAGGGTGTAGGAAAGAGGTGACCTTGAAAAGAAATGATGGGAGAGTTAGCCCAATCTTGCAGAGCACATCAAACCTCTCACAGAACCTGGGATGGGGGCTGGATTCAATTTTATTTAATCTTGCATGACAGAGAGGCCTCAGCTGACACCTAGATAGTAGATAAATAGAAGCAGCTGAGAGACCTCAGTCCTAGCTCTGGCTCCTTCCTCATGGTGCCTACTTAAGCAAACCTCTTTACACAGTGTTGCAGGCTGGTTAATGGCCCCTAGAAATGGCCATGTCCTAATCTCCAGAACCTGTAAATATTACCTTATATGGCGAAAGAGACTTTGCCCATGTGATTAAATTATGGATCTTGAGATAGGGAGATTATCCTAAAGTATTAAGGTGGGTTCAAAGCAATAAGAAAGGTCTTTATAAGAGGGAGGCACAAGTATCAGAGTCAGCGAGAAGGTGATCTGAGCATGAAAGCAGAGATTGGAGTGATATGGCCAGAAGCCAAAGAGTGCCAGCTGCCTGGAGAAGCTGGAAGAGGCAAGGGATGGGTTCTCCCCTGGAGCCGCCAGAAGGAACCAGCCCTGCTGACACCTTAGTTTGAGCCCAGTGGGACTCATTTCAGACTTATGACTCCCAGAACTGTATAAGAATATATTTGTGTTGTTTTAAGCCCAAGTTTGTGGTAATTTCTGGTGGCAGCAATATGAAACTAATGTCCTTGCTGTGCCTCAATTTCCTCATCTATAGAGTGGAGCCTCAGCCAAACTTAGGTGACCTCTGAGGTCCCATCTAACTCTCTTTCTCACACTTGTATTCTACAGTCATTATCTTGGCTTTCTTTTGGGCTAGATAGGGTACCTATGTCTTTTAGAAATCAAAATCCAATGAAATATAATAAGGCACACTGCTATGGCTGAGGTGAACTAGAACACAGTCACCTGTTTCTGCATTTCCTTTGGATTAAAAAGTCATAGAAAAGATTTTTCTTGCCTATATTTGGTTGTATCTGGAATAATTTTAGCCTATTTCAGTGGTGTTGACATCGTGAAATGAGAACTCAAGGTGGAACTCAGAGAGGACTTGAAAGTCAAAGTCAAGGTGATGAGCAACAGCTCATGGTGATGAATAAAAACCAATTTTCAAGTTTATAAACAGCTACAAAGCCTCGTGGTCTCATGAGGTAGTGCTACCCAGGATTACTATTTTGGAATTAAAGTAACATCAGGACATTTTTTTTCACCTATTAAGGGGCTTTTTATCAGATCTTAATGTGCATTTCTGCCCAATGAGTATTTGTAATTTTCAGCCTCCATGTGAGAAAAGGGAAAGAATACATTACACAGGAGAGAAAATAATGAAAGTTTTAATCTTTACGCATGGGTCCACTGGAGAACTGTGCTCTAAAAGCCTGCACAGTCCTGAGAAGGATATTGAGTACTTTAAATAAGATGAATGTTGTTACTTCATTCTTCCTTTCATTAAATCAACAAATATTTATTAAACATCTACTTTATACCAGACACTGTTCTAGACACTTGGGAAAACTCGATGAACAAAATGTGCAAAAGCCCTTGCCTGTACAGATTGCACAATCTCAACATATTTGATGGAGGGTGGCATTATAGATAAGTCACTTGGGTACAGCATGACCAATAGCAGGAATGCTGGTATTTATAGAATTAGGGGACTTCCCCAGAACCAATTCATGGAAACTGAGTCACTTTGTCAGCTTGAGTCTTGGGCATCCATTTCTCCTTCCCAACCACCCTGCCATGTCTCTTTTCAATGGATGTGCATGTGGCCCAGCAGGAAGGACTGGAGCTTGTGGAGCCAAGATTCTGTGGTTCCAGTTCTGTCTCAGCCACTCCCACCTTTGTGACACTGGGAACATTGTCTTCAATCTCTCTGAGCCTTGGTTTCTTAAGCTGTGAAAGAGAGATGATAACAATTACTTTGGATTGCTGTTGTGAGTATTAAAGAATGGAAAGTGCCTGGCCCAGATTAGATTTGATTTCATTACCTGTTCTCATTGCTAGCTCCGGGCTAGATGAGCTCTGGTGCAAATAGTTATTCTATATTTAAGTAGTTGTGGGATACAGCAGTAGGGAGGAACATCAGAACAGAGAGAGCCAAACCCATTTGTGAATGGTAATGAGATGGCAGGCACTGGGCAATGGGTACAACTGGAAAGGGGCAAGATATTCATTAATTTATTCATTCATCCATTCAACAAACATCCACCAACCCCTCCTGTGTACATGCACACTATGTTCGGATCTATAGAAGCTGAGAGGGGAGATGGGTGCAGTCAGGTGAAAGAGATAGACATGTAGCAATTACATTAGCATGTCATATGTGCTCTGATGGTGGCATGCACTGGTGGGTTTCTAGAAAAGGAAGGAGGCTCAGCTCACAGCCCAGGCATGAGGAAGATGTCAGAGAAGATTGCCCAGATCATGTCACCACAGAACTGAAGGCATTAGCTCACCTGAAGGCTTTCCAGGTAGGAGGAAAGCAAGGGAGAAGGCAGAGGTATGAGAATCTTTGGTGTTTTGTGGGAACCAGGATGTAAGTGTAGCTGGGATTTAGGGGTCAAGAGGGGAGATAGTATAAAGGTACAGAAACCTCCAGAGGCCAGGACATGGAAGATATGGGATGTCAGACTAGGAGCTTATAAACATTAATATGAAGTAATGAGGCACTATTGGTGCATTTTTAGCTGGGGAAAGACATGCCCAAGCTCATGTTTTAGAATGGTTACACTGTGTCATGGAGAATGAGTGAATGGGGAGAGCAGTAAAAATGGAAGCAGAGTGAGACTAGGAGGCTCTCGTTCAATTCTGTTAAGTATAAACATGGCCTGACTTTAGGAAAATGGTAGTGGGGTCAGACCAGTGGTTCTCCCTTTGGTTGCATGTAGGAATCACCTGGACAAGCTTTTAAAAATATCGATATTTGGACTTTGCAGAAACATGGAGGAGTGAGAGACATCCTTAGATCTCTCCCCTTGAAACAACAAACAACATCTAATAAAACTCAACAAAAAACACCCAAATTGCACACCAGCACATCTGAGATCTGAGACGTGGGATCTGCACGTAAGAGCTACCACAGGTCAGGACCCGGAGTGTCGGGCGGTGGACTGGGAGAAATAAAGAAGCTGCTTCTCACAGTTGCTGGAGCTCCCTGTAGATGGAGCAGGGGGTGTGAGGGGGGTGTGAGGCAGGGAGAAGGTACGGCGAGTTCCCTGAATAGCTCTGCCTGGGAGAATTGGGAGTTCCACACAGCTGGCATCAGGGCCCAGCCATCAGGGCAGAAAGCAGAGAAGTAGGACAGGACTACAGAGAAACAACAGTTGATTTTTATGGGCCATGGTTACAAACCGAGGCTGAGCCACAGCCCCCAACTCCCAACACAGAGGGCCCCTCCCCCCATGCCCTTTGAGAATGATCACCCCAGAGCCCCAGGGGAATCTGAGCAAACACTGCCGAGACTGTCACTGACACTGACAGGGATTGAAACTAAGGGTAGTGAGTGTGATTAAATATCTACAAGAAAATAAAAAAGGCATTATTAAGGCTTTATATAAAGAAGGGATCTAAGAGGCTTAGATGCCACCTACTGGAAACCAAAAGAAAAGCATCTTCTCTGCAACAGTCTAAAGAGAGACCTTTATATGATAAATCTTCTTTCTGGAAAAACAGAATACACTTCCATTAATGTCTAGGTGGAGAAATAGTCCATTACACACCATGAACAACCAAGATGACAAAGCATCTCAGAAAGAAAGAGAAAAATCTCCAGAAAATAAGCTTACAGACATAGAAATATGCAACTTAAATGACAGAGAATTCAGGATGGTACTTCTGAAAAAACTCAGTGAGTTCCAAAATGAGTCATATCAACAATTTCAGGAATTGAAAAAACAACTAGATGAGCAGAACAAGGAGACTGAAAACCCTCAAGAAGAGCAGAATAAATTCTCTGGAGATAAAAAACAGACTGCAAGAGTTGAAAAATGAAATAGCAAGTTTGGGAAATAGAGTTGACCAAATGGAGGAAAAGATCAATGATATCGAAGACAAAAATCTAGAAATAAATCAGAAGGAGGAAGAGAGAAACCGAAGAATGAAAAATAATGAAAGAGAAATACAAGAACTAGCTGATACCATCAGGAGAGGAGACATAAGAATAATGGGCATTATTGAAGGTGAGGACTAGAAAGCATTTTCGGACAAATAGTTGACAGCAATTTCCCAAATCTAAGGAATGAACCAGAGCTTGGAATTCAAGAAGTCAACGGAACACCCAATTACTTCAACCCAAAAAGGCCTTCATCAAGACACATTTTATTAAAATTATCAAAAATCAATAACAAAGACAAAATTCTCAGGGCAGCCAGGGAGAAGAAAACAGTAACTTATAAAGGAAAACCCATTAGATATTCTTGAACCTCTCAGTGCAGACCTTACAAGCCAGAAGGGAATGTAAACAAATATTTAAACTATTAAGTGAAAGAATTACCAGCCTAGAATAATGTATCCAGCTAAGCTCTCCTTTAGATATTAAGGAGAAATTAAGAAATTTCAGACATACAAAAATTAAGGGAATTCTTCACTATGAGGCCTGCACTACAGGAAATACTGAAAGGGGTTAGCTCACCTAAAACAAAATGACAAAAAAAAATTAAGAGTAAAGTGACAGTCAGACAAATAGAAGCAGAAGAATGCAATCCTTACTGAGAACAGGGCATTATAAGCTTGAATAATAAGAAGAGAATTGTTATAACAAGATAGTAATGAACATTCAACATACATAGGTACAAATTGAGAAAACAATGACTGAAAAGGGGAGGATTCAAAGATCTAAACTTGCAAAAGGGAATGGAGATAAGGCATGTGCAGAAAAAAAAGGGACAACTGTGTGTATATATGTGTGTGTGTGTGTGTGTGTGTGTGTGTGTGTAACTATCCTTTACATATTCGTAATGCTAATCACACACAAAAGATTCAAAACTGAAGTATATAACATAAAACAAGAAAACCAGAGGGAAAACCCACAAAAGCCAACTAAAATAAAGAAAACAGAAACACAAGGACAAGGAAGCAAAATACCAGAAAGCAAAAGATAAAATGGCTATCAGAAGACCTCATATTTCAATAATCACCCAAAATGTAAATGGACTGAACTCACCAATAAAAAGGCACAAAGTTGCAGAGTGGGTCAAAAAACAAAACCCAAACATACGCTGCCTCCAGGAGACACATCTCAGCTCCAAAGACAAATATAGATTCAAAGTGAAATAGTGGAAAACAACATTTCAAGCAAATGGCATTCAGAGAAAAGTGGGAGTAGTGATACTAATATCAGACGTAATAGACTTCAAAATAAAAAAGGTAAAGAAAGATACTGAGGGACACTTCATAATGATAAAAGGAATCATGCGCTAAGAAGACATAACACTTATTAGTATCTATGCTCCCAATCAGGGAGCCCTGAAATATGTAAAGCAATTACTAACAGAACTAAAGGGAGAAACAGATCAAAACAATATCATAGTAGGGGACCTAAATACCCCACTGTTGGATATGGACAGATTATCCGAACAGAAAATCAATAAGGAAATAACATCTTTAAGTGACACATTAGACTAACTGGACATAATTGACATTTACAGAGCCTTCCATCACAAAACAGCTGCTTGTACATTTTTCTCTAGTGCACATGAAACATTCTCAAGATTCAACCACATACTGGGACACAGAGATAGCCTCTACAAATATAAGAGGGTTGGAATCGTACCATGCGTATTTTCTGATCATAATGCTTTGAAACTAGAGATCAACTGCAAAAAGAAATCAGGAAGAACAAATACATGGAGATTAAATAACATGCTACTGAAGAATAACTAGGTCAGAGAAGAAATGAAAAGAGATCAAGAGATACATAGAGTCTATGGCCATGCCACGCTGAACGTGCCTGATCCCATCTGATCTTGAAAGTTAAGCAGGGTTGGGCCTGGTTAGTACTTGGATGGGAGACCACCTGAGAAGACCAGGTGCCATAGGCGTTAAAAAAATAAATAAGTAAACGTAGAAAAGAATGATAATGACAGTACAACACATCAAAACTTTTGGGACATGGCAAAAAATGGTCATAAGGGGAAAATTCATATCATTACAGGCCTACCTCTAAAAACAAGAACGAGCCCAAGTAAACAACCTAATGCTTCATCTTAAAAACTCAAAAAGAAAGAACAAATAAACTCTAAAGTCAGCAGAAGGAAAGAAATAATCAAAATTAGAGCAGAAGTAAATGAAACTGAAAACAACAACAAACACAATAGAAAAAATAAATGCAACAAGGAGCTGGTTCTTTGAGAAGGTTAATAAAATTGAGAAACCCCTGGCTAGACTCACTAAAGAAAAAAGAGAAAGGACAAAAACAAAATCAGGAATGAAAGAGGGGAAATTATGACTGACATTGCAGAAATACAAACGATCATGCGAGAGTACTATGAAAAGTATATAACACCAAATTTAATAACCAAGAAGACACGGACCAGTACTTAGAAAAATACAACCTTCCTAGACTGAATCAAGAAGAACTGGAAAATCTAAATAGACCAATCAGCAGTATGGAAATTGAAACAATCATAAAAAACCTACCAAAAATAAAAGTCCAGGACCAGATGGCTTCACCAGTGAACTCTACCAAACATTCAAAGAAGGTTTAATACCTATTCTCAAACTGTTCCAAAAAATGGAAGAGGAGACAATATTTCCCAACACATTTTCTGAGGCCAATATATATTACTCTGATACCAAAATCTGGTAAAGATAACACAAAAAAAGAAAACTACAGACCAATATCTCTTGTGAACAGAGATGCAAAAATCCTAAATAAGATACTAGTGAACTGAATACAGCAACATATTAAAAAGATTATACACCACAATCAAGTGAGCTTCATTCCAGGGGCACAGATATGGTTCAATATACGGAAATCAATTAATGTGATACACCACATAAACAAATTAAAAAATAAGAATCATATGATCATATCAATAGATGCAGAAAAAGCCTTTGACAAGGTACAGCATCCATTCATGATCAAAACACTTAACAAATTTGGTATAGAAGGAAAGTACCTTAACATGACAAACCCTCAGCCAAAATTATACTTAATGGTGAAAAACTAAACACCCTCCCTCTAAGATCAGGAACAAGGCAAGGCTGTCCACTTTCACCACTGTTATTCAATATAACATTGGAGGTCCTACCAAGTGCAATCAGACAGGAGAAAGATATAAAAGACATCCAAATAGGAAACGAAGAAGTCAAACTGTCACTATCTGTGGATGACATGATTCTCTATATAGAAAACCCTAAAGACTCCACAAGAACACTACTAGAAACAAGAAGCAAATACAATAAAATCTCTGGATACAAAATCAACGTTCAAAAATCCATAGCATTTCTATGCCTTAATAGGCATCAGAAAAAGAAGTGGAAAAAATAATTCCTTTTGCAATTCCACCATAAAGAGTACTAAAATACTTAGGAATAAATTTAACGAAACATATATATATATATAATGAAACCTATATAATGAAAACTATAAGATCCTATTTAAAAAAATCAAAGAAGATACAGAGAAATGAAAAGATATTCTATGTTCTTTGGTTGGAAGAATCAACAGTTAAAATGACCTTATTACCTAAAGCATTATACAGATTTAATGCAATCCCTTTAAACTCCCATTCGTGTTTTTCTAAAAGAAAGAGAACAAAAAATCATCAGATTTGTATGGAAATACAAAAGACCCCGAACTGCCAAAGCCATCCTGAGGAAAAAGAATGATGCTGGAGGCTTCACTCTGCCTGACTTCAAATTATACTACAAAGTGACAGTCATCAAAATGACATGGTATTGGCAGCAAAACAGACACATGGACTAGTGGAACAGACTCGAGAGTCCAGAAGTAAACTCATGTTTATATGGGCAATTAATTTTTGACCAAAGAGCCAAAAACATATAGTGGAGAAAGGAAAGCCTCTTCAATAAGTGGTGCTGAGAAAGCCACCTGCAAAAGGGTGAAACTAGGCTGTTGTCTATCTCCACACACCAAAATTAACTCAATGGGTAAAGGACCTGAATATAAGACCTGAAACAATAAAATGCATAGAAGAAAACATAGGAACTAAACTCAAGGACCTTGGACTTAAAGAGGATTTTATGAATTTGACCTCAAAAACAAGGGAAGTAAAAGCTAAAATAAATGAATGGGACTACATCAAACTAAAAAGCTTCTGCTCAGCAAAAAAAAAAAAAAAAAAAAATCGTCAACAAGGTAAAGAGACAACCATCTGGATGGGAAAATATATTTGCAAGCAACAGCTCTGATAAGGGCCTAATGTCCAAAATATACAGAGAACTTATACAACTCAATAACAACAAAAACACCCCAAACGATCCAATCAAAAAATGGGCAGACGACCTGAACAGACACTTCTCCCTAAAGCACATACCAATGGCCAAGAAATATTTGAAAGATGCTCAACATCGCTAACTACTAGGGAAATGCAAATCAAAACCACAATGAGATACCATCTCACACCTGTTAGAATAGCTAAAATCAACAGGACAAGTAATAACAAATGTTGGAGAGGATGTGGAGAAAAGGGAACCCTCATACACTACTGGTAGGACTGCAAACTGGTACAGCCGCTGTAGAAAACAGTATGGAGGTTCCTCAAAAAACTAAGAATTGATCTACCATATGATCCAGCAATCTCTCTACTGGGTATTTACCCTAAAGACTTAAAAACCCATATCCAAAAGATATTTGCACACTGATGTTCATAGCAGCATTATTAACATTGTCCGGGACATGGAAACAACTGAAGTGTCCTATGAGAGATGATTGACTAAAGAAGCTGTGGTACATATATACAATGGAATATTACTCAGCCATAAGAAGAGATGAAATACGGCCATTTGTGACAACCTGGATGGACCTTGAGATAATCATGTTAAGTTAAATAAGCCAGACAGAAAAAATCGAAGATCACATGATATTCCTTATATGTGGGATATAAACCTAAAATCAACAAATGAACAGGACAAACAAACAGAGACTCATGGACATGGACTCTAGACTATTGGTTACCAGAGGGTAGAGGGTAGGGGAGGGGGGGTAGGTAGATGGTTAAAGGGGGTCAAATATAGGAGAGTAGAGGGAGGGTGAAGTGGGTAAAAGGGATCAAATATATAGTAGTTGAAGGAAACTGGACCTTGAGTGATAAACACACAATAGAATATACAGATGTCATAATGTACACTGGAAAATTATGTAATTGTATTAACCAATATTACCCCAATAAACATTAAAAAATAAAAATAAATATAAAATAACATATTGACATTCAGGCCCCATCCAAGATTATTCAAAATATCTTGGGTGTGCTTGGGCATGAGTTTTAAAAAGGTCCCCAAGTAACTCTAATATGCGGTCGAGGTGGAAGACCACTAGGTTAGACAGGAAAGAGAAAATATTTTTGAGGGGTTTCTCAGAATGACCTGGGAGTGTTTATTAAAAATTCAGTTTCCCCAGCCCCATCCCTGAACAAGTAAATTTGAATCTCTGGATCCCTGTCCTAGGAATCTGCATTCACAGAGCAGTAGTGATTCTGAAGCTCCCCAAGATTAGAAAACCATTGTTCTATAGGCAAAATAAGGGAGGTAACCAGCAGAAGCTGGCAGGAACAGAGCTGGAGGGACTATCCATCAGAATCCAGGAGGACACAGGGGAGAAGGGACCCAGGGACCACCTGGATAGGGATGGAAGATCGAGGGGCTCCCTCTGGTCTGGTAAGAAGTTTCCATCACATGCTTGGATGTGGGTATTATATTAGTATGCTAGTACTGCCATAACAAAGTATCACAGATTGGGGGCTTAAACCACAGACATTTATTTTCTCTAAATTCTGGAGGCTGGATGTCCACGATTAATGTGTCAGCAGGGTTAGCTTCTTCTGAGGTCTCTCTCTTTCGCTTATAGATGGCCACTTTCTCCCTGAGTCTTTCCCGGGTGTGTCTGCAACCTAATCTTCTATTGTCATAAAGTCATATTGGATTAGGGCCCACCCTAGTGACCTTGTTTTAACTTAATTGCCTCTTTAAAGACCTCCATCTCCAAACGCAGTCACCTTCTGAGGTACTGGGGGTTAGATCTTCAATATATGATTTTTGAAGGGGGCATGATTCAGTCTAGGACAGGTTTCTCAGAGCTGGAGAGGGAGAGTAGGGCAGACAGGCTCTGACACCCACAAAAAAGGCGAGCCTGTGAACAGAAGATTTTTATCAAGGGAGAGAGAGCACAGGCCTGAACTACTACAGTAATGGGGTTTTTAGATTAGATCTCAGAAAACCTCCAACAAAAGGAGCAGAACACCTTGTTTAGGGACCTAATCAGTTCTTCATCAAGAAGTTGAATGAAAGGGACAAAAGTTATGATAAAAACTCGAAATATATTATAGAAGAGAGAAAATAAAGAATGTGTTTTTGAGCAAATGCAATGGGAAGTTGTTCCTATCTAATATTTTGTGTTAAGACTCTAAATCGCTTCCAGGAGACTTTCTAGCTAAGAGCCTGGGTGTGTTTGAATAACTTCTGGTGTGAAGGCAGGGGAAAGGCTGGGCGACTGCTGGGCTTCCTTTCAGTCCTCCAATTCCATCAATTTCAGGTTTCTCCTTGGCCAAATAGCATTTCACATTCCTCAATCTGAATTGTTTCAGCTTTTATTTCCTTTCTATATAAAGCAACAATGAAATATTTACTACCCTCTTGACAGAAGCAGTATAGCTCATATCTTTATTATACAAAATGATAAAAGAAAATTGTTCCTTGGGTAGAGACTGGTAGAGATGTACCTAGCTGACTTTTAAGGAACATTGTGTCTTCTTGTATTCATAAACTTTAGGTACAATAAAATCATTTTAAAATGTCTCACTTTTAGCCAGTCAAAATGGCAGAATAGTACAATATTGCATGTCAACTGTAATGAAAAATAAAAAAAATACTTGAAAAATAAATAAATAAAAATAAAATAAAATATCTCTTTCAAAAATTATAAATGAGTGACATAGAATTTTTGTAAAAAATGTTTAAAACAATCTAAATGTTTACCATTTAGGGAAATGGTTAAATACATTATTGTTTACCCATTTGATGGAACATCTTGCAATTTAAAGTCTGGTAGGTTTATATGTATATAAAGTTACTGAGTTGCTGAGTAGTATGATCTCATTTTAGTTAAAAATTAAATATATGTTTATGTATATATAAGTGTATGTTTAGAACCCCCTCCCCCTGCCCCCCCAAAAAAGGTCTCAAAGAATATTCACTATAGTGAATACTATGGTAGCTTCCGAGCATCCTTTCTAACCATACTCCATTGCATAGTTGCTATTTACTTGGTTTGAGTGCAATTGACCCCATGTCCAACTCCAGAGGTTGACCCTATTCATAGAGCCAACTAGGATAATTTTATTCTTTCTGTCACAGAGATTGGTTCAGGAATGGGAACCTACCCAATCAATACTTGGCTTCCCCAGGTTTCATTAATGGATTTATAAATAAGCACGTGGCCAACTTTGGTCCAATCAGAGTGAAGCCGAGGACATTTACATTGGTCATTGAGTTTCTCTTTCTCTCCTCTCTTCTTTTCCTTTCCTTTCTTACTCCCCTCTCTGATGAAGCATGTGGCCCTGTTGGCAGTATCTTGCAATCATAAAGTGAGTCAGACTTAGGATGGAGCTGATATCTTGGAAAGCAAAGCAAAGAGAAAGTAACTGAGTCTTTACGACACAATTGAATGACTGAATTAAACCCTAAAGCCTGCTCTACCTCTGAACTTTCAGAGTCTCTATGTTTTCTGTTTCAGATGTTCAAAATGAAATGGAGGACGTGGCAGTGATCATAGTAATGAAATGTTGGAAACAACATAAATCAGGTATCCCCAAACCCTGTTCCGTGGACAGGTACTGGTCTGTAGCCTGTTAGGAACTGGGCTGCGCAGCAGGAGGTGGGTGCCAGGCAACTGAGTGAAGCTTCATCTGTATTTACACCTTCTCCCCAGCACTAGCATCACCACCTCAGCTCCACCTCAGATCATCAGATGTTAGAGTCTCATGGGAGCACCAGTTCCAGCTGTCAAAAATGCTGGGAACCATTGACCTAAATGTTTATTCACTCAGAATGTATTCAATCAATTATAAGAGCCAATACATTATTTTACTGTTATATTCATCTTGAGTAGAATTTTCTCTTGCTTCTTACAAGTCTTCACTGATAGTGCACTAAAATGTTAAAATTGTTTAACCTTAGGAATGGAGTGTTTTTATGTGCGTGTATGAGTTGATGGGGAATATTCTTTGACTTTCTACATTTTGCACTTCTGTTTAGTTTTAGCTTTTTACAATGAGCATATGTTAATTTAATAATTAAAAACCTTAATTTTTAATTATACAAAATATAAAAATATATAAACTTTTCACAAAATAGTTTGTATATAAGCAGCATTGGAACTCTTTCAGTCTACCCTTGACTGGGGGTGTTAGTGACTGGAAGGGTACAATGGAAAAGCTTTTGGGGGACTAATAATATTCTGTTTATTGAGTGGTTCCATGTGTGTGTTTACTTTGTGAAAATTGATTTAACTTTAACCTTAAGATTTGTGTATTGTGTATGTTAAACCTCAATAAAAGGTTTACAGAAAAATAGTGCAGGCTTTTGGGACGAGGAACTGTCAGGGTTAAAACCATGTAATCCCAATAACATCTTCCATTGAAAGTTAGATGGGAGAGGTCGTCTGCTATCTTTAAGAGGCTGGTACAAATTATACTCTTTTTTTCCCTGAAAATCCTCTAATTTTAGCAGTTTAAAAGCTTGAACATGGATTTCTCTTTATTTTCCTACTGATAGAGGGGCTAGGAGGGAGATGCCACTTCTGGGAACTGCTTCAACGGCTGGATGTGAGATCTTTCACAAATGATTTGGTCAACTCAATTATCTAAGCCTTGATATGGGAGCAGCTAAGAGTTTATTCATTTATTCCAGCAACAACTTTTTTTTTTTTTTAAACTCTCTGCATGCATTGTGGTAAATACCTGAAGCACTAGAATGCATAAACTGTGTTCTTGCCTTGAAAAATATCCCATCAGGTGGTATGTATACAAAATTAGAGAGTTGAAGTGGTATTTGGGCTATAACAGAGTATGTATAGGGTATAAATAGTGGGAGAGAAAGTGAGGGAAAGATCAGAACGCCTTTGCAGTGAGTGTATCGGGAAAGACTTGCGGAGAATGGAACTCTTGAAAGAGCAGAATATGTTGCCTGTGTTTGGCTGGGAAGAACACTTCCAGGAGGAGAGACTAATGAGGGCAAAAGCACAGAGGTATGCAGGAATTACTCAGGCAAGTATGGGGGAACCAAAGAAATTTTGACCTGCTAGAGAGATAGGGGCTGGAGGGATGGGGAGGATCAGTACAGCTGGAGAATAACGTGGCAGGATGTAGATTAAAAGGGCTTTCTCTACTAACCTAGAAGATATAGGGCTTTATTCTATAAACAGTAGCAAACAGAGGAGCAGCATGGCTAGAATGATTTCTTGGAAAAACCACTGTAACAGAGTGTGGAGGGTGCTGGGGGAACTGGAATAGCGTAAGACAGACTGAATAGGAGACCGCTGTAATAATATAGGTGAGAGATGGCAGGAGGGTATGAGTACAACAATAGGAGCATAAATGAAAAGGTGAGAATGATATAAACGGTGTTAAGGTGGACTTAGCAGAGCTTAGTCTCCTGCTGCTTGTCAGGGATGAGGAAGAGCAAAGTTGAGGAGGTTTGGGCTCAAGATGACTGTCAATGGTGCTTCAATTTACCAATGAAGGGAGACTGAAGATGCACAGGTTTGGGCAGAAAGATAATGAGGTTCTGCTTTTGGACACATTGAATTTGGGGGGCTTACTTAGCTGGAAATGTTCAGGGACAGTTGGATTCATGGGCCTGGGGCTCTGGAGAGTCAGAGGCGGTAGGAAGAAAAACAGGTGTGAGTAGATGCCATAAACTTTTTTTTTTTTTTACATGAGCAGAAGAGAGTGAAAGTGTTTTTGAGCTTATTTAACTCCCTTTCCCCATATCGGATTCAGCTAACTTTGTACTTTGTTCTTTTTAATGCTCTACTCTTTCATCTTTGAGATTCTATTGAGCTGAGATGACTCATTAGTCCTGCACATGCAGTCTCCCCTAGCAACCCCTGGCTGACTTCAGTGCAAACTGCTTTAGCCAAGGAAGACCTGTCCATCATATATATATGGTTATTCTGGATAGAATTATTATAAATATTCTTACTGTAAAATAAAACGCAGATGCTGAAAACCACACTAATCATATGTGTGGCTCAAAAAATCATTGTAAAGCAAGTACCATCCAAGTCCAGAACTAGAACTTTCCCAACTGTCCCACAAGCCCCTTCAACGTACCCCATCCTGATCCCAATCCCCTTCTTCCCCAAAGGTAACATTATTTGGAGACGACTGTGGATCTGTACATTTATACAAAGTTTTAGCTAATTTCACCACAGAGTCTTCATGCCCACCATTGCCCGTTCCTGGGAAGCCCTCCTACCCTTGCGAATCACTGTCGTCCTCTAGTGACCCTTTTCTATGTGTTGAATGCCCACTGTGTGCATTGACCACTGAGGAATCCAAGAGTGATGTGTCCTAGAACCTGCTCCCTCTCTGTACTGCATTACTAGTTACTTATATTCTGTTTGTTTCATTTTCCCCTTTTGTTAATTTTGTCCCCACATCCCCCACTTCCTGACTATACTGGACGTTCTTTCAAAGTAGAAGCAAAACCTACTGCTTCTGCATTCCAGACCCTTCCACTCAGAGGGTGGTGCCTACACCAGCAACGCTGGCATCACCTGGAAGCTTGTTAGAAATGCTTGTTAGAAAATTGGGCTCCACCCCAGGCCTACTGAACTGAAACCTGCATTTTACCAAGATCCCCAGATGGTTCTTGTGTACATTCAAGTTGAGAAGCACGGTCCTCAAGCAGCCGTTAATTGTGCTTGGCTGCACATTGAAATAAATGGGGAACAAGGATGGGCCTTTCAGACACACCCCTGGCCATCATGGCTGCCAGTCACTAAAAGCAGGTCATCACCATCTTGGTGGTGGTCTCCATCATGGCCCTGGCTGTTCTCATCATCTCACGTGTGGGGATACGCTGCTGCCAGGTCTGGAACACTGAGTGGTGCTGGGCCCTCGTTTGCCAGCACGAGAAGCCCAGTGGCCCCCTGAAGGGAAGGAGTTCTTGCTGCTGCTCAGAAAGAGTGGTCTGAAGAATCCAGGGGAGAAGTTGGGCCAGGAGGATGGCGGTAACCTGATGAAGAAAGGGCTTCTTCAGGACCGCACAAAGAGGGCTGCCCGGACATGCCAGTGGACCTTTCCTGCTGTGCTTGAAATCACCTGTGCAGGCTGATGCAGTTGGTGAATGGGTTGATTTGGGCATCAGGATTTTAAAAGGCATTCCGGTAGGGCAACCAACTGTCTCAACTTTCCTAGGACTGAGGGGGTTTCCCAGGACTCGGAACTTTCCATGCAAAAGCGAAGAATATCCCTTGCAAGCCAGGACAAGATGATCACCTCAGTCCCGGTGACTATAGTAGACATTGCTCAAGAGAGCACATGGCAGAGGTGAGTGGTACAGAACTCTGCCACCTGTGCAGAGTGTAAGTCCCTTACAGGCAGAGCTGGCATCAAACAATGATTTTGTATGTCTTAATATTATGATATTTTACACACGAAGCCTCTCAATAATCTTATTACTAGTATGGTGTTTCTCCAAATGTTCCCTAGATATGGCCTCATTTATAATTTTTTATTTTAGGCAAGGCAACCCTTGGTTGACCTCACAGATTGCAAGGACCTTGTCAGCTTACAATCTCTTATTTTTTACTTTTTTATTTTTTACTCCCATAGCACCTGGTCTTCTTAGGTGGTCTCCCATTCAAGTACTAACCAGGGCCAACCCTGCTTAGCTTCTGAGATCAGATGGGATCGATCTTCAGGGTAGCATGGCTGTAGACATTTATAATTTTTTTTAAATTTTGTCTTAAATAATTTTTTTTTTTTATAGGAAAGGTGGCTTATATTTTAACACTCACACTTGCAGGTATGCTTACATACGCACACTTCCCACTTTCCAAGAAAATATCTTAGACTCCTTCCTATAAATGCTGTTCTGGGTTGACTTTGGCAGCCCATTTAGACACTCCATCACAAGACAGCTTCTCACCCAGCTACAGGCCCAGGGTTCATGCCTACGAGGGCACACTAGCTCTAAGTATCGCTTATGTTTCTTCACGACATGTACAAGATGATACCATGATTATATTTGCTGTTCCAAAGCCCACACACATAACAAAGACAGATATACCTTAGTGTGAAATCTGACATAGGGAAATCAGTTGTGAAACTACGCTCTTGATCATGTTCAGATTCTTCCATAGCGGCCATGCAGTGTGGTGGTTCAGAGCAAGGCCTCAGGAGCTCCACTCCTGGTTTCATTAGCAATATGACTGAACCTGAGCTTCAGTTCCCTTGTCTCTGAGATGAGGATGCTGATACTACCTGCTTCATAGGGTTGTGAGGACTAAGTGAACTCTCAAGCAGTATCCTTCAAACTCACAAACCATTATCAAGCAGCTCCACCAGGTAACTGACTTTAATTCCAGCTGAGGCTCTTACTGCCTACTTTTTTTCCTTTGGCTTCTTGGCCTTTCTTCTTTTTCCTGTATATATTACTAGAATTAGGGATCCGGAGACATTTACTGACAATGTGAAAAGAAATAAATAAAAATAGGAAAAGACACTGCTCAACTTCTTATCATTTTTCAATAGGCTACATGCCTATGCGTTCTTACCCAAATGTGACTTTCTAAAATGTTCTGGTGGAAGATTTAAGAATTTGAGTTTTCACAAAATTCACAAAACTTCTTAAATACACTAAAAATTAATCCCAGAAAAAGCCAATGGAATAGGCTTAAATTTACACATATCAGTTGCATTCTTGTCATAGTCTATCTTTCTCACTGTTGTTCATGCGTATTGCAATCCTGGTGACTTTATTAGAATTTTCAAGGACTTGGTCTTTCCGCGGTCTCTCTCCTGCAGTGGATATTCAAAGGTCAAGGTTAGGATGTTTACAGCCCAGATGTAAGCCTTCCTCTCTCTCTCCATCTTTATTTTACTTTTCCTTTTTTAAAAATAAAGTAGACAATTTTAGATAGGTAGAAAAATTGAGAAGATAATAGAGAGTTCCCAAATGTGCTGCACCCAGTTTTCCTATTATTGACATTTTACTTTATTATGGTACATTGCTACATTTAATGAGCTATAATTGACACAATTAACTAAAGTCCATGAGTTACTCAGATGTCCTTAATTTTTACCTAATGCCCTTTTCTGTCCCGAGATCCCATCCAGGATACATACACTCCATTTAGTTGTCATGTCTCCTTAGGTTCCTGATGGCTGTGACTAGGGTTCCCTTTTTATAACAATTATTTTGTATTCGCCTGTTGTGATCACGAAATGAAATTCACAGATTGTACCTACATGTACAGTTTAAACATCAACATAATGACCTAATTATAATGGAGTAAAAAATATTTAATATGTATTTGTTTTATAAATGCCCAGTCGGAACTACATCAGAAGTCATAAAAGAAGTACAGTTGACGCTTGAACAACACAGATTTGAACTGTGGATCCACTTATACACATACAGAATTTTTCAATAAATATGCAAATGTTTTCCTTATGATTTTCTTAATATTTTCTCTAGCTCGCTTTATTGTAAGAATACAATTATAATGCATATAACATACAAAATATGTGTTAATTGACTGTTTATGTTATCAGTAAGTCAACAGGAGGCTATTAATAGCTTAGATTTTGGAAAGTCAAAATTTTTATGTAGATTTTCGAAAGTGCAGGGGGTCATTCAAAGGCCATCTATAGTCACATAGTTGTACCTACTTATAATTTAAGAGCAGTAAGACAAGACTCTGGAATATTGTCATTTCTTTATTTTTGACATTTTGAAATTAAAGCTTGTGAAGAATAATATAAACTGAGCCACTTTAAAATGGAGTCTGAGCTGCCATCCCAGAGGAACTTCTTATTCCTTTTAGCAACATTTGGAATGTTAAAATTGGGCAAAATAACCTTTGGACTAGGCCTAAAGCAGCACTGTATTCCAAACAACTGTTCTGGAAATTAAAGATATTCTTGAAAATTAGCATCATTATGTTACCCTATCTACAGCCATAGAAATTCCTTCCCTCTATTCACATAATTGCTCCCCTTCCCTTTCTCATAAACATCCCTTGCCTTTACCTAATCGGAACACTATTTGGGTTTCTGCCTAAATCAGTGCTTCCACATGGCTATTCTTTTGGGTCTCAAATGCTTGCAGTCTCTCACTTGACCTTTTATTTTTAGGTACAAGCTAAATAAAATATACGCATGGAATTATTTGGCCCATTGCAGTTATATATTTGACAGGTGCAGATGTGTTGACTGCTGATTCAGATGGCATGAGTGGAACTGGCTTCAGTGTCCTGATTTCTCAAAATGGTGAACAAAGCACGGTATGGTCATGTGTCACTTAATGACAGAGATACATTCTAAGAAATGCAGCATTCGGTGATTTCATTACACAAACCTACGTGGTATAGCCTACAGTAGACCTAGGCTAGATGATATAGCCTATTGCTCTTATGGACAAAAAAAAAAACCAAACCAAAAAAAACCAAAAAAATGGTTCTACAGAAAGTGACCTCTCAGGGTGATCTGATCTAAATTCTTAACTGGGCAGGTCATGGTGAGTAGTCACACCCCAGGTGTATAATGTTTTTTAGTAAAAGATTTATCTTTGCCTAAGCAAGCCCTGTCCACTGTTTTTGTTCATCTATGTTATCACACCTTTGAAATAACCACCCTTAAGAGAGCACATAATCTTATTAACTATCCTGTAATCCAATCCTTGCCTTCATGTAATCTTATTTTCCCTTCTTAATCTTAAATGCGTGAAAGAAACTGCAAAACTTTCATTCTCAGGAGCATTTGAGATCCTGCTTCCCAATGGTCAGTTTGGCTCAAAATCTTATAAAACTTCTTTACAGGTTTGAACGTTCTTAAAATATTCTGTAGAGGAGTAAAAATAATTTTCCCTCTACCCTTCTGGGTTCTTAGCTGAGACATCCCTGTAATAAAAAACAGATTAACAGGAGAAAAACAAAAGTTTTATAGCATGTGTAACTCCTATATACATGGGAGAGACCAGGGAAAACTGAATAGACAAAATGACTGAAGTCATCACCTCATACATCATCGTGAGCAGAAGAGATGTTGGGGAGTCAGTTATGTGAGGTTACCAGGAGAAGCACAGTGAACAAGGGTAAGATTCTCATGCCGATTTAAGTCCTTGTCTTTTGCTTGGATAAGAGTTTCTAAAGATAAGGACATACCCCTCTTTCAGGTTCTAGGGAGACAGACACTCTTACAAATGGAGATTTACCTTACAAATGTAAATGTCTTTTACAAAAGGTAACATTTACTTGGTTTATGGGGCTTCTCTCTCCTCTGTCATTTCTTAAAATTAACCAGCCTAAAATAATCCTTATGCCAAGTAGACATATTTTGGGGTGACATTCGGTTCCCCTACAGCTTCCTAGCCTATAAACCTATATAGCATGTCACTGTACTGAATACTGTAGGCAGTAATAACAATGGTAAATTTTGTGTAATACATTATGAGGGCTGAGACAACTGTGATGTCACTAGATGATAGGAATTTTTCAGCCCCCTTATCTAATAGGACCAAAGGCATAGATGCTATCTGTCATAACTGAAATGTCATTATGAGACACACGATTATGGTTGCATTTATAGAAAGTCCAGTGAATTGAATGAAGAAATAAAATGGAGTCACTATAGTCAAGCTGCTAAATTACTAAAATCAAGTAGGTTGAGAAATGAGGAAGCGATTCTATTCTTGTTATAACTAGCCTGGGAACTTAAACTTTTGAACTTTCTAGTCCTGTGTCAATGCATATATATATGTGTGTGTGTATGTATATATGTATGTATATATATGTGTATGTATGTGTACATGTGTGTGTATTGTTATTTTATGTCAACACCTGGCCATATACTAGACCTCCATGTAACCCTCTGATTACCCCCTGAAGAATTCATATATCCAGACCATCTGAGGTGACCAGACTTCCTGGAGCCCATTTTCCAGATAACCTAGCATCCATCATCCCGATTGCCTGACATTCTGGTAAAGCCTCCGGACCCTTTTTGTGTTTGACACCAGTGTGTATTCAAATGATGCAAAAATATTTTAGATTTTTATGTAAAAAAGAGTTCAAGTTCTAAAGTAATTAGCACATTTTAACTGCCCCAAATGTCCAGTCTGACACGTGAAAGCCACGTGGGACACAATCACTGTGCTGCAAAGTTGTGTGCATGAGGAGACATCTTGCATCCCTGACCACACTCCGCCCCTACTAAATGCCAGTGGCCCCCTCCTCCCATCATTGGAATAACCAATTGAAGTACCTGCGAATTTCCAAAACACCCCCTAGGGGGTAGTATCGCTATAGGCAGTGGTGCTAGATAGAGCTTAACTGGAGACTTCCCTTGATTTCTTCCTTTGTAAAATGAGGATGGTTGTAGCTGAGGGAGACGATGTATATAAAACAGTAAGATGTCTGGCACATGTTATTTCTCCAAGAATGCAAGCTAATATTATCTCCTAGTCAATCAGCAGAGACTGTTTGGGGGAACACTGTGTCGTTGGCATCCAAAGATGGGGATCAGGCAGGCAAGCACCACAATCTCTGCCTTACACAGGAAACAGGCTGTGAATTATTAAACATATACAGTTCACAAAAAGGAGCACCCAGGGAGAGCTGGAGTCAGAGAAATCTTTCTGGAGGAGACTAGAATGGCTTATTGAACCAAGGCAGCTGGAACTTGAAGGAAAATATATTTATCCCATGAATAATAAATAACTCTTAGATCTTCTTAAAGTGTTGTCTTCAGACTAGCAGAGTCAGCAGCACCTGGAGGTTTATTAGAAATCTCAGCCTCTAACCCAGATCTACCGAGTTAGAGTCTGCATTTTAATAAGAATCCTGGGTGTTCATCTGCATATCAGGTCTGGATGCACTGGAGAGGGAGAACTAATTGAGAAACTAGAGGAAAGAACAATGATACTTGCTTCTTGCTTCTTTGCGAGAATACACAGACCTTTGAGAGAGAGAGAGAGAGAGAGAGAGAGAGAGAGAGAGAGAGAGAGAGATTGAGATTCAAATGAAAATTCCTATCCAGACCCCCAGGTCTACTTAATTAGAATTTCAAAGAGCAAGAGAAGTCAGTATTTAAACAAACAAAAGCTTCCCAGAAGATTTTAGAAAGGGGAGGGAGCTTAAAATACTGATGCCCAGGTCATAGACTAGACCAATTTAATCACCTATGATATGGGAGAGCCCTGGGTATTTTTGTCCTTAAACTCCCCAGGTGATTCTAATGTTTGAGAGCCAATAATAGAGGGATCAAATGGAAAAAGCTGGATCAAAGTCCGTGTGTGGGAGAACAAGGAGGTGTGTGGCTGCAAATATCTGAAGGTTTATGTACCTCAGGGGACAGAACAAAGACGAGGTAGGATTTTTCATTTTTCTAAATCGAAGTAAAAATCATAGCATTTTTCTTTTCTTTCTTCCTCCTTCCCACCCTCTTATCAAGAAAGGGCCTTTGAAATGACCTAGTCCAACTCTTTCAGTTCATAGTTAAATTAATGGTCAAAAATGTAAAGTGAGTTGGCCAAGGGCAACTGAGCTCTTCTCATTCCAACTGAACACCACATAAAATGAGTCCCACTTCCCATTTCTGGTGATGTTTCCACTGCACCACAAAGGCATTTAAATCGCGGGTAAAGAAGAGAATGAAACATAAAAATGGTTATTCTACAAAAACAGGGGGCTTTAAATGGGGAATTGGCATTTTAGAGCTCATTAAAGACGGAATCTAAAATTTAAGGTTCCATTTAAAAATGAAATCTAGATTCTATAGTTTGGATGTTGATACCATTAAATTCGAGCTGAATCTGATAAACGGTTGGTCCGCCTCTGGACCTCTCCCGGCTGCTAGAGAGCGGCGTGGGTTCGGGCGTGGAGTAGGTCACCGCCTCGCTGCGGAGACCAGGTGGACCCCGTAAGGTTGAGCGCGGTCGGAGGTGGGGACAGTCGGCCGCGCCGGGACAGCCAAGGGAGGCTTCCATCCGAGTCCTGAAGAACCAGCGAGACCTGAATACTCAGAGGGGAAATAGCGAGCTGGTGGGGGACTGGCTGGGACAAAGGCCCAGGGATAGTCGCAGTGAGGGAGACTTGGGGTCCAAACAGCTTTCAGAGCGCCCAGTGGTTCCAAGGCTACCCGGTCCCCTTAAGTTGGTGCTGGAGAGAAAAACTGGTTAGTCAATCAAAGCTCCTAGAAGCAGCCCCGGGACGGATGGGCTTCGGGGCAGGTGAACCCCGTTTATCCGGGATGCGCGGTGAGGGCGGCAGCACAGGCTTCTGAAGCCTGTGCAGCTCCAGAGGAGAAAGATGCCAAACTAGGGCGCAGTCCGTTCTCTTGCCCGAACGCGGCCGCCGGCTTCCCTGAGGGCAGAGGAAATCCGGCCCAAGGGGGTTTCCCTCTGGGCACCCTCGCGCAGCGTGGGTGGGGCAGGTCTCCCGTTACACCCTCGGCAGGCCCTGCCCGTGCCGCCCCGCGCCCCGAAGACCTCCCCGGAACCACCTGGCGTCAGACCCTGCCGGATCCCTCTGTCCACACGGATCTCGGTGCGCGAGCTGCGGTGCTGGGGCCTCGGGGCGGATCCCCGCCGCCCGCACCTGCCCCTGGGGGCGGAGCGCCGCGTCGACCAGGAGGCCCCAGCCTGTGCCACCCGCCGCGCGAGGCGCGCGGCTCCACGACACCCCCGCCCACCCCGCCTCGCTGCAGCCCGCTCACCTCCACTCCGCCGCGCCCGCCCTCCCCTCCCCTCCTCTGCGCTGTCCCTCCGTCCGTCATCCCGCTCCGAGCCGCGGCGCCTCGCACTTCTGACTCGAGTCGCCGCTGGGATCCGCCGCCCCGCGCCATGAAGCCGGCCGCGGGCAGCGAACGCCGCAGTCCCTCGGGTCCTGCCGTCCCGCCGTCGCCCCGGGGCCACGCTCCCTTGGCCGCCGCCCCGGGTCTGCTGGGCTCCCCGGCGCGGGAGCCGCCGCAGCCCGAGGAGGGGCAACAGCTGCGGATCAGCCAGAGCGGCCAGTTCAGCGACGGGCTGGAGGATCGAGGTGAGCGCGCGCCGCCGGGCGCTTTCCCCGGCCGGGTCGGCGCGGTCAGGAGCCGCCTCTACCCGCTCCCGTGGGCCGGGAGCGAGGCGCTTGGGGACGCGGAGCTGGGACTTCCCAGCGGAGGCGCGGAGATCCGCGAGCGGCCAGCGCCGCCTCGGCGGCCACTCCTTCCCCGGAATCCGAGAGCCCGTTGCCTCCCGGGGAAGCGCGTAGGGGCCCGCGCCTTCCTCTCTGGCGTCCACGGGAAAAGTTTGCGGGAGGAGGTTTTTTTGCCTTCGAGGCCGAGCGCTCCCCGGGGACTGTGGGCCCCGCTCAGCTCGAAGGGACCCGAGTTCGTTAGATCCTCTTCCCCGCGCCCCCTCCGATCTCCACCGGCTCCCCAGAGAACTTCCCTCTGTGGGTTTAGCCTCTAAGGGTTCCCTGGTGGCCGCTGGGCTGCCCCCGACTCATTTAGAAGGCACCTAGTTTTCTGTGGGGCGCTCGCTCCCTGCTGTCTGGTGATGCGGGCAGAGGATTGGTACACTTGGGTTTGGACCACCAACACCATCTGGATGAATGCCACTGAAACCTGGTGGTTCCCGGAGCGCACGTCCCCACCCCCTGCAAATTGTTTCCAAGACACTGGCCTGGAACCTCGCAAACCTCCCTTTCCTGGGAGGCCAGACCCTACCTTCCTACCGACATCGATGTCCGGTTGGAGTTGCCCTCATGAAACCAGAGAGAGACTCCCCTGTTCATTCTCGCGTCTCTCCTCTCCTCCTTCATCCCTCTTTCCTCCCTTCATCGTTTCCTTTCGGCTCGGAGCCCTGTTCTTTGCCACGTCTATACCTTTTCTGCTTTTCGCTGAATCCAAATCGGGCCCCTCGGAAAGACTCTGGTTTTGTTAAAACCAGTTAGTGGCCGAAGCGGGGTTCTTGCAGCCAGGCCCTTCAGGGGAGCCGGCTCATCGCCATCTCCACCCCCTTTTCTTGGAAGACTAATTTTTTGTTGGCTGTGGCGGATTTTTATATTTTAGTCTTAACAGGTTTCTGTCCTATTCTTAGTATCTCCTGTACATTTTTATTCCGGTTTAGTGTGCGGATGCACGATCGCTTTCCTCTTAAAAATTTAAACTGTAGCCTGTGAAATAGAATGACATGGAAACAGCAATTCCCTGAGAATCGGCAGGGAGCTCGGCGAGAACTGGAGCGGCTCCAGTTGCAACGAGTTCCGCACCTATGTTGCAGTTTCTCCTCCTATTCTCACATAGCTGGCTATCATTTTAGAGCTGATGATTGGTGACATCACAAGCACCCAAGACCTGTCAGTTTTATGATAGGTGGTGTTAATTACCTTTCTCTCTGCAACTAATATTGTAGCATTTACAAATTTGGTGTTGAAAGACAAAACTCTGGGTTGAGCTTAATTTGTAGCATTGCAGGTCAACTCTAAAAGCTGGCCTATTTCCCCTCCACCCCACAAAATGATAGGAGGGAAAAATGGTGCTAGACTGAGGTAGTATTTAGCATTTTGTAGTTCATGCTCAAGTGTAAAAAGCCCAACTGAATTCATTCATAAGGTTATTTTTCACTACTCTGCTGAATTTCATTTTCCATTATATTATAGCATGAAAGCATTCACTGTTCACAAACTGTTACTGTGTGAAAACATTGTATACACACAGCCTCTCTGTTAGGATAAACCCTGTCCCCCAAAGAATCAGTGCCAGGTGTCATTGAGAGCTGAAAGTCAGTGTGACATTTTTTTGTTTGACTTATTCCTAATAGCAAAGAGTTAATGATGAATGAGTCATCTTTATTAAATAAATCAGAAGGTTACTTGGGAGGTTTGTTATATTTTGTGATTGTTTTATGGGGCTGCATCTTTCCACTATTGATTTTTGTATCCTCTGGGAATGATTTGATTGCTGCTACCTTCTTCCTGGTGGTGAGAGGATTGGGGCAGAAAGAAGCCTCAGCAGTTACCTGCAGTGCATTTCTTCATGCCTGGCTTGCTTGCTTCTAGGCCTAAATACCTATAGGGTATGCCTGTGGGGGTGGGGGTGGGGGTGGGGGTGGGGGTGGGTACTCTGGATATATACTGATATTTAGCTTTCTCTCTTGTCCTAGCTTCCTAGCTTCAACATTTCCCACAACCTTCCCATATAATGACTATTTCCCTTCCTTCATAGAATCAAAGCCTGACTCTTTAGGACAAAGCAATGGGAACTAATTCATGCCAGCATGAAAATGACCGATGGCCTTAACCTCCACATGTATTTGCAGCTTCCCTCCCTCAAAAAATAGGATGTCAGTCCTTCATTAATACAGCCCTTAAGATTACTATTACCTGGCCCAAATTTAAAAAAAATGTGAAACCTGAATGACAGTAGAAATTTGAATGTGAAGACCAACTGTGGGTAGGAAGGACCCAGCCCTGTGTGTAGATTTGAAGTCTGCCTTAGCTTCTCTAGGCTCTGCTGCCTTCTACCTCTGAAGCACAGCTTCCTGAAAACTTTAGAAATTCTCACCACATCTCTGTAGTTTCCAGGTATGCATGCAGCCAACATGGGAACAGAGGTAAAAGCATCTCTTTTTCGAGCTGGATCTTCATAGGTAATCATACTCCACTTCCCTTTGCTGAAAGGAAAGTTTTCCATTCTTGGTAATGGCTCTATTTTTAGAAAGGAAAAGTAGGAAAAAAAAGGTTGAATCAAAATAGGAAAGTTTCTCCTTTCTTGAACAGTCTTCCCATTGCATTTCTTCTAATTTTTAATTTAAAGAATCTCATGGGAGAGGCACACAAAGGATCGGACCTTGGGAAGAACCACCAGTCCTGTTGAGAGGACCGAGGTGCCACCGTAGCAGGGCAGTCCAGCCCATGTGGGCTGCCATTTTAAACACTGCCATGGTCGTGCTAGCCTCCTGAGGAGTGAGGCATGTAGATTGGTCTGTGTGGTCCAGTCGTCGTGCTGGAAACAGCCGACTTTGGAAGGAAAAATGCCATGTGGCAGAAGAGAAAACACAGATCGTTGTGTTTCTATTAGAAAATTAAATCTACTTCTGAAAAGAACCTTGTTTTCACCTGCAGTGGATAAACCTCTCGAGATCATTGCTGTCAAAATACCCAGCAAATGAACTGCTTATTTGAGTCATTACTTAAATGTTACGGCTTCACTTCTCCTAGAAATCAATAGGCCAAG
Organism: Rousettus aegyptiacus; assembly: GCF_014176215.1. Taxonomy (NCBI): domain Eukaryota; kingdom Metazoa; phylum Chordata; class Mammalia; order Chiroptera; family Pteropodidae; genus Rousettus; species Rousettus aegyptiacus. Next base: position 75,968,447 of record NW_023416295.1, read on the forward strand.
ATGAAAGGAAGATTTTTATATCATTTGGAAAAAGGGAAATGAATTATCAGTAGTGTGTGGGACTTGTTCATTCTCGGTTGTAGCTTAACTGAATATAAAGGTGATTGTAGTTGAAAATTAGAATAGGGTTTTTTTTTGGCAGTTAGGGAAGATGTAGACAAAGGGACAAAAAGAAGTAAACAAAAGGATTTAAATTTGAAATGCCTTGTACCTAGGGCAGAATTTGACAAGAGAGGTTTCTCTGTTTTCCATCCAAGTGCATTTATTAAGGAAGGTTTGGAGAGGTTTTTTTTTTTTTTTTTTTTTTTTTTTTTTTTTTTTTTTACCATGAGGTGTTGGAGATGGCGTTTATACCTACCTTTAGCAATCTCATCTACCTTTCGATCCCATGTGAGTGTACAGGTTTCGATTGTTTAAAAATTTCTGAGCTATAAAGTGGGCTCGCTATGCAGCCTTCTTGATATTTTCTTTTGCTTCGTTCAGGAGTTGTTCTGCATGCTTGAGTCTGGGTAGTAAAGGGACTAAGTTTTTTTGTTTGTTTGTTTGTTTTTGTTTTTTTTTTTTTTTTAGACTAGGGAACCCTTGGTTGACCTCACAGATTGCAAGTACCTTGTCAGTTTACAATCCCTTATTTTTTGTTTTTTACACCTACAGCACTTGGTCTTCCTAGGTGGTCTCCCATCCAAGTACTAATCAGTCCTGACCCTGCTTAGCTTCTAAGATCAGACAGTATCAGGCTTGTTCAGGGTAGCATGACCGTAGGCAAAAGGACTAAGTTTTAACAGGGTCCTTGTGATAATTTTTGGCAACCAGAGGCTTAGTGTGGTGCTCAGGCGGTGTAATGGGATGATGCCTTTTATACAAGGCATAGGTGTGATATGTTGCACACCATGCAGTTTTTAAAAAATGGCCCCTTAGCTTTGCTGATTTCTTCATTGTTGGGAACTGTTGTGATGAGGCTGCTCCACCTGTGAAAGGTATATGATGTGTTGTTTAGCTAGAGATGTTGCCATAAGCTTTTGCTTTGTAGACTGCTTGGCTGAGGATTTGGTTCTTCGTGAAACAAAGAGATGCTGTATATGATCTATTTTCAAAGGAGAAGAAAAAATATAAATTGGATCATACTGAAGATATTTCAGTCTTCGACCCAAGGCAGTTGAAGTGCGGGTATTGCCTTGGAGTCATGAATTTCTGTTCTTGTCAAGGGCTCTCAATGTTGAAAGCATGGGAGACAAAAATCAAACCTTTCATACACATGGCCTATCTGGAAAGCTGCCTCTAGTTTTAGCAGACTTATCTCACTTTAATATTGAATTTTTTTTTTACATAAACCTGGTACAAAGGGACAGATAAATACAGAACAGCAAAAGGAGAGAAGAAAACGTGGCCTATAATTTAGGTCAGTTGGCTGTTGGTGGTGGCACTTAAAGGGAAATGATCCTTCTGTTAATTGTCATTGAGGGAGCAATGAGGGCATTTATATTCCACAACTCATTGCTTTGGGCAAAACCTAGCCTACCAGTTGGGACTGAGCAGGTGGATCAATACAAATCAATGTCCATAGTTAAGGAGCCTGAATGGTCAACTAAATGTGGACCATTGGTGCTGTTTTCCTAAAGAAAGGGCTTTGTTAGAAGGAGCAACAACATACCCGTGTGAGCCAAGCGAATTAGCACAGGGATAGGGATGACTGTGGTCATATAGCAGGTCAGGGAGGGATGGGGTCTGCAGGGTCATTATAAAGAATACAACTACTGTCACCCTGCAGGAACTCATGCCAGAGATTGCCAGAGCCTCTGATCTTTCAAGAGATGCCAGAAAGCCTGATTTCTATGTGAACTCTCCTAATCATTAAAATACATCTTGGCCCACGGGCTGCCAATTTGCAATCCTTGGATAAGAAAGTATAACTCTGGCTGTGGGTTTCTTAATAAGGAAACGTCTAACTTCCTTTTCTCCTTGTTTTTGTCAGGCTTACTGGAAAGCAGCACTCGTCTAAAACCTCACGAAGCCCAGAACTACAGAAAGAAGGCGTTGTGGGTCTCCTGGTTCTCCATTATTGTGACACTGGCCCTGGCAGTGGCTGCCTTTAGTGAGTATCCAGAATCTTGCAGATTGATATGTGCTGGGGTAGCCTGTTTTATTCTGACTCCTGTGGGGTGTCCTTTTGCTTTTAGTTGACTATTATTGACAAGTAAATTTTTTTTATGTGATTGGATAGTCAGGGTACTTATAAATTAGTAAAATGGCTTCTTTCCTCTGTGGAGGGAAGAGGTGGTTAAGAAGAAGAAACAGTGATATGAGGAGCCTTGGTTCTCATCAGTATGTGGCTTTGTGTAAGTAGATTCCAGCTGCCAGCTGAATAGTGAAAATATTTTCTTGATGGTTGCCTTCAGCTTGAGCTGACGTGCGACATATATTCTTGAGATTCGTGTTTTGAGCCTTAGTGCAACCAGATGAGTGTAATGTTGCAGTAATCCTCTCCTTTTCCCTGATTATATCTGTGTAAGGTTTGGAATAAAATGGACACTTATTTTTATGAGGAAAAATGAGAGAATCCTCTCAAGTTTTCAGTGGCCACAGAAACAAAAAACATTTATTATGATCAAGAAAAACTAAGACAATAGAACACTTTCTGCCTATGGATAATCCTGTTTGGAGGTTAGGAAGCCCTGTGACATGCGTTTTCTCAGCTAACATTTGCAGCCTATACCATGTGCATGAGCTATTTATTCTTATTAATCATGCAATGATTCACAAGCTTCAGCAATGGCATTCAGCTTCAGCACAGCCCTGGTAGAAACCAGAGGACCGATCTTTCTTTCTTCTTTCTTTCTTTCTTTCTGCTTTTTCTTTCTGCTTCGTCTTCTTCTATTCTTCACTTCTTTCTTCTTTCTTTCTCTTCTTTCTTCTTCATTTTTTCTTCTTCCTTCTTCCTTCCTTTTATGCTTCGGTCCTTCTTCTTTCTTTCTTTCTTCTTTCTTCCTTCTTCTTTTGTTCTTTTCTTTTCTTTACTTTCTTTCTTCCCGTCCTCCATTGTGCTGGTCTTCTCTTCTTCTCTCTCTCGCTCTTCCTCCTTTTCTTCCTTCCTTCCGTCCATCCATATGGGTGGGGTGTGTGTGTGTCTCCCTCTCTCTTCTCTCCCCTTCCTCTCCCATCCTCCCTCCCTCCCTTCCTTCCTTCCTTCCTTCCTTCCTTCCTTCCTTCCTTCCTTCCTTCCTTCCTTTTTCCTTCCTTCCTTTTCTTTCTTTTCTTTCTTTTTATGCCAGGGAAAAGAGCAATGTATTTTGTGATTAGTTTATTACCTTAATAGAAAGATCTATATTCTAAGTGATAAGTGTCATACAAAGTGTCTCATGACAACCCTGATGGTAGGAGAAAAAAGGACCGTGTGTGCTGGAAGATAGAGAGCTTGGTGTATGTTGTTTAAAATTCTGTTCTGTGCAGTTAGATCTGCTGCTGGAAGTTGGTGTTGGCTTCCAAGAGGGAATATTAGAATTTGACCAAATGCTTCTGGCAAAACTGGGCATATATTACTTGAAGCAATTTATATTGGAAACAGTATGCCATATCTTGGCTCTCAAAAAAGCCAAACATTTAGAAGCAGAGAGTAATGCATCTCAGGATATAAACATTTACCAGTGAGCCAGAAATCTAATCAAGAGGAATTCTAATTCCTGAAAATAGCTGCTCCTTCCTCTCTCCTCCTTTTTTTCCCCCTTTTATGCTGAAACAAGAATAACAAGCAGATTGATGTCCCCAGAGGATAATTTGATTGTGGTGGCTGTTGGAGGCTCCGGATCATACACCATAATTTACATATGTAAGGAAAGAGGAATGGAATGAAGGGAGGTGGTTTACAAACAGAGTAACAGTCACTCAGATGTGTCCCTGTGCCTAATAAAGCTGTTACCACTTTATCCTGTGGGTGTTTGAATGGGAATCTGATTGTGATGATGTAGTGAGCAAGTCTTTCCTTTGGGAGACTAATACTACATTTGGTGTACTTAATCTCATACTAGGGAAAAATTATGGGGAAATTTTGCTTTCACATGTTTTGCTTGATCACTTGGGTTATCTTGAAAATTTAGTTCCATTTCCTTTAATAAAAAAAGAATGTTGCATAGTGCATTTGGAGTTAGAATTTGCTTTGTAAAGGTTTTCCCCCCCCGCCCCTTTTAAAATGATTTTACCCCTTTATTATAGCAAGTACTGTCAACGAAAGAATGTCCAGCCTAAGAAAAAATCTTAGGAGTTTATTTGAGCCAAACTGACATTTGCTGGGAAGCAAAATCTCAAGGGATCGAGAAAATGCTCTGGAGAATGGCAGTATAATAGTTTACTTTATACATTAGTATCAAAGGAGGGATGTATGGGGAATTGCATGAAATTCATTGGTGGTAGATTAGCGAGATGGGAGAAAACAAGCAGGGCGAATCTCTGAAATTGGATAAAAAATAAAATGGAGTGATACATACTTCTTTTACAGGGGAGGGTACGGAGTAGTTAACATTTATAGCACATAGAGATGGTATGCACACAACAAGACAACAATGAGGGGTCGCTTTGTGGTCTCATGCCCTGGTGGGAGGTTGTGCTCTGAGGGCTCTAGAAAAGGTGATTACTCCGATATTTCAAAGGTATATTATTTTAGATGCAAAAAGACAATAGACAGACTCACCAAAGGTGTAAGATTGGCCTTTGTCGAGAAAGCTACAGGCCTAGATGTGACTACCCAACGTGACTCATGTTTAGTTGGGAATTTTTATGTTTAGACCCTCCTGCATGGTTACTTTCAAGTCTGAGTTTGTAAGGCCCACCAGGCAGACCTCCTCTGAGCTTGTCAGTTTTAGTATGTGGCCCTTTTTTTTTTTTTTTCATTCACAGTATTTAAGTCTAATCATCTATCTTCTTACCTCTAAAATGTTGACACTGGCATATAATGACACGATCTTAGTTGTTTTCTTTAGTATATTCAGTTTGTTCCTAAGTTGCTTTAAACTTAGTTAAACCAAAAAATGTAGATGAACTATATTTTCCTCCACTTTAACTATATAGAATAGCTTTACAGTGTGTGTGTATTTCATATTTTAAACTCTTGGGGGTGGTCTCTGGATAGGGTGCAGTTAGGGTTGTTGGTTTTGCCCTTTAGTTTCTAAATGTATTTGTAATATGAGATACTTAAAATCCTTTTAAAACATCAGTTCCATGTTGACAGTTTTGTGAAATCCTTTTCATAGTTTTGAATGGAAAAAAAAATCAATAAGGATTAAGTAATATAAGCTGACTTTTGAAGTTATGTTTAAATTATGATCTAAAGGAAACGTGTATATTTTAGAAATAGCAAATGTGTATTTTTGAAAAAGTGTCAGAAGGAGCCCTAGTCTTATTCTCTGAGGAGGTGGTTGACAGAAAGATGGGATGAAATGGAATTGTCCGTCCTAGCCAATGAAATGGTCAGTTAACTCAGTGTTTTTAAAAAGAATTGCCATGGAATTACAACATGTGATGTTTGGCATGGCAGAGAAGTCTTTGGAGTGTGTGTGTAAGCGCACACACGTGTGTGCATGTGTTGCCAGAGGGTGATAATCATGGCAAAGAGAAGGCCATATTTGTTGTCACGTTTTCTTGGCACCACTGAATGGTTTGCCATCACTTTGGGGTCAGGAAGAGCATGCAGTACTCAAGATTGTTAGATTAGTTAACAGATATTTAAAAAACCTTTAAAAAATTTTTTTTCTTTAAATTAGTTGAAAGAGAAAGATTTCCATGAAAAAAATTTCTTAGAAATAAATTTCCGCTAAAGTTTTGTTTAGATACTGTTTCTAACCCTAGTGTGTGAGTCCTTCAGCCTACGTGCATTGGATCAGAGATGAATGAGCAAGAGTTTATAGTGGAGAAGGGAATTTTTTGGGATTGATGTCAATCTGGAGTTTGGGTGAGCTTGCATTCTATCGGCTCCCCTGTGGCAGGTAACTAACAGGTTTTATGGAGCCCAATCACCAGACACCTGTGGATAAAGAGTTTGGGGGTCGTTAGGAGACGACTGGTCAGAGGTGAGGTAACAGTAGTAAATCATTTCTTTAGGTCTTGAAGACAGCTCTGAGGTCAGATCCCACATCCCTCTGTCAGGTTTCTTGGAGAGGAAGCCTGGGGAGCCATTTCACCTTAGGGCTCAGGAGCTGCCAGGGGCTAAAACTTTGTAACCATGAGTCAGGACCTGGTTTGTCCTCTTCTGCTATCTCATGGGTTAGGGATTATCAAGGGGAAAGGCTAAGGTCTTTGAGATGCACAGAGGGAAAAAAGAAGGTTTTTTAAGGCTACAAATCATATTAAAATTACTAAGGCCCTTGGTTTCAATACCAGACTTAGGTCTCTTTTTTTTTTATAAACAGTTGAAATGTTTTTGAGACAGTGGGATCATCCTATGGCCATTCTCTGCCGAGGCGGTGTCTTGGAATCAGTCAGACTTCCTGCTTTATCTCCTCACCTGCCGTTTTCTCTTTAATCGCAGATGCTGATTTTTAGCTGAACATCTTCCGAGGAAATGCTTTTGTTTCTTTTGTTTTAGAAATGAGGATTATGGATATGTATAAGTTTTGGGGACACCTCTTTTTTCAGTCAGCTTGAAGTCATATTTTAACACAGCGTGTACATTACAAGTAAAGTTTGTTACCCTTCACTTTATATAAACTGTGTCTTCTCAGATTAGTAGTTTTTAAAAGACCTAATGATAGCTTATTCGGTATTACGGAGTTATAAATCAGTATGTGTGAAACTGTGGTTGGCATTCGTCTGCCTGACATAGTTGAGAAAATTGGGTGACCTCTCAAAGTTTGCGACTTCAAAGTATTTTGAAAGGAATATAAACTAGTTTTGATATTACTTGGTAATAGAGTGATTTTGGGCCTGTCCAAATGCTGATATAAAACCAGATGGTAATACATCTTGAATATTTCAGAGAGAGCCCAAGTTTGGTTTTAAAATTCATTCTGTTTATAATTGGTAGGCAGCATGGAAAATGGCAATCTTGTTATGAAGAAACCTTAAAAAATATGTTTTAATAATGAAGCTGGAAAGAGAACAGAAGTTCTGTTTCAAAACTCAAGGTTTTCACATCATTAATGTCTTTGTTAGAATGATTTAGAAAAATGCATTCTGGCTCATTTCGAGGTTTGAATGACTGTGTGGGGGAGGAAAAAGTTTCCTTTACCTTTCAGGGTTCTTCTGGCTGCTCTAATAATCAAATTCACATAAGATAGATTAGCAAGAGAAAAGCAATATAAATTTAATAACATGTATACCTCCTGTGTACATGCAAGAGACCCAGGAACACAGAGTAACTCGAAAGCCATTGCCTTAAAGACCGCCTTCAGCTAAAGACCGAAGATGTGGGAGATGGGGAATCAGTTATGGGAGGTTAACATAAGCACAGGAAACAAGGGTAAGATTGTATGCAGATCTAAATCTAAGCCTTCTCCATTAATAAGAGTTTCTAGATATTTAGCTACCTTCTCTTCCTGGTACTGTGAAAGAAACGCCCTTACAAACAGATTTTTCCCTTGCAAATGTAAATGTCCTTTATGGAGCATCACTTCTACTTGGTTTTCAGAGCTTCTGTGATATCTGCTGTTTCTTAAAATTAACCAGCCTGGAATAATCAATATCCCAAAGAGATATATTTTGGGGTGACAAACTTTGCTCCCCTTCAAGTGCAAGTTAATTTTTAGGCACTCAATACATGTTCTATGGGAAGTAAAGTATATTTGATACATCCTCAGGGAAATCCTAAGACACACAGTTCCATTTCAAAAAAAAGTACTCCAAGATCTTTTCAGAAAAAGCTCACTCAAAAATTTAGTGAATAATTTTTTTTGAATAAATTTTTTTTTATTAAGTGACATTGGTTAATAAAATTATATAGGTTTCAAGTGTACAGTTCAATAATACATCATCTGTATATTGCATTGTGTTCCCCCAAAGTCAAGTCTCCTTCTGTCACCATATATTTGACCCTCTTCTACCTCCCAGCTTCCTCTTTTTCTTCTGGTGACCACTAAACTGTTGTCTGCGTCTATGAGTTTTTGTTTGTCTTATTTGTTTGTTGCTTTCAATTTTATATCCCACATATTAGTGAAATCATGTGGTTCTCGACTTTTTCCATCTGACTTATTTCGCTTAGTGTGATTATCTCAAGATCCGTCCATGTTGTCACAAATGGCAGTATTTCATCTTTTCTTATGGCTTAGTAATATTCCATCATATATATGTACCACAGCTTCTTTATCCAGTCAACTATCAAAGGATATTTCTGTTGTTTTCATGTCTTGGCCATTGTGAATAGTGCTGCAGTGAACATCGATGTGTGTATATCTCTATAGATAAATGTTTAAAAAAAAATTTAGTGACTTAAGAATTAGAAAGTTTGTGAAAGGAATGATTTTTATATTTGGAAGTTTTAAAATAATATATTCGATTTTAGTTTAAACTTGACCCTTAAAAATGATAGAATTAGAGTGCTTTTTTTATTTTTAAATCGTGAGTCTAACAGTTGAGAGGTAGGTAAGGTATTCTTTCAACTGCCACACTGCAAGATGGAAAAGGCATAAGACCCTCTGGGGGCCTTCTTGAGAGTAACATCTAAAGAGTTACAATGGCCCAACAAGTCTAGCCAGACCTGGCCTTTGCTCTTTTTTCTCAGACACATCAACTTTTCCATAGAGCTGAAGCTTATGTCATTTCTCCATGCCCATTTTCCCATGGATCTCTGCATGGCTGACGCCGCAAAGAGGCCTCACCAACCACATGGACTCGTCACCCCAGAGTAGTTTTATCCATTATATGCTGTATTTTCTTCATCACCGTTTTTCCCTTTGTGTCCTCACCTCCATTAGATGGTTTTGGTGAGGCCCATGTCTCTAAGATTCTACCCCTGAAATGCTTTCGTGAACCAAAGACGTACAGCTTACATTCTGCTTGTAGGGTGATTCTTTATGTAATTTGGTCATCTTAGGTCTGTTTTATTTGATAAAAGCAGTATATGTACATTATAAAAATCTATGAAGCCAGAGGTACATAGTGTAGGTCTTTGTCCCATCGTGAACTCTCTCTCTCCCAGTTCTTTCTCCCCAGGGACATGCTTTGTTGCCAGTGTCTTGTATCTTCTAGACATTTTTTGTGCATGAACAAGCCCAGGCATGGTGCCTGTGTACACCTTCCACCTGCTACTTCTGTTAGATATGGTGTCTTTCCCTGGATGGTATTTCAAATAGCATGAGATTCTTTGCAAGCTACCACTTTCACAGTTTTGGATTTGCTGTAGAGAATCTTCAAGAACCACCTCCCAAACACTGTCTGCCTGCTGCTGCCAAACCGGTAACATGCTGGGGGGGATGTGGGCAGGAAGTTTGTGAGCCACATCCTGGGCTGTTTAGTGGGATAACTTGTTCCCTGTAAGTGTGCCGAGAGAATGATAACTATGGATGCTGTTTCTGAGATGTGGAAACCAGGAGGGAGGAATTGGCCAAAATGTGGTTTGGGAACCTCATTCTGACAATGCTCCCTGTCTCTGGGTTCCTCCTTCATACCCTTATGTTATCAGAGATTCTGTGCCTGTCACCTACACCCGTGTGCTGCGAGCTTACTGATGGAATACGGAGTGGTACTTTACTTAGGCCCTTTTGCTTACCGGGAGGCCCCTGATGGTCTTGGACCCTCCTTCCTGGCTAGACCCCTCTCATCCCATCTCCCAGCTTACTGCTGCTCTAGCCTGGAAATGTTCCTTGGAGTTCCCCAAATGCTGCATCTTGCTCTGCCCTTGGCTTCAGATGCCCTTCATTCCTGATCCCACCCTTTTTCTAGGTAAATTTCGCTTATCCTTAAAAATTGAGATGAAAGATCACTTCTTCCAGGCAGCTTTCCCTGGTCCTCCATTTAAATAGCGGATTTAAATGCCGCTCTGTTCCCATAGCCCTGTGGGCACCCATCAGAAACATGACACACAGTATTCCAATCATTACATTATAGCGCTTTGCACTAACACACATTCTTCAGAGGCAGGGTCCCTGTATTCTCTATTCTGTATTCTCAGCCCCTAATTTTGTAGTTGGACTAGAGTAATATTTGATGTCTCTGTGCTGATTCCATTATGGCTGCAGCAGGTTGAGAATGTATGTTTGTAGGTAAAGATCCAAGAGAAAGGAAAACAGCTTTTTCAAGTGTATGGAAAGAAACAAGGGGGTAAATCGCAGCTGGGACATCTTCAATTTTTGTAAAAAGCCAGGATGCCAGGGCCTATTTGTTCCCCTTTCCTTCCACTTCTCCACTGTCCCCTCTCCCCCTGCCTCCTATGGAATGAATGGATCCAGGGTTCTATTGACAGGGACTAGCTTGGCGCTGTTAGGAGAGCACATCTTCCTGAGTCTCCGCATTCACAATGAGCTGCTGTTCCTAGCTGGAGTGGAGGAGGGGTCTCAGCAGCTGCTTGCGTGGTCTGCCTCCCTTCTCTCTGCATTCTGCACACAGCATTTAATTAAAAGTGTGGCCAGGGTGCATTAGCACTGGGGTGTCCTTGTCACATAACCATGGCAGTGATTCAAGGGAGCTGGGCAGTGAGCCCCAGCTGGACTCATCATGGCCCCTCCCTGTGTGGGCCCTGGGCTCTAATAGGAAACAGGCCCATGTCCTGTGGGAAATTTGTGAGGGCTTTTCCTATTGTCCTGTATCTTTCCAGTTGTATTTGTTAGCCATCTGGACAAGCAGGGGTTTTCTGGTCTGCTTGTCTTCCTGGCCTGTGGGTTGGTCCTGTGGGAGTCGCCTCTCGAAGGTGAATTTCTGGCATAGCTGCTCCCCTTACCCGAGAGCTGACAGGTAGGTATATGTTTATATGGGATCCGAAAGTAACAGATGAAGCCAGAGGGAAGGAGAAAGCCTCTTCCCCTGGTGAAAGAACTTGTACCTCCCTTTACCTTGTCTTCCATACCTAATAGCCCATTCTTCTAGCTAATGAATGCATTCTTCCAATCGTTGTGAGTGCCTGTTGGTAAAGGACAATCCACTGTGCTAGATACCACAGAGGATATTAGGAAGTAGAACAATCCCTCCATCCCCTTGAAGAGCTCAGGTCTAATGAGAAGGTGAACTCTAGAGATGTCAGAGCAAATGATAGGATAGTGGGGTAGGTAGATAACCTGACTTCCTCCCCCTCATCCCATTAGACATAAAGGGATGCTCAAGAAAGGACATCATTGATCTGTGAGCTAGGATAGTCTACAGTCCCTAGGAACCTCTGTCTCCCACCTCCCTCCCTTCCAAAAAAGAATGAGATGAAAATCAGAGCTGTTAGATTAATGCAGAAGCTAGGGCTGCCCTGGGATGGGAATGCAAGAAGGTGGCTGGTCTAGTGTGAGGGGCCCAGGTTATGATGTCCACAAAGGGATGGAAAATGGCTGCCAAAGTTTGCTACATCTGCCATTACAAAGTACCACAGACTGGGGGCTTACACAAAAGAAGTTAATTTTCTCAACAGTTTGGCTTGTAGATTGCTGCCTTCTCCCTGTCTATATCCTAATCTCTTATAAGGACACCAGTTATATTGTATTAAGGTCCACCCTTGTGACCTCATTTTCACTTAATTGCCTCTTTAAAGACCCCATCTCTAAATACAGTCACCTTATGAGGTACTGGGGGGTGGGGGTTAGTTCTTCAACATATGCATTTGGTGGGGAGGCAATTCAGCCTATAACGATGGCCTTGCCCAGCACCAGGTAGGTAGAGGAAATAGATCTCAGAATAAATGTACTAGAAAACTTTACCTTTAATGAATGGGTGGGCCAGAATAAACCCACTCAGCAGCCCAGAAGAGAACAAGGAAGCTTGTCTTCCTGAGTATAGCTGTGTGGGGAGCGAGGGTCGAGGAGCTTTCCACTAGAATTCACAACCATGAGATCGACTTCATATAAATCTGTGTTTGGAGTTCTCATAGGTTGATTTCCTTGGAAGTAGACTCTGAGACCGACATTTACTGCAGGAGGTTTATTGGGAGCAGGGGCTGGAAGAGGCTCTCAGGAATCATCCATGAAAGTGAGCAGGAGAAGCTGGATTGAACAGACGGAGAAGTTGAACTTCAAAGCTGCTGCCTCAGAGGCTTGTACCGTAGAAATCGAAAAGCTGAGATAACCCGTCGGAATTGTCCAGTCCAGTTGAGGCAAGGGTGCCGGAGCAGTCATTGGTGTGGGCTGCCCCAGGGAGAGGTATACCCTTGGGAGAGGAAGCTTTCTTCAGTAAGAGGGCAGTTTCAGGAGTGGGGTGCAGCTATGAGCCGTCAGCAGTTCTCAGTCTTGGCAGCAGGGGATTGAGTGCCCAGGTCCTGCAGGAGGATCTAGGAGACACCATAGCATCCACTCTAGGAGTTTATACTTCCTGCTTAGCCTAGGAGTCCTCAGGATGTGGTTTGATGTTGGAAATACTCCTTGGAATACCTAAAAGAAATACATGCAGAGCCTCAGCTATGGGCCCAACAGGTGTTCCACAGACGAAGCTCTCCCAAAGGTGAGCTCACAACTCAACATTAGAAAACTTCAGAGGAAAGAGTTCACCATAGCTGAGTCATACAAGTACCATGATTAGAACTCAAATTCTACATAAGAGAATTACTTGACAAAATCTATAAAATAAGTATGTGTAATATGAGCAGTTGATAAGAAAGAAATCAAACACATGAAAAGATAACTGGAAATAATAGTTGGAAAATAACCGAATATATATATATATATATATATATATATATATTATTGCTATTTTTATTGAAATTACAACATGGATGTGGTTTTTAAGAACTATAGCAATCCCCTATTCTTTCTCTCTCCTCTCTTTCCCCCTCGTCCCTCTCCCAGCAATCACTTTACTTCAAGTTGATTCTTTTGTGTGTGTGTGTGTGTGTGTGTGTATAAATACACACACATATATATGTGTGTGTATATACATATATATATATATACATACATACATACATATATAAATAACAGGCTCCTAATACTATTTCATGGTTTTTTTTTTTTTCTAGTTTAGGCATTATTTGTTGACTTTCCACCATGGAAGAGGATAATTTACTCTATTACTCTCCTCCTGGCCCCATACAAACATGCCGACTTCTTGAATTTCTATCCTTGCTTAACAGTTGTGGTTGCCATTGTTATGACTATATAAATCTTGTTCACTGAGCCATATGGTGAAGAATGATTACTTGTTTCCGTCACTATTTTTTTATTTTCTCTGGTTTTAATACCTGTTTTGTTTATTCCTATGTTTACTTTTTTCTGACTCTATTTCTTATTAAACTCAGATTCAGCATTTGTAGTCCAGTCTCAACTTTGCTGTTGCATTTTCAGATGCATGAAAATTCTGTCAGTTTCTTTTTGAAGTCTTGCAGTTATTTGATGTCTTCTAATTGTTCTGGTTGCCTTTTCTACCTGGTGCATGGCTACATCCTGGGATCGGCCTTCTTTTTTGGGCATTCCTTTTATTTCTCTGTAGAGTCCCCTGTTTCCTGGATACCATGTCCTCCCCCCATTCTGGTTTATACTCTTTTGGGGAAGCACATCTTTTTCTAGCTACCTAAGAAAGGGTACACTGTAGGTGAAACTTTCAAGTCTGAAATGTCATTAATGTATCCTGACACTTGATTGATGGCTAAATAGAAAATTCTCAGTAGGAAATAATGTTCTTTAACAGTTTTGAAGGTTTTGCTCTATTCTATTCTTATTTCTAGTGTTGCTATTAAAGTCTTAAACTATTCTAAACCCTAATCCTTTTCATGAGACTTGCTGTGATGGGGTCTTTTGCATCTATTTATATACCTGCTTTCTATCCTTTTGTGTCTTTTTGCTCTACTTCCTGGGGTGTTTCCTTTGTATTTAATATATATAAATATATAAATATATTTATATTTCCTTTATATTTTTACCTTTCTGTAGAGCTTTTCATTTCTACTGTCAAGTTTTTTTTAAAAAAAATCATCTGAGTGTTCCTTTGAAAAATCATCCAACTCTTGTTTTATTGATCTTTTTAAAAGGTCTTATATGTCTAAGAAAATATTAGTGAGTTAAAAATCTTTCTATTTCTTGTATTGTCATCATCCAAGGGGCTTCCCTCCACCTTTTCTGTTTGTTTTGGGTTCATTGGTCATGTTAGGGAAGCAATCTTTTGAGTAATGATTTTTGATAGGCTGCTCATATTAAGAGTGGACCTCTGAGCTTGTGGATGGCCTTCACTGTAGGTTGGATCCTTTTGTTGAGTAGATTCCAATTTAACGCTTCCATATTCTTCATCATGAGATGTCCAGAGAAAGGCCTTCTGATATTCTGCCTGGAGGATGAACACCACCTGACTGCCTGAATTTTGGAAACTGAGTTGGAGAAGAAGGTTGGAATCTCAGCATTCTGTGTGAAATTCTTAACTTGGTTTGCCATTTGCAATTTGGTGTTTCCATCTTTAGCTGAGTCTGGTATTCCTCAAACGAGAGACTGGTGCACCTTCTCCAGAGAGTAAACCTCTAATTGTCTGATAGGAGAGGTTACCTTTTTGGTTCTACATGGCTATCTTAAGAATTTGCTTTCTGGAGTGTGTTAAATCCATTGCTACTTGCCCATATGTTGTCTAGCTTCTGAAAATAGTTTTTGTTGCCTCTTCCATTTTATTTTTCTAATAGATTCTCTTAAAAAAAAATCTTCGTTCTCAGTTTAGTGAGGGTTTTTTTTTAGAGGAAGCGAAAGTGAAAGTGAGGAACCATCTTGCCATATTTCCCTGAAAGTGTCAAACAAAAATTTATAATGAAAAAATACAGTAAGTGAACCAGAAATCAGTGAGAAATAGTGAACCAAAATATAGTCTGTAGAACTTACCAAGCATGTTGTACAAAGTGATACTTCTCTTATTTTCTGAGAGATATGGAAGATAGGAAAAGTTCCAATATCAACAAATAAGAATTCCAAAAGCAGAGAAGAGAGAAAATAGAGAATGGTCAACATATTTCAAAGTGTGTACGACTGTTTTAACATTGATGGAAAGGATGGAGTACATACTTTTCAAACCATTAGAGAGAAAAAAATAGGAAACTTAACCTTATTCAGTAGAGAGCGGAAGTAAAAAATGACACAGAAAAAGCATAGAAAGTGCGAAATAAAACTTCGAAACATATGCATACATTTTAGTATGGATGCTTCTTGACTTACAGTGGAGCTTGCATCCTGTTAAACTCATCATAAATTGAAAATATTGTAAGAAGAAAATGCATTTGATGTATCTAACCTACCGAACATCATAGCTTAGCCTATCCTACTTTAAATATGCACAGGACACTTACATTACCCTATAGTTAGTTGGGCAATTATCTTGAGCTTCATTTGAAGAGTAATTGCCTTCCTCTTCTTCTTACCAGGAAACACAATGATTATTTTGTAGATATGATGGGATGCAAAAACACAAAACACAATATCAGATAAACTCTGGCAACACAGTGTGCTCTAGAGTATTGATTGTTTACCCTTGTGATGGTGTGGCTGACTGGGAGTTGCAGCTGGCCGCTGCTGCCCAGCATCACATGAGAATGTCTTACTGCATATCACTAGCCCAAGAAAAGACCAGAATTCAAGTACAATTTCTGTTGAATGTGTATCACTTTCAAACCATCATAAAGTCAAAAAATCATAAGTCTGACCATTATAAGTTGGGAACTGTCTACTGTTAAAAATGGATTATATCCATCTGGTACAAAGTCAGAGATTAGATTTTAAAAATCTGGCTGTGCATTGTTAGTTAATAAGAAATAAATTTAAAACAAGGTTACAGAATAACTTATGTATAGGGATAGAAAAAGACATATCTGGCAAATACGAACACAAAGTTGGTGTAGCTATATTAATCAGAGAAAAGAGACTTGAAGAAAAAAAGCATTATTAGGCATAAATAGTGTTACTATATAAACAAAAGTTTCAGTTAACCCAGAAGACAACATCCGCAAATTTGTATGCACCAACCAAAAACTGATGGAATTATAGGTAGAAATGGACAAATCATAATCATAAAGATAGGCTTTAATGCATCTCTTTTACTAGTTAAAAAAGATAAAAATTAGCAAAGGCATCGAAGATTCAATTTATGGAATGAGTGTTTTCCAAATATTTTTGACTGCTATCTGTAATAATAGCATATCTGACCTCATATATCTGGATTTATGTGTGTAGGAGTGTGTGTGTGTACACTTACTCCTACACACAAATACACTATGTATCATCGTATTGAAGGCACTTTTAATTATAATATACAACATGATTTTTTGTACTACTAAGAAATTAAAAGACTACCGCCATTGAACTGTATCATTTTGCTCATTGTGAGTGACCTGATGCCAGAGATTTTAAAATAAAATGTGTACTATGATCATTTTCCTCCTCTTTCAGCTTAAAAAGTTCTGGTCATAATCTGTCAGGTTGATTTAATGCCCCACTACTTGTAACTTTCAGTTTAAAAAACAGTGACCCAGAAGATCAATATAGAACCATGCATCCAACAAGTATGTTTTAACCTCATGGAATATTTATAAAAGGTGACCGTTTCCATGGTCACAAAAAAAGTCTTATCATATTATCAAGACTATCTTGTAGACAGTATTCTCTATCTACAATGCAATGACCATTTGAAAGCAATTATGGCCCAAAATACCCCTATATATCATGATATGTGTTCAGAAATTACATTTCTGAGTATCTCAAGAGGGACAGTTATATTAAATATTAAAAATATTTAGAACTTAAAATAAGAGACTGAAAATTGATGAGTCAAAATGTCTAAAACAAAAGGCCAAACAGTAAATTTACAATAGATAGAAGAAAGAAATAAGTGCATTTAAGAGTACAAATTAATGAAAGAGGAAAAGATACAATAGAATCAATGAAACTAAAAGCTGTTTAAGACTAGTAAAATAGGCTTAAATAAAAGACATAATTAGTAATAAGAAAATTTAGGAAATCCAAATATTTACAGTTTTAAGCCCATAAATGAGGCAGTTGAGGTTGAAAGGCATAATTTCCTGGAATAATAATCTGCCATGATTAGCTTAAGGATAAAAATGACCGAGTGTGCCTGACTTGACATAAAGAAGTTAATCTAGGCCAGTGGTTCTCAACCAGATATGATTTACAGTCCTTCCCCCTACCCCATGAACCCCCCGCCCCGTTCATTCACTGGGAACATCTGGCAATGTCAAGAGACATTTTGGGTTGCTAAAACTAGGGTTATGGTTAACAGAGGCCAGGGATGCTGCTAAACATCTTGTAATGCACAGGATAGTCCCCCATGACAAAGAATAGGGGCGAGGTTGAGAAAATGATCTAGACCAACACAGGTGTTTTGTGGGTGCTGTGATGAATATTCAAGGAGTAGATAATCTTATGTACTGGATTCTATAGATAAAGAAAGAAAGCTTCTCATATCATTTCGATACCCAGTACTACCTTGATCCCCAAACTAAAGACAATAGAGAAGAATGTATAGATCAATATCACTCATGAATACAGAAGCAAAAATTTTAAGATTTAGTATGCTGAATCTGTGTTTATATAACAAAACAATAAAAAACTATCATTACCATGTTGTTTTTATTTTAGGAATGCAAGGATGGTAAATTAGAATATTATGTAATATTATGTACTTGAGAGGAAAAATAATAGCATCTCTCAATAGATACATAAAAAGGATTTGAGAGAATTTAAGGCAAGGTAATTTTTAGAACACTAAGAAGGGAATTGTTTTAACCTGATAAAGAATACCTAACCTAAAATTTCAGTAGTTATAAATGGTAAATACTAGGAACAGTCTCTCAGAATATGAAATGAAGATAAGGATGCCTGACATCTCAACATTACTCTTGATGTCTTAGTCAGTGCAGTAAGGCAAGAAAAAGAAATAAAACTATATGGATTGGAGAGGAGGAAAAAAATCACTACTCATAAATATTATAGTCTGCTCTACATAGAAAAGACCAGGGAGTCTGCAGATTATTGGAAGAAATAAGAAATTTCAGCAAAGTTGTGGATGGATCGAACTTTAAAAAATCAACTGCGTTATACAATAGCAAGACAGAAATAGAATTTTTAATTTTCATGATAATACCATTTCTTATAGTAACAAACCAAAAGAAATCTGTACAGGTCCTTAATGGAGAAAGTTTAAAAGCGTTATTAAAATAAAGTCATAATAGAGAAATCCTGTGTTCATGACTGGGAATAAAATATGAGAAAGATGCCAATTCTCCTTAGATTAACCTGAATACATGCAGTTTCATTAGGAATTCAGTAGTGTTTTTTTCTCAATAAAGTTGGTAAACTCTAAAATTTATATGGAGAGTGATAGAAGGCTTAAAACAGTCAAGATGATTTTAAAGAACAGGGTACATGCACTTGTCAAAATTTTTAGAACTAGATCAGTTGAAATTGTGATATTTTTAGGGACTAGTAGACCAAGGAGGTTGAATAAGGTGTTCAGAAATAATACCACACATGTATGGAAATTTGATATGTGAGAGAAGCAGTGTCATAATTGGGGAGGAGATAGTGGTACTGGAACAATTGGCTGTTTGCATAGAAAAAATGAAAAATCTCTACTGCTCACCATACACATTAATTCAGAAACGAAGCCCGAAAAGCAAAAATGTAAAACTTCTAGATGAAAATATGAGAATATCCATATGACCTGGCAGTAAAGAAAGTTTTTAATTTACGACGCAGAAAGCACACACATCAATAAATTTAACTACAAGCAGACTGAAAAGTTTGCTTATAATAAAAAATCATGTAAAACAAAAGATGAGCCTCTGGCTGGGAGAAGATATTTACAAAGTATGGAACTTTTATATGTTTAAGGAGATATATCGAGTGTTCATAGCACTTTTGTTTGTAGCAGCAAAAAACTGGGAAGGGAGACAGATGTCCACTAACAGATTCGATAAACAAACGTTGTTTTCTTAGTACTGTGAATCTATATATAGCAGCAGTTTTCAGTTTTATGAGACCCGGTACTCTTTTTATAACCAATAATTTATCATACCCATTTTCCTATCTTAAAATAAATTTTAATCTGTATACACCATTTACAAAAATAGTATATCCTAGATGCAATATAACAGAGAAATAAAAGGAAGGTAATTTTGGATATATAAATGCTTGGTGTGATGATATTAATAAATACAACTAAGTAGTTAGTTGTTTACACCTGCATATAATGAATAAGCTGGGATCTAAGAAAGGTAAGAGTCATACCATATTGTTAACATTTTCCTTTGCATGACATTTTGAAATAAGGACTAAATAGGTATTGATATGCATATGTAGAAATACAAATACAACAGCTATAAGAACAGATTGATATGAGTATTTGTATTGTGTTTTGAATGACTTGAGTGGAGTTGTTAATTTTTTGAATTGGTTTATAACTCTTTGTAAAGGTCCGAATAAAACCAAGCATACTCTTCTTTTGATTTACATGGTAGTTCCATTCCAGGAAAAAAAAAAATCAATTCTATTCATAGTTAAGTAAAACAAAACAAACTCTCCTGAATAGGTAAAATAGAGTTGGATTCTGAGTTCAGATAATTTTTCACCTGAGTATCTTGTGGGTTATCTGAAAGTCCTATGGGGCCAGAGAAAATTCTTCATAGTGGAGAACTCACTTGTACATTTTAGAATATTAAAATCCTTAGCTCCCTTTTACCCTCTAGATAATGTAATCTCTCCAAAGTTGTAGTAGCCAATGATGGCCCTACAAATTTTCAGCACACCCCTTAGGGTGTAGTACTTCCATGAGACTCCTGAACCAGAACTTTTAATAGGAATAGCTCTGAAAAACAATGCTGACGAATAAAAAAAGTTATAAGACCCTACTGATTAATATGATCTTAACTAATAAAATATATTGCTTGTGGATACATAGAGTATAAGAACAAGCATGAGAATGATAAGCTAAACTAGAGATGGTGGATATCTTGGGGTGGGTGAGTGGAGAGAAGGGATCACTGAAGGTTATGTAGAAGGCTTCCACCATAACTGTAATGTTTGGGGGAAAAACCCAGTTCTGGAGCAAATATGTAGTGTTAAGACGTGTCAAAACTGTTTGGAGAACATACTGGTGGTGGTTTTTTAAAAAAATTGTTCTATAGTTCATTGTATGCTTAAAAAACCTTACAAAAATCTCAATTGAAACAACAAAGGGAGAGGATGAAAAAAAGTAAGATGAACGGTTACTATTTTATCTATACTTTTATATGATACTTGTCCTTCCTTCCTGAACTTTTTAAACTGTCTTCTGTTGGTTTCTTTCTATGAATTAGTAACCCTTTCTTTCCTCTCACCTGTCTTTCTCATAGCATCCAATTTGTAATAATATCTTTTTACTAGAGCCTATACCCGTAAGTCAGTTAATAAAATTACATTATTCTTCTTTGCATATACTCTTTTCAGTGCTTCTTCCCCCTTTAAAACTGTATAGCATTTACATTGTCAAGTCATATGCATCCTCTACTGTTTACCTTTTAACCAGCATTTAATTTTAGTTCTCCAGGTGAATGTGTTTTGAATGCTGATGCTTCATTTTAGCTTTCTTCACTAGATTCCTCAGGGAATGTTCATGGGAACAAAATTTCTTGAGCTCTTGCATGTTTGTTATCTTTTTCCTGCTGCCTTTATACTTAAAGGTCATTTTGGCTGAATATAAAATCCTTAGTTCACAATTCTTCCCCAAATATCTTAAATATATTATGACATCGTCTTACGGCATAAAGCATTGGTGTCAATGTTTGATGATAATCTGATTTTCGTACCTTAAAAGTGCCTTGGTTCTTTTCTTGGATGCCCAAATAATTACTTAAAAAAGTGTCCAAGAGTTTTACCAAACTATATCTTGGTGATAACTATCCTGGGTCCTCTTCTCCAGGTAAAAGGTATAGTTTCATATCTATTTTAGAAGCATTTTCTTGAATTATAGTATTCATTTTGTTCTATTGCTTTGGTTTTATACCTTAGGAATTTCTGGTATATGTATGTTGGATGTCCCTTACTTGTCATCTTTTCCTTTCAATTTTCCTCGTCATTTTTATCTTTCATTTCTTTTTGAGTTTCAAGATTTTCCTTCTTCCATTTTCCAGTTCTCTAAAAGTATTACTTTCCCCCTCTTGTGTTCCTTCTAGTTTTTTCATTGCTGAAATGAAAAATTTTCTTTCGGTTTTAAGTGTTTTCTGAGTGCTATTATCTGTTTTTTGAAATGTTAGAATTTGCATCAGTTTTGTGAGCATGTTTTTCCTGGTGTATGCTCATTCTATGGAGGCACATTGTTCTGATTTTCATTTTAAAAAATTGTATGATATTTGAGGGCAATCTTCGGTTAACTCACATTCATGTGAAATGAGTACTTTTAGGAGGAAAGGTAACTCTAGAGAGCTTTTTTGAACATGATGGCTCTAGAACTCTTCTTCCCTTTTTGTTTTTTCCACAGTGATTAAAATAACATGGCCGTCTTTGGATCTGCCTCCTATTCCTCATTTTCCATCATGACTGAGCTTTCCTTTGCCTCAGTTGTCTCCGGCCTATGCAGGTTGGAGTCTACTTGTAGTAATTTCTTTTCAATGTGGAGCTCTGTCCTAGAAGGGAGCCTTCACTTGTGAGCTCAGAGTGCACAGACAGCTTCACCACCTAACTATCGTTTCTGTGTAGTTGCTTACAAACTGGAGCTTGTAAAGCTTTGGCTGTCTTTCTCAGACTTACCTACTATGCATTCCAGTGACTCTTGGTTTTGGGACTCTACTTTTCTTCCTCTGTTTCATCCTCATCACTGCGATAGTATGCAGGTCTTGAGGATGTCAGAGTTCATGTTTTATGTTTTGCGGAAGTGTTTTTCACTTAGTTTTGTTGTAAATGTTTCCATTTTTGTTTTTTTCTGGGCTGGTTCCTCTGGTGTATTTATGGGGGAATTCAGGGAGACTTAAGAACTATTTACTATCATTTCTATCTTCCCAGAAAAGCTTGGAGTTTGTATTTCTTACTTGGTTACCTTTCCATGATGCCTTTATTTATTCGGAGATTTCTGGCATTCCTGTTAATTACGTTTAGAAATATTATAGCATTTTTAGATGACAATTGGACTTTGTTCATTTGATAAAGTGTATTTTATTTCTTTTTAAAAATTTTTATTTTTTTGAAGTAAGTACATTTCCAAAATAGAACTTCTTGCTAATTTTTGGAGAACGTAATATGTATTATAGACATTGGTGAGAGTTTGGATCTACTTTTAGGTTATTCTTTGGTCCAAATGAAGAGATAAGGTATCAGAACTGAATAGAAATTTATCAGAGAATAATAATTGATGCACAAGTCTACTGAAAGCAGAAGCTTAAACTTCATATGTCCCACAATGAGAGTATTCTTAAGAGATGTATTTTTTTTTTTAATTATGAAAGATGGCTATTTTTTGTTTTAAGCAGAGAGGGATGTGATTTGTTTCTGGTGAAATAAGTTCTTAGTTGTAAGTAAATCTCATTACCTTTACGTGATAAAATCACTGTGGTAATGACACTTGCCCATCAGTTCTCCATTATTGACAATGCCATAGGGCCACAGGAAGGTTCTTTCTTCCAGATACCGTCATGTCAAAATCGTTATTACTGAGTTCCATTACTCTCTTTAGTTAAATGCTAATGATCTTTCAGCCTTTGTCTGAATACATCTAGTCTTGGGATTCTAGTAATTTAGTGAGACCCAGTTCATATTGTCCAATCTTAATTTTAGGAAGTTATTTATTTATTTGTTTGTTTATTTATTTATTTATTTATTTATTTGAGTTTAATGGTCGGCTGAAATTTGCCTTTTTCTAACTACTGCATCTTAGTTACTATTTTCTTAGCTAACATTTACCAAGCTCATATATATATGGTGGGCACTGTTCTAAGCACTTTACATGCACACACTTAATTTTCACAATAGTGCTCTGAGGTCACATCATTCTTACTTTGTAGATATGGCTCTTAAGGCTCAGAGAAGTCATGGAACTTTCCTGAGATCCCATAGCTAATAAGAGAGACTATATTCACATCCTAGTCAACTTGACTGTAGAGTCTGTGTTCTCAGTCATAGGATTAATCTCTCTTTTCCACAAGCCAGACCTTTAATGTGAGCTCATCTCGTCATCCTGTCACCTCTTCTAAAGGCTGAGCATCCTATATTCTTCAGCTTTTCCTGTGTGAGATGGTTTTTGGAACCCAGTATCTTTGTTAACCTTATCTGGATTTATAGGGATCCTGTTTAAAGTGATGGCCATAGGCAGAGACTGTCCTCTCAGCTAAGTTATCAACAGGGAGTAGTTACCAGAGATTACCTCTGAAGATGCAAAATTCAGCCTAATTCATATTAATGTAAAATTTGCATTCATTTTTAAAAGCTTCATCATGCTGTAGGCTCTGGTTCAGTTTTTGGTCACCTAAAGTGCTGGAGTTTAAGACAATTTAAAAAATTTATTTTTTATAGCTTGTTTTTCCAGAGCCTAGAGGACAGGAGATAAGGCAGAGCCTTTCACAGAAATAAGGGATTAGAGAAAAAAAGAGGCTAAGTGGGGGCAGGAGGTGGCTTCGATTTGCAGATACTGAGTTTAAGTTCTGGCCGTATTCAGAGAAGGAAACAACCGGTTGGTCATTTGGAAGCATGGGCTTGGAGAGTAGGTGCAGACAGAGAGATGGATTTTGGGGCTGTTTTGCATTAGGGAAGTGGGGTGGGAAAGACAGCCTAGGATCATGATGAGAAAGGAGGTGCTATTGTGTCCTCCACCCCCAATTCCTATATTGAAGCCCTAACCCCAAATGTGATATATTTGGAGGCAAGGCCTTTGAGAATTGATTAGGTTTAGATGAAGTCATGAATTCTCCCTTATGATGGGATTAGTGTCCTTATAAAAAGAGGAAAAGGCACCAGAGAACTATTCTTTCCTTGTCTCTGTCTGTCCATCTGTATGCTCTGAGAAAAGGCCATATGTGGACACAGCAAGAAGATGGCCTGCAGCTCAAAGAGAGGGCCTTCACTAGAACCTGACCATGCTAGCACCTTGATCTTAGACTTATAGTCTCTAGAACTGTGAGAAATCAATTCTTGTTTTTTAAGCTCCTCGGTCTGTGGGATTTTGTTATGGTAGCTTGAGCTGACTAAGACATGAGGGGAGAGGGCAGAGGACAGAATATTGAGAATGACTCCTTTTGGAGTGAGCAGACAATAAGGAAGTAGCAGAAGTCTCAGAGGTCAGAAAGTTGGAGTGGAATGTACTAGTTTCCTGTGGCTAATTACCACGAACTGGGTAGCTTAAAACAACAGGGATTTATGCTCACAGTTCTCGAGGCCAGAAGTCCAAAATCAATATCCCTGGACTAAAATCTATTACCAGTAGGACCATTCTTCCTCAGAGACTCTGGAGAAACTCTTCCTCTTCTAGTTTTTGGTGGCACCCGGTATTCCTTGGCTTCTGGCTTCATCATTCTAATCTTCAAGGCTAGCATTTTCAAATTTCTTTCTGCTTTATCTTCATGTCGCTTTTTCCTCTGCCATCTCTTATAAGGACACTTGTGATGATACTTAGGGTTTACCTGGATAATCCAGGGTAATCTCCTGACCTAAGATTCTTAACCACATCTGCAAAGACTTCCCCTGCCCTTTCTCATATAAGGTAACATACACAGGTTCAAGGTATTAGGATATGGATATTTTCAGGGGTGGGGGGATTTGCATTTTAAAGCCTACCACAGGGAATAAGAATTATACAAGGATACAGAAATGAAATAAATCACTTCAAGGAGAAAGGTGTGTTACTTGCTATTATCTGCTGCCTGAGGTCAAGGTTGAGATGATTGTCCATTAGATTTGGTGTCCCATAAGTCACTAGTCACCTCACAGAGAACATTGGTATAGTGGAAACCTGGAAGGCAGGCTGCCAAGAGATGGGAGTGGGCATTGGAGAAGGAGAGGGACTATCAGCAGAGTGTTGTCTGTTGGAGAAACTTGGGGGCACTTCGGGGTTAAATAGAAAGTGTGTGTGTGTTTTGTTAGAGTTTTGAGATCTGGTGAATGACATTCATTTTTTCTTCCCAAGTTCAGAGCCTGTTGGGAGAAGGTTAGAAAGAAGTCACATATCAACTGCATTGCTGATAAGCCCAGATTGGAGAATGGAACTTTTGATGCAGTCACAACAACTTTACATTTGGTACCTAAAAATAGCCATACTTAGCAACTTGGTTGCTGCCTGCTCTAGGGAGGCAGGGACTGCCCTGTCCAGCTCATAGAAAGAAGGAAATGTCTTTGCAGGAAGCCAGCAGCAGAGGGATGTGGAGGGGGCTTTGCTTTGCTAGTTATTGAAGCTCACCAGGCATTTCAGTTGCTTCCCTGCTCTCCCCAAAGTCTCTTCCTGATTCTGGGCCCACAATTACTCTCTCAATTGACCACCACCCTACAGGGTAACTACTCTCAACCTCATCATACTGTCAGTGCCTCAGCAGGCACCTGTTCCCTTCTGTTTTATGTTGCCAGATCCTGGGACACTGTCTGTCTGGAGCAGGCAGTGAAGGTTTGTCGAATAAGTTAATGAGTAAGTTCTCTCTCAGAGTCATTATCCAGGGCTCCATCTTTATTGTAGAAGTGTATTTGCGTTTTGCTAGTATTAGTCTTTACACTGGTGGGAACAGCCACGATATTTTGATTGTACAATGTTTAATGAATTAGTTGGGAGAACAGCAGTGTAAAGAGAGCCAAGGTCAAAGTTTTCAGTTGTTCTGCGTTGAGGTCAGAGGGAAGGCCTGGGTTTTCTAACAGTTTGCTCAAGGCTCTGAAGAAGTCATCAGTTTTTCCTAAGATGAATTAAATCTATCCCTCACCTAGATTAGTGACTTCTTTTTCTGCAAATTGCTGATATAGCTAAAGTTTGATAAATCAATAGATGGTCAGTTTATGTAAAAGCAAAAGGGCAGGGCAAATTTTACTTTTGGGCTATATATGCAGTTCTGTGGAGAAACCATATATTTTGGGGGGGGTGTGGAGGGAGGCTATACTTGGTTGGGCCTTTGTTTGAATAAAGTCTACATGTAATTTTATGGTATGTTTGGCTGTTGAAATTGAAGCTGTAATATTTGGTCAGAAAAGCTCAAGCTATTAGTTTTTTTAACTGCTTCTGACCCACGTAACTCATTCATATGTACCAGGGAAAGATGAACTACAAATATTTCCCCCACCTCTCCTTGCTCCAGTCCTGGAGCAGGTCTCCCCAGGAGCCTCTGGGCCCTTTTCCCCTGAGTTGCACTAGGCCTCTTGGGAGTGGACAGGTCAGAGGGGATATGACAGAGCTGACTGTTTGGGGATGTGAGCTGGATGAACAGCACTGCCTAATAGAAACGAAATAGAATTTGAGCCACAAATGTAGGCCACAGAGGCAATTAAAAAATTTCCAGGAGCTACATTAAAGTAAAAAGAGGTAAAATTCAGTTTATTAATGTTTTTATTTACCCCATATATCCAAAATATTATACCATTTGAAAATAAAATGAGAGAATTATTAATGAGATATTTTACATTATTTTTTTTCCATGCTAAATCTTTTAAATCTAATATATGTGTTAGTTACACTTACAGCACATTGCAGTTTGGGCTAGCCACATTCATATATGCAGCATGTGCCTAGTGGCTCACATTTTGACAACATCGTTCTAGAGAGTGTGTCCTGGAAGGGAGATTCTCCATTGTTCAGTATTATGATATTGTAGAGTAGGATTCATGATCTGATGAAAATTGAAGGAAGTCAGTTTTTCCATTGCTGCTAAACATCTATTGTTTCCATGGAAGTCTGTAAAGAACACTATGACTGCTAGTGGAGAAACAGTGATGGCTGAGGGATTTGGATGAGGAGAGAACTAAAATCATTTCCTCTGCACACTCCCAGTGATATATGACCTAATTATTCCTACCTGTTGAAGAATATTTTGAGGATTAATATATTCACATATATAAAGACTGGGAGAGTCTAGGAATTTGTATAAAAGAAATATAGGGATTAGAGATTTTTGAAAAATTTTCATTTGTCATTGGTTGGTTGCTGACTTTTCATGCGTGTGTTCTGTGTATCCACCGTGGTGACATTACTCTTGTTTTATTTTCTGGCTGCCAGCCTCTGAACCCCTCTCCTGTGTTTGGAGACACTCACCATCTCTGTCTTGGTGGGAGGTGAGGTAGGGTTCTGGGAGGCTGGAAGAAACTTGTTTTCTCAGGATGCTTACAGCTGGAATGAGGCATATAAATGAAGCTAAACCAATTAGAAGTTCCTGCTTGGGGCTTTGAGTCTGGCAGGAATGCCTTTTAAGGTTCCCTCCAGTGTTGGAGATGACAGCAGCATCTGGGGCACCGTGGCAGCTGGAAGCCCAGCCAGGAGTCGAGTAGCGTGGTGCTGAGTGACTACTGGTGGCATTGTAACCGGAGTGATTTGGCCATGCTCTCAGCTATGTTCTCAGCACCCAGCCTCCTCCTGTTTCTTCTGCCAGCTTCCAGAGCTTGCTTTGTCACCCTTCCAGTAGTTCTCTGAACTCTACCTTCCAGCACTAATCCCTTCTCTGTTTGTTAATCAGGGTTGGTTGGGTGGTGTTGGCAACAGGAATTAAGCTCCTTGAGTTTGGGAAATGATTTGATACTTCTTTGTATCATCTCATGATATTTTAAAACTTATTTTGGGGTTCCATTATTTGATTGATAAACTAGGTTTTGCTTTTTACCAATGATCTATTTTCTGATGAAAATACACAGGCATGGTACATACATGTCGATCATGACATGTGTGGTTTGTAAAGAGTTGACTTTCACTTATAATAGCTTTACTTAACTGTCAGCTGGATTGAGCATTTTATAGTTGGATGTCATTTAAGAATGAATATCACCACCTCTGTTGTATGCACTTTGTCACAGTCACACTGGGTCACTTTTAGAGAGGTCTCTAATCCTCAGCATTTGTGTGGCATTGTCAAAATTGTATTCAGAGAACGAATACACATTGGTCATGTTTTGTTGTTAAATTTTTACATTTTAAGATCAATTTTATCAAAATGATGCATGGTCATGATATCAGTCAAATAGTGCTAAAGTTGATAAACAGCAACGACAAAACCCTGTTCCCTTTAGATCCCTTTCTCTCTTTTTATCTCACAGAGCTACTTCTTACCCCAGGGGCTACCACATCTTAATAGTTCTGTGCTTTTTTGTAAACCCTGTGTTTCTAAAAGTTATCACTTGCCATTTCTATTAACCTGTAGAAAGATAATTCTTCCTGAATCTCACATTTCTGCACATATTGCAAGCAGAGATACTAACTCTTAAAAAAAAATAAAGTGTATAGTTAACAGCCTAGGAAGGTAGAGATAGTATCTCCTGCAGAGCCAAGGGTTGGTTTGCACATAGTCTTGGAAGGCAGAGATAGTGTTTTCCTCCAAAGTACTGCTCAGAGTGAAAGAGTCAACTCCTCTAAGTTTGGGGTTCCTTTCCTGTATGTACCCACTGTGTGTGCAGGTATTGCCTGGACCTTTTTGCATGGCCAGGAGAATGGGGGCTTGGGGTATCAAGGCAAAAATATTGATACCTTGGCTACTGCTATTGTTGTGAGTAATAAATTATCCTTTATCTTTGACTCAGAAATCTCATGTCTTCTGTCAGCATTCATGAAATAGGCAAGCTGGCTTGTTAGTTTCTAAGTCAGATAAAACCTCAAGACTTTTTACTTTCACCTCTCCAGTTTTACCAGTATTACCAGTATTGTAGCTTTTGGTGAAATCTGTATCAGGTATATTTATAATGTTGATGAATATTAATATATTACATATTAGATTATTACATATGCATACGTATAACTAATACATATTAAAATTTAAATACTATCTATAAACATTGTACAGTAAGTAGCTGAGCAGCATGTTGTGATTATATTTCCTTTTCTGTACAACTTTTGTTGTTCCTGAAGCCAGTAATTGCTTTTCTTTTTAAGATATGTTATCTTTATTATTTATTTATTATTATTTTTTTAGGTAAGGCAACCCTTGGTTGACCTCACAGATTACAAGGACCTTGTCAGCTTACAATACCATATTTTTACTTTTTACACCTACAGTACTTGGTCTTCCTAGGTGGTCTCCCACCCAAGTACTAACCAGACCCTACCCTGCTTAGCTTCCAAGATCAGACAGGATCGGGCTTGTTCATGGTGGCATGAGTAATTGCTTTTTAAAAATTTTCAGTTGATGAGTTTTCTTTACTCTCTGGTCAAGTCTTCCCTCACTTTCTAACAACTCTGTAATACGTGAAAAACGTCTCATGGATAAACTGGCAGATAATCTGTCAGTTCTTCCTTTCTACAGGAGATGTATTTATGTCTTAGAGCAATTGTGGTCCTGAGCCAACATGTACTGACTGTTTTTTGGGCTGTGCAGCTGCTTTCGCTGAGCCTGATGGCAGGCTTCCCAACGCTCATTCACAAACTCTTCTCCATTCCTCCATCTGATTTGTAGGCTGGGTAAAATATATTTTCTCTTCCCTAGCTTCTCCTGCAGTCTGGGGTAGCTGTGTAAAAACTCTGGCATATGATATGAGTGGAGGTTTATCAGGCTGGGGCTGGTTCAGCGAAAGTTTTTGCTTTCCTGATAGAAAGGACAAGAGGACCCAGATGGTGCTCCTTTCCTCCTGGCGTGATCGTGGGCATAGCTCCAGGACCTGTGGCCGCCATTTCTGTCATCAGGACAGACAGATACACAGGATGGTAGAGTCTTTGGAAGAAGCCATACCTAAGGGGGTTCTTCCTCTAGACTTGTTATTTTTGTGGCATATTTCCTTTTTGCTTAGGCCAATATAGGTTGGGTTTTATATCTTTCATAATGAAAAGGTCCAAATGATTGTAAAACCTATATCCCATCTCTGAACAGGTAGTGGAGAATATGGTCACGTTCAAGACTGTAGTTTC
This sequence comes from Rousettus aegyptiacus, assembly GCF_014176215.1. Taxonomy (NCBI): domain Eukaryota; kingdom Metazoa; phylum Chordata; class Mammalia; order Chiroptera; family Pteropodidae; genus Rousettus; species Rousettus aegyptiacus. The sequence continues at coordinate 75,998,504 of NW_023416295.1, forward strand.
AGAAAATGGGTTTGATTATGTGATTGATTTGTAGACAGCGAATCCTTTTCTTGTTTTGATTGTATTTTCCTTTACATGTTCCTTTTGTTTTATAGTGATTTTATAGTGATTTCATGAACTACTCATGAAGAGGGGTGGGAGAGTGGGTGCTGTGATAGGGAGCTCCATATCTAATTAAGATACTGCTGGATCTGACGGTAACTTTTCTGGAGAATGTCTTACTTTATAACTCATAGGTGTAACATGATGCCAAATTATGCTTTATTACTCACAAATAATTCATCTCCTGGCATTCTGAATTGCTGTTTTTAGCAAAGAGCCAAATCGCTTCTCCAAAATTGCTCATAGTAAAAACTTCTAGTTACTGATTGGGTTGTTGATCTGTTGTTTTCTACCTACTTACAGGTCTTCCTGAATTAGAAATTCATGTATTATTCAGGATGTTTTGATGGCTTGTGTAGAAGAAGAGAGTCCTTAGTGGTGGGTTTATAGTGGAAGTCTAGGGCAATTAAATAAGAATTTTGGGAATGATTATTTTTGAGGGTCAGACATCTCTAAGATGTGATGACTGGCTTCAGGAACCGACTCAGCCAGAATCTTTAAACATAATGTCATATTCGACCCCTTAGTGGGCACACATTCAGCCAGTTACCTTGTCAACTCAACGCCTGAGAGAGGGTCTGGAGGAGTGGCTCCTGCTTTACTTATGGTATGACATCAGCGAGGTGAGGACATGAAGTTTGAGAGTTAGTTTGGAGAGAATGGGGCATTGTTGGATTGCCACGTTTCCTGTGAACCTTGCTCTCAGGAGCTAATTCATTCTGCTCTTGTAGTACCTTTCTGTATTTCCAGAACACTGGGAATTTAGGGCGTCATCTTCTTCTTGTGCCCTTTTGTTTAGTAGCCGTGGAATTTAGCTGATGGCTCAGCCCCTATGGTGCCCTGTGCTCATGACTTCCCTCAGGAAAAAGTGCCCTTTGCATTGTCCCTGGCCTTGAGAGACTTTTTCGCTCCTTCAAGGCCCTACCCGAGCCTTCACTCATGTTAATTGTCAGAATTAATTATTATACCTTCCCCCACTCATGCTCCTACAGCATTGTTGCTTATGGTTTTAGTTGATACTCATTTCATTTTGTCTTGTGAGTGGCAGTTGGATGTGTTGTAACCCTCACTAAGGAAGCCCCTTCATGGTAAGATTTATGATTGACAAGTCTTTTCAGTTACTAGAAGTTGCTCAGTTCAACATTAAATAAGAGAATGAATGAATGGGGATGTATATAATAAGGTAAGGGCCAAGTGCTACTTGTTCTCTCTGTGACCTTGGACAACCTACTGCATCTTTCCACAAGTCTTGCTTTTCTCATCCTTTAAGCAAGATAAAAAAATAGTACTTACCTCAAGTTGTGGTGAGTGTTGGAGCCAATGCATGCTACGGCTTAGGTGGTATTAGCACAAATAGATGGCAACGATTATCATCAGTTATTGTTAATAAATTGTTCATTTTCCTGCTTTGCATTTACCCTGAGTTAAACTTTACCCTTCAGAGACCACTAGAGACTGAGGGCATTGTGTTAAAAAAGTATTTTCTTCTGTTTCCCAGTAGTGAGGATCTCAGTGTTGACGTATCAAATTTAGGGAATTGCTGAAGCAATCACTCTAGTGTCCTCATTGCCCTCATTGTTGCTGGCCATATTTGTTTTCATAGCAAAATCTAATCAATGTCCTTCTCCTCCCTCCCGTGTCTACCAAACACTTGCTGTTAAGCCAGGGGCTGTCCTGGGGACACAAGAATGAATAAGACTGTTCAGTATGCCCAGAAATGAGCACAACTTATTACAGATTTAATCAGGAGAATAGCAGAACCTTTAATAAGCAGAAATTTAGGTTTGAGTGTCAAGAGATTAAGATTTTGTAATAGTCTCTGTTGTTTTTACTGTATTAGAAAAAGTTATTCTCATTGTTTCTAGCTTAACCAATGACTTTGGTTTTAAATTAAGATGTTGAGGGCAGTGGAAAGGGTACTGAACTTGAAGTCAGGAGACTTGAGGTTGCAGCTTGGGACTCTCAAAGTCGCAGCAGTTCCTGGTGCCTTGGTTTCCATGTTCTTTTGTAAGATACAAGAGGGAGGAACTCTCGAGGCTCTTTCAGTCTGTGATTTTGAGTACTTGGGCACCCTTTATCATTAATTTTTTTTCTATATATCTCTCATTATGGGATGGACATCATTTGCCTCAGTTTACTGCAGAGAATGCTGAGGTAGGGAGTGGTCAGCTGACTGAAACACGGCTTTAACCCCCCAGACAAGCTGAACATGACCTGGTGCATTTTCTTGGCTTCCACAGCTGGTAGAGAAGCTTTCAGCTTTGGGAAGTGATAAAGGAAAGCAAATAAAATTTGCAAGAAAGTACCCCCTCCCTCAGCCTTTCTTGACCTAGGTTCTGCAAGGGAATTAAGCTCTAATGCCTTAAATAGAGTACTGTATGCAATGAATTACCCTCTATCCCTTGCATCTAGAATAGCAGTAGCCATGCACCATGAATGAGAGGACTTAGAACACTCATTTTGATAATTTTCTGTGGTCTATGAGTCACAGGAGGAATCCTGATAGGGAAAAGATGCAAGGCTAAGTGGCATCCTTTGGGTTAATTGCCTGCAGAGTCTGTATTTGTTTCTTTAGACATCTCTTAAATAAGTATTTGATGAAGTAAGGTTGTTTGTCATGTTAATTTGCACTCCCCTCCCTTCAATCATTAATTTTTAAAAGTTCCCTTTATATCTGTGTTCCAAGTTTACACAGATGAAAACATTCCTGCTGTGAGGGCATTTGTGGGCATACCTCAATCTGATTTGGAAAACTAAATTGGCTCTATATGGACATCAGGCTCTTTTGTTCCTAGAGGAAAAAGGTGCTTATTGTTTTTCCATCTGTCTATTCCATTGGCCCGGATCAGGGTCTCTGTGTGCTGGACCCCAGGGTAGTAATTACAGGGAAGGCAGGGATGACGTGTAAACCCAGAGCGTGCTGTGTACTGTGCGTGGTCTGCTGAGGGAAGGCATGCTGCCTGCGCCCAGGTGTGGAAGGTAAATAGTGGGACTTTCAGAAAGACTTTTCTATTCCAGGCGGTGCAGAGTGAGGGCAGCAGGGATTGTGTAGTTTTTGTGTGCGTGTTCTAGAGCAGGGAGGCAGGGTTCCTCAAAAGCCTCTTGCCTTTGGGGAATTGTTCAGATTGGCAAGGGCACGGGGATGGGGTTTGTGTGGGAAGAGCAACAAAAAGCTAAAGTGGAAGAGGTTGGTGAGCGCATGCAGATCTGGCCTGCCCGGCATGGAGCCGAGGTTCTTATCTAGTACCAAGCGGAGTCACCAAGGGAGGTCAGATGGGAGTGTGGCACGACCTGGCATACGTGTCAGATCTTGCCGTGCTACTCATAGAGGGTAGAGTGCCCTGTTAGCTGGCTGTGGTGGATAATTGGACAAGAAAGGAGGGCCTTCAATTCTAGTGTAGGTCAGTAGATGGAGAGAACAGGATGACTTAGGAAATTATAGAATCTGTCAAATTGCCCTTAAACCACTCGAGAGCCCTAGCTGGTTGCTCAAAGTGGTTATAAAGCTGAGTGAAGACATATACTTACCGTTCAGATTCCACTCCAGTTTACCAAATATGCCATTTAACTGCTTTTTTCCCAAATAGCCCACAGTGGTTGTAGTGGTAATAATTATAGAACTAATCTTTATTGAGCACTTACTGTGTGCCAGGCGATCTTCTAAGGCCTTTGTGTATTCTTGTGTAACACTTACAACAACTCTGTGAAGAAACGGAAGTGTGGAGAGGTTAGTAACATGCCCACGGTCCTGCAGCCCATATGTGGTGGAGCTAGGTTTGACCTTGAGCCCTCTGGCTCCATGGCCATGGTCCATGCTTCCTCTCCATGTACCGATGATAAGCCCTGTCTGCCTGAAACCTTCTCCAGCTCTCTGAGCAGGGACTGGAAGGCCGTCCCCAATCTTGAAAGGGACAATGACTAGGTAACTGCCCAACATATAAATTGTCTGTCAGAAGGACTGATAGGAAGCTGACACTGTAATTTGGTCCATAATGAGTTGTTTGGAATACAACACTGAAGGAGAATTATAAGTCTTGGTGATTTAGTTGATGAAAAAAAAAAAAGATTTTTGGGAGGTGGATGTTTGGTTAAGTTTGACCAGTAATTTTAAAGGCTAGTTTTATAAGTTTCTTCTTTGTGTGTTAAATCCTTTGTTTGATTTAGTCCTTTTTGTTTAATCCTTTTATCTATCCCTTGAGGCTAAACATCCATTTAAAATAAAAATTCCATGAAAAGAAAATAGTAGGGAATTATTTAGGAAATGATTAAAAATTCTTTTAAGGTCACATTTTACATTTTTCATTTCTAAACATGTAGAAAAACTTATTCTCTTATGCAAGGATTTATGTGGTTAAGAGACTTCTAAACAATCTGGGTTTTGCCTCTGCAACCTCCTTCGTCTAGCCATCATGCCACCAGGCACAGAGCCATGTAACCTGAGGTATTTTCTGTACCTATTATGTGGCTTGGTAGGTTCTTTTAGATTTTTGTAGGAATCAGCATTTAAGGAGCAGTTTAAAATAAGTTTATTCTGACATGCATAGGATGGAGTGGTTGGGGGCAATGTGGTTAGAGAAGGGTGATGGGGAGTAGCTGGGTGGGGTGGGTGAGGGCCCTGTGGATAAGCCCCTCACTGCAGTGTCATTTCATTGTGGGATGATGGGAAGGGGCTAGCATGAATGCTTGTTTCTAGGCAAGGTGCCATTTACTAGCTCTGTGACCATGTGCAAGGCACTGAGTCTCTCTGAGCCTCTCTGATTCATTTGTAGAACAGGGATGATGATCCTCACCATTGATTCTTTCCAGGACTGGTATGTGAATCAAATAAAAGGCCTTGGAGAGCTCTGGTAAGTTTCTGAATCTGTCTGCAGTCCCTCACCTGCTTTTCCTTCCAACCCAGCACTTTGTTGCTCACTCCCATCACTTGAGTGATACTGTTCTTTCTAAATGTAAATTCTTAAAGCGGCCTGGCAGGTATGAAAATGAGTGAAGTGGGCATGGTGGGCGAGGGTGCCGGCCCACGCCTATCACATACTTGAAATGCCAATCTTGCCCTAAGTGGAAAAAAACCTCTTCTGATGTTATGATGTGTGACCTAAAATGAATAAATTTGTGTTAAAATTGATAGAACAAACAAATGAGTCTAGACGTATATGTATATATACATAAACCATAAGGCTGGGGGTTGGTGGGTACCTACCAGGATGGCCTGCTGGGTGTTAAAACACTGCCCCAACTGCTCCATTGTTATAACCCTCCATCTCCACCTGTGATCATGGTGACGTAGCCACTGGCCAGCAGGTGAAAGGGCTAATGCATGGAGTGGGCCTCAGAACCTACCCCAGCCTGGGAGTAGACACCGTCTCTCATGGCTGATGGGGGCCAGAGCTGTTTGTTGTTAAGTATGTTGATTGTCACTTCTGTGTACAAATTCGTTATTTTCGTGTACCATAGGCGGATCTTAGAAAGGTGTTTTACTTGGTGAAAGACTGACATTTTCAGCAGTTGAAGTAACAGTTGTTCTCAGAATACAGTAGCCTTATTAAAATGTGGCTTATCTGTTTGACGTTAGAGTAGAACAAAACAGCTCAATAAAAATTCATTTTAAGGCAATTAAAAACCAATAACTCGAAAGCATTAATTTATTCAGCTGACATTTATTGATCATCTGCCTTGTCCTTGGAAAAATAACTTACCCCAAAGAGCTACCGTTGGATTGCCTAATGCGAATGTGCCATGGCTGACGCTTGCTTTCGGAGCGTGCCGCCCGGTGTACCTGCTGTGGTTCTGGCTTTACAGGTTCTGGGATGGGAAAGAACTTTCAGGGTGACATGGCTTGTGAGTAGAAGAGGCTGGGTTTGAACCAGGTCTGAGCATTTCAGAGCCCCTGATCTAATGTTAGTGCCCTTCACCCTCTCTCCTGCTGGGTGACGTGAAGGAAAAGCTGAGTAAGATAGAGAAGCCACTGCCATTTCCCGTTGGAGCTCATTCTAGTGAGGATCTAGATTTAAACATACATAGTACCTACAATGCCATGTCTTGTGGAAAGTTAGAAATCTTTTCCAGAACCATTTGTAATCCACGAAGTCTGAAAAGGCAGCCGAAGAGAGCAATAAGTTCGTGGGCTGAACATGAGTGGGCATGAGAATGAGATAGGGTGTACCTTTTGCTACTGTTTTGACCTTGAGTCCAAACTGACATCTGCTTACATTTTAGAGCCATGAGATTTCCCCTTGCTCTGGTGCAACCCTGGGACATGGACCCTCGGAGCTCCACAGTATCTTTTTACAGCTCTTTCTTTCTCCATGGTGTTTGCTAGTAGACCGGGGAAGGAGCAGATAAGAGGATTTTAAATGGCTCAGTGCAGTTCTATAAAATGTACATTCTGGAACTGAAATAGCAGAATCAATTAGCTAGTATCAGTTTGCTTCCCTGAGACCATAAAGAAACCCTGATATAGAGGGTACTGCAGGTCAAGTTGAGGCAGCACCGGCCTTCATTTATTTTCTATGGCTGGCTGCGGGTGAATTTCCTAGAAGGTAGAGGAGCTTTTTGTGGCCTGAGCTCTCTCCTTGCTGTCGAGCCGTACAGAGAGAATAACAGAATGACCTTATTTGTTCATTCTGATATACCTAGGGATGTTGGAAGAACTGTCTATTTCATTATGAGTGAGTGACAGGTAAGTGCATTTAGTTAAAAAGATAAAGATTACTTAGATATTTACTGTAAAAGTAACATTTTGAAAAAAATTGGAAAATAATTTTCCACTCTTCCATATCCCAGGGACAGCCATTTTAATATGTATATTTTTGTTGATCCCTATAGCTTTCCTAATCCATTTTAAGAAACATATAGCCATGGTCATATTATAAACACAGTTTTGTATTCTGATGATTTAGGGTGACTTTCAGAGATTAAAACTATATACCCCCTTCCACCCTAGATGTAGTTTTTTTTTCTTTTGCTTATAAAAATAATAAATGAACGCTGGTAGTTTCTTTGTTTTAAAAGCCTATTAGCACCTTTATTTTGTCTCTCCCATGCCTTTTCCTGCATATATTTTGCAGCTAGCTTTTTTGTCTATAGTGTTTCTTTTACAAAGAGTGGGGTTTTGTTCTGGCGGTGGGGGCAGGGGTGCAGTGGGCTTGGCAAGATCAGTTGTTAACACTTGGGACATGCCTTTAAAAATAGCCCCGTGGCAGCAGTCCAGCGGGGCCTCTCTACCCCTTGAGCCTCCATCTCACGTGAAGATCTTGGAGCATCTTCAGAGCCATCATTCTTTGCCCTGTCAAAGTCACAATGTCTGTGGAAGAAGTTAAAGGCGTCACCAGAAGCCAGCCTGCTTTGATTTCAGAGCATCACAAGTTACACTAATGGGATGTGGACATCTCCATGGTATTTCACATTTCTTTCTCCTTGGCAGCTGCGTCTAGTTAAAATGCCTTCTCAGAGAATTTAAGAAGAATTGCTGACAAAAACATAGATGTGTCAGACTCTCCTGGAGTTTTTCCTGCCCTATTTATAGTGTTTTATCAGTTGGTTCTTTAAGATAAGTGAGGGTAGATAATTTTCTCACTTAGCACTGCCTCATACAGCACTAAATCATTATTACCTGTTCATCTCAAATGTTTTTATATTTAAAAATATATGTATGACAGTATATGATCCCATGTATGTGAAATATTCAGAATAGGCAAATGTATAGATTCATAAGGTAGATGAATGGTTGCCTAGGGCTGGGGGAATTGGGGGGAAGAGAAATGACTTCTAAAGGGTAAGGAGTTTCTTTTGGGGGTGCTGAAAATACTCTAAAATTAATGTGATACTGGTTGCACAACTCTGAATATATTAAAAGCTATTGAATTATATGCTTTAAATCAGTGAATTATGTGGTATATAAATTGTCTTAGTAGAGCTGTTAGAAAAAAATGTATATCTACTGCAGTACTAAACAGTGCAGTTAATATATAACCAATCTGAGTGGCATGTTTCTTAAAGAGAGGACCAACCCTCCCCTGAAAAAAAAATCCAGAAAACAAAACCCAATTCTTTACCCATAAGGATGAGTGGACATTCAGGCATCTGGATGTGAGATTACTTTTTATTCTTTTTGAGTAAGGGTAGAGGGCTGCTCGGTGGAGTTGGCTGACTTGTGTGAGCTGATTGTTAAATTTTCAGGATTTGTATAGACTGATGATCACAAGTTGGTAGCCTGACATTAGCAATGGTGAGCGTATTTACAGTCTGGAAATTGGCAAACACTGTAAGTCAGGGTTTTTTTTGTTTTTTGTTTTTCTCCTGGAAAGCAAGTTAAACATTTAGCATCACACCCTTGGCCCCACTCCATTGTACCTTGCATCACAGAAGGTCAGCTTTCCTCCTGGCAATTGACGTAAGAGCTGGATTTAGGAGAATTATCTTGGGGGAGAGGGGGATGAGTCAGGAGGATCATGTGGGACCCTACTAGAGTCTCACATTCCTTCTGTCAGAAAGCATCTGATTGACATATTTCTTTAGGATTTGGGGGCTAATCTGAAGGACCTTCCCCCTTATTGGGAGCTGTGCACTGTGGAATGTCTGCTAGTAAGCAGTGATTGCTTTTGCATGGCTTTCTTGCTTTTAAGAAGATGAGTTGATTCCCAAATCCTGAGACCAGATTTATTAATGAGCACCATTCTCTCACCTGGAGGCTGCCCTGTCGCGAGCACAAGATGAAATTTGCAACTTTGATTTGTGAAGCTAAGAAACAATCCATGTTCCTTCTCATTCATCTTCCTTAATTAATTCAACCTGATTTAGTCTTACATATCTAAAAGTCATTTTTTTTCAGACAGGAAATAACTGAATTATTCATATCCTTCCCATTATGAACTGTGCACATCAGTCCCTTGAGAAATCAGTGCTACATATCTGACTGCTATTCATGTGTGTTAGTTTGTCAACATCTCTCAGTGAGATTAGTAATTAGGCACCAGCCACACTGGAAATTGAGGAGATAATAGAGGGCTTGGGAGAACCTCAGGTGATACAAGTGGCTAAAGTTTAAACTCATGTCTACATGGCTCAGATTTCTTTCATTGGTGTATTATTTTTTATTAATAAGAAAAGTAGTAGATGATGTATTTTATTAAATTTTACTAATACGTGGTCTAACTTTTTTCTTTGTGTAATGATCAAAATGAAATTTTGCTATGAAACTTTTCTGAGAATGAATGAGTCTCTCCCTCAAATGGAAATGTATTCCTATATTTCTTTTCAATAATACATTTTATAAAATACAATTAGTACATAGCAAGTAGAAGATGATGCTTACTCCTACCCTCAGATATGAGAAAAATACTTTTGTATTAATTTGGATGGTACTAGTGATATCATGTATTAACTGAAAAAGTTTAGAGAGCAGTGTTTACAGTATGATGTGATTTAGGTTCAGAAAGTATACCCCCAAATTTGTAAGAATTTATACCCTTGACAGAGTGTGTATGTGTGTGCGTGTGTGCGTGTATATAAATGAACATAAGAAAAATAGCAGTCTTTTTCTTCTAAATGGGACATCATTATATGTACCATAATATATTTAACCAGCCCCCTACTGATGGATGCTTAGGATATCACAGTTTTAGAATTCTAAACAGGTATGTAATGAAAATATACTATGTAGTTCTGAATAGTAATTTGTATTAGTTTCCTTTTGCTGCTGTAACAAGTGACCACAAAGTTTTGGCTTAAAAACCACACAAAATTGTATCTTATAGTTCTGGACGTCACAAGTCCAAAATTAGACTCCGAGGGATAAAATCAAGTTGTTGGCAGTGCTGTGTTCTTTCTGGTGGCTCTGGGGAGGATCTGTTTTCTTGCCTTTTACAGTTTCTAGAGGCTACCCTCATTTCTTGGCTTGCAGCCTCCATCCACTCAGCAATCACATCTCTCCATCCTCTGCTTCCACTGTTGCGTTCCTGTTTTCTTTATAAAGACTCTTGTGATTACATTGTGCCCACCTGGATTATCTCCCCATCTCAAGATCCTTAATTTAAGCCCATCTGCAAAATCTTTTGGCATTAAGGTAACACAGTCACAGGTTCTAGAGATTAGGGCATGGACATGTTTGTGGGGGAGGCGTTATTCTATCACATAATTTAAGGCAAAATGCAAGCTTGTAGTAAGAGTGCTTATTTTTATAACCAATTTCCATGTCTGAGCACTAGGCACTAGGGATACAAAAATGAATGGTACAGTTTAAAAATTAAAAAATTTTTTTCAGAGTGTTACAGCTTTGAAAGGGTATGGCGACTCATTAAAGAATACTGAGTGTTGGAGGATCTGTGGGTCATTCATGAAGGTTGAGCACCAAGAGCAAGGCGAGAGGCAGCTAGAAATGGAGGAAGGGGGCAGCTGGAGGCGGATCAACAAATACTTGTGTGAGCTTATGAAATGGGACTTCATCTTGTGGATCAGGGCTCCTCATTCTAGGTTAGTGGAAGGACATCAGGGGTCGCTTGTACCACCTTCCTTTGCGTGTGAAATATTAGGCACTGTGTATTTTCTCATCGTATTTTCAATGGAATTTGTGAACCAGAGGTTCAGTGCCACAGCTGTGGTGGATGGACCTTGAAGGACTTTAGGGAAATGATGTGATTAAGTGTGCACCTAGGAGAACTGGCCCCAAGTGGGATTTGGGGTACACAAGTGAGGCAGAGACATTCTTAGGAAGCCCCCACAGTAATACAAGCCAGGGATGATGAGGCTGGGGCAGACCGTGGAACAGAGCTGCAGTACTGGTCTACAGTAGATGAGGCAGGTAGACCTGACAGGACTTGACTGACTTCGACTGAGGAGGGTGGAGGATAATTTGCTGGAGTTCTGGATAGTGGACTTAGGGAATATAGGGTGATCAGATTTAGGGGTCATTGGAGGGTGGGAGGGAGATGAAAAATTCAATTTTGTGTGTGTGTATTAGATGGTCTATGGGACATCCAAGTGGAGGTCAGTAGTATTCAAATGTAGGCATAGAGATTTATGGAATACAGAGGTATAAGACAAATAGAAACATTTTTTTATACTTTTATAATTTACAGGGTACTTTTCACAAACTGAATTCTATTTTATCCTTACAGCAGTCTTGCGAAGGGTGGTAGTAGAAGGCATGTGAAGATAATGATGATAATTAATAATTATAGATAACATATATTGAGCATCTATATGTCAAGTTAGGGTCTGGGCATTTTACATTTATTAGCTTAATTCATCCTCACAACAGCCTTATAAAATAGTTTTTTTTTTTTGTATTATCCCATTGTACAGATGAGGCAGCCAAGGTCCAAAGTAACTTGCACTAAGTCACACAGCTAGTAAGCGATGGAGCTAGGCTTTGAACCCACACAGTTGGTGTGGTTCTTAAAGCCTGTGTGAGTTCCATCAGTTGTGGGGCTCAGCCCATAATCATGCTCATCAACTCCCGATTTTGTGTCCCTTTTACTTTGCCATGCTGTCTGTCCCAGGTGGGAGCTGAGTGGGCTGCATGGAGGAGGGCAACAATTATGTTTCCGTTTCTAGCCAGTGATGGAAGGAATGGACTCGAGGAGAGAATGAGAGATAGGGTTAGCAAGGAGTGGAGAGCAGGGGCATCCTTGGGGTCTGCAGGACGAGGGAGCAGGGTCTTGGTCAACAGCCATGGGCAGAGGAGTTGGTATGGGGTTTTAAGTAGCCAGCCAGGGAGGTTCCCAAATTGCCATGCTGGAGAGAGATCCCAGGCACAGGAAAGGGAATGTGGCTCCTTAGGCATCTGACGCTGGATCCAAGATAATTTGTGAAGAAGTAGTATTAATGATTGCTCCTAGAGACTTGCAAGGACCAGGATTCTGTGAGCAATGAGTCTCCTCACTGATAAAGCAGTTGGGTAGGCCTCAGCAGGGTGTCTGTGCTCCTGAGAAGCAGCTTAGTATCTTCGGGCCTGCTGAATTGGCTTTGCTAGTGACAAGGATTCGGAAACAGGGAACCTGAGCGCTGTGGGTCTGATGCCAGTCTTTGCATTATTTCCTGTTAGCCTTTATTGAGAGCTAGCAAGCTGCTGGTCAGGAGGACCGGGGATGCAGAGGTATAGGTAGATATTCATGAATTGCTATCTTAGACTGCAGACATGGCTTAATAGGAGGATAGAAATCATTGCCAGAAGGAAGTCTTTGCAGAGTGGTGTGCAGAGGGCAGGCCTTACATAGGACAAGATTTGAATTCCTAGTATCATGTGAAGATGTATCATCTATTAGGAGGAAAGGGTCAGCCCTTGAAAGAGATGAGCCAGAATATCACAGACAGATATTTTGTTTATGCAATCACTTACATGGTGTTGGTTTCAAAGTCCTTTAAAAATGGGGACTTTAATGTCCAGTAATTGGCTCTTTATGGAAAGGTTTCTAGTTACAAATGGGGAGCAGGTGATCTCAGATTCCAGCCAAACTCAGTTAAAAGGCCTTTGGTTTTCTGAAATTGAACCTCTCCACTCCTGTGACACGCCCCTTTCCCTTCTCCCGGCTCTCGCCTTAGCTCATTAATAAGCCTCTCTTGTATGTCACTTGCTGCTGCTGCCACAGCCATTGGATTCTAGCAACTTTCCAGCCAATGCAGTGAATGTAACCAGGCCTGTTTTGCTGTTCATTAATAAGTGAACCTGATGGTCAGTTTTCATAAGCCTGCTCTGATGGTGTGTGGCTGTCATGGTGGAGGAAGTGTGGTATAAGGTCAAGGACACTCAAGTCGGAAGTGGGAAGGCCTAGATTTTGTGCAGTTCTGCTAGTCCCCCACTCTAGTTCCCCTTGGGAAGCACAGGGGGATCATGCACGTCTAGCCATGGTTGTTGCCTAATTCCAGTTTGAGATGCTTCAGGGTCTCTCAAGTCACCTTGCAAGAGGTATTGTGAAATTCTCAGCATCTTGAAGTAAAAATTCAAACTCTTATTTAGGAAAGTGCCATTTATTCTACTAGAAGTTGTGTTGTGAAATTAAACGCTGATAAGATGTTCTAAACCTGCCCCAGAGGTAGTGAATTGCTGTTTTGGGAGAAAGGGCCAAGTGTTCCAGTCACCATGGCAGCTTAAAAATAACAGTAATCCTTATTATCTAATGGTTTCTGTGGGTCAGGAACTTGAGAGTTGCTCAGCTGGGTAGTTCTGGTCCAGGGTCCCTGTTAAGGTTGTGGTCAGAGAATGGCTGTGGTTTGGGTCATCTCCAAAGCTTTGTTACTCACACACCTGGGGCCTGGTTAGTGAACTCTCGAACAGCTTGGGGGCCGGAACAGCTGTTGCTCCTTGGACATTTCTCTCCATCCTATGTGGTCTGTCCATGTCATCTGTCCATCGTGGTGACTTCAGGGTCACTGGACTTCTTCCTTGTTGGCTCTGGCTCTGAAGGAATGTGTCCCAAGAAAGAACCAAGTGGAAGCTGATTTGCCTTGTATGTCCTCACTTCAGAAGATGTTGGAAGGATCTGCCCAGGTTCAGGGGAAGAGAACATAGACTCACCTCTCCATGGTGGGTGTCATTGTCACATTGTCACATTGAGAGATGCATATGTGGGATAAGAAAGAACATTGACAAAACCATCTTTGGCACATACAATCTACTGCACCCTGAGATGGAGAATTTTATTGGAAGCTGACTTGTTAAGGCCTGTGAGCTTTGGAACTGGAGCGTTAGAGAATCTTCATTAGGGATATGGTTCCTTTTTTCCGTCTAGGGGTGATCAGATGTGAAAGCAAAAAGAAAAAGATGCGGAGGTGGCCAGGGCTCTTGATTCTTGTTTTTTTCTTTGAACTAGACTTTGAGAGGTTTAGTAGGCCATTGACCAAGGGTGGAACTTCCCAAGGAGAAGAAGCAGCTCAGGGACCTGGAGCAGACATCAAAAGGGAGGTCCTTTTGGTCCTTGTGATGCCAGCAGATCCTGGAAGTGATCAAAAGACTTCTCATTCACTCCCCATTCTTTTTCTTCAGAGGTGAGGGGGAGTAGTCCAGGTTCTGCTTTCACAGGATGCTGCTGTGGTTAGGAAGTAGACAAGGTCTCCTGTTTGATTCACTCCTTGGTGGTGGCCTATTTCATGTAGCACATGGTGGAGGCTGTGACTTGGTATGGCTCTTGGTGTGAGAGTTCCTTTAGGACAGAGGTCCCCAACCTTTTTTGCACCAGGGACTGGTGCTTCTATGAGAATGTAATGCCTGATGATCTAAAATAGAGCTGAAGCGGTGATGTTAGCGCTGGGGAGCGGTTGCAAATACAGATGAAGCTTCACTTGCTCTCCTGCCACCCACCTCCTGCTGTGCGGCCCGGTTCCTAATAGGCCACAGATAGGTACCAGGCTGCGTCCTGGGAGTTGAGGACCCCTGCTTGAGGAAATGTTATAGTTTAGTAACTGAAGTGGACATATGGCTACAGGTGGTGGGTTTGGGCCTTCCAGGTGTGAAACAGACACAAAGGAAAATGGTGCAAACACTTAACTCCTTTCGTAAGTTATTTTGTGGTTGGTTTCTTAGGAAAGCAGACATTTATTTAATTTTTTATTATTATTTATGCCTACAGCACCTGGTCTCCCTAGGTGGTCTACCATCCAAGTACTAACCAGGCCTGTCCCTGCTCAGCCTCCGAGAGCAGACATCGGGCTTGTTTAGGGTGGCATGGCTGTAGAATATAAACCATGGCTCCACTGGAGCAGGAATTCAGGACCTTCTGCGTGTAAAGCAGATGTCCTAACAGCTACACTATGGAACCACATCCCAGACATTTATTTAAAATAAATTAATCGTGCTTACCATAGGTAAGCCTACATTATGGCATGAAGAGGAGAAAAGGCAATAGGACACTCATTTGTTACAACCTCTGTGTTCTTTAAACTGGTGAAAGAGGAACTATAAATGGTTGAGCAGGCCAAAAAAACAAAAAAAGTGAGGATGTGCTAACTGCATTTGGGGTGTTAGCATTTGGAAGGATGCAAATGCCAGTAAGCAAGACTCGTGACTCCCTAGACCCCGCCACCACATTCAGCAATTCTCCCAACCCTTGACACAAATCAGTTATCTCAGTGAGAGGGAGATGATGCCAGTAAAGAACACAGATGGAAACTTTGGGTTTGTTTCAGGGATTATATGTGTCAATAACTTCCAGGTTTTATGGGGTATACTTTTGGGTTCACATTTTTTATTTTTTGTCCTTAGTAGTTTCGTTTCTCCTTGCAGTTGCTACTTTTGAGCCATTTTTTTCTTTGGTTGTAGAGTTTTAGTCTCTTCAGAGTCTTAGCCTCAGCGTTTTACAGATGTAGGAAGTGAGGCTTTGGTGGGGCTGAGTACACAGCTGAGATCTCCCATCTGCTGGTCCAGATGTTTGTTCATTAGAGTGGTCCATATTGTTCCTACTGTGTGGTTCAAAACATTTGTAAGAAGAAAACATCATAAATGTCATTAGATGCGTTTGGGCGATATTGGTGGATTTAGACTATTGGATTGGTTTTTCATTTCATCCCAGGAGATGGAATGATTAACAGTGCACTGTGTGACTCATTGAACAAACAGCATTCTAATACTCAAGCTGAACAAATGTTCCCTTCCAAGAAGTCACTTTGGGAAATTTCATAGAATGTCATCTTTGCTTAAAACATATTTTAAATGTTTCTTTTGCAGATACATTTAGAAACCATTACATGTTTGAATTAATTGCAATATAGATTTCAGTGCTCTAGCAGACTCTACACAGTCATGGCTTAAACATATAGCCGGGGCATAAGCAGTCCTGGCTGTTGTGATGTCTCCATAGTGTCTGAGATGCTGTTTTCCTTTGTTGTTGCGGCTGCTGTTCTACTTTCTCTAGAATGTTGATCTCATCCACACGGTTATAGGAGATTTCCACATTCCACATCCATCATGTCCACATGCCAATCAGTGTGAAGGTAGATGGGGGAGGAGAAAGCATACCCCTTCTCTGAAAGTGCAACACCTGTAGATGCAGTTTGCACTCAGATCTCACTGGCCAGAACTTTGTCACGTGGCCATCTCTTAGTCAAGGAACGCTAAAAATAAAGTCTTTCTTTTGGATACCATGTGCCCAAGTAAAAATTCAGGCTCTATTACTATAGACGAAGGGGGTAAATATCAGAGGATAACCAGCAACCTCTGTCAAAGTATTTTTGATTATTCTCAGAAGGAGCACTTCATTGGGTATGGGTTTAATTTTGGGTATTATTAGACCCTTTGAGCCAATTGTGATGAATAAGGGTGTTAAGAACTAGGTTATACTCCTGCTGGGATAAACAAGGGATTTTTCTCGCATGGCTCATACAGTGGTTCTGAAAGGCACAGCACCACCAAGGGGTTTCACTAAGCTTTGTTAGAAAAGTGGAAAGCTTCCTAAGACAATTTCCCCGGAGAGGAACACTCAAACTATGCAAGTCCTGGTTATAGTTTACATATACTAGATAGCTACTTTATGCTAGACATTATTTTTATGTGGGTTATCTCATTTAATCCATATAAAATCCTTATGTGGTAGACAGATACTATTAAAATCTCCTTTTTATAGATGAGGAACTGGAGTTGATTGCCCAAGATCCTAAGAGGAGAAAGTGGTGAAACAGGGTTGTGAACCCAGGCAGTGGAGTCCAGAGTTCCCTGTGCTTTGCCTTAAGTGAGTGTCCCTGCTGGATGGTGAAACTCCCAGCTGTGTTCTCCCACTTGTTCCAGAACAGGGGATAGCCAGGCTAATATCCCTCCACAGGCAGGAATGTGGGAGGGTCCTCCAGGCAGAAGTTCCCCTACATGGTTGTGCTGAACATGGGGACCAGGGAAGGGCTTCCAAGGGAGAGGAAGAGGCTACCTGGAAGCAGAAAACCAGAATAGGTTTCAAGATGGAGGGAAAAATGGCATAAGTAACAGAGGCTTTGTTCATCCCTCTTGCGACCATGTCAAAGTTGTGACAGAAATACAGCTCAAAAAGCAAGCAAAGGTGCCTGGGATCTTAATGAACAGAAGCATTACAACTAGGGAGAGAAATAGGAAATCACCCTGCAACAGTAGAAGGTAGGACGGCAAGGATGCCAGGCTGCACAGTCCTGAGAGGCTGAATGGGGCAGAGGCTATAGCAGCTGCAGATCCCTCTTAAAGGGGCCTCTCCGTGAGTGGACTTTCATGGTGAGCACCAGTGCTGGGTCGGACCTGCTCTTTCTGAGCACCAGCGCTGGGTTGGCTGCTGTGTGTGTGTAGGGGGGCATCAGGGACTTAAAGAGGGACACCGAGTTTTCCAAGTGTGGAGCGAGGGCCAGAGGTGAGATTCTCTCCTGGGCAGAAGTGCTGGTGGTATCCATTGTCCCTCTTTTGAGCCCTCCCCTGCCATCTTGGTGTGCCTACTCAGTGCCTCCATAGCTGAGATGTCAGCAAACTGGATAACAGAAGTTGCTCCACCCAGAGGATTTCCTGAAACTCCACTTCCCCTAACTTGAGGCCCCACCTAAGCCACATCCAATTGTGTCCTCTGAGTCTGGTGCTACTTGCTAAGCCAAGTCCAAGAGTCACACTGGTGGCAACTGACCTTGGTTTCTGGCATGGCCTCTTGAGGCAACTATAAGCACAGCATCTGTGGATTGCTTGCCAAATCTTAACAGGTGGTCCTGGAGGGGCACAGGCTGGGGCTAAACTTAGCCTGAAGCTGAACCCCTCTCAGGACTGTGCTACTGGACACCACTTCACAAATCCACACTAATAAGACCAGGAGACTTAGGAGCTTTGCTCAGTACATAGAAACAGACACAGAAAGGCAGCCAAAATGGAAAGACAAAGAAGCAAAAACCAAATAAGAGAATAGAACAGAGATCCAGAAATAATGGAGTCAAGCAATCTAACAGACACAGAGTTCAAAACACTGGTTATAAAGATGCTCAATGAACTTAGGGGAAGAATAGATGAACTCAGCGAGAACTTTAACAAAGAGATAAAAAACATAAAAATGGAAATGAAAATTATAAAAAAGAACCAGTCAGAAATGAAGAACAGATTATGAAGAGTATATTAGAGGGAATCAACAGAGTGGATAAAGAAGAAGATCGAACCACTGATATAGAGGATGGAGAAGCCCAGGACACTCAATCAGGTTGGGGTGGCATTATTCAGCCTACCACACCTGGGAATTTGTTAGAAATTTAAATTCTTAGACCATACCCCAGACCTATGGAATCAGAAACTTTAGGGCCAACAACCTGAATAAGCCCTCCAGATGATTCCGATAGAGGATCAAGTTGACATTGAGCTTATACAGCTCAGCCTGTAAGTGGAAACTGTCCACTGAGTCAGGGCTAGGGAAAAGGTAGTCAAATCTGTGGGCATCTTATGTTCCTCTGTGTTAATTCTTCCACAAGGATATAAAATGGTGCCAAGAACCAATATGTTCTAGCCCTGATTAAAGCCTCTTTTGCCGATCATGAGGAAAGCTAGTCTGCAAAATCCAGACCTGAAATTTATGAAGGAGGATATGGGCACGTAATTTTAATGAGAATGCCATGATATAGGTGGGAGAAGAGGAGAGTCAGGAAACAGAAATGGGAGAGAGGACACTGTTTGGGTCCTTCAGACAGGACTGTGCCCATAGGGTTACTGAGAGTCAGCACGTTGGCCAGGTTGGGTACTCATCTGTCAGAGCGGCCTTGAGGAGATGTGGAGGCAGGAAGGCATCCCTAATAGCTTCTGGAGCATCTGAGAAGGACCTGGTGTGGTGCAAAGGGCAGGAATCAGACGTTGAGAGTTACAAAGAGATGGATGAGTCCTGTGGACCCAATTTGGGGTTTCCAGGCCAGAGAGTCTGTTTGGCCTGTGATGGGTGCCTGACTCAAGCCATGCTGTCAGAGGTGGCCAGGAGGATACTGTCGCCACCAGGTACCCTGTGGAGTGGGTTTGGTGCATGCTAGTTCCCAGAAAAAAGGGGGTTTTGTAAGCTGGGTAGAGAGCCCCAAATCTGCCAGGCATGGCCCTGAGAAATGGTTATTAGGTATAAAGTGTTATGAAGGGTCTTTGGAAAGCTCCTTGCTCTACTTCTTTTGAAGCCCATCTGATATATTTTGGGAGTACTGGTGGGTTTAAGGTCAGTGGTGGCAAGAGATTAAAACAAATTGTACCCCTTTTCCTTCTTTTTTCCTAGGAGATAAGTTTGAAGGGGAGAATAATAATTACCTCTCAAATTCCCAAATGGATCACTATTAACATTTTACTCATAGTTAGAGCTAGTCTTTTTTCTGTATACACACAGAAACTGAAATTCTATGAAAAATTATGAACAGAACATTACAGATAAAGCTAAAGTTGTTTTTGATCGACATCCCCATTCTGACCATCCTCTGCCATATCTAAAGATGTCACCTTTTATGGGTTTGGCATATATCCTTCTAGTCCTTTTATTGTTCTTTACCTTTCATCTTTGTGTGTGGAGAGATAACATTCTAGCCAGCTCAAACATCCATCTTATAGAAGCAGGAACTATAGAACGTGATTACACAGTGGTTCTAAGAATGTATATTGAATGAATGAAAAGTAATAAGCCTACGAATACTTTCTTGAAATACTGTGTAAAATTTTTATTTCCAACTTTCCATTAAAAACAAACAGATCCTTTTTTAAAATGACATAGTTCTCCAGAAAATATGCAGAGTTAGAGCCGTTGGGCTCTTAACCTTGGATTGGCATAATGTTTTTTCAAGAGTTCGTAGGTGTGTACACATTTGCTTAATGTCTGAATGAAAGAGGTAAATTGGTTTTTATTTTATAGAATTTAAATGTATTATATATTGTGAAGGGCTCTGTGACTCTTGAAATTTAACAAGTGTTGCTGCATCCTACCTGAAAGGTTAGGGTGCCACAAAGTTTAAGCCTTCAGATCTGGTTGCATGAGCTTCATCTGGGCCTTCTGTAAAGACACTCAGTAATGATGCTGAGCTGTGGTGTGAAGCCATTATTTTGGAACATATATGGTTGCATATTTTATTCACCAGCTGAATTAAGTAAATTCTTCTGCAAATAAATACATGGTGAAAATGTTGCATTTATTTTTCCCAGAATCTCTTCTCATTTCTGAACTATCACAAAAGTACGACTTTTTTGTTTGTTTGTTTAAGTGGCTGGGCACTCATTTGGGAGAGATCTTCAGCAGTACCACTGGTGTGCTTGTGACCACCTTGCCAGCAATTGAAAATGCTGAGCTACAGAGTGTTTGATTTCAATATGCCTAATGGACTGGTTTCTCTTGCTTCTCTCTGCCATGGACTGACTTTCAAATGCTGTCTGTGGGTTACCAGCTGAACACATTTGGAAGATCAGGCGAGTCAGTTCCACTACGGGGAGACATCTTAAAGCATGCACTGCTGATTTGGAGATCAGGAAAGTAATTGTTTTTCCTTTCAAAATAATCTGAGATTTTGATGTACCTCTTTTTCTCTTCCCTGCATCCAGTCTGTCTGTTAGCAGTCATTCAATATGTGTCCCTAATTCCCCCATTCTTCGCCATCTCTGCTGCTCTGGGCCACCGTCATCTCTTACCTACACCATTCCCATGGCATCCCTGCATCTCGTCCCCTCCAAGCTGGCTCACAGCACCCTGTCTCCCCCCATAGATAGATCAGTTTTTTGAATTGTAAACTAAACATTCCCACTCTCTTACTTTAAAATCTTCTAATAGTCCTCCATTGTACTTAAACGAAAATCTAAACTCTTTACTGTGACCTCCAGGTTCTGAGTGGTCTGACCTCTGCCTACCCTTTGAACCTCTTAGAAACAGCCACTGTGCTCCTCCAAGGCACCCGGATCCTTCAGGTGTTGCTTCAAATATCCCCTCCATAGAGAGGCCTTCTTTGACCCCCATCTGGCGTAGCAACCCCCATATTACTTGATCATGTCACCCTATTTTATTTTTTTTCCCCCTGAACTTAACATTACGTGTTGGATTTTTCTTGGGTTTGTTGACTTTTTAAATACTTGTTTCTCTTTGCTCTCTGAGAAAATGGCAGGGACTTGTTCTTTATCACCAAGGCATCCCGAAAGCTTAGAACAAATAGAAAGCCCTTGACAAATATTAGTGACGTGGATACGCTAATGTGCCAGCAGGAGATGGTCATCCCAGCCTGGAGGACTGAGGGAGCGAGTTCTCTTCCTATCCCTACCTGCTGATGGAGTGTCTTGGATGGTGACACACCCTGAGATGCTTCAGAGTTGTCACCCCATGCCATAGTCTGAGGTCATTCATTACAGCATCTGTGCTCAGTATGGGGGGAAGGAGGAGGACTTTGTCTTCTTGGACTTTCAGACTTCAAAGCCTATTGTATTTTGAGTCTCTTTGCAAGTGAGAGCTTCCCAAAAACCTAAGTGATTTTTATGTTCTCTCCCGCTTTGGAATGTGCATTTTCTGTATTCGCATGACAATTGTCTTGCTCAGGTCACTGCTCAGAACAAGGCCAGGATATTTATTCTGAAAACTTATTAAAAATATATGATTTTTAGATTTATACGTTAACTGTCTTTCTGCATAGTAGTGGGAGAAGTTACCGTTTAAGTAAAACAGTAAAAAGATCTTTTAAGTTGTTTATGTTCTCTAAATCAAATAGAATCCTGATCTGAAAACTAGGATTTTGTGACCTTGTAGCTATCAAGTTGGAACAGTGAACATTGCTGAATTTTTTTAGGTGCTTTCTTTTTGCAAGTTCTGCAGGTCTTTTGGTGGCGTTGCTTTGTATTTTCACAGGTTTTCACCCACATATCATGGAAGCTTCCTGAAGTCTACAGGAATCTGCAAGTGGATAGCTATGACCAGCCTGCCAATGAATAAGAATAACAATAAAATATTGGGATTCTTATTCCTACCTGTTATATCTACTTATTTCTAAAACAAACCTTAGAAATAAACCTTTGAGGATTGATTGATTTATATTATCTATAATTTCACTGCTTCGATATTATTTTAGGTTTCAGCTTATTTCAGTTTGAATATGAATATACAATTGATCTTTTAAAATTTAAAAGTAATTCAGGCTGTTAAAATATATACAGTAGAGAGAGAAATAAAGTTAAAAATAAAAGTTTTCAAACATACTTTTTAAATGTTAATGATTTGAAATGTATAATTCCAGATATTTTATGCACATACATATACATAAATCATATGATATAGAGGATTTATTTTTACAGAAAAATATGGTTGTGCTGGGCACAATACCCTATACCTTCCTTTTCTCCTCTCAGCAATACATCCTGGACATCTTTGAATGCCAGAATATACAGACCTACTGCATTCTTTATCATAACTGCCTAGTGTCCTATAGAAATACCTTATGTTATTTTACCCAATTCAATACTCGTTGACATTTAAATAGGTTTTGCATTTTTGGTTATTAAAATACGCATCCATATTTTAATGTGATTTCAGTGTACTTGCAAGTTTTTAATCATTATAAACATTTATCCGTGTTTCTGATTATTATTTAAGATTAACATCTTTCAGCCAAGAAAGTACCTAAACATTACCCAATTGTTATGCCCCTAAACTCCACAGTTTCGATACTGTGGAGCTGCTTTAATGGGTTACGTTAGAATGGTTAACTTTTTCAGTGCAACTAGCACTTTGAAGGTGTATTGATCACTGGTATTGGTGGGGAGCATTGGGCAAAGGAATGGTTGGGGGAGAGAGTGTCCGCATTCTACTTGAGGATCCCTCAAGTTCTCTTTATTAGTTGAGACCAAACATTTCAAGTGTTTTATTTCCTTTTCTGTCAATTGTGTGTATTTTTCTCATTCGTTTCTTGATGCTTTGATATTCTTATGAGATTGAGAATTTAGTGTATTATAGATATCATACTTTGTTGTATTTCATATAAATGTTTTTTTCAACCTTTGACATACTATTTTGTTACACAAACTTTTTTTCTTTGATAGATTCGAACGTGTTAAAGTTTTCTTTAGATATGTTATTGGTCAGAGAATTGTCTCCAGAGTTCTAACATTCAGTTCTTTAATGTATTTCATTTTGTCCCACTATAAATAAATGGATATATAATGATTCCTTAGTAGTTGAAGTGATTCTTCAGCATCATGGAAGTTTTTTGCCATGATTCAACAACTGTAGTAAAATACCCTAAGGAAGTGTTGACTTATTGTTGAAGTGAATCATTTATATCCTATATTAGCAAGGGCTAAAGGATATGAGAAATATTACAATTTAATACTGTTGGCAGGAAGCAAGTTCTTAGCACCATGATTCATGCAACCCATTTCAGAAAGACTGTTATAATTAGAAGCAACACAGATTGACTGGTTATAAATCTGAGTGGGGTTTTTATCTTTCCCTTTTACGTCTTTGAGCATACACCTCAAAGAGAAATGTTAATACAATAATGTTTTTTTGTTGCCAGCTGGGTGGTGGTGGTTCTCCATATCCTTAATATACATCTTCTCTACTCATCACCTAGGTTTTTCACATACTCAAAACTGATGGTGGATGATATTTCGATCTGTTGGCTGTTTTCTTAATATCTGTGGGGTACAGAGAATGTAAATCCTTCTATCAGTTGTGGCAGGAGACCTACTCTACAATCTCCATAATTTACACTGAACTTGACTGCCTAATGTACAGTCTGGACAGAATGAGGGTCTAAATGTAATCCCCACTGTATGTGAGTGCCCAGAAATTGTTGAAGAGAATCCTCCACAGGAGATTTTAGAGGTTGGTAAGATATTCAGAGACCATTAGCTCTTCTTGAGAGGTAATTGATGCCAGGAGAAACTAAGAGTTTTCCTATTTATGTTTCATAAAAAGACTAAGAATTTTCCTTTTATGAGTTTCTTTTGGGAACAAATCTTTTATCAGTGTTCTTTTTCATGTTTGATAAATGTAGTTCATAGACATTTTGGTTAATGTTTAGATAATAACATGATCTCAATTTGAGCTGGCAGGGAAGGTAAAGGCTGTTGGGGGTCTTCGTGAATGAGAAAATTGAGGCATGGAGAGGCTGACTGACTTGGCCAAGAACACACAACTGATTAATGGCAGGTTTTTCAGACCAGCCCAGTGTCTTCTTGTTCCTTCTCAAGCTGGAAGCTTGTACTACTATGCTTTTTGTCACTGATGACAGAACATTCTGAGAAAGTGGAAGAAAGGACCCAAATTGGGAGTGGACTTCAGCTGATTTGCCTCCAGCAGTTCTATAACTCTAGGTGGATCTAAGTTGTGAGATGAATTGTTTATAGATATGAGTTATCCTGGGGTCTCCTGGAACAATTTCTTGTGTGGCTTCATCATGAATCCAACCTCAGTGGGTTTGAGTCCCTGTGTTCCAGGCTTTTCATTTAATTGAAAAACAATGAGTTGAAACTGAAAACAGATGTCAACAACAACAAAAGATATACCATGCATTTACACATTAAGACTATGTTATATATAGTGATCTTCAGATACTAGAAGTGAATAAATATACAAGGGGCTCATATTAGAAGCAATGCTTGTCTTTTAAAAACTTTACTTTCTAAATTAATAGAATAAAATTGACTTTGTTTTTTGTGTATACAGTACTATGACTTTTAACTTGTATAGATTTGTGTAACCACCACTATAATCAGAATACAGAATAGTTTCATTACCCGCCCCCCAAAAGTCCTTTTGTATCTCCCCCCCACACCAAGCCCTGGCAACCACCGATCTGTTCTTTGTCACAGTTGTTTCATCTTTTTCAGGATATCATATTTTTGAGGATATCATACAACAGAGCTATATACAGTATGTAACCTTTCCAGACTGGATTCTTTCACTCAGCTTAATGCCTTTAAGATTCATCCAAATAGTTGTGTGTATCAGTAGTTTGTTCCTATTTATTGTTGAGTACATTGTAGGGATGTGCCACTATTTGTTTATGCATTCACCTGTTGAAGGACAGGTGATTGGTTCCAGTTTTTGCAATTATGAATAGAGCTTCGATAAACATTGTATACTGGTTTTTGTGTTGATCTAAGTTTTGTGTTCTCAAGGGCAGATTTTGGCAAACTTTTCCTGTAAAGGGCCAGATAGTAAATATTTTGCAGGCCAACAGTCTGTTGCAACAACGCTGTGATTGTAGCAGAGAGCAGCCCTAAACAACACATAAAGAAACCTGACAGGATTAGGGCCTTGCTGCTAGGTTTGGCTCCAGGGCTGTAGTTTGCTGAGCTCTGCTCACGGATAAATGCTTAGGGACAAGATTGCTGGGCCATGTGGCAGGAGTGTGTTTCACTTTATAAGAAAGTGGCAAACTGTTTTCCAGAGTGGTTATATCATTCGGTATTCCTATCAACAATGTGTAAAAATTGCAGTTGCAGCTCATCCTCCTAAGAGCTTGGTATAAGCAGTTCTGTAAAGAGTTTTTTGCTTGTTTTGTAGACGCCTGAAGATTTTCTATATAGACAATGATGTCATCTGCAAAAAAAGAGCCAGCTTGCTTTCTTCCTTTCTAATGTTTTCCTTTTATTTATTTTTCTTGCCTTATTACTCTGGTTAAGAAAGATTTCAGTATGATAGTGAATAGGAGTGGTGGGAGTAAACATTCCCTTCTATTTGTAGTTGCTGAGACTTTTTGATGTGAATGGATGTTGAATTTTCACTCTTGGAAATTGATATGATCATGTGTTTTTTCTTCTTTATGCTGTTAGTATGTTGGATTACACTAATTTGTTTTTGTATATGGAACCAGTCTTGCATTTCTGGGATAAACTTCTCTATGCTGTTTTATTCTTTTTTGTATGTAACTGGATTTTTTTTTTTTACCCAATGTTTTGTTGTGGATTTCCTCATCTATGTTTATGAGGGATATTGGTCTGTAGTTTTTTGTATTTATATTTTATTCGGTTTTACTATCAGGATAATATTGGCCTTAAAAAATACGTTGAGA
Source organism: Rousettus aegyptiacus (assembly GCF_014176215.1). Taxonomy (NCBI): domain Eukaryota; kingdom Metazoa; phylum Chordata; class Mammalia; order Chiroptera; family Pteropodidae; genus Rousettus; species Rousettus aegyptiacus. The sequence goes on from NW_023416295.1 coordinate 76,024,520, forward strand.
AGTATTCCCTCTTTTACTTTCTAGAAGACTTTGTGTAGAATTGGAGTTATTCTTTAAATGTTTGGTGGAATTTGCTAGTGAAACTATCTGCACCTAAAGACTTATTGTTCAAAAGGATTTTAATTACTGATTCAATTTCTTTAGTAGTTAAAGGACTATTTTATCTTTTTCATTTTGAGTGAGTTTTGACAGTTGTTTATTAGCAATTGATCAGTTTCACCTACCTCGAAAGAATCAAGTGCATACAGTTTTTTTGTGTGATTGTTGTGGTCTCTTATTCTTTTAATGCCTGCGGGGTCTAAAGTGATGTCTCCTTTTTCATTCCTTATATTGGTAATTTGTATCTTCTCCGTCCCTGTCCCCCGCCTGCCTGCGTCTGTCTGTCTGTCTGTCTGTCTGTCTGTCTTTCTCTCTCATCAACCTTGCTAGAGATTTATAAATTTTATTGATTTTATTTTCCAGAGAACTGGCTTTTGGTTTCATTGATTTTTCTCTATTATTTTTATGTTTTAATTTCATTCATTTTTGATGTCATCTTTATTTTTTCCTCCTGTTTGCCTTGCTTATTTTGTTCCTTCTAGTTTTATAAGGAAACTAAGATTATTGATTTGATATCTTCTTTTCTAATGTAGTGTTTAATGATCTAAAAGTTCTTTGAAGTACTGGTTTGTTTGCATCCCATAAATTTTTATATGCTGTATTTTAGTTTTTTTCAGTTAAAAATATTTTGTAATTTCTTTTGGGGCATCCTCTTTAAGCCATAGATTATTTAAAATTTTACTGCTTCTATATGTTTAAAGATTTTCTTGTTATATCTTTCCATTATTTATTTCTAATTAAATCCCATTGTTGTCAGAGAATATACTTTGTAAGATTTGAGTTATTTTATATTGTTAAGATTTGTTTTATGATTCATGATATGGTCTGTGTTGGTGAATGTTCCCTGTGCCCTTGAAACAGTGTATATTCTACTGTTGTGAGGCGGAGTATTCTATTAATGTCAGTTAGTTTTAGTTGGATCTAGTGTTGTTTAGTTCTGCATTCTTGCTGATTTTTTTTTTACTAGTTCCATTTATTACTAAGAGACTAGTATTGAAGTCTCCAACTGTACTTGCAGATTTGTCTATTTCAGTTTTTTCACATGTTTTGAATCTATTGTTAGGTAAATATGTATTTAGGATGCTATATTTTCTTGGTGAATTGACCCATTCACCATTATGTAATGTCCTCCTTATCCTTTAGTGGTTGTCTTTGCTCCGAAATCTGTTAGGTCTAATAATAATATATCTGCTCCAGCTTTCTTTTGATTTATGTTTATGTGGTATATCTCTTTGATCTTTTACTTTTAACCCATTGATATAATTATATTTGAAGTGAGTTTTCTATAGATAACACATAATTGGGTTATTTTAAAAATTCAGTTCTGCTGATCTCTTTTTTTAGTGTGTTTAGACATTCACATTTAATGTAATTATAGATATACTTAAAGCATATCATTTTATTGTTTGTTTTCTGTTTGTTCCTTCTGCTTTTTTGTCCCTGTTTCTTCTTTCCTGCCCTTTTTGAATTACTTGAACATTTCTGGTGGTCCATTTCAGTTTAACTATTGTTTTTGACTGTGTGTCTAGATATAGGTTTTAGGGTGTCTTCTGTCAGATTCATATATTATGTGTTTCCTTCTTTAGTCTACTTGCCGTTTTATTTTCTTAAACATATCTTTTTCTGAGCACAAGTTTTTAAGTTTAATTTCTCAGTTTTTCAAAAAAGTAGCATTGCTTTCTGTGTTCTATTTAAGAAATCTTTACCTATTTTCTCGTGTTTTCACCTAGAAGTTTTGTAGTGGCTTTTATGTTTATGCCTACAGTCTATTTCAAGTCAATTTCTCTGTGTGTGTGTGTGGTTTGAGGTAGGAGTCAGAGTCCATTTTTTTATTTCAGTTGAATATTTAGTTATTCCAGCAACATTTGTTCAAATGATTTTCCATTTTCCATGGAAATACCATGGCATCTCTGTTGAGAATCAGTTGACTATGTGCATGGGCCGATTTCTGAACTTTATGTCTGTGCCGTTGTTTATCTGACTATCCTTTATCAATTTTGATATTTGAGCACTACTGAGCATTTCCGCTTGTGGGCAATTTCCTTTTGTTTTTCTAGTTATGTTTTCTTTCTGACTGGATACTTCACAAATTTTCTAAAGAATTCTATGAACCTTTCTCTTTCCTATTTGTGGTATGTTTGCACATTTGCTTGCAGTTTATCACTTTGCTCATCTTAGAATGGATAACTGTACCTAGACTATTTTTTGTTTTAATAAAGTGAAGCTGATTTCTCCATGACACTTTTCCCATCTTAAATGAGTTTTGTTTGCCTTCCTCTCTGAACTGCAATTTGAAGACATTGAGTATTGTTTTCATTTAAGTTTCTGCAACCGGAAGGTGCTTAGTAGATGAAAGGTAGGTTGGGATGGAGCTTGGTTGAACCTGGATGCAGCTGGTTTTGAATGACTTGAACTGTGCTTTCTCTTCTGAGATTTGGTTAAATGTCTTAAACCAAAGTTTACCACTCATAGTTAGGGATGCATCTCCTCCCATGGGTTGGGGCACACTCAGTATTGAACCATTTCCCCAGTTCACTTGGAGCTGCTCAAATAACAAGCTCTGGTAGTTTTCCTGGCCTCTACTGAGGGCTGGAGATAACATTTTGCTTGAATTTTCTAGGCTATTACCTATTTCTGCATCTTGCTTCTCTCTAATTGATGAATGTTGGTGACATTTTCCCGTATGTTAGCATACTGAAAAGACAATTTCCTTTTGAAATTTTACCCATTTCCTTCCTTCCTTCCTTCCTTCCTTCCTTCCTTCCTTCCTTCCTTCCTTCCTTCCTTCCTTCTCTCCCTCCCTCCCTCCTTCCCTCCCTCCCTTTCATCCCTCCTTCCCTCTCTCCATCTTTTTCTCCCTCCCTCTTTCCCTCCCTCCCTCCCTTCCTTCCTTCTTTTCTCTTTCCTTTTTGGGCCTTTAATTTGCATCATTTTGTTAGGTATTATGACTCATCCTTCCTTTTTCTACCTTGGGACTATTTATAATTTTATCTTTTGATTTTGCATCTCATGTCCTGTCTTATTGACTTGAGTTTAAGTAGTGGTTGCAGAAGTGGTACTTTAAACATTGGAGTTGTATTACGAGTAGATAGAAGTAGCAGCGAAAAAAGCCAGTCTTGGATAAATTACAACCTGGGAAATCTAATTTTTTAAAGGAAAATTGAATTTCTAGCACTTTGTTTTGTGAGCGAAGTAAGAAGGTGATTTAATGTCCAAAAGAACTAACCTGCTGAATTTAACACTGTTACTGACCTAATAGTATAGGAATGAGCCAAAGAGCTGTTAGTGTCTCTCCACCTTGGGAGACAAATTCAGGAAAAAAAAAATTTTCATTTTATTTCCAACAGTAGTTTGGAAAGTATCTAATACCCTGAGCCTTGGGAAAAGTTGAACGCCATCTTTTGCATTGCTGCTTGTTTTTATGGCATTTTCTAGATCTTTATTTCTAATTTAGCAGATGGTTTACTATAACTAGACGAAAGAGTCCTCCATGGACAAGACTATACACAAATACAGCACATTTAGATGGCAGCTTGTGTTGGTGACATTTTGCTGTGAGCTTCTTAGAAGCTTCTCTTATTGCAGAAACCATTGGAGTTCAGGAGCTCACAGAATCTGCAGTGGAGGCAAAAGGCTACCAGAATATGGGAAATTAGAGTTGGAACCAGAAACCACAAATAAAAGAAACCATTACAGTGTCTAAACAGTGTGACAGTGGTTGACTTTTCAAATTATCAGAAGCTCTGGTCAGTCATGATAATAAGGCACCTGGGGCCAACAGTCCTGAGATTTTGCTAGTCAGTTACCTCCTGTCTTTTCTTCAGTTCTCTGCTCTTTTTATTTAATCCTTCTCTTTGGCTTATGAAGTCTGAACTGTCTTCCTATTTCAGGAAAAATCCACTTCCATTGTACTGTTCTTTGTCGTTTGCAAGCTGCTGTGTCAATTCTGCTTAGTGACAGCTTGGCTGAGGGTAGCTCCAGCCTCGCTTCATTTCCTTCTTTTGGTGTCTTTTCCAGTTGTGTTGAAAGACTGTGGGCCCAGGCTTCCAGATTGTCCCTTTTTCTTTTTCTCCGGGTTACCTTCTACCTTGATTCGCCTCTCTCTTGGCTTCCATGACACATCATTGTGCTTTTCCCCACTTCCCACTCTGTCCGATTGCCTCATCCTGGCTCCCTAAATGTTGGTGATCCAAGAGAGGTGACACCTGTGCCCCGCGTCCTTCCTGCCCCTGGGTGGTCCTGTCTGATCATACCCATCTCTGTAGATGGTGCCTAAATCCCTGTTTCCATTCCTGAGCTCAGCGAGACATGTCCAGCCAGTTAACAGAATCTACCTGGTGGTCCAATAGGCATCTCAATATCACCATGTGCAACACAGAACTCTCCTTCATTCAAGACAGTGCACCTTGTGTTGAGGGTTTTGGTTAGCTCCTTTCTCCACCTAGTATTTCAGGCTTGAGAACGTGATGTGAGCCTTTGGTGTTTCTGTTCCTTTCCTCACTGGCCTACCTGCTCTCTCCATTGTTCCTGTCTCTGTATCGCCAATTAACTCAGTTAAGTTTTTCCTTTGCATTTTCACCTGCCTTGGTACTGAGATCTGTTCTGTCTTCCTCACCTGCGCATTGCTAGAGCCTCCTAAGTAGTCTTTTCCTATCGTCTCCTTTTTTAATCCTTTATACCAGCAGTCCCCAATCTTTTTGTCACCAGGAACTGGTGTTCTTATGAAAATATAATGCTTGATGATCTGAGATGGTGATGCTAGTGCTGGGGAGCAGCTGCAAATACAGATGAAGCTTCACTCTCTTGCCTGCCACTCACCTTCTGCTGTACAGCCCAGTTCCTGACAGGGCATGGACTAGTACCGGTCCATGGTCCGGGGGTTGGGGACCTGTGCTTTATACTCTTCTGTCCAGATTGCCCACCTTGACTCACAGATGTCTCCAGTTTTTTACCATTCACTCAGGAACCTTCAGCGCTGCATACTCTTTGTCCAGCATTCCCACTTCTACTAGGCTTCTTATTGCATATTTACAGATGTATACACAAAGACTGACACACAACAGTGTTTGCTGTCATGTTTGTCACACAAAAATGGATAAGAACCTCTGTGTCCGTCACTGGAGCACTGATTCAATAAATTAGGGTAGAGCTATATAATGAGTAGAATGCCTTGCGGCTATTAATAATAATGAGGTAGGTATTTATTTACTGATGAAACAAACTCAAAGTTACATTGAAAAGTTAAAAAAAAGACAAAGGAGCAAAATAGTATATATATTAATATATTTGTATTAAAAAAAACAGGATGAGTTTATAGATGAGTTTATATATACTCTTGCATATTTATAAAATATTTGTGGAATGTTACTTAATACTGTTTTGTACAAATTTACTTTTTAACCATGTGTATATATCACATGTTTCCTAAAGAAAACTTAGTTAATAAATAAATTAACAAAACCTTGCAAGACCTTCTTATGGACTATAGAAGCAAGTTTGGATTTTGGAACCAACTTTCTATTAAAGCACATTTGGATTTGGTGTAGGTGAGTGTTTCCATCCTTATTTTTCTTCCTTTTCTTTGCACTGTCTTTGCTAGCTAGCCTGAGCCCAGTGAAGAGAGGCACAGGCCTCTGACTCCTCACCTGGTCTGGTGTGGTGTAGGCACAGCCCCGACAGAATGGGCCCTGGACTTAGTGCTGGACCAATTCCTGAAGGATGCTGCTGTACCTGTTTTCACTTTAGTTACTGGATTGCAGATATGTAGGAAGTCCCATTGTGGGAAACAGGGAGGGAAGGTTGCCAGGGTGCCCTAAGTGGCCAGGGTGATGGCAGCAGAGTTGCATAAGTCAGGAGAGGGAGGGCCTGGTAGTAGCCTTATACCTTCTGATATGGAGGATTGGGGGATTTTAAGAACCAGCACAACCCTTCTGCTCTCTCCCTTTTGAATATCTATCCAATGTCCTTCCCATAGCCTCTGCTTGCTGACCTGAGTGTTTGCCAACACCCATGTCTTTTCCGCCTGGAACACCCTTTCCTAATCTTTGCCTTTCTAGATCCTGCCCACTCTTCAAGGCAGACTGAGAGTTTTTCTCTCCTCATTCCAGACTGCAGGTCATCACCTTCTGCTCTCTGAAGCTCTGAGCTTCCACATTTATCTCTTCCTACATAAGCTTATTGTATTTTTCCTCATCTTATCTCCCTTGCTAAATACTTAAATGACATGCTGATAAGACCAGAGCCATTTGTCTTTTTTATCCTGTGCTACATGAGGGGATTTTCCAGGACTCAGGCCATGAATGTTTGCTCCTCTGAGTGTAGTAGTTCCTGAGCACTGAGTATAAATTTCTGTCACCAGGAAATGAGATTGTAATATTTCCATTTTCACATCAGCCCAGGAAGCTTAGCAAAGAATCAGAGACTGAAATTCTCTCAATTTGCATTGTATATGGATGTTCATAAATGTTTTCATTTATGTGTTTTTCTAACTTGTTTACTATTTTCCATGAGAGTTTTTCATGTTCTTTCAGCCAATCTTTTTTCTCCTCCTTCTGCTTCTTTAAGAGCCATGAAACACTGAACATGTGAAGCCAGTTGTCACACTTGAGATTCTGCTGACTGAGATTCTTTAAAATTTGGTCTTGCCCCAATTTTTGTTTCTCGTATCTCTGTTACCTGTTTCTCTAAACGTAGCAGCTAGACTTAGAGGTTTAAGAACATTTGCCTTGTTTGGCTTTAAGACCCCCTTTCATGGCAAGGGTCAGCACACTGTCCTACAAGCCACCCCCTGCCCATTTCTGTAAATAAAGCTTTATTGGGACAGGGTGCTCTCATAATGCAAGTGTAGAGTAGCTGCGACAAGGACCATATGGCCCTCAAATTCTAAAATATTTACTATCTGGCACTTTTCAGAAAAATTTGCTGATTCCTGTAGGATTGTATTACATTGTCACCCCAGTTTCCCCCACCCCATGAGAATGCTTCCTTGGTTGCTTCATCCATTGTGTTCATGTCATGATGTCATGCAAATGATGCTAGCTGGAGGCGTGCAGACCTGTCCCTAGTGCTTCCCTCACCTGGCTCTCAGTGCAGAGGAGAACCAAGTCACTGTCCTTTGCAGCGTTAGTGATGGAGCGGAGGAGGAGCTGATGAACAGCTGTTACTGTTGAGGAAGGACCAGGCACTGAGCGAAGTATTTTATGTGCTTAACCTCTCATAACTTACATGTGGAGAATGGTGTTATCCTCATTTTAATGCAGAAATGGAGGCACAGAGCAGATTAATAACCTGTCCCAGGTCTCAGTTGGCAAGTGCCAAAGCCTGGAAATGAATCAAGGTGTGTCTGACTCGAGAGAGCAGTCTCGTACCTTCCGTGCTCCGCTGCTGCCTCGTGGAAACCAGACCAAACCTCAAGGTCCCACAGGCTTGTGTTCGTGCCTCCTCCAATTCAGTCTTTCTAGTGCATTTGAATTTGCACTGCCTATATTTGGCTTCCCTACTTCTTCCACAAAAAGAGTTAAAAATTCCTTTATGGCTTCTCTGTCTTGTCCTTCCTCTTACTTTTGCATCTTAAATGTCTGCATTCTTTAATAACATCCTTCTTTCTTATCCTGCTCTACCTTGGGAATGCTTTCTATGGTTAGAGCTTGGAGAGCCAAGTCTATGCAGAAGACTCCAAATCTGAAACTTGCTTTTCTTTGTGAACTAAGTCATGGTTCTAGTCTTTCCCCAAAGTTCCACCCCTTTTTTCTGATGTCTTATTAAACTTCTCTCAGATGTATCCCTGAGATCTCAAACTCATTTTCTTCCCTGAGAGCACTTCTTTCCCTCAGAGTTTCTGTTCATGGCACCATTATTCTTTCCATCACTAAGATGCAGAAGGTAATGGTGATGTTTCTCTTTATTTTCTTCCCCCACCTCCTTTTAATTGGTTTCTGTATCAACTTGTGTATTTGTCCCAGTGTGTCCCAATTCTGCCACTTCATCCTCAGGCCAGCCTTCACTATACCTTTTGCCTATCCTAGTATAATGGCCTCTTTCTATTTTTAGTATTCCAGGCCAAGGAATGACAGATGACCTCATGGTACTCTCTCTTCTTGGACAGACTGTGCCCCAGAAGTCTTCTGACCATGTCAGTGATAGCACACCAGTCCATCCCTTCTCTAATCTATTTATGCAGTTATGAAATAATTTCCTGGAAGTGCTGCATCATGTATATCATTTATCTGCTTAGAAGCTCAATGGTTTTTCATTGACTAATAAATTAAAAACAAGTGTCCAGAGAAGCATATAAAAGCTGCCTTTATGTGACCTTCAGTTTTTCTTGCCAGCCTCCTGTATTTTCTCCAATTTTTAAGCAATTGGGCAATTCAATAGTCCCTTATTTCCCACCTCTGCTATTCCTTTTTCACAATTGCGATTTCAGATTTTCAAGCTACTCTGCATTTTCTTCCTTTCAAGGCTGCACGTCATTGCAACCTTTCTCAGGGAACTTGGCTCCTTACATGTGCCGTGGTGACTGGAGACCTTGTTCTACTGTCAGTTCACTGCGCTGCTAGTGCACTGGAGCAAGAATTCTGCTCTGTGTGGTGAATGTCGAAGATGCCTAGAAAATGCTCAATACGTTGAATGGAAGCATAGGAGAAAAATCATGGTTGGCCGTAAAATTGAACAGGCTTCTCATTCCGATCTTCCTAATGTACTGTTGATTAATGATGTTGAGTTCCATAAAACATGCCTTTGGTCATTCATTTTAGGTTAAGATGTCATTTTCAGCCAAAGTTCCAGTGTGCTGGAATATAAAGAACTGAGTAGCTCCCATGGCACGTTTCCTGCCTTGGCCATTAATTCAGTTCCGTGGTATTGAACTTGCCTCCTGGCCTTTCAAGGCTTTTGTTTTCTCATCTGTAAAGCTCCTTTTCAGGTAGAGTGGCAGTACTCGGGGGTTACTTTTGCTCCTAGGGGACATTTGGCAATTTCTGGAGACATTTTTTTGTAGTCACTACCCAGGGATGATGCTGAACTCCCTCATTGCACAGGACAGCCCCCACAACAAAGAATTACCTGGTCTAAAATGCCAGTAGTGTTGAGATTGGGAAACTCTAAGGGAGAACATACTATGACTTGAGACCTTATTTAATTAATTGAATGAGTATTATAAAACTGATGATATTTTAATTATAGTTTAATAGGAGGCATTGTTTTTCCAAGAGGTGTTTTGAGATGCAAGATTGTTTTGATTTCCTTAGTGTTTAAGCATTTGGGGATAATTAACATTATTATGGAGGCCGATAATGTGTGCAATTTAAAATCATATCCACCTTCATCACACTGGATCAGTAATGCTCCAGGTTTCTATCTTATTAGTAGAATATTTGAAAGAGTCTGTAGGGAAGAAGTTCAAAAGAAATGGAAACCATGTATGTGTATGTGGGCTGAATGTGAGCTTTAAATAACTTGAGGAATTAAAATGAAGAAATTTTTTCCCTCTTAATCCCCTAAGTACAACATTTATGGATATTGCCTAAGGAAGTTCCTCATGAGAGTGGAGCCTGAGCAGGAAGGAGTGGGGAATATTTGCCATTACTTGGGACCAGCAGAAATACCTGATTACCAGTAGCTTACAGTTTGGAGAGTTTGTCTTGTTGAAAAATACCAGAGCCAACCAAAAAAAATAAAGCTGATGTGGAGTACCATGACTGGTCCAGGATACAAAGGCGGGTCCTGCAATAGTGTACGTACAGCGCTTGTTCCTTTAGGAGGCTAACCACCCGGCTATGCCCTTTGCTAGTTGCAGACACCGAGGAGGTGCTACCTTTTTCATGGATGTGTTTGGAGCAAGTTGGGAAAACAAGATCATTTACTCTTACTTCTTCTCTGCCTCCATCCTTCTCTCCACAGGTGAGCTTTGGAATGCTACCAAGAATAAGAAAAGCAAATGTAATTTAATTTATGGAGAATCACATTTTGGAATGAACTCAGAACCACTCTCTCAAAACTTAGTTTGAAGTTGGCATAATTGCAGTGCTTGGAAAAAATGTAAAGATAACTGAAATATATAAGAGGTGTGAAATTATTTACTTATTAATCTATTAGATGATTTAGCATTCTGATCTATACTGCGTTGCTATTAATTGATGATAATGAGAGAGAACTCAGACTCCACGATTTTGACAGAATTTCTACAGCATAGGATGATATGTAGCTGCAGGCGACAGCAATCCTGACTGGGGCAACTTAGCCAATTGGGAGGTTTAATTTTCTCATGTGAACCCAGAGGAAGGCCATCTAGCTTTTGTTTCTCCACCCCTAGTAGTATGAGAATTTCATTCTCATGCTCATAGGATATTTGTTTCACTGCCTGGCACAGCATCTGGCATGCTTGGAAGAAAGAAGAGAAGAAAAGATCAGAGTCCACTCAGCTTATATCTTATTGGCTGGTTCTGGTGGTCACCTCTAGTTGCAAGGGAGGCTGAGAATCAGGCAGCCTTACCCAGCCTAGTGCTGTCCTATCAGGACTGGAGATCTCAAGGCAAGGATTAAGGCAGAATGGATCTTGGGGAGACACTGGGGAACGTCTCCCACTCGGTGCTTTTGCCCATCCTCCGACAGACCTGTGCAAGGATTATGAACTCATGCCTTTTTTGACCTAGTAGAAATAGATCAGTAATGATAAATTTTCCCTATGTTTCTTGCCGCTTTTCCCTTTCACTGGCTAGGTTGAAAGGAATTGGCCCGTATCATGATTCCTTTTTGTTGCCAGCGAGAGGTTAAAACTGTTTTTTTGCTATGTGCAGTACTATTGTACAGATGGTCCCTGAGTTACAAAGGTTTGACTTACAATTTTTTGACTTTATGATGGTGCAAAAGCATTCAGTAGAAACTGTACTTTAAATTTTGAATTTTGACCTTTTCCCTGGCTAGAGTTTTGTGGTAGGATACTGTCTCGATGCTGGACAGCGACAGCAAGCCACAGCTCCTAGTCAGCCATGTGATCACGAGGGTAAACAACTGGTACTCTACAGTGTATCCATTATATTAGATGATTTGCCCAACTGTGAGCTAATGTAGTGTTCTCAGCATGTTTAAGGTAGGCTAGGTTAAGCTATGATGTTTGGTAGTTTGCGTGTATTAAATGTATTTTCAGCTTAACGATATTTTCAACTTACGATGGATTTATTGGGACGTAAACCTATGTAAGTCAAAGAGCATCTGTATATTTGAGTTCCCTGCTAGAACTAAAATCTTCACTTCCCATTTTGGGGCATCAGTCTACCTAAAAGGCTTTAGAATGTTGCTCCAGTGAGGGGGGCTACAGAGGAGCCTGAGCCCCTTTCTGTTTTTGTGTTGGTTAAGTGCATCAGGTGAGATGTTCTCTGAGGGCAAGGTGACCTGGTTGTCCAGGTTACCTGTATTTCTGGAATTTTTTACTCATGGGTAGGTGACAGTTCTGTGGACACTGGTAACTAGCAGTGGTTACACAGGCGTTGGCTTAAGTGCTGTGTGCTATGTCTTGTCTGTAAGGTGTGTGCATGTATGTCTGCCCACACTTTTACACACTCTATTGTTCTTTTTAAAATTTTTATTTTTCAATTAGGGTTGACATTCATCATTATATTAGTTCAGGTGTACAGCATATTGGTTAGACATTTAAATAATTTACGAAGCGATCCCCCCGATCAGTCTAGTATGCACCTGGTACTATACATAGTCATTACTCTATTATTCTTTATTGTTTGATCTGAGTACCAAAGGTTTATAAGCCGTGCAATAAGAAGTTAACAAGCTGTGTTTATTATTGACCCTTCTCAACTGCCTGTGAAAGTCGGAACCTCAGTACCCACCTTGATTTATCTCTAGCCAACCTTAGTCAAAGCTCTGGTAAACCTCTTTTGGATCTCTTTTTTTCCTTTTTATTGGAGGTCCCTCTCTATGCATCGAAGAGGCTCTGGACTGCCTTTAATCCATTCCTTTCAGGCTCCTATTTTGTACTTGGTTGCTGATTTTCTTTTTTAAACCAATTTTTCTTTTCCTCAAGTGTTTGACACTTAGCTGAGTGAGGCTGTCAAAATGTTTTACTTCTATCATTAGCATAGTCTGTCTTAGTTCAGTATTGTGTGTGTTTGTGGTGGTTTTTTGTTTAATCTTCTGAGCACAGATTAACAGCCAGAACCCCTCCTCTTCCCCTCACACATCTCCCATACAGAACACAGCTATAAAAAAATTAGCTTCAAAAAGCATTCTAGACATTTCACATCACTGAAGAGGACAGGCTGCCTGCTTCACAGACTAGAGGTAGGGTGTCTTCCAACAGAAGGTTGCCATGGCAACTGTGTGACAACTAACTAAACCTGCGCACAGAGGGGAGGGGGCCTGGCTGTCAGACACTTGTTCAGTCCTTCAGAAATGTCTTATTTCTTCCTGCGCCCTTGGGATTGGCATTTGATTCTCCAAGAGCACAATGGAAGTATCCGAGTGGTGAGATGGCTTTGTTGGTTGTTATCTGGGTTATTGTTTGTGCCTTTCTTTTACATTCCGGTATCAGGTGTTTTCCCTCCCTTCCTGCACCTCTAATTCTCTACATGTCGCTGCACTGGAGATGAGGAACTTAATAAAGAAAATTCAGATAAATAAGACCTCACTGATTTTAAAATGAGAGAACAAAAGGAGTATTATTTGGAGGATTTTTTTTTTCCTTTTTGGAAATGAGCTACTACTTTGAAACAGGTCATTTGTATGGCAGGGACATTTGGAGTGACGATACCTCCCATTTATTAGGTACCTACTATGTCCTGAAAACTTACCATATTTTATCTCACTCGATAGTAATTTCCAAAGGTCTGTAATTACTATTCTTATTTTACAGATGAGAAAAATGAAGATCAAGGAGGTTAAGTAACTTGCCTAAAATCACACAGCTATTAAGTGACAGAAGATAAACCCAGGGTGTTAGTGAGGTACCTTGAACACTCCTGACACGTAGTAGGCACATAGTATGTATGTTGCATGAATAAATTCACTTGCTACTGATGAGGACTTCAGGGGACCTTGAATACTGAAGTGTAACTCAGCATATCCTCTCATTAGAAAACGAGATCATAGGTGTTTAGATAAAGCTGTTTTCATTAGTTTATATATCTATCTGAAATGCCTGGTTCACATTGATCAGTTTGTTTATCAAACCCTTTCTTCACAAACAGCAAATGTCCACTTTGAGTCATCTTCCTTGGAATCAAAAATTCTGAAGTGTTCTCTTTATTAATGACGCTGTACTCTGGTGTGAAATCCATGAAAATAACTCATACTATTTTTATTATAAATGCAATTTAATTGGAGATCTTGATAAAGTGATACTGAAGTTTATTTAGAAAAGTAAATATGCAAAAATACCCCAGAGTTTGGACAGAGATTGATGAAGGAAGGACCAGCTTAATCAGAATTACAATGAAGTTTAAATTGAAGACATTAAAATAAAACAGAATGGTGCAAGGCCTGATCTGTGAAAGAAAACAGGCCAAAAGCAGGTCCCCTCCCACTGTCTTTATGAAAACCGAGCATATGATGAGGCAGATCTTATAACCTACAGAAAATTGTTATAACATCAATATGTGCTTGTATATCAAAAATACAATACGTATGAAAGTTCAAAGTAAAAGTCACATTTTTTTTTCTACCTGTAATCTCACTCCCAAGAAGAAACTATTATTAATATATATGTTTTCAGGGTTATTACAGATGTACCTATGTATATGCACGTATTTTGGGAAAGTAAGAATACTGGTGCTGATGTAAGACAGCCTGGTTTCAAATCCTGGATGTGTGACCTTGGATGCGTTATTTAACCTCTGTGTGCCTCAGTTTTTCTCATCATTAAAGTAATGGTAACAATAGTAGTTACAGGGTTGTTGTGAGGATCAAATGAGATAATTTAACACACCAGCAGTTAGGTAACAGCTGGCACAAATCATGAACACTCAATAAAAGTTAGCTTTTAAAAATGTAAGGTCATACTAACTAATCATATTTTGCAATTAACTGATAATTTAACAATTTGTTGTAAGAATCCACTGTGTGTATATACTCACACATATATATTTCATGCCTTTTAATGACTTTATACTGTTTCATTGTATCAATTTATCAAAATTCCTGTTGATAGTGAGTCGGGGGTCCTCAAGATCACCCTCAGGCTTGATGCTTTGCTAGAAGAACTCATAAGATTCAGAAACGTGGTTACACTGGTAGTTTATTAAGCAAAAGGATTCAAATTAGAATCAGCAAAGGAAAAAGGCCCTTGGTGCCTGGGGTGAAGTCAAGAGAAATCAGGCATGAGCTTGATGTTCCTTCGAGTGGAGACACATGGATGTGCCTCTCCCAGCAATGATGGGTGACAACATCTGCAAATTGTTGTCAAGCAGGGGAGCTCACCGATTCTTGATGGCCGGCATATTTGCTCAAGGGTGTCATTATGTAGGTATAGTACCTGTGTGATTGGCCTCAGCTGATCACTCTCCAGCCCTTCAGAGCAAAAACAGGTGTCAGCCATATGTCATTGTTAACATAAACTATCTGAAGAAACCTGTACTGCATGCCTGCAGGTCTCAGACATACACCAACACTCTTATCAGGCAGAATGTTCCAAAGGCTCAGAGCTCATCTTCCTAGGGCTAACCAAGAGCCTGTCCTGAAGACTGGTTTTTCTTGGGAATATACAGGGTTTGATCGATCCAGGTATGCTGCGTTAACCCTATCCACACAGGTTGGCATTTAAGAATGTTCTAGCATGTTGCCAGTATCGTGTGTAAACAATATTTCAAGAAGTAGCTGTATAAACATTATCTTGTAAACTTCTGTGAGAGTTTTTGTAGTATAAATTTATAAAATTTAAATCATTGAATGAGAGAACCTGTAGAATTAAACTTTTGACAGTTTTTGTAATATTGTCCCCAAGAAGGTCGCTCTCACACTTGCATTAAGAAAATCAGTGTTGACGTTTCCCCATATCTTCTCCAATGTTACGTTATAAACCATTGCAATCTTTTCTATTCTGATAGTGATATCATGAACTTAATTTGCAATTCACTATAATTAGAATACATTTTTTATATATATAGTGTCCATTTCTATTTTTTTTTTTTTGAGTTGAAGAAGTGGCATTTCAAATTTGAAGGATAGAAGGGCTTAATAAATAGGATTGAGGCAGCTGGTTAAATTTCTTTGAAAAAAAATAGGTTTATATTTCTCACCACATATACAAAAATACATTTCAAATGAGTTACTTTTTCTATAAAGGACTAGGCTTTGCGGACAATATTGCTTCTGTAGCGTATCCTTTTTTCCCCTCTCAAACAGATCATGGGCCATAAAAAATAAGTAGCAGGCCGTAGTTTGCTGATCTCTTATTTAAATAATTTAATGTAAAAATAAGTATCCTGGTTCTTATGTGGTTTTTATCTGATTCTTAGTACGAGAATGTTTTTGTATTAAATAAAACTCAAATATATAGTTACTACTTGCCATAGTTCAGTGTTCTATTATACTCCAGTTTAGCTTATAACAAATGAAGGAAGTCAGCCTAAGAGAAAATGGTAGCAAAGAGAAAGCCTGATGACTAAATAATTTTTTCATGAGAATGTAACTATGTAGTCCCAAACACCAAACATTCATAAATGCAATGCAAAAATAAAATGAAGTAGATATTTGTAAAATACATTTATAAGAAATGAAAAAAAATTTAACAATCTTAAAGACATACATTTTTCAAAGAAGAAATGTCCTATTTGTTAGAGAAACAGGCAGAAGACACGACTAGACAATTTCAAAAGAAGAAATACAGTTACTAGTAAGTATAAATATTGAATACGGTGTTACTGGAAATAAAAGAAAATGCAGATATGAACAATAAGCTGTCATTTCTGGCTGAATTGGCAATAATTGAAAAGAATGATGTTATTTCATGATGGCAAGAATGATGTGAAATGGGTACTCTAATATGCTGCTGTTGAGCATGTACATAAAAATTTTTTCCGGAGGGCAGTTCGTAAGCATGTCTCAAGAGCTTTAATCATGTGCTCAGATCCTTAGATCTGAAAATAACTGCAGGAACACTGAAAGATTTATACAGCATAGTGTCTGTCTTAGTCAGCTTGGGCTATTGTAACAAAGTACCGTAGGCTAGGTGGCTTATCAACAACAGAAATTTATTTCTCACAGTTCTGGAAGCTGAAAGTCTGAGATCAGGATGCTGGCATGGTTGGGTTCTGTTGAGGGGCCTCTTCCTGGTTGCAGACAGCTGGCTTCACATAACAGAGTACAGAGAGAGACTGAGCAAGCTCTGGTGTTTCTTCCTACAAGGGCACTTCCATTCCTGAGCGCTCTACCCTCTGACTTAATTACTTCCCAAATGCCCCTTCTTCTAATAATCTCAGATTTCAACATATGAATATTGGGGGACACACAAACATTCAGTCCTGTTAACAGTGTCTATTTCAGCATGATCAACAATAACAAAACATTTATAAACAACCTAACAGGGATGGTAGAATACTTGCCTTACCCATGAGATGGAATACTCAACCTACCTTAAAATCCATGTTTCTGAAGAATGTTTTATTACTAGATGTAGTAGGTAGAATAATGGCCCTCCAAAGATATCTGTGTCCTTATTTCAGAGCCTGTGACTATTAATTTACATGGTGAAA
The DNA here is from genome assembly GCF_014176215.1 of Rousettus aegyptiacus. Lineage (NCBI taxonomy): Eukaryota > Metazoa > Chordata > Mammalia > Chiroptera > Pteropodidae > Rousettus > Rousettus aegyptiacus. The sequence goes on from NW_023416295.1 coordinate 76,041,319, forward strand.
GGGACTTGGCAGAATTAGATGTGATTAAGAATATTGAAATGGAAGATCATCCAGGATTTTTGGGATGGGTCTAATGGACTCAATCCCTTCTAAGAGAGAGGCAGGAGGGTCTGGGTCAGAGAAAGTGATTCACTGACAGGAGCAGAGGTCAGAGTGTTGTTGGGCCAAGAGCTATGGAATACAAGCAGCAATTAGAAGCTAGAAAAATCAAGGAAACAAATTCTAGAGTCTCCAGATGAAATGTAGCCCCGCCAACACCTTAATTTTTGCTCAGTGAGACTGATTCTGGACTTTTGACTTCTAGAATTGTTAAATAATAATTGTGTTATTTTAAGCCACTAAATTTGTGGTAATTTGTTACAGTAGCAATAGGAAACCAATAGGCCAGGGAAAAACTCAGATATTATAAATAGGTCAGAGAGACAGGCTGTTATCACAGAGTGATGATTGGTGGGATGAGGTGCCCCCTGCAGCAGACTTTCTGACAAACTGTTGACCCTGTCTGCTGAAAGTATAAATTTGCTGCATTGAGCTTAGGCTCAATTTGGTCCTGTGCCATAGTCTCTTTTGTATCATTGTTTAGGAATGATAAATGGAATGATTTTTTAGTAGGCAATATGGAATTGGGATTAGGGACAATTTCTGTTTTCTTGTGTATACTCTTACTTAGTCTACTTTTGGCAATGAATGTGTATTGATTTTTTAAAAAATGTATTTCTTAAAAAAAGAGAGTAACTTCTGTGTACACTTGATGCTTTTATATATGTATCTCTACTACCTGATCATAGTTTTCAGCAACGAGCATTTCTTCAGGGTTAATAGAACATAGGTATATATTTCAAGACCTTCCTCTGGGTGCTGGCACCAAATTTTGCAGGTAGTGGAAATAATACATACACCAGGGATGGTGTACCCTACTTTATTCAGTGATTTCCTTAGTTTAATTAATGTCTTGATGTTGATTGTAGTTGTGGAGTGAAATGTTGTACGTGCTCAGTAGCAAGAGTAAGGAGTCATATTACTGTCGGTTGTCTTTTTGGTCTTGGATGATTTTATCTTTTTTTTTTTGTTGTTACAAAAGTGAAGCATGGAATAATGGAAAGAGCACTAAATTCAGAATCAGGTCAATATTTTGCTACAGGCCTGTTGTAAAACTTGTTTTACCTTTCTGGGCCCTGTATGCCTAGGTCCCTTTTAACAAAATAATGGAGTTTGACTGTTGTGAACTTTCTGGTCCTTTCCATGTTTACCACTCTAGAGTTCTTAGCTGAAGCTAGTCCTTGCATGAGAGTGGTGTTCACTAAAGTGTAAATGGAAGGCATAAGATGAATTTAAGTATATTACTGGATTGAGCGGCTGTCATCAGAGTTTGCCTGAGGTCTGCATCGTTATATAGGGGGAAAAAACACTAAGCCAGTGTAGATGAGAAGATGAAGTTTCTGTCCCTTTCTTCTTTCTTTTTCATCTGTTTTTTTTTCACCAGCACCAGAAATTTTGAGGAGAGAGAGAAAGACAGGGTGGGAGGGAGGAATTGATGCACACTGAAAATGCTTCTTAAGAAATCGATGGTGCTTGGGCCGCAGGTTAGAGACCATCTCTTGCTCATTTGTGTGTTTTAGATACCACCTCTCTGCTCTGCCTTCTTCTTTCTGCTTTCTTCTAGTGGTGAGAAGGAGATTTTGTTTAATATTAAGATACCTGAAGGGCCTGCCCTGTGCTTCTCCTGTGTCTAGTGCTCCATTCAGCAAGCAGATGGTCGTTTCTCAGGGCTTGAGAAAATGACTTGATTTAACACAATAGAAATCAACATGCACTGTTATTTAAATGGACTTAACTCTGCTGCATTTGCAGTTTTCTCATAATTCTTTCTGCTGGAAATTCACTTTTAAGTCAGTGGGATAAGTAAAACCAGTATCATTTGCCCCAGTACAGAATAACAGACCACATGTCTCCATGTCTTTTGCGCTCTGAAGCCAAACACTTCAGTTTCACCACAGTCTGTTGGTGATGCAAACACATAGCCTTTGCTGTAATTTAGCAAAAAGGTCTTCTTGGCATGTTTCATGACAGCAATTAGCGTCCTACCCATAAGGAAGAGAAGCCATTGATTCCCTGCTGTGGAAGCGACAGGCAATGTAGCGATGGAAAGCAAACATATTTGCTGTATCATCCAAACTATGGTTTTTTATTGAGGTATAATTTACATATAAAATTTAGCAGGCATAAATTTATAAAGTTATACAACCATGGTCCAGTTGTAAAACATTTCATCATTCCTCAAATTTCTCTCCTGCCCATTTGCATTTAGTCTCTGCTCCCAACCGCAAGTAACCACAGATCTGTTCTCTGTTTCTATAGGTTTCTCGCTTCTGCAAATCTAATATAAATAGAACCATGCAATATGTAGTTTTTGTGTTTGCTTCTTTCATTTAGCATAATGTTTTTAAGTTTCATCCATGTTGAAACAAATATCAGTAGTTTATTCTTTTTTAAAATTGAAATATAATTGACATTATGTAGGTTGAAGATATACAACATGATGATTTGATACATTTATATATTGCAGTGTGATTAGCATCATAGCATTAGCTACACCTTTATCATGTCACATAGTTTCTTTTTTTGTGATGAAAACAGCTATCATCTACTCCCTTAGCACCTTTGAAAACTATAATATGGTATTGTTGCCTATAATCATTATGCTGTACATTAGATCTCCAGGATTTATTTACTAGTTGCAAGTTTGTATCCTTAAAAAAACATGTCCTCAAGTCCCTGGTTATAATATTTTACTCTGTTTTAGGCGTTTGGCTTTTTTAGATTCCATATATTAGTGATATATAGTATTTGTCTTTCTCTGTCTGACTTATCTTACTTAACACAATGCCCTCAATGAGGTCCATTCATGTTGTAACAAATGTCAGGATTTTCTTCTCATGACTAAATAATATTCCATTGCATGTATGTGGCACATCTTTTTTATCCCTTAATCCACTGATGGATACTTAGGTCATTTCTATATCTTGGCTATTGTGAATAATGCTGCAGTGAACATGAGAGTGCAGGTATCCTTTTGATGTTTTGTTTTCATTTTTTTAGGTATTACCTAGAAGTGGGATTGCTGGATCATATGGTAGTCCTATTTTTAATTTTTCGAGTCACCTCCATAAGGTTTTTTATGGTGGCTGAACCAGTTTCCATTTCCACCAGTAGTGTACTAGGGTTCCATTTTCTCCACATTTTTGACAACTATTACCTCTTGTCTTCTTGATGACATTCATTTTAACAGGTGTGAGGTGCTGTCTCGTTGTGGTCTTTTTTGCATTTCCTTGATGAATACTGATGTGGTGCATCTTTTCATGTACCTTTTAGCCATTTGGATGACTTCTTTGGAAAAATGCCTGTATTATTTCTCTGCATATTATTTTAAATCGAATTGTTTGCCTTTTTGTTACTGAGTTGTATGAGTTCTTTGTATGTTTTGAATATTAGCCCCTTTTCCAGTATTTGGTTTACAAATATTTTCTCCCATTCCATAGGCTGCCCTGCACCCCCCCTTTTTTAAGGCCTACAGCACCTGGTCTTGCGAGGTGGTCTCCCATCCAAATACTAACTAGGCCCGATCCTGCTTAGCTTCTGAGAGCAGATGAGAGCAGGCATGTTCAGGGTGGCATGATTGTAGACCATAGGCTGTCTTTTTATTTTGTTGACTGTTTCTTTTGCTGTGCAGAAGCTTTTCATTGTGATGTAGTCCCACTTGTTGATTTTTTGCCTTTTTTTTTTTGCTTGTACTTTTGTTTTTACATCTAAAAACTCATTGCCAAGACCAATATTAAGGAACTTCTTTCCTATGTTTCCTTCTTAGAGTTTTATGGTATAAGGTCTTATGTTTAAGTCTTTAATCCATTTTAAGTTAATTTTTGTGAGTGGTGTGAGATAGGGGTCTGATTTCGTTTTTCTGCATGTTGATTTCCAGTTTTTCCAACACCATTTGTTGAAGAGACTATCCTTTCCCTATTGTCTCCCTGTCAAATATTAGTTGGATATGTATATGGGGATAGTTTTTTTATTTCGTTTTGTTTTTAATTCTTGAATACTTTTCATTGTGAAGATATACTACATATGGTTTAACTAGTCAGTTAATGAACATTCAGATTGCTTCCAGTGTGGGGCTTTTATGAATAATGAAATATCCATGAATATTTCCATACAAGGCTTTGTGTGGATGTACATTTTCATTTCTCTTTGGGGTATATACTTAGGAGTAGAATTGCTGGATTATATTGTAATTCCATGTTTAACCTTTTAAGAAACTGTCAAACTGGTTTCCAAAGTGGCTGTACCATTTTACATTCTCACCTATGAGAGTTCCAGTTTTTCTAAGTTGTCTATAAATACTGCTTATTGTTTGTCTTTTGATTATAGCCATTCTAATGGGTATGTAGTCATAGTTTATTGTTTTAATTTGTGTTTTCCTAATGACTGATGTTGTTCAGCATCTTTTCATGTGCTTATTAGCCATTTATATATTTTCTTTGGTAAAATGTCTATTCATATCATTTGCCTGTTTTTAATTGAGTTGTTAGACTTATTGAATGGTATGAATATACTAGATAAAAATTATTTATCAGAAATATAATTTGCAAGTATTTTCTTCCAGTATTGGCTGGTCTTTTCCTTTTCTTAATGGTATCTTTTGAAGCACAGAAGATTTTAATTATGATCATGTCCAGTTTATTGACTTTTTCTTTCATGGATTATGTTTTTGGTGTTGTATCTAAGAAATTTTGGCACTTACTACTAGTTTATGAAGATTTTTTCCTACATTTCCTTCCACAGATTTTATAGTGTGAGCTCTTATTCTTAGGTCTATTATGCATTTTAGTTTTTTTTTTTATGGTGTTAGATAAGGCTCCAAGTTCACTTTTTCTTTTGCATATGGATATTGAGTTTTCCCAGAGCTATTTGTTGAAAAGATCAACCTTTCTTCCACTGAATTGCGTTGGCACCTTTGTCAAAGTTTTTTTTTTTTCCCCTGGAATCTCAAGCCTATTTCATTAATGATTATGTCCATACTTATGCCACTACCACACTGTTTGGATTACTGTACTATTATAGTGTTGAAATCAGGTAGTGCAAATCTTCCAACTTGTTTTTTTTCTTTCAACAATTGTTTTGACTTTTCTAAGTCCTTTTCATTTCTACATAGATTTTATGATCAGCTTGTCAATTTCTTTAATTAAAATCCTGCTTGGATTTCAATAGTATTTGTATTAAATTTATAGATCAATTTTTGGAGAACTGCCATTTTAATATTACTGGACATCAACATGGATCATCCCTCCTTTCATTTATTTTTATCTTGTTTTTTTATTATTATTATTTATGCCTACAGCACCTGGTCTTCCTAGGTGGTCTCCCATCCAAGTACTAACCAGGCCCAACCCTGCTTACTTCTGAGATCAGACATCAGGCTTGTTCAGGGTGGCATGGCTGTACACCATAGACCTTGGCTTCACTGGGATATGAACCCAGGACCTTCTGCATGTAAAGCAGACATGCTAACCACTACACTGTGGAATCATGTCCCCTCCTTTCATTTAGATTTTTACCTTCAATAATGTTGGTAGCTTCTAGTGTTTTGCACTTCTTTTGTTAACTTTTATTCCTTAGATTATTTTCCTAATATCATTTTCAGATTGTTCATTGCTAGTATATAATATATAGAAATACATCAAACACCCACTCTGTGCCCAGAACTCTGTAAAGATCTAACATCATTGATGGAAGTTATATGAGAGAGACTTAAATAACTATTAAAATTAGTCTTGTTTAATTTGCTATAGACATTAATAATCGGAAATCCAAGCCTGCTACACTTTGAGCTGCAATTGAATTTACAGAAGAAAATACAGGTTATAATTTAACAATACCCTTTGGACAATGTAAGTAATACCAACACTTTAGTAATTTGTTAGCTGGTCATTGAAGACAGTTTAGGATAAAATACTGAGGCTACTGTGAAGTTTAAAATTCTATGTGGTTTTGCACAAATTAATTACCTAACAGCAATATTATTTTTAAATTTTAAGGCCAATTGTCACTCTTCAGTGCAACATTCCATTTTTGACAGAGATACCAAAGATCACTTCTCAAAAAGGAAAGATTGTTTTATTTTCATAGTTAAAATGTAGGCTATATCCTAGTAAGCTGAATTCATCAATATGGGAAAGGATTATACACAACAACCTGGGATTTATCCCTGGAATACAAGGTTAGTTTAACATTTAAAAATCAATTAGTGTAATGCCTCATATTAATAGAATATATGACAAAAATAGACAGTCATCTGAATAGACACAGAAAAAGCATTTCACAAAATCGACCCTTTCTGGATCAAAACACTCAACAACCTGGGAATAGAAGGGAACTTCCTCAATCTGATAAATAATATCTATGAGAAACCAGTTAATATCATACTTAAGGGTGAAACACTGAATGCTTTCTCCCTATGATCAGGATATCTACTCTCTCCATTTCTATTCATTTCATCCCTGTATTGGAGGGTTTAGTCAGGGCAGTTAGGCAAGAAAAATAAAGTGTATCCAGATAGGAAAAGAAGTAAAACTATATTTGCAGGTGACATAGTCTTGTATATAGAAAATACTAAGAATAAACTAAAAAGCTATTAGAACTAATAAATCAGTTCAGCAAGGTTGCAGAATACAAACAAGATAAATATACAGAATGAATTACATTTGCATGTGATAGCAATGAAAAGTTTAAAAATCAAGTTAAGAAAACAATTCTACTTACAATAGCATCAAAAAGAATGAACTACTTGGGAATAAATTTAACAAAAGAAGTGCAAAATTAACCTTAAAACTACAAACCATTGTTAGAAGAAAATAAAGAAGGCCCAAATGAATGGAAATACATTTCATGTTTATGGATAAGAACACTTAATATTTTTTAAGATGGCATTATTCCCTAAATTGATCTACAGAGTCAATGCAATCTCTATTGAAATTCCAGCTTCCTATCTTGCAGAAATTGACAGGCTTATTCTTTCATTTATATGGAAATGAAGGGGGACCCAGAATTGACAAAACAATCCAGAGAAGAAGAACCTTGGTGGACAAACTTTCTGCAAAACTACAGTAATCAAGACAGTGGTTTTGGCATAAGGATAGATACATAGATCAGTGGAATGGAATTGAGAGCCCAGAAATAGACCCTTACATTTATAATCAATTGATTTTTGCAAGGATATCAAGGCAATTCAAAGGGGGAACAGAACAGTCTTTTCAACAAATTGTTTTGGAACAACTGTATATCCACCTAAGAAATGCTGGATTGATGCTGAACCTCCCTTCTTCATATCATATGCAAAAATTACCTTAAAATAGACCGTAGACTTAGATGTAGGAGCTAAAATTATAAAATTCTTAGGGAAAAAAGTAAGAAATCTTTGTGACCTTGAGTTAGGGAAAGCCTTCATGAATATGACTACAAAAACACATTTTTTTTTTTTATTGAGTTGCTTTTTTTTTCTTATTGATGCAGGGGAGGTTTTAAAAACATGTTAGGTTTAATCCTTGTATTTAAATTTAATATTTGAATTTACTTAACATTTTAAATGACACATGCAGTATGTGAATGCTGTGAATTCCCATGAGGGCACCCCTTACCCAGTCCTTTTCCTCTTCCCACTGCCTCAGAACTTCAGCTTTTACCATTTTGAGAGTGACCTTTCAGTCCCATTTATGTCCCTTTACACACACATGTACCTATAGAAAACATCTTGCAATACTTCGAGTCGAGGTTTTTGTTTTTTAGTGACTGATGAAGATACATTTAAAATTCTGAAACTCGCTTTTTCATGAGCAGTATGTCTAATCCATCTTTCTTTGTTACTACTTACAAGTCTAGCTATGTGTTTACCTGTTGCAGGTAAAAATTTATTTAATCATTCCCCATGGTGAATGCACACGCCCTCCCACCCCCAGTTTTTCCTGGGAGTGCCGTAGTTAGTATTCTGGTGCATACCTCCTTGGGCACACTAATATTTTTCATGGAAGGTTTAAAGCTGGGGAGAGTTAGAATCAGATGTGTTCATCCAAAGACACTGACAGCAGAATTAAGGAAAGGGAATTATGTTGGAACCACCTAGTTGGTTATTGCAATACTCCAGGCGAAAGAGAAAATGAACCTGAACTGATAGGGTGGGTTTGGGGAGAGAGAGGGTACCTGTGAGAGGGATTTGGAATTAGTTTAGACTGTCCACAGGCTAAGGTCAGTATTTGAAAGTTGAAACAAAGGTTCTTTCTTATTGATTGAGCCTGGAACACAGATTATCCAGTTATGAGTGAAACAATGCCAACTGTATCAAAGTCTCCTGCATGCTGGTCTGGAGTAAAGAAGGAGAGAATCTTTAGCCCAGGGAGAGTGAAGGGTTACAGTTGTCACCCTGACAGGTAGGACCCAACATATATTGAGGTCATGTGTGTGCATGTGTGTGTGTGCAAATGTGCATACATCTGTGCATGTGTATCTGTGGTCCCAGTGACCTGGAATCCTGAGGAGCGCTACATGGCTTCCTTTTGTTAGGGAAGGGTCAGCATTTCTACTAGTGGTTCTCAGAAAGTGCCACAGTAGTCTCCTTGCTTTGCCTTGGGCCCAGGGCCAGAAGGCCTCTTCCTTTATGAGGCTTCTTTACTAGAGCACCTGGGGTTTAATGGGTATATCCACTCTCTATCTTAAATTGCTTTGCTAAAATCTCTCCCGATCTTCAGTTCAAATGTGGTCTTTGGGGCCAAATCCAAACTATTATAATAAAATGAAATTTCAAAATCTTTTAAAATAACATTTAGGGCCTTCGATTTAGGAGAGAGTCTGGTAACAAAGGGAAAAAGCCTTATTAAAAAGTAAAATCTGCCATGGCCTTTGAAAGGAGATGTTCTAGGTGAGTTCGCCCAGCAGAAAGCAATAAGGTTGAAATGACTTGATGTTTGATATGAGACTGGGAAAGAACAGGCAAGAGTTACTCTGAGTTAGTAATTCAGGTGATCAGGACGATACTGTTATTACTGTTTCAGATGACTACAGAGGAGGCGGCATATTTTAGAGGCAAGGTACATCTGTGTTGGAATACAGTTGTAAGTTTATAATGTCCGTAACCCATGTATAGGGTTTTCCAGAGAAACAGAACTGGTAGGATGGATGGATGGACACACACACACACACACACACACACACACACACACACACACTTTAGTATCAAGAATTGGCTTATGTGGTCAGGGAGACTGAGAAGTCTCATGATCTGCCAAGGAAAGCCAGTGGTGTACTGCCATCCAGGCCTGAAGGCCTGAGAACCAGAGTAGTCAATGGTATAAGTCATTTCGAGGATGAGGGAAGACTAGTGTTCCTGCTCAGCAGTCAGAGGGAGAGGCCACTTCTCCCTTTCTCTTCCCTTTTGTTTCATCCTGGCCCCTCAGTGGATTGGATGAGGCCCACGCACATGGGAGAGCAATCTGCTTCACTCAGTCAGTCCACTGATACAAATGTTAATCTCTTTTAGGAACACCCTCAGACACACCCAAAAATAATGTTAGTCACATCCCACAAGACAGATGCGTCCAGTAGGGATTGTAGCTCAAGAGATAGGTGAAAACTATAGATATAGGTGGGGAACTCATGAGTGTGCAAGTGGGAGTTGGAGCTTTGACAGCGAATGGGATCCCTGGAGAGACAGTGTATCAGCTGAGGTGGAATACTCCATGTCAGGGATAGGCACAAAAACAAATGGAATAGCCAGTAAGACAGTAGAAATCCAGGGAAGAACCAAGTTCTAAAGCCTAAAGAAGTTTCAGGGAGTGAAAGATGGACTAATTTAGACATATCCAGTAAGACCAAAGAGGAATTTTCCACTCAAAAGACTAACCTTATAACCAGCTCTTTGTTCTTCTGTAGATATGCTTCTGTATATATGCTTGCTGCATAGGCCAAAGTGCAAGGTGACCTCAAAATTAACTAGAGACTCATCCTCCCTTTTGCTTGTTCTGTCTAGATAAGAGATGTGTTGTTTGAAAATCTCGTGCTCTATGACTGCCTATAACCCATAGCAATTCCTGTGCATATCTGTAACCCATAGCAACTCCCATGGTCTGTAACCACCTGAGGACAAATTAACCAATTGGCCCATGCCAATTGTAACTGCAAGAATAAGCCCTATAAAAACAAAGCTGCATGTAAGCTCAGAGCCCAAATCTTCAGAGCACTAACTCTTCTGGGACCACCAATATAATAAACCTGAGTTCTCCAACTCTCCGAGTGATGCTTGGTTTCTCACTGGTCTGATTATTCTGCAACAAGATAAGGCTTAATTAGTTCTTGTCCTTGGAAACCGTGAGGTCTTTACTTACTCTCACAAGACAGATTCAAAAGAGGAATGACCCCTCAGTGATTTTGGTTCTACTCTAAGTTCTATTCTGCTCTGTAGAGATGTCCGTTACATTAGTCTGAGCAATTCCACTAGAGGTTTTAACAGCCTGAAATCTCAGGGGCTTAACACAATGAACTCAATAGTTTCTCCCTCATACCACATCCTGTGTGGATTGAGCCTCTCTTCTTGGCATGAATCGTTCAAGCAGTGACTTGGGATCTGAGAGCCTTGTCTCATATGATGCTGCCATCTTAAAAATGAGGTCACTGCAGCTGCTGTGGATGGTGAAGAGAGAGCATGAACAGGCCTGCAGGGGTTTGTCACATGACCAAAGGCATACCTGTATTGCTCACCTCTCTCTCTAGTTATAGAGTTCATGTGTCTAATTTTTTTGTGGACATTTCAGACTCAATTCGTTTGAATTAATCTTAACTGCTCCCTTCCTCCATCAAAAGTAAAGATTGCTTTCGGTTGCTGGTAACAGATTCTAATTTTCTCCTTTAAGGACAAGTTTGGGAGTAGTTAAAGAGGTACATTCCCATCTTCAAGCCTTTGCTCAAGCTATTCTCTCTTTCTTGAAAGCTTTTCCCCAGGTATCTATCTCACTGCTTTTATGTCTTTACTGAAACCTTTATCTTCTTAGTGAGAATTACTTTCCCTGCTTTATTTAATACTATAACACCCTCTTATCCAGAATTCCTGATCCTCTTTACTCTGTCCTACCTCTTTCTTTACATCTCTTACTACCTTTGTATGCACTATATACTTACTTATTATACTTACTGTTTATCAGCTGTTGTCCCAGAAGAATATTAGCCCCAGGGCAGGGATCTTTGTTTTGGTATCAGGTGTCTTGAACAGTGTCTAGAATATAGTAGGCACTCTAAATATGTGCTAAGTGAATGAACTTGAATCACTTGGACCAGAAAATGTTAGAAGCAGTTTAGGAGGTAGAAATCAGAAAAGATATGCTTGGTGGTCAAGTCCAGCATAGTTTCCTCGGCATTTGCCTTGGCATATGTTCCCTGGAATACTTGTCATTCAGTTTTTACTACACTGTTGGTTTGGTTTATGCATCACTTGCCTCTGGGGTTCAAGCCCTGCCTTCTTCCCATCTTGGACAGGCAGCAAGATGGATCCTTCTGCAATGCCACTCTTATTCCATGGTCATGTGTTGTATGAACATGGTTCTTGTACATGATCTGGTTAGAGAGAGTATGGCCGATGGTACTTGTCCCCACGGAATAGATTTAGGCTGACTTATCCCTAAGTCACAACACAGTCTTTTAAGCCTATAATACTTTTGTTTTGTGCCCATTAAAATATTTTAATTTCTTTTAAAATTGGTAGAATAAAACAGCTTCTAGGTCAAAGAAAATATTTTAATAGAAAATATTAGAATACTCATCTATAAATTTGTAAAATATAATAAAATATAATATGTAATTAATGTGTAATTGCTGGGGAAAGGGCTAAAGTGCTCAAGGTCCATGAAAGTCATAATGTAGCCCTGATTGTTACTTACTTGGTCTCACCCAGAATATGGTAGACATAGGCCTAAAATTGTCTTCAAGTTCATTGGGAAAATTTAGCCCCTTTAATAGATGAGGGAACTGGGGCCCAGTTGGCTGTGCTTGGCTGAAAGCCATGTAGCTGATGAGCTGTTAAGCTCATGTGTCTTCTGAACCACTAGCTAATACTTCTTGCCACGTGCCATGCTCCTCTGCCTGAAGAACCTTCCAAAGCAATAACTTAGATGAGTATAGTTTCTAAGTATATGTCATTTATTTCAATTATTCAGCAACTGCTTATTGATCCTCCATTCCCCTGTCATTTGTAATATAAAGTGTTCATTCCATTCTTTGATCATGCTAGATAAAAATTTACTGGATTACTAATAAGGCAAGTCTTAACGTGAGGAAGGGGCTATTTGTTAGACAAGTATATTAAATTCTAAGGGGGTAAGAATGAATTTACGGATTTTTGTGTTTTAAAATGAAAATGTGTCTGAAAATATTTGGTACTTAGTAGGCTCTCAGGTATTAATTTATTCCCTTCCCTTCTTCCATTAGACAGCATTTTTAGTCCTTTATATGACTTATATTTTATAACATTATTTGCTCATTACCCTGCTGGATCAGAGACAAGAAGAATTACGCTATAAACAATGAAGTCATATAAAACTATGTTCACCTTCTTTACCTGCAAGGACCCTTCCCAATGCTGTCTTGCTTATCTAGACCTCATTTTACCTAGCCAGTGTTGTATTTGCACACAATTCTCATTCATTCAGTTATGGAGTCATTATTCAACAAATAATCAATTGCCTTTTATGTGGTGGGTGTTTTCCTAGGGTCGGGGGATACGGGAATGAACAAAGCAGGCAAACCCTGCTCTCAAAGAGCTTGATTTCCAGTGGTGGGGCAAGACTTATTTAGACAGCATTTTCTATTTTGAGGTTCTTGATATTTCTGGAGATGTGTGTATGGATGTGTGTGTGTTAGCACACCTACATACAACAGAAGCATCTTTACCGATGTGATTAAGACTAGGTGTTTTGATAATTAAAATATAGGATAAAGCTGGGAATGTAGATATCTTTAATGTTATGTTTTAACTTCATGTATACAAAGTTTACTTGTCTACACGTTAAGCAAGTAGACTCTTTCTTTGAAGATAGATTCTGTGCCAGCAGTTCTGAATTGAACTTGTTGTAAACCATATCTAAACTTGCTGCCTCTGATTTCCAGTTCATGGGGTTAAAGCAGAGCAAGCACATACATACCTGTTGGGTCATCTGAGCCCTAAATTCTACATCTTTTGTGATTTTTATTTTCTTCCAGTCTTTCACAAATGTCTTGCCCACACCTGGTGGGAAGTCAACTGATTTTCAGTAGTGGCTTTAGTGAGGCTTTCCAAAGGTTTTCATCTAATTCCTAGAAGCTACCATCGCTTTTTGCTCTCATGAATATCAATATTCCTCCTACTTAGGTGGGAAGGGCCAGTAGTTAGAAGCATGGGCTATGGAGCCAGACTGCCCAGGTTCTTATCTGAGCCCTAAAGCTGGACTGTGGCCTCAGTTTTTTCCTTTGTAGAATAAGCCCGATGATCATACATACCTCATAGGATCGCTATTGAGAATTGTATCAATGAATACAAATAAAGACCTTGAAACAATGTCTGGTACATAGTATTTGCTACCTGTTATTATTACTATAAATAGTTAGCATTATGTAATTGTATTAATAGATACAACTGGCATAAGCAGATTTGGGAGCAGACAACACCATTGCTTGGCTAAAAACTGGTGAAGTGGAACTGTGAGTGCCTGGCCAGTTAGGGCACTTTACAGATGGACTAGTGTCCGCCACTGCAGCAGGTGGCTAAGTGGAGGTCAGTTAAAAAGACTTGTATGTAATCGATCACACACCTGAACATAGTGTAATTCAGAACATACCTCAAGCTGCCCAGATATAGATTTTCTACCTTTTTTTTTTGTTGTTCAGTGAAACCTAATACCTTGCTACTTTGCCAGAACCTCTCCTTGTCATTCTTTCTTCTCCTGAGAGAGAGAGGGAGGGAGAGACACAGACTGACAGGCAGACAGACCGACCAACCTTAAGTCTGTGCAGCATGTTGTAGTGTAGAGCTTATATGCTGCAGATTCTGTGGATTGAGAGAATTGGCCTCTGTGCTTTCTTCTGAATTTGGCACATTTGTGTGCTTGATGAAATGATATTTACTTGCTGATTATCTAAACTAGTAGATGGAAATGGAGCTAAATTAACAAATTCTGCAGGCAGGCTTTCTGCCAGTGGATGTGCCTCCCTGATTTACAGTTCTGTTGTATCCCGGGCTCTAGGGGAATGGGAGAGTAGCTTTTTGTGCCACATATGTCTTTGTTTTTATCCCGCTGTGTGTGCGAGAGGACATGGTGACAGGCAGCATATAAATAGCTAGCTTCCATTTTTATTTTTAGTGGTAATGACTTTTTTTTTGAAATGGGATTTCTCCTTTAATAAGTTATGGAATGTAATTACCACCTAGCAGAAGTCAGATGCATCACACTCATTTGAAACTCTCAGTTAAGATTCACATTCAGTGGAATAAAATAAGCCTCGTGATGAAATAGATAACCTTTAGGCTGCCTTAATGTTCAACATTTTCCTTTCTCTCTCTTTCCCTCTCTCTCTTGCTCTCTCGCTTCCTTCTTTCATTTCTTTTAAATCGGAGTGATGCAGATTAAAAGTGTTTCAGGAGGGAGCTAGAGGCACATGTTTTCTGCTTTTAGGTGGGGTGTGGAAGTTCTGCCATCTCAGCATTCCCATTGTTCAAGGGTTGTACCAATAACTGGATTTCCCCTGGATCTTCATTTAAGTAGTTGCCCATGGCCTTTAAATTCTTCACCTAGAGAACCTGAAGACTTCATTAAATGACCCTCCTGCCCTGTCTCACATGTTCACTTCTACACTTCCCCGGGCAGGAAAGCTTCCAGAAAGGCTGCATGGTGGCTAAGTGTCTACATAGGGGTTAACCGCCACAAAGCAGCCAGCATCTTCCTGAGTTAAAACTCTGCGTGAAAACATACCCAGAGTCAGAGTCGTCTTCAATTTTTTATGAATCAAGCTTTTAGTCACTAGAAACTATTAACCCTGCAGTAGCACATGTTCTGAGCTGCCTGGATGGGGACTGATTGATTGGGAAAGCAGTGACTAATAGTCATTTTGGGACTTGGCTTACTTTCTATCCCTCCCCTCAATCCCTGCAGCCTCCCTACTGTGCTGGCTCTGTTCTCACCACCTTATATCTGCACGTACAAGGCTTTTCATCAGAGCTGTTTCTTAGGAGAGCTCCTCCAAACAGAACTGCAGACAGCACTGGGGCATGAAGCGTCTGCCTTTTGAAGAGCGTGATGGTGAACAGTCTTGCTCAGTTTCTGAGAGATGCTAATGGAGGGAGAGAAGACTGTCTACTTGGGCTGCTGTTGTCAATAGTCTCAGGGGAATGGTATGGTGTTCTGTCAGGTTTCCTCATTGGCTGTCAGGCTCAGTGCTACAGAATGGGGGTTCCTCATGTAATATTAACTGAATGCATCTAGACTCACAGTGGAACCTTTGGGGGAATTTGCATGTTTTCTGCAAAGCTGAAAGTGCCTGATGCTCTTTTCTCCACATGTCTCAGTTCTGCCCTCATCTTTAAAGACAGCTCAAGTTGTAATCTACTTTTTATGGTAGGTCCTGTCCACTTGCATTTCTCTCTTTGCTGAGCTCATAGGAGCTTAAGCTTTACCATACAACCCTGGTATTGATAACTTGTCTTTTCTTCCTAAAAGCTTCCTATCTTGTATTCCCAATAAAACAGGTCCTTGAGCTTGAGCTCTGGCAAAAAGCCAAGTAGAGCACTATATGAGAATAGATGATTATTATGACATTGCTTTTTTCTCATTTCCAAGGAGATTCTCTATCTCTATCTCCATCTCTACCTCTGTCTCTATACGGAAACCTTAATAACTGTCTTATATGAGCACATTGATGGGCTGTGAAGGCTGCACGAAAACATAAAATGGTTTGTCGCTCCTAAAAGAAATGGGAGGTAGCAACATATGTAAGTTGTGGCATTTGACCAGTGGTGGGAGTCCCTGAATGTCAGGCTGTGGAATTTGAGCTGTTATGTGGTGGACATAAGGAGGCTATGAACATTTGCGATGCAAATCTGGTTTTAGGCAGATTTATCTGGAAGCACTACTGAGCAAGAACTGGGAGAAACCAGACCAGAGGTGCATGGTTAAGAGCAGTCACCGGTTAGCTCAGATGCGAGTTGACAGGGTGACTGACCGGCTAACACGGAGGAGGGCTCTGAGAGTGGGAGGAAAGGTTGGATGGAATATTTCAGGGAGGGGCCAGCATCTAAGAACACAGGATTAGGGACAGACAAGCTGGTTTGGCCACTCACTGGCTGTGCAACCTTGGGCAAGTTACTTAACCTTTCTGTATCTCCACTAGATCCTTGTCTGAAAATAGGGACCTCAATCTTAAACTTCATAGGATTGGTTTGGGTGTAGCTCATTGATAACTCTAAAAAAAAATATGTCTCAATGAGGCTTAAGACTGGAGGGTAGAAGAAGGCCTGAAAGGTGATGAGAATTTCAAGTTTAAGTGAATGATGAATAAATTCAAGCAAATCTATTTACCCATAAAGCCCAAATCATGTAGCTCTTGCTGTAGTATGGTAGCTACTGATGCTCTATCTCCCTTAGGTTTCTTGAGGGTTAGAGGTGTACCTTCCTCATATTTGCATCGCCAGTGCACTGTACACTAAATAGGCACTCAATGAGTGTTGAGTGGGTCATCCTTTTTTATGTGTTGGCCTCTTCTTCAGTCCTTGCCTCTCGTTCCCTTTTCATTGCTCAGGTCCTTTGTCCTGTCTGTGCATCAGAGCTCTCTCGGGTTCCAGCTCTTTCTACTGTCTCTCACTTCTTGATATCTTGACCTTGTGCATGAACTACTGCAGTAGCCTCATAAATACACTCTCTGCCTCCAAGTTTGCCTCATCCTATTCATTCTACGGTTGCTGGATAATAGAGTAAACTTTTAAAAGCACATCTCATATTCCCTCTAAGATGAAATGGCTCTCATTCCCTGCTAAATTAAGCTTGTGCTCCTTATTCTGCTGATTAAGACTTTTCATGAGCCCAACTCTTTAATCTCACTGGTCTGCTTCCCTCTACTGGGAATGGCCTTCTTTCTCCCCAAGTTTTGCATATCTACTTACTATTCCAGCTCAAATGTCACCTGTTCCCTTCTTGATTTTGCCATTATTAAGTGATACAACCTATGACAAATGTACTGTATACTTGAAACTAATAAAAATAAAATAAAATGGTTTAAAAAAACCCCTATGGCCTTGGTACCCTTTGGATAGGCAAACCTCACACTGTGATGTAACTGCCTCACTGGAGTGCATTTCTGGGGATCAGGGTCCATGTGTATGTGCTGTAGGTTCTTCCCTGCCCCATTTAACACATGTTTTTTGCACACAGTAGGCATCTAATGGATGTTTGAAAGATTTTCCTTCTTCACTACCTTGGTTGATGGCACATGCTGGTTGAGTGTTTTCTCCCTATGCCCCGGGATGGCCTTGTCTTCCCACTTAGATGTGATGCCACTCCAGTTACATCTGATTTAGGAACTGTAGATTAGACCCCGAGGTGATAATTGTCTTTTTCATTTGGCTTTGCTGTTCCCGCCTGAATGATGGCATGACGAGATACGATCGGCAATAGGTTAGCAGTGGTGGCAGGTGTCTCCAATGCAGAATCTCCTTCCCACTCCTTTCTTGTTCCCTGACTTACTTTCTCTTGGAGTTGCCAGAGAATGGTTTTTAAATTCTATTAAAAACTTAACAGCTTTCCAGGCCTGTGGCCTGACTGAGACTCTACATGTAGTAGGATTTTTGGAAAGACAACAATCCTCATATTCACATGCTGAATTCTCTTGGTTCCAGAAGTGTTAATTCTAGGACTGAAGTAAGTAGACTTTGGTTTATTGCATGCCAAGTAAGAAGCTACCTGGCATTGAAGGGACTTGTTTAGTTTTTTCTGGTCTTCTGTAACATTTTACTTCTCTTTGAATAAGGGGATTTACAGAGAGACTGACAGGATTATTTTTCTTGTAACATAACAGAGAAC
Source organism: Rousettus aegyptiacus (assembly GCF_014176215.1). Classification (NCBI taxonomy): domain Eukaryota; kingdom Metazoa; phylum Chordata; class Mammalia; order Chiroptera; family Pteropodidae; genus Rousettus; species Rousettus aegyptiacus. The sequence continues at coordinate 76,059,453 of NW_023416295.1, forward strand.
ACCATGGAGCAGCTTTCTTCCTATAAGTAAATCAAATATAAACACTTTGCAGTAATTGGATTTGAAGTGCATCCCTTCTTGTTATGTATTTGAATACCTCTTCATCAGCGCCCAGGAAAAGGTCTCTGGAGCCTTGCAGGTTTTAACATCATGTGGCTAAACTGAAAAATGAGTTCCATCAGCCAGAAACCCTATGGTAGCATTTGGGACTCTTTGGTTAAAGAATTACCTTCTTATTTAGTCTCAGTATTCCAGAATGAGAACAGTGAGGACACAGTTCCTTGATGCTCTTGCTGTGTGATTTACCTTTGTGTTCAGGTCTCTTTTTTTTTGTCTTTGTTGGCCTTTTACATGGACATATACACCTGGACATGCAGAAAGGCTGGTATCAGGGACTGTGAGTTATGCAGGGGTTCAGGATTTTTGTACATGGTACTCCCAACCCAGCTTCCTAGATGGGGGTGATACATTGGTTCAAGGTCAAGTATAGACCTTTTTATTCTTTTATAAAAGGCTTTAAAGGCCATAGTTTTTCAGGACTCTGGAACTAGATATTAAATCAAAGATCGACACTTATTCGACCCCCGTTTTCCCATTTCCTCATTTTGTCCAGGTCTCGTGGGAAAGGAACTACTACTCTGTCCACTATTACAGGTGTGGAAGGGAAAAAGGACTCTTTTGGCTTTTTCTGGTGAATTAAATTAGCAAATATAAGTGATGCTTGACTTAAGATGGCTTGCTATAATAACCTCTTCCACTTGATTACATTTCTATAGTTAATTAAAGCCCTCAGATGCTGGTACTTACTGCCATCTTGTGACGGCTCCAGGAGTTCCATTGATGCTGCTGTACCAATCATACTGGTGGCCCTGGTGGACCAGGCCTGCACTCTGTCAGCAGCTATTATGGGTTGAATTGTGTTCTCTCCATGTTCATATGTTGAAGCTCTGACTCCAGTACCTCAGAATGTAACCTCATTTGGAAATATGATCATGCAGATGTAATTGATTAAGAGAAGGTCATACTGGAATAGGGTGGGCCTTTAGTCCAATATGACAGGTATTCTTTTCTAATAAGGGAAAATTTGGACATAGACCTAACACAGGGAGAATGCTATGTGAAGATGAAGGCAAAGAATTGGGGTGAAGCTTAAGAAAGGCAAAGATTGCCAGCAAAGCACCAGAAACTAGGAGAGAGCATAGAACCCTGTTCCCTCTTGGAGCCCCCAGAAGGAATCAACCCTCGTAACACCTTAATCTTGGCCTTCTAGTTTCTAGAACTGTGAGACAGTAAGTTTGTTGTTTAAGCCACCTTCATGGTACTCGGTCACAGGAGCCTTACTCAACCAATAAGTAGAAGCTTGGCTTGAGATTAAGGGATCCCAAATGGAAAGGAACTGGCTCTGGGTTCAGCCCTTTCTCCAAGAAGTACCATCCAGTGACTTTGAGTGGCATTTGTATACCTTGACCCAACTGTAAAACTTGTGAAAATTGACAGCTTAAATTTTGAACACTGTTTGGATGTCCTTAGAGCCTGGCTTGCTCTTCATTATAGACTTTGTGGAGCTATTATTTAAAAAAGTCTAAGGCCTACGCACAAAAATTCTGCCTAGAAGGAACATTTATGATAAGGCTTCTATACTAAAAATTGTTCTATCTTTATATTAACTAAATTAAAAAGTAACTGTTCTTTTCTTTTCATGGTTAGATTTTTATTAATGAAATATCCCAATTTTTATGTTTATAAAAAAAATTAATGATAACAATAGCTAACATTTATTGAGCATTGACCACACTGGACACTGTTCTAAGCACTTTATTTCATTAACTTATTTGAATCTCACATCAGCCCTCTAAGAAGAAATGAAGGAACAGAGAGATAAGTAACTTGCCCAGAGTCACCCAGGGAGGAAGTGGAGATGAGATTATAAGGGTTTTACGGATTGTTGAATTTACACCCCTTACCTAGAAATTGATTAGGTCAAAAGAAAGGTTGCTATTTCTTTCTACCTCTGTTTCTAGGGAGGTAGAAACTAAATGTATAAATTTAATGAGTGCCTCTACATGCAATGTGATTATGATAGAAATAAAATGTTTGTAGGCGGAACATGTGGCTCTTTGGCCTGCCCCGTAAGTTCCTAGCTAAAGAACTTCCGGGTGTCCATGAAATGTCTTGGCCATAAGCATTTGTGGGAGAGTGGGCAGGTCACTGTGGGCAGTTGAGGTCCAGAGCTGGCCTTTGAACTCTGCTACGTACTAGCTCTATGGTTCTGGACAAATCATGGCATTGGTGGGCCTCGGCTTCCTTAGCTGTAAATGGAAGTGTACCACCCTGCAGTACATGCCAGGCCCAGTACGCAGACCTTAATACTTTCAAGTTATAGATAATTTTTAAAAACTTTGACATATGAAACCAATACAAGTTACTGCGCATACCTCCTTCTCTCCTTAGGAAGAGTCTTGGATCCTCACCTTATGTTTTTGGATTATTTTTTTTATAAGCAATTTCAGAGAGGTCTTCTAAAATGAAATGGTGAACAAATTCATAGTTCTGGGTGCTTTGCCTTCCAAATAGACTTTGAGAATTATATCTGGCCTGAAACTTAGCTTCTGGAGAGGTTTTTTTTTCCTCTTGGAAATGGATTTTCACATGAGTGACAGTGGAGGGGATGTGCAGAGCACCTGGCAACCCTACCAAATGCTTTCTGAGTATTCTTTCCATGACCTTGTAGGAGCTCAGTGAATACATGCTTTTGTGAATGTTACTTTGAACACCACGAATGGGCAGTGAGTTTGCGGTTTTTGTTTGAAGCTGATGCCCTTCTCTGATCCAGCCCTGTCTTGGCAGTATGATATGTTTACACTTTTCATTTCAAGGGTTTGCATTGTTCTCAGCTTGGCTCCTGGCAACTGTTGAGAAATTTTACTTGGACATCATTTAGGTTATCTAAAAATGTGACTTCATCTTAGAAGAGCTTTATCATTTAACCTTTATTTCTAACAATAATATAATCTGTCTTGTAGCTCATTTACTTAGCACCTACTATGTGCCAAGTGCTGATAGAGCCGTGAACAGAAATCCCTGCCTTTCTGGGGCTCAAAAGAAATAAAATACATATTAGATTGTGAGTAGTGCTGTAGAGAAAAATGAAATTGGCAAGGGATGGAGAAGGACAGAAATGGTAGTTACATGTTAAGTAATGTAGTCAGAGAGCGCCTCACTGAGAAACTTACAAAGATGCAAAGGCTGTGAGGGAACAAGCATGCAGATACCTGGGAAGAAGGAAGAGCAAGGCAGTGGCCATAAAGGGGTTCTACTTCATGTAAGGTCCTGTTTATGGCTAATTTGGCATAACTGGTGATATATACAGTGGGAAAGGATGCAGAAAGTAAAAGTAGAATTTCCTTCATCAATTTCATAAAAAGGCTTGCCCCAGCCCCAAAAGAGTATGAAGAATGTTCTAAGCTCCTGCAGATGGGGGTGGGGTGGGTTCAGGCTCCACTCAGCGAAGCTGTAGAAAAATTGTCGCTTTGTGTGCATCTGCATGTGTCTGCACACGCAAACCCAGTTCTTTATATATCTGCTTAGACCGTGAGGTTTTACACGATCAGAATTACTTCATCTAGGCTGCGTGTCAGATTACCAGCACAGGACGAGAGGAGAGTAATCATAGCCGCATATTAGAATTATTTTGGATGTGTACAGTCTTTCTCATATTAACTGTACCGTAGGGAAGTGTCGTCAGGTGTTTTTTGCAATTTGTTGTCATATTAATCTTCTCCAAATGGTTGCATGCAACAATCTAACTGTGATGGTAAATGCTTCACTATTCACGTGTGTGGCAAGGTGGAAATACGATTGGCTGACATGAATGCCACCCATTACATTTCTTGTTCTAAAGGGCAATATCAATGCAGTGGAGGCATTAGTGTATCCAAAACATTGGCCCTTCCTTTTGGTGATGATGTCTGGGTTCTCTTGTTTGGCTTTGGTGAGGGTAATATTTTTTTAAAATGCGTAAATCTGAAACATGAAATGTGTGAGCAGAATCTACATGTAGACTTTTCTTTTTCTAGCTGAATCCTGTGATTAAGACCTTTAATGGAAGCCTGCAGAATACTGCATACCTCATCAGCAAGCTATCTTTTCCTTTACCTCGTATATTTAATTACGAAACTAACATAACTGTAATTTAATTGAAAGAAAAATTGGAGTGTTGAAAGAGTTATTCAGCCATAATTTCCCCATATTTAGAATAGATGTAAGGATTCTGGGGGCAGGAGGCTCCCAGTGGCAGGTGGGGAGATGCTGAGAAATGCCCGCTCCCACCCCACCCTGCTGATGTGGATGTGGCCCAAGAAGCTGCTGGCCATGGGCAGGAGGTTAGAGTTGAAGGAGAGAGTCTCGAGAGAGTCGGGACACTTCTCTGTTCCCTGTGTCTGGGCTCTGAGCCTCTGGCATTGCAGCTCTGCAGTCACTTCTTTCTGGGGCAGCATCTCTCAGAGGGCTCTGGCTCCTGCTGGCTCTGGAGACGCGTCTTCTCCCCTTGCTACTCCAGCCCCAGGAGTGGAACCGACTGTTACACGTTCTTGGGTGACTTACTGTCCTAATTTTGCTTCCCCAACCCTGCAAGGTAAAGTCTCTTCATCTGCGCCTCTAGGTGACTTCTGTTACCTGCTGGGAACTTGACTGATAGAGGCGATTCTTGAGGGACGAAGGAAAGACCTAGAATAGAAGAGAGATGATGTGACTCCCATAGAGGAAGAGTACAGAGTTGGGCTTTTGAGAAGAGTTGATGTAGAGTCGATGCCATACGTGTGTGTGTATTGTGTGGCATATATAAGTGTATATATATGTGACACATATATTTACCTAAAGTGCTAAAAAAAAAACAAACAAACATGGCAGCTGCCTTAATTAAGTTCAGGAAATATCTATTGGGTGCTTGTTTTGTGTCGCCCCTGGCTCTTCCGCCAGGCCGGAGGAGCATTTTACAAAGAGGAATAAGATAGTTGAGGCCCCTGGGGAGTTTCCAGGCTGAAAAAGTCAGAAGGAGGAAACAGAAATTTGGGTGGGATGTGATAGTGCACAAATAAAGACATTTATGAGATGTATAAATATCTTTGGCTGTGCTACTTATCACCAGGGAGTATCTGTTTAATGATACTCTAATTTAGAAGATTTTAAGAGGTTGTTGTACTTGGGTCTTCAGACAGCATTTATAGCAGGGGAGGAAAGAAACTGTCCATGGGAAGAATAGAAATGGACCTCTTTGCAAGTGCAAAGTGTGTCCTTTCTGTTTGGGTCTTGAAATGTGTGTTGCAGATGCCTTTGTTTTGAGCAAAGGTGCATACCCTGCTGACCCTAAACTTTCAGCTTTGTAAGCAGAGAGGCTCGGGAAAGGCTAAGCCATTATCTGCCTTTCCTGTTGGCTTCTGCGGGTTTGTGTGGGAGGGAGCCCTTTCTCTCCTAAAAATAAAACCTTGGCCTCCGGGATGCATTCAGCCTGATTGGTAAGAGGTCCTGCTGGGCCATTTGTTCCAGGTTAAAATTCTTACTGCCACTTAATAGGTGGCCTTTTATATTGGGAGAGCTTACTTTTACAAGCTAAAATTAGTCTCACCTGGGATCCAGCCCTTATAACTGGGGATGCAGCTTTCCGAAAACATGGCTACAAAAGGTCCTATTGGCATTTTTTGTTCCCTGATTTAGGGCTTAGTGAAGAATATAACAGTAACCTGCTCTTCGATGAAGAAAATCACTGTAGAATTTCACAGGCAGGTCATAATTTCCTGCTACATTTTTTGTGACGTTCTTTTAAAGATCTCAAAGAGTTTTCAAAATCCTCGTAGTCCCTCTATCCTTTCTCCCTTTTCCCCCCGCACTCCCCCCACCCCAAAAGCTGACCAGTCAAATGTTGTTTCCTCACTTATCCACTCGTGGATGCTGTTGATGGCCTAGCCCCTGAGAAACCTCTCCCTTGACGACTAGGGCACTAAACCTACCATCCCTCATTTTTCTGCTCCCATGGTTCCTTTTGTTTTTTTCACTGACTTTTCTACCTTTGCCTGCCTCTTAAGCACAAGCATTCCCCAGGGCCCTCCCTTATTCTTCTTTCCAAGGAGAAGCCCTCTTTCATATCCCTGGGATCTTCCCTGTTTGTGGCCAAGTCCCTGGTCCCATCTTAAGCCCTAGTGCTGCTTGGAGACCCGTCTCCCCCATGTTTTGACATAGCATGTTTTCTCCCACTCACCTGCTGAACTCCTGCCTAACTTGAAACAGAACTAGGCTCGTGTGTGAAATCCTTTGTGCTCTTTCCCACCAAACTGGACACGCTGTACTGCCGCACAAGTTCATCCTGTCTTCTGAGGGTCTGGGCTGTGGCCCCTGTGGTGGGAGACCTATCTCACAGAATGACACACAGCAATGGCGTGGAGCTAGGAAAAATCCTGAGAATTGTGTGTGTGTGTGTTCATGTGTGTGTGTCTCTCCAAATAGAGCAACAGCTGAAGGGAAGGGATTGTTTTCTTCACTTATGTACCTGTGACCCTGCACACATGGCGAGCCCTCAGGAAGAGTGTGTGGAGCTGAAATAAAGGGAAGGTGTCAGCATTACCCCAGAGAATTGTCTTACGAGACGGAGCAGTTCTCAGTCTCGGCTCCTGGATGAACAGTGGGAGCAATGGGTCTCACCGTGGTTCAGACAGATGTTTCAAGACCGCTTAAGTAGGACCCATTTTGTAGATGAAAAATCAAAGCCAAGCTTCTTTATAAAGTTATCCCCAGGTATTAGTAATTGACCTTTATGATCATTTCCTGCCTCTTGATTCTTCCCCCTCAAGCTATACTGAAGAAAAATCCACAGGCCAAGAAGGTAATGACTCTCCTCTCCCCTCTACCTGGCCTCCCATTCTGCATGCTTAGGGTCCATACCTGCCTTCTTTCTCCCCAGAGCCCCATGTGCCTGGGTTGGTCTTGTTGGCAAATGGTTCCTTCCTCTCTCTTTACCATGTGGCCTAATCACTGTTAAGGCATCTTTCCTGAGAGTGGATGCAACCCACACACTGGGGTGCTCAGCTTAGCTAGCCCACTGGCCTGGGTTTCAGCCCTCACAGCACCCCTCAGCAGGAAGCCTTTGAGTGGTGGACAGCCCATACAGCTGTATGCGGGGCTTTGCATCAAGCCGAGCCCTCAGGCAGTATATTCTGGTCTTGCAGCTGGGAAACCTGCAAGCACAGAGGCTTCTGTTAATGAGTTTACCCTCCTATTTGGTCTAATTTCTAAATCCAAGTGTTGTTTTCTTGGTACAAATTTGAAGAACACCAAAAGACCTTGACAAGTACTAAATAATTTTGGAATTGACCTTTGAACACATCTTTTTAGATCTTTGGTATAGTTTGTACCCTAGCACTGTTTTACTTTCTTAATGCTTGGTCATTTTTTTTTTTTCTCCCTATAAACATACAATATGCAGATCTTACTGATTTTTATTTTAGTCACCTTCTGTCTCCTGAGTTACCAGGATTTCTTGCTTCTGTTTGTCAATATAGGTTTAATTTCTTACTCCTAATTCCTGTCTTGATTTACTAGTGTTTTCATAGTGGTTTAGGAAATTTTACTCGAAAACCTTAGAAACAATTAAAAACAAACTGCCGGGTAGGAGCTGGAATTGCTAGCAAGCCGGCCACATAACAGATGATGGCTGCCTGAGCAAGCTCTGTGTTGTGAGTCCCTCTCCTAGTCACCTGAGTGAGGGCCCTTAACTCTGGGCTCTAATAATGGAGGCAGAACTATAACTGGCATCCCAAGCATCATGACCAAATTCCAGCCTAAAGACATTTGAAGTTGTGAGGGATAAATGGACATATACCTTAAAGCAGTGAAATAAACAAACTAAAACTCTATCTAAAATTTAATGGCAACCAGAATCCTTTGGTTAATGGAATGATGTTTTTAATTACGTTTTAATGTTTGAATTTAATTTACCTTTATATATCATCATTAGAATCAATCTGTCTGCATACTATCAAGAACTACGAGTTGGCCTTTATCTCTTGAGAGCAGGGTTTCTCAATCTTGGTTCTGTCATTACTTTGGGATAGATAATTTTCATGGTTGGGGGCTGGCCTGTACACTGTAGGGTATTTAAACAGCGTCTCTGGCCTCTACTCACAAGATGCCAGTATTATTTACCCTCCCCAGCTGTTACAACAACCATCTAACAATGTCTCCAGAGGTTGCCAGATGTTCCCTGTTGGGGTGGGGACAAAAGTGCCCCTAGTTGAGAAGCATTGGGTTTATACTTTGCTGTCGCACCTTGAATATCACTTTCTAGACTGAGCCCCTTCTATGTGTCAGTTTTTTTTTTACATGTATTTCACATGTAAATATGGAGGGATTCTTATCATTTGGGTTTTTCCAGTTGCTAGATAGATACACTATGAGAATCCGTTTTGTGGAGAAATGTGCCTTTGTGGCTCTCTGTGTGGTAACATGCTGGGAAGCCTGAATCTGTGTTTCCCCTGGCCATGTAAAGAAGCCCATTAAGTTCTTTCATCTGCACAGGCACGGCTTGCCCAGCAGCTAGACAGGGCAGGTAAGTCCTCTTGGTGGTCAATCTAGTGGCTCTGTTTGTGGGACATGGATGTCTTGGGCATGTCGAATCTTTGCAGATTCAGCACTGTATTATACTGGGCAACCGAATATTTAAAAGGGGATGCATACATACAGCATGTAAATGTCACATAAGATCTCCAGTGCAATAATAATTTTTATTTGCTAATTTGAGGAATATTGGCTCTTTGCAGGGCTGTACAGACTTCCTTGCACAGGTCATAAAGAGGAATTCATTTCAAATCTTTATGTACTTAAGGGCCTCTAATAAGTATATGGTCTTCTGAGCTCTGAGCCTGGGCTGGTGGGACAGCAAGTTACACTAGAAGGGAGTGTGACCTAAAGTCAAAAAGGAGGATTCTCACCCTGGCTTTTAAACACGTTGATGATGAGGCCTCAGTCAAGTCGCTTTCCTCTCTGAGCACCAGTGCATTTTCTGTTAAATAAAGATTTTGGACTAGATAGACCATCTCTAAGGACTCTTCTAGCTCTAAGTTAAAATAGATGGTTTTAATTAAAGTGAAAATGAGCTTGATATTTTCAAATATAATTAAATTGAGTTGAAGAGGTATTTTTCTAAGAGAAAGGATCATGGTAGGATATTAAAAATTATATTTATTCCATCAGTGAAACTTTGAAGTGATGGATATAATTAATGTTGCCATGGAGAATTTATGGTTTGCGATTCAAAGCTGTTTTTAAATCTTCCTCATTTGTAGTGTCTGCTCTGAAGCGAACTTCTTTGGAAAATATGTGTGTGTGTGTCTGGAGGCTGAGGGTGGGGGTGACTATCTTCCTCTCTCTGTGAAACTGGATGCCTGTATCTTTCTCTCTCTCTGAAACTGGGTGCTAGTTTTTGCTTCGCTATGTGATTTTTGGCAAGCCCCTTTATGTTTCAGGGCTCAATTCTCACTTAAATGTGAAGAATTAAGCTTGGTTTTGTGCAGAAAAGGTTAACCTAGCAGGTGTGCCTCTGCAGGTGGGAACTTGGCTAGTAAACAGTTCTCTACACTGATGTTAAACTTTCTCTCAATGGTTAGAGTGGCTCACTGAGCTTAAACTGCCGTATAAACAATTTAATTTATGCTGAACACCTGCTTGCCTTCTGGGAGTCTGGAATTTTGGTACACACTTGATAGAAGGTATAGTAGTTCCTCCTTATCCACAAGGGATACATTCCAAGACTCCCAGTGGATGCCTGTGTCGGGGAGAAAAATTTTCCTCTATCCTTCTAGGTTCATTCACTTGGCCTGATAATTAAATCAGCATGTGACAGATTAACAAGAGACAATAACCAAATTTAATTATATGCATAAGGACAGAAAACCAACATACATGAGAGGTTCAGAGACAAAAAGGTGAAATGAGGTATATGTGACATCCTGAAATGAGGAATGAGGTAAGAGGCCTGAGGTTTTAGAGAGGAGTGGAGTAACTCACAGAATGATAGGATGAGCACATGTTCAGTAATGAGATGTTTGCCCTGCCCTGTATATAGGTCATAAAAAGTCATCTCTGGAACTAACTCTTATTGTTGGCAAGGCCCCTAATTTAAATTCTTTCAGCCAGTTAAGAGGAGGTGGGCAGAAGTTTGCCTTGAGCCCACAGGGTCTTGATTGCCTTCAGCTCAAAATAATTCACATGTCAAAGTAGGACATCCTGGGAGGACTGTTCTGAACCCCTTCAGTCCCAGATTTGAAACTTCCCGAGAAGCTTCACATTTTAGAAGTTGGTTCAACAGATTGCTCCATCTCATCAGACCAGGTCAGTTCAGTTAATGATTCTAAATTAAGAGGGTGGGAAAAAATTGGAAATGTTAGTTTAGAGAGTCATAGCCAGATATTAGAAGAAACTAGAAGAATTCAGGATTTAGTCCAGTTTACAGATAGGGGCAAAACCTCAAAACATAATGAATAGTACTAGAATCTAATGTCCACAAAGGTGTGTTACTTTTCTCTCCCAAATCACCCCCAGTTTTACCAAAGATAGTCAAATTAAGACTAGTTTGTTTGCAAAATAAGCCTCATTTCAATAAACTAGAGTATATTGTACAAATTTCAATAAACTTGGCCTGTTATTTACATAGGTGCATCAAGAACAGTAACCATGTAGGTTCTTTTAAATTCACTTTGTTGGAACTTTTCATAAAGAATCTCAGACTGAACTTTTAAAGACCTCTTGAGGCAGGGTGGAGTGAGCTGGAATGAGATTACATCATGCTACTCAGAATGGTGTGCTATTTAAAAACTTATGAATTGTTTATTTCTGGAATTTTCTATTAAATATTTTCAGACTGTGGTTGACCAAAAGTAACTGAAAACACAGAAGATGATACAAAACCATGGATAAAGGAGGGACTACTATACCTATGTGATGAGCCTCTGATAAAATCTCTGGGTGCTGAGTTTCTAATGAACTTTCCTGGTAGGCAATACTTTGTGTAGTCACAATTTGTTGCTAGAGGAATTAAGCACATCCTTCATGTCTTCCCTGGGAGAAGACTCTTGGAGGCTGGTACCTCATCACCTCTGCATTTTGCTCCATGTACCTTTTCCTTTTGTTTATTTGGCTTTGTATCCTTTTGCTGTAATAAATCTTAACCAGGGATATAACTATATGCTCATTCCTATGAACCCTTCTCATGGATCACTGAGCCTGGGTTTGGTCTTAAGGACACATAAGTACTCTAAAACTCTGAAAATCTATAAAGTAGAATTCTGTGGGTTATTTTTGTTTTTTTTCTGAGTAAAAATTATTTCAGTACCTTAGGCTTTCCCTCCTCCTCCCTTAGCTTGGTATTGAGAAAAAGTCAAAGTGGAGGCAAGTGGGGTAAGCTGGCATAAATACCCCTGTTCTTTGGTCAAACCCATAGCTTTGTTGGCCATTAGATGTGTGCTTTTGATTGTAAGAAAATAAATATAAGTGAGAAAGGGTCAGTGCAAAGTGAATCAGTAACTAGTGTCAACCGAAGGTTGTCACCACGAGCTCAACACCAGCAGGAGTCCCAAGTTTGAGGTGTGATGAAGAGGGAGACTTCATTCAGTGGAAACAGCTTGGCTGAAACAGCTGAATTGTGGGATACCACTGCTGTTACAGCTCTGACTGACCGGCATCTTCAGCTGGGGAAACACAGTCTTTGGTGGAAACTGAAAGTGCGCCTGTTGGGGCAGAGGTAAAACTGGCTTATATGGAGAAGAGTACCCCCTCCTCATCCCTGTTTGGCTCTTTTCTATGTAAATGAGCATTCCAAATTCTCACAGTTTGATTGGTCCAAATAGCACTGTCCTAATTGATCAAAATGGAGCCACTCTGATTGGTTGGTAATGACGCAAATGAGGATGTAACTGCACAGCTCCAGTTAGATGGAGAAAGTCTTGGTTTCATTGGTCTTTTCAGTCCTAGGAGCTCTCTTATAAGGGTTGACTCAGATAGCAGAAGCACAGTGCAGGAGGCTTGGCAGTCCAGCCTGTGAATTTTCCCTGAAATGCGGCATGTATGAGGGACCCTTGTAAACAATGCTGCTAGACTCTGGTTATGAATTTGAGCCCAGTTAACCAAGAGGGGTTCTTTTTGGCAAGTATATTCTTCTCAGGGTCAACACTGGGTAGTACCATTTCAGCCATTATCCTATTAGTAGTGTGTGTGTGTGTGTGTGTGTGTGTGTGTGTGTGTGTGTGTGTTTATTATCGGTGTATCATTCTATATTGTTGAATTGGATATAATTGGATTTTTAAGACAGCCTATTTATAATTTTAGGAGAGCTTATTGTTTGAAGAAGTCCTTCTATGAATCTGTTCCTAATTTCTTTGAAGTGAAGCTAGCTAGCATGAGTGGAGTAGGGGGAGAGGAGGTGTAGTATGATCCTTAGCATCGAGTGTTCTGATTTAAAACAGATGTATGCGTGTTGTAGCAGTTAAGAAATCTCTCATATTAGTTTGAGCAAAATAAAGGATAACATATTACAGAATGCCATTGGCTGGATCCATGGTCTCAAGTGATGTCAGAATTTCGTTTCTCTCCCTCTTCCCCGTGGCTCCTTCCTTCTGTCTACTCTCTCTTCTGTGTCAACTTCATTCTCAGGCTAGCTCTCCTGTATCTGGTAGACTTGAATTGTCCCTGCAGGCAGAGTCACCTTATTGTCAACCCCCACCTCTCACCACTGGGAAGGGACAAACCTCTCTAAATAAAAGACTTATTTTACCAGAAGAAGGAATAAAGAAGGATGAGCAAAAATAACTGTCTAGAATATGTGTTTATGTGAATCTTGGGAAAAGGTTTCATGATATCTACAAAGTTGAGTGTTGTGGGTCCCATTGATGGTGATAGTTGAAGGACGTCTTTCAGGAACATCTCTGAGTATGGAAATAGAATATAGCCTTATTTTCCTGATGGGTAATAATTGTATTAGAGGCTTGATCTGTGCCAGGGACTAGGGATGTGACTGTGACTAGAATAATAGTTCTATCTACAGAGGATGGCATGTAGTGTGAAGGGCATCTCCTTATTAATGTGGATGGGGGGGAGGTATTTATTTACATGTGTTTTTCAAGTGTTTTTAAATTTGATCTTTGCAGTTAAATTTTGATAGAACCCCAATTCTGTGAGAAGAAAGTTGCTCTGATTAAAACGAGGTAAGATGGAATGGGAGGCCACGTGTGATCCTGAAAGCCTTAAAGCTGCAGCATCTAAGGAATTCATTTTGAAAAACCTGAGGTAGATGGGCCAACCATAGCAGAGAGTTTGGAAATGTTTAATTCACTGTCCTGATACCTAGATATGACTTATTTATCAGCAAGGAGTGGAAGTAAAACTGATTCTATCAGGTAAGAATTATTGTCCTAAGATCAAGAAAAACCAGGACTCCTTATTTTTATTTTCTTTTGAGACATCAACACTGATTCATCTTTGATGTATAGCTCAATATCTCTGGGACACTGTCCCAGTTCATGTAGAATGACCCAAACACAGCACTCCATCTATAAAATCTTATCATAACTTAGTCTAGGTTATTTGTATCAGGGTTATCAGCTGCACTATGGGTCTTTGGCTTAGTGACATCATGGAATGCCTATAATTTCACTTTGGAGGATTTTATTTGTTCTTGTGACTGATTCCCAGGCTTCTCTTCTGAAGTTGTATTAATCATATGAGGGATACAATGATGTCTTTTCTTTACTGTTGTATTCTCCTCACTTTAGAATGCTCACAGAGTAGTGTGTACAGCTAACGTATTTGTTGACTTAGAAACCCGAGTTAGGATTTCTTTCCTTTATTCTTGTTTCTACCTTTGTGTAGGCTATAGTGACTCATGCTCAAGGTTAATACAAGCTGGTGACACTTTATTGAAACATAATAAACCTTGGGGCACCCCAGAATACATCAGTTAACATAAGCTTTCAAATAAAGTGAATCATTTGTTGAATAAATTACCTTATTCTATTCTAAATCTTATTAGGATCTATTTTTTATTATTTTAAGTGGTAAGAATGCTAAGGTTATGTAATTAACTTACCTCAGATATGATGTCAACCTTTAATATAGAGAATATATAAGTTTTTAGCTCCTCAGCAGAGGAGGCAGTGTAGCAAGTGGAGACCTGACCTTTTTAGCTATAAAATATGTTCTCTGTCCAGGACAGTTTTCACATTGAGAATATTTGCATTTGTTCTTCCTCTTCATCATCTCCAACTAGGAAGTAAACATTTTGTTACAAATGGAGAAAAGTGCTTACTTGGGGGCTTTAATTTTGGGAAATCTCTGACTGTTTTAATTTTATTTTGTGTATATTGAAAAATAGTGAATCAGTTTGATTTTGCACTGGAGAATAGGCCCAGGTAGTCTATAATGTTAGCAACTTAAATCTTCATTTACACAAGCTGTTTTCGGTCATTTCCAGTTTAAGTTTATAATGGCGAGCAACTACTTAGTAACTGATTTGCAGGGGCTATATCAGAAGTGGTTAGGCTTCTTTCCTTGGTTATGGTGCATGAACCTCTGTCTTCACCAAGGAGATACATGCAGGTACCTACACAGAGTAAGACAGCCAGAGCATACAAAACGATACATAGTAAAATGGAACATCTTTTCAACCCCACACTCCTAGTCCCTTTCGGAGGTAATTATCATTGACCATTTGTTGTATAATTTCTCTGAAATTTTTTCACATATATATGTTTTTATTTGTATGCACAATGTACATCACATAACTTTTAATAATCACTGTTAATCACCTTGCTTTATTCACTCACTATATTTTGCAGCATTACAAATCTTTTTCAAGAGCTTGATAATATTATCTCTTAGTATGAATGCATGATAATTTATTAAATTGCTTCGTTACCAATGGACGCCTGAGTGATTAATGTTTTGTTGTTACACATCTGTAATAAAGTCTTGTATGTATTCTTTTTGCACCTGTGCCAGTACAAACATAGAATACATTTCTCAAAGTAGAACTGCTAGGTTCAATAAATGTGTATCTTACATTTTGCTAACCATTTCCAAGTTTCCCTTCAAAGAGGTTTTCCCACTGACATTGAAGGAGATTTCTATCCCCATACCTTCTTCAGCAGATTAAAAAAAAAAAAAAAACACTTTTATTTTTGCCATTCTAATAGGTGAAATGGGACTTATATTTTCTTTTATTCAATTTTGCTGTCATATGTTTGTTGGCTGTTTTAGATTTTTTCTGATAATACCTCTTTCTGTCCTCTCTTTACTTACCTTTTAGGCTTTTAAACTTTTAAAAACATGATTTATATTTTAAAAAATTAAAGTATAACATACAGAAAAATGCAAAGATCTAAATTATGCAGTTCGATGAATTTTCACAAAATGAACACATCTGTGTAACCACCGCTCACACGCATCTTTTCACCTGAGAAGCCCTTCTCCTGCCCCCTTCTAGTCTCTGCTTCCGGACCCAGAGGTAACCACGACCACCTTGAATTCAGTTACCATACATCGCTTTGTCTGTTTTTTGAATGTTGTACAAACAAAATCATAAATAATTTGTTCAATGAATGCTTTTGCTCTTCCCTTTTTTCTTCCTATCATTATTTGTTGAGATTCATACATGTAGTTGCAGGTAGCTATAATTCACTTATTGTCATCGTTGTACAGTATTCCATTGGATGACTGTGCTACCAATTATCCATTCTACTATTGAACATTTGTCTTATTTCCAGTTTTGATAATTATGGACACTGCTGCTGTGACTTTCTTTTGTTATCTATGTGCATTTCTTTTGGGTATATATCAAGGAATGGAATAGCTGGGTTGGAGAGTATGGTTAGTTTTTATAGATTCTGTCAACCAGTTTTTTAAAGTTTTTGTACCAATTTACACTTCCATCAGTTTTTAAGAGTTCCACTTGGAGTGAAATGGTCAGGCTTTTTTCTTGTGTAATGGTACCTCTTTGTGGCTTTAAGTTTTATTTTCCCTGGTTACTAATGAAATTAAGCATATTTTCTTTTGTTTATCAGTCATTTCTGTATCATCTTAAATATTTTGCTCATTTTTCTATTGGGTTGTTTGCCTCTTTCTTACTAATTTGTAAGACTTCTTCATATATTCTGGATATAATCTGCCAGTAGTTATAAGTATTGCAAATATCTTCTTTCACTCTGTGGCTTACTTTTTTGCTCTTTTAATGGGGTCTTGTAATATAGTCTACTTTGCTGATATTTCCTTTTAGGATGAATGCATTTGTGTCCTGTTTAAGAAATGTTTTTCTTTCACCAAGATTATGGAAATATTCTCCCACATTGTATTTCAGATATCTCCTGGGTTATATTGCACTTAGCATGCCTATATATCTACAACTCATCTATAATTGTTTGTGTGTGTGTGTGTGTGTGTGTGTGTGTGTGTGTGTGGGTATCTGGTGTGAGGTAGGGTCAGTGACTCAGGACCATTTATTGAAAAGATCTTCTCCAGTTTACTTCAGCTGTACCTTTGTTATAAGTCAAGTGACCACATATATGCGGATCTTCTTTTGTTCTGTGGTCTTTTTGTTTATCCTTGGGCCAAGACTATTCTATCTGAACTACTGTAGCTTTGAAATAATCTCGATACTTAGTTGTGACCGAGTGTCATTGTCCAGTATTGTCTTGGCTGTTCTTAGCTCTTCACTGTCCACTTAAACTTTAGAATTAAAGTTTAATTCTCTCACAAGAAATTGATAGAATTTTGATTGCTAATATCGAGTCTTCTAATCCATGAACATGGTATATCCCTCCGTATGTGTAGCCTTCTTTAATTTCTTTCAGTAATGTTTTGTTATTTTTCTACGTAGAGGTCTTATACATTTTCATTAGTTTATTCCTAGATATTTGATTTTTATGCTGTTAAAAATGTCTTTAAAATTGCATTTTCTTACTGTTGGTAGCTAAGATAGAAATATGGATATTTGTGTATTGACTTAGTATGTGGTGGCTTAATGTATTCTGAATTAACTTATTAATTCTTTTTAGTTCCCTGGTTCTGTCTGTCAGTTTTCCATTACCTCATTGTTCTAATCACTGGGGCTTTATGGAGAGCTGGGGCATGGAAGGAAGCAGCATGCAGCTTTTTGAGTATCTTTTCTCACGGTGCTTTACATCTGAACTTGATAGTCTGTGTTGGGTCGCATCTCTCTGCCTGTGAGCAAGAGAAGACTGCGTGCCTGAGAGTGCAACCTCTGCTCCTCTTTTTGGAAATGCCATTGGTTTTGTAACTTCCCTTTTCTTACACTGGTGGCAATCCGAGCAATTACTCCTTTGGTTTCACCTCCCTTGCTCTCTAGTGTGTGGAATATAGGGAAAGGGTTTACTCTCCTTTCACTGCAGCTAACTCCCCAGCTTCGTATTACATGTAAATGGTAATTATTTGGGATCTTGATGATCATACCATCTGAGCTCTGCATAAGATTTGATTGAGGCATGTTATTAGCTCTCAGCGTCTTTCCTCAGTATAATGTAAATTTTAATGTATTTGGTAGATATTCTTTAAAACTTGGAGTTTGAGGTTTGCCTTTTCCTAGTTTCTTTGATAATTGTATTCCTTCTCTGGTTTTTCATGTTCTTTGTTGCTTTGGTGGGTTTTATAGAGGAGAGTGGTAGGGAAGGAGAGAAAAGGCCTTTATTCTGCTATGTTTAACTTTTATTCTCTGAGTGATAATGATAATGGATTTCTAATGATTAATTAGCTCAGGCGAGTAAATATTAATTCAACATCATTCCTTTAAGTCAAGTCTTTGAAGTCTTATTTAGTGTTATTCCTTTTCCTTATAATTTTCTTTTTAATTCCATAGCAGCTCTTTAAACTAAAGAGGTCAAATGTGTGGTAAGGTGTCAGCAGTGTCAGACAAAGGGCCGTCTTAGTGATCTGACAAGGATGACCTTAGGTGGCAGCATCCATGCCATTGCTAACTCTAGTTGGTCATAGTATTAGCTTTTGGTTCTGGCATGAATTAATTATTGCAGGTTAAATAAAAACCAGATATTATTGTTAGAGTTTAGTAATTCCTCAAGCATTTATTGCTCAGCAAGCATTTATTGAGTGCCAACTGTGTGCTGGTGCTTTCATAGGCCCTGGGGGTAGAAAGTTGAATATGACGTAACCACTCCTGACTTCAAGTTTTCATACACTGGTTGGAGAAGACACAGGATATTTTCTGTGTGATAAAAGGTGAAGGCAGTAGGGGCAGAAGGCTTTGGGTGCTAGAGGAGAGACACTGAGCCAAGTTAGAAATAATGGACTGAGAATGAGCATTCAGACTTCAAATTCCTAGCATCCAGAACAGCAATTAGAACAGAAGGCTAGAGAAGACAAACTGTGAGTGTCTGCTTTGTAGAATTTCCAATGTCTCTGTTTTCTATTCAATGAATGTTTTATGTACTAGGCAAAAGTAGCAGTGTTTTAATGGACTCACGGACTATAGACTAGTGGTTACTAGAGGGTAGGGGGTAGAGGAGGAGGAGGGAGGTAGATAGGGTAAAGGGGGTTAAATATAGGGATGTCAGGGGAGGGCAAAGTGGGTAAAGGGGATCAAATATATGGTAGCTGAAGGAAACTGGACTTTGGGTGTTAAATGCACAACATAATATACAGATGTCAAATTATAATGTACACCTGAAAATTATATAATGGTAGTAACCAATGTTACCCCCAATAAACTTAATTAAAAAATAAAAAATAAATTTGTTATACTTAAAAAAAGTAGCAGTGTTCTGTGATTAAGAGACAAGGCTTTAAGAGGCATATTTCATCAGACTATTGGGCAAGTAACTGCTGTATCTTCAGCTCATCGCAATAGCGTGCGGCATATAGTAGATGCTCAATAAGCATTTGTTTATTGAATGAGAGGAAGACTGGTGTGCTCAGGCTCCCCTTGTTGGTCTGGATAGGGTGGATGACAGGACAGGGGTTGAGTGTAGGATGCCTGGCTAGCCTGGACAGGGACATGGCCAGACCTGTTGCCCGCAGGTAATAGACTACTTTCTTGAGAGCTGTGCTGACATCACAGGAAACCACAGTACTGGCAGGAGTAAAATTATATGCAAAGGAGAACATGCAGTTGACATTCAGCAAGAACTCTGCTCCTACCATTAGTTCTGGGACGTGAGTTCTTTGGAATGAATGTAGCACCAAGCGAGAGGATTGTTTACTCCACTGCAGACAGTTCATACACATTCACAAAGGTTGGGTGACCATGGATTCAAGCTGCGCTTTCTCCTCTCTATTCTCAGTTTGTAGAAAAGGCAAAGTGAAAGTGCACTGTGCTGTGCTGTGGAAGAAACATTAACATGAACTCCTGGGCTCTGGGTGATTTGTCTGTGAGCTGGTACCCTCTGTGTGTGTGACTGCCGAGAACCTGTCTACACTGGGTCTCTTCCTGTTAACTGACAGTTGTCCTGTTCGTGTTGCAGTAATGTGGATTTCCGCTCTGGAATTGTGGGTTAGTGCATTCCATGTTATGCTGACTGAAGCAGAGCAAATGTATAGTGTGTGTTGGAGCCCGCGGAGGTGCCCTGGTCCAAGGGGGAGACTCTCCTTAGGTTTTCTCATTCAGATTTTTTTTCTTGTGTACAATTCTGGGCTTGCTCAAGGATTTCTGGGTTCAAGGATGCTCTTGCTCTTCCCATAGTTATAGGTCTTTGTCATTTACATATGCTCCAAATTTACCTTAAAAGAATGGTCCTCGTAGAAGCTGATTTCTCCATTATGCCCCACAGAGTGCTGGCTGCCACCCCATTAGCTCATTCTAATGAGTATCGGGGGCACTCATTTTCATAGATAGGCCAATTGAATGGTGTGGTAGAAAGTGATATGTGCTCCAGATAAAGAAAATGTAGAGCAAGATGAAGAGGAGCTAAGATGTGGGGGCTGAGACAGGTTGTAATATTAAATAGAGTGGACAGGACAGGCCAATGAGGTAAACTTTGACTAGAGACCTGAAGGAAATGAGGGAGTGGCCAGTTGGATCCTGGGAAAAGAACACTTCAGGCAGAGGAATGAGCTAGAGACCAGCCTGGCAGGAGTGTGTCAGGCTGTGGGGAGGTCAGTGAAGAGACCTACGGGGCTAGAGTGGAGTGAGCAGGTACAGCAGGTAGGGATGGAGGTCAGCCCATGGTACCTCATATATTATAAAAACTTCAGCTTTTACCCAGAGTGCAACATGTTGAACCACTCTGGTTTTGTGTCAAAAATGTTTGGGCAGAGGTACATGCAGAGGACTGTTAGGATATTGGGGTGCAGGCAAGACTTTTTGTTGGTTGTTTCCTGTTATAAACCTGAACACAAAATGCATCTTTCATTGCAAAACTGCCCAGGTCACTATCAAATGACATTCCGTGCCCCAATAGCAGTAGCTCAAGGGTAGTATCTTACAATCTCTTCAAGCCCGCTCTTGCTGTGGGTTGCAGAGGTTATTGTGGTGGAGGGACTATATGGCCACTTTTCGTACATGACCACCCACCTGTTGATCATTTGAAAGAGAGAGAAAGAAACTTGTGGTCATCCCTGAGATCTTGGCAAGGGTTTGTCTGTCTGCAGACAGATGGAGCCCTGGAGGCTGGGTGGGCAGTGTGCACAGCCTTCTTGGAGTCAATTAATGGTTCTCAGGTTCTACGGAAGACAAAGAGCTCTCAAAGAATGATATAAGCTTTGAGAACCGGGCCTGTGGTATAGCTTTTTACAATTTGCTGAGAGCCAGACCTTACAGTAGAAAATACTGGAGGCTACTGTTCGTGCAGTGCAATGAATATTTGCCAGGCATTTGCTGGAAACTGCAGATATGGAGATGAAACTGTTGTTCCTTTCCTTAAGTTGCTCATGGGCTGCATCTGAAGTCCCAGAACTCAGGCTTGCCCACTGGGTCAGCTTGATACCCAGAGGGGCCAGAGAGGTGAGCAAGGCCAGCTGGGTCTAATGCTGCAGAACAGGCAGGTGTCCAAGAGAGCATGCTCCATCCAAATGCAGCGCTGGCAGTACTGGGAGCAAGGGGGGCAGACAACTCACTGTCGGCAGATCTCAATTTTTCCAGAGAAGCCAAAAATCTAGTGTTCTTTCTTTTCTTTTTTTAATTTGTGAGGGCTCCTGCTTTAAAAATGTTGGTAGCCAATTCTGATATTTGAATAATATTGTGTAGGTGGAACAGAAACCTCCAGATTTCATCCTGAGGTAGCCCTTTTGAAAATTTTGGTCTGCATAGATAAAATACAAAGTGAAGTCACTGTACAGCAGCTAAGAATGAGTAGTTATATGGGCTAAGTCGTTGATGGTTTTGTTGATTTGTTGTTCACACGGCTTCATCCTCTTTCATCCTTCAGTGATGACTGAATTCAACATCTATCACAAATTTTTGTAATCTGTTATAATTTTATGTGAGTGGGAGAGAGTCCGGAAGCGGTTGAAAGTTCTGTTGAAGTGAGTCAGAATGTAAATCAGTTAAATTTGACCTCTATTAGCTGCACCTCTTCTGCCTGGGTTACAGCAAGCGTGATGAAGGTGAGTGATGGAGTCAGGTTCTTAAGTTGGGTTAGTTCTCACCCATGGCTGGGGGTGAGGTTGTTGCCAGGCATCTGTTTGACAGAGGTGGTCTAATTAAAGTGGGATTGATTTATTAACAGAGCTTTACTGGTCACATAATTTAACAACTCAGAGGTGTTATGGAGCCTAGGGTATTGCTAAAGAGTGCTAAGGCTCAAGGTAATTATTGCCTGACTTCGAGAGAATGACAGATGGGTCCTCATTGTTGCTATAAATCTAGCCTGCAATTGAAATGGTGTTCTTTGTTTAACATTGTTGAGGGGCTCTGGCATTGATCCTCAGTTCTGGCTTGCTGGCACTCTTGCCTCCCTGTGCATTTCCAAGGCACTTTGTCTGAACCTCGCAACCCTCCCTCGAAGCCTGCTGATTATTCAGCTGTGGGATTTGCATTTAGCTTTGCCCTAACAATGGGTTGCCCGGGTCCCACCATTTTCCAGCTGTCTTTCTGTTTGAATTTGAGTTTCCAGCTGACATGCTTTCTGGCCCAAATGCAACTTAGTTAAAGAAGGTCTGGTCTTTAACTAGACCTGTATAAATATTTATTTAAGACTTCTGTTTATGCATGCTTCTGGGAGTGTAGCTATTGTTACCCCCTTGGCACAAATGGAAGTAGAGTGTAAGACAAGCAGAAACCTGGGAGGCAGGAGGCCCCTTAGACAGGGAGTCACGTTTTGCTTGTGTTCTACTCCTTGGCTTGCCTGGCCTTCTGCCATGCTCTGGTGAACTCTTTGGGGGAATTAGCAACCTGCTCGTGTTGGTGATTTGGCCTAGAGAGATGGATTTCAGAAACTTAGACGTAATAGAGACTGGTTATGTAGCCAGAAGCAGTCACGAGTTCACAGTACGGCCCCCTCCCTGATGTACATCATAAATCTGGTTTCTGCTCTTCTGTTTTAGATCTTTGGCTGTATTGTTATGAGTTGGGAAATTTTTTTCCCCAAATAGAATGGATTTCTTTTTCTGATCTGAATGGTCCTATGTGACGGTCATAGAAAATGTGGAAAATACAAAAAAAAGTTGAGAGTAAAGAAATTTACTTAAATATTCTCACCCACCAAAGGATAACCACTGTTACCAGTTGAGGGATTTTTTTTTTCTATTTGTTTTCAATGATTTTTTTAAAATAAGGTTTTGTCGTAAAGCTAGTTATATCACATATATCATCTTATATCTTGCCCCTTCCTGCCTGTTTTTTTTTTTTTTTTTTTTTTTTTTTTGCTAAAACTATAGGGAAGTCTGTTATAACTTCCCTCTTCCTCCCTTTTGCATCAGACAAAATGGCCTCACATACGCCAGGTGTTCCACTCAGGGCCTTTGCACAGACTCTGCCTATTATCAGGAAGGTTCTTCTTCTGACTGTATGGCTCACTCCCTCACCTCCTCTAAGGCTTTGTTCAAATGTCACCTTCTCAGTAAAGCCTCTCCTGACCTCTCTATTCGTTTTATACCTGTATCAGCCAGATTGCCTCTTGACCTAGACCCATCCTTTCACATGGCACCCAGTGCCGATGGCACCAAACACATCACCGGTTTATTATCAATATCATTATTTTAATTAATATACTAATATAAGCATTAACCGATACTACTTTTTATAGGCATTTTGAATAACTACATGTAGCTTATTTTTTGAATGGACCATACTTAAATCATCAACCAACTGCTGGACATTTAGATTGTGTTCAGTGTTCTGCTATTATAAATTGTATAAACCTACTATGTGTAGAAAGTGTTTTTCCATTTCTTAGATGTTAAAGAGATTTTAGACATGGATTACTGGGTCAGTGTATATCGTATTGAGACACTTGGCTGCAAGTGATACAAACTCAACTCAAACTGTCTTAAGCAAATTAAATTATTGACCGACATGTCTGAAAAATACAGTTAGACTTCAGGTAGGGCTGACCCCAGAGATTCAGTCTGTGTCATCAGGGGTCTCATATCTGCTTTTCTCTTTGTTGGTTTCATTCTGAGGTAGCCTGTTTGCATTTAGCTCAAAATTGCTACCTTAAACTGCTATTTTCATCCTACCAACTCTGCAATCTCCCCTTAGAAAGATATCCTCCTCCCAATATTTTCAGCGAAAACTCAGGACAGATCTTCATTGGCTCATCTTCGAAACATTCACTTTGGCTGTAGGACAAGGATATACTAGAATGGGAATAATGATGTCGCCCCACTCACACATCGTTCGAGGGTTGGGAGGTACGGTTTCCCAGAGGAGATGTGAGGTGCTTTGACCTGGAGAGCGGGAATGGAGAATGGGCACTGGGCACGCCCCAAACTGCAGATCTTCATCTTGCTTATGATCATTGTAAGGACTCCGTGTCTTAATTTAAAAAAAAAAAAAAAAAGAGGAAGAAGTAAAACGTATGGAAAGTGAGAGGAGCCCAGTCACACTCTAAGCATGCATTTGGGTTGTGTGAGGCCAGGTCTATCAGATGGCAGTCTGCCTCCACCATCACCATGAAGGGAGTAAGAAGGTGGATTAAGAGGCGAGAAACTGGGCCTCAGCTCCCTGGGGAATGAGGCTTCTATGGCCTGCAATTGAATGCCTCACAGGCTGTTGGTGTCCACCGGCTCCCTAAGGGCATGTTTAAGTTATGAGCAAGGAGACAAGTTCTAAATGTGGGGAGCAGAAACATTCTTGACAATCTCCCTAAGGGATTCTGACAGCAGTGCTATCCAGATGAATTTGGAGGCTGCTGACAGCGGAGCGCTCCATTCCAGAGCAGCTGCGGTGTTTGTCAACCAGGCCCCGCACCATGTGCTGACAGGCACAGTGACTTCATTATCTTCGGCTCTATGGCTCCTGCCTTGACTGAAAGCCATCTTCTTAGGACAGCTCTGCTTCACGGCTGCCTGACTGCCTGTCTGTCCATTGACCTTGCCAGCTTGCAGCATAATTGTCTGAGGTCAAAAGGGCCCTAGTCTGTTGTCCACTGTTAAATTTGCACCTGCTTTAAAGGCACTGCTGGACTTTTGTTGGCCCTGTGGTGGCTTTCAGCTTACCTTAGCCAAGTGCGTGGGGGCCTTCAGGAGCACCTACTTTGAAATCTCTACCTGGATGAGTCATCCTGACACAGGCTTGCTGTTCTGCAAGTAGAACCCATTCCTAGTGTGAGGGAATTGGAAATGTCCTGATGAAAACCTCACAGTTTTGCTCTCTTTTTGTAGCAACGGGGGCTGTTTAAATCATTCTTACCCTTTCTTTTGAGTCTGTTCTTATCTCAGAATTAGGATGTGTCACATTTAGTTGTAGGCCAAAGAAAATAAGGTTATTCCTTTATACTCTTCAGAAATTCCCGAAAGGTTGCTTATCTCTTCCATTCTGGTTCCGGGCTAATGACTGTTCGCTGTTATTCCATCATGAGTACTGGGGAGTTGCCGCGAAGAGAGGCTGCCTGAGCCAAGGCTGTATGGAGGGCCCTTCAGTGTACCCGGGTCCTCCATACAATTTGTGGCTTTTTCTCCTTTTCCATCTCATCACGAGATTATACGGAGCCAATTTATCAGTAAGTGACACATGTTAATCCTTCTCTTCTGTGAAGGACTCTGGGTTAACTTGGAGCCCTCTTCTTGTTCATATTCGCCCTGGTACAGGGGGAGAGAACAGTATTAATATGGGCAGGCCGAACTCACAAACACAGACAGAGCTTTCCAGTCTAATTCTTTAAGTGTTTGAGGTCATGGGCGCTGACTCTGATTGAATCAGGGAAACTCCACCGGTCAGTGAGTGAAGTGACCAGCTTCTTCGTCGGAGTCCAGAGTCTGAGACAAGGGTCTTTATTTTCTCAGTATGGTCAAGTGGGCATCCACCTCTTAGAAATCTCTAGCCCACTGTATAAATGTCTGATATTACCAAACAACTTAATTAAAACTTTCACAGTCGTGGTTTACTGCTTGGGAAGCTGGCAGTCTTCTGTGACAGTGAGTGAAGTGCTTTTCCGGCCATGCCTTCCATCTCGTGGTGCCCAGGCTGGAGGGGGTGGGGAGAGACAGAGCAGGAGCTGCGGCTGGGCCAGCCTTCGTGATCCATTGTGTATGTCAAACATCTGTGCAAGATGTTAGTGGGAGTTCAAAACATTTTCACTGTTGATAGAGAAGTAATCCACAAAAAGCACACAGCTAAGATAGTCTAAAAACAGGCTGTAAAGGGGGGGGGGGACATACACTCATTTTGACTTGTTTCTGTGAAAGTTTACTAAGCATAATTAACAGTTTCTGAGCACTACTGCAAGCCAGGCTCAGTGTTCCATGGGGAATCTTAGTGCTGAGGGCAACCAACGAGGCATCCTCTGCCTTTTTCACACATGCCAATGTGGCCTGTGAGTTGAGTTCTTTGGGAAGGCCCAGTGCCCCTTTGCACTGCCACGGCTGTGTTGCCCACAAAAGTTATAGTTGGTCACTGCGCACAGCTGGCTCTGCCCTTCTCCCTGTGCTCGTAGGAGCAACAGTAAGGATGACTAGAGCAGCTCATGTCAGAAACAAAGAGGGTCAGCAACTTAATAGATTGCATTACACAGCCTGAGGACTGGCATGTGGCTGAGTGTTAGGAAGTCTTGGAAACTAGTAAGCCAGAGGTTCTTTCTTTCCCCAGGGCTGTTTACCCCATCCTGTCTTTCTGCCCCTCAGTCTTTATAGCAATGAAAATTCATAGAAAATGAATGCTTGCTTCACATTGGGTCACATGACCCCTTGTGGTTAGGGACGGGGGTACAAAACAGAACAGGTCTGTGCAAGGCCCATTCCTGGATCCTATGGACGGAATGGAGAGCAGGTCCCAGAGAAGGGGGTGAGCTGAGTGGGATTATTGACCTCCATGCCCCACACCTCTCTTACTCAATGAGTGAGTGCTTGCAACGCCTGTGCCCAGAATAATCCTCTTCAAAGCTTTGCCAACCCACTGGGTAGGGTTTCATTTTTTTGTTGGAGGATGGACGTTTGCTTGTTCAGTGTGGAGAGCTGCCTTTATTAGGAAGTACTGAGAACAGTCTTCGAAGCTGGATATTACTTGGGTACAGAGCAGATCACTCAATTAGGCAAAGGTGCTACTCAGTTGATAGATTTTTAAATACGGATAAGTGTCTTAATTACACTTGTTACATCTACATTTGCAGATTACCTGTTGTTTAAGATCATTTGTTATTATCATCAATTAGATTTTAAACTCTGATGGGCAAGAGGTTTATTTTAACTGTTAGCAATACATGTGCATGTAGATACTACTAATTACCTTATTATGGGAACAGTTTGGGTGGTTCTACTTTCATTTGGGAAATGTAATGCAGTTCCCAGCTCTCTATTCCCTGTTGCTGAATTTTCAGAGTCTCAGCAGTCATTTGATTGACAACTGCTTAAGCATTTTCATTCTGAAACTGGTCCTTTGGTCTCAGAGCACACTGTGAGGGGAAGCTGCTGTAGGTGAGGTCTGGAATCTTCATTTCACTCTGCTTTTTTTTTTTTTTGTAGTTCTCAGATTTTACAACTACAGTTAATTTTTAATTTTATTCTCTTGGAACTTTTCCATTGATGTTTAAAAGGGCACATGAAACATATTAATGTACTCACAAATGAGGGATAATATCCACGAGGTCTTAAAATATTCTGAATAATATTTTCTTTCTTTTTAGCTGTCTCCGTTATGAGGTACAGCGCCTCTGCTTTTGGGTTTGCAGTAAGTAACCTGAAATGTACTTTTATGAAGTTTTGCACGTTTTTTTCCTGAGCCCACGAATCTTTCCCTGGGCTCTCAGTTAAGATGGTGTTAGCAGATGAGAATTTAGCATGACAGACACACCTTTTATGGAAATAGCTTCTATAAGAAATCACAATTTAATAGAAGCAAATTGCAGTGATGCTGTATGATCCTCAAGAACAGATTAGGGGCTCACATTTCTCACAGCTGATTGAGAAGATGTTTTAGGATTTCAGCCCTTTCCACTCCTCAAGGCTGTAGGTTTGAAAGTGGGCACACACTGGAGTGAAGCCTCTGCTGGTGCAGGCAAAGTGTTGGGAGTTAAGAGCCAGGGCTGCTGGCACTTGATAAGTCCCGCTGCAGCCCGACCAGGGGTAACCTGGCTTCCCAGCCTGCTTCCTGATGCTAAAACACAACATCAAGTAAAACAGGTCTCAGGTGTTTTATAGACTAGACATGTTGAAATCTCGGGTGAAGGTTCCCCATGTCCCTTTAAGAGAGTGCTAGTGCTTGTAGTTTTTCAGATGATGAGTGCGGTATGGCGCAATGACTCACTCATACAGAGAGCTCCTGTAAACATCCCTCCTGCATAGCTTTAGGGATTCTGGTACCTGAGGGTGTGTGTTCCTGTTCCCAAACCCACATCTTCCCTTTGTTGTGAGAACTTAAGGGGTTACAGAATCTTTTCAGGATCTTTCTAAGTTGCGGGACTGTCTCTCCAGAAAATGCACCGCTCCACACACACACTCAGACACACACACACACACACACACACACACACACACTCCTCTCTTTTTCTTCTCCTTTGCCTCCCTTCCTCCCTCTTCCTCACATTTACTCATTCATTCAAAAAAAAAAAAAAAAAGCATTGAATTTCAAACTGTTGGCAGACTTCCCAGAACCTTTGGACGACCCTACCCTCACCCTGGTCCCCAGGTAGAACAGTCCCATAGAGAACCAGAAACAGAACTCACCCCGCATATTTTACTTGGGACATACAGGAAAATGCTGACATTATCTTCCTTACCATGGGGAAGCCATTTTTATATGTGTCAGAACGTTGTGCTCCTCCTCCATACCTCCAGAATGCTGGGAGCCAGGGGCCCCAGGAGCGTACCCAACATGCCACATAGCGTGTTTTCCCAGGCCATGGGAGCAGTGTGAGAGGCGAGGAGGAGCTGGCATGTGGGGTGCCATGGGCTCCAGCTCTCCAGGATCCACCGTGAGAAGGATGGGTGGCCTGTGTCATAGTGATGCCAACCCGCTTTGCTCTGAGGTCACTTGCTCAGATGTTCCATTCACAGAACAGTTGCCTTGTATCTTCACAGTTGTGTCCTATTGATTCTGGAAAGCCACTAATGCTGTATCTCCTTCTCCTAGTTTGATGCCATCCTTGATGTCCTATCATCGGCGATTGTCCTGTGGCGTTATAGCAACGCAGCTGCTGTACACTCTGCCTATAGAGAATACATGTAAGTGGATTTTTATCTTCTTCCGGACTGCAGAACCCTTGCAAATGAAGGCCACATAATTAGGTTGTCAGCACAGCTTACTCTGCAACTTTGGTCCCAGTCACAGGAATAAGGCTCCCAAATTGCCTTCGAGAATGGCTGGTGTGATATAAGCCATGTGATAGACCCCTTCTGTGATGGTCAGAGGGATGGAATGTCCCTTTATAATTCTCTCTGTTCTCTGATCTTGAGTCCCGAGTGAATATTTGTATGCTCATTTGTCTGCCTATCAGTTTGTGCATTAATCTATCAGTTTTATCTATCCTTCCATCCTTTCTGTTTCTGTTATTGGAATCTTTGTTCCCTTAAATTTTCATGTTTTTTCTTTCGAAAGAAGATGAATTCTCCAGTAATTTACAAAAAAAAATGTCTTGAGGGCATTCTAAATTATTCCACTTATCTTCCATCCCTCTTTGTGTTAGAGAATATTGCTTGCCTCAGTCTTCACATCCTCTGGGGGATGATTTTGTCTTTGAAGGATTTGTGTTTGAGACCATAAAACTTGTGTCTATTCCAGCTTCCATCTTTTTATTTCATTTGTAATCCTCAGCGTGATAACAATACAATTCCAGAGTGAGATTTTTTGGCTTTAAATCTCAGCTCCCCCACTTGTTACCTTTGTGACCGTGAGAAGCTACTGTCTGGTCTGTATCTCGTTTCCTCATCTGGAAAAGTAGGAAAACGATACCTCCTGTAAGGGTTGTTGTGATGATTGTATGACTGAGATATAATCATCACAGAATAAAACACACACACACAGCGCGCGCATGCACGCGCACACATACACGCACACACATGGAAGGAGAGAGGGAAGGAAGTAGAGAGAGAGAATGAGAGAACAAGAGAACAATCTGTGGCCTGTAGTTTAGGAAACCTTAGCAACCATCGCTAATTATTAAGGGAGCTCCCCTGGGCCTGAGCCAGCACTGGTCATCAGGGTGCGAGGTTTACCCTACCTCTGCAGCTTGTGAACGGTTGACTACTAATGAGTAAATGTCCCTTGCTGTGGTTTGTGGTGGTGCCCAGACAAAGGTATTTTTGGTGGGAATGCTGTGTCATACTCAAACATACAAATTTTGGGTGCCAGGAGACTCAGGAGATATATACGAGATTGCGTGTGCCAAATGGAAAGCTTTTGAAAGATGATGCCAAACTGATTAGCAGATGAGAACAAATATTAATTTATTTCATCGTTGGTTTTAGCTAGAGCACAGAAACTTCTTTTAGGCGTTAATTATTTATTTTCATGTGCTTCTTTCAACAAATGTAATTTAAGTATCAAAAGGGTCAAATTTGTGATACGTGATATTGTTTAGGATAAGGTTAATTTTGAAAAAAGTGAGTCAATTTGTGGTTCAAAAAATTTAAAATAAGAAAATTGAAAACAAGAAATTGAAAATAAGAAAACAATAGTAGTAAACTGATTTTGTAAGATTTCGACTGATGGTACTGTAATCACCACAGTTGAATTAACATTTGTCTAGCCAAAACAGCGGCTAATGCGTCCACCCAAGCTGTTGCTGGCTGTTATTGGGGGAATACAGTGAGAACAATGAGAACAGTACAGAGTGCAACCCAGAGATACACTTAAATTTCAAGGACTAGTTCCTGTCCTATTAGAGAACATATATCCTTTGTTCCTGTAGTTCTGCCATTTGAGATGATAGCCACTAGTGGGTATTTTAGCATTTATACGTGGCTGGTACTAAGAGGTGTTGTAAGTGTAAAATACACACCAGATTCAAAAGATGTAGAAAGAAAGAATGTAAAAATTTTATTTATAATTTATAAAATATGAGTTATATTTCGATATAAGAATAGTTTGGCTATATTGGGTTAAATAAATGATTACAATTAATTTTACTTATATTTACATTTTTAATGTGAGTTTTAGAAATTTAAAGTACACAGATGGTTTATTTTGTTTCTATTGAGCCTTGCCCTCAAAAGAGAAAGCTCTCCCCTCTGCCTTTTTTTATTTTAGAATTAATAATCTAGAATATGATGTGCAATTCTAGAAGGAATTGAGTTCAGTGTTTCTCAGTTTTTCTCTTCTAATATGCTTATTTTTAATCTGATTTTCTTTATGCTAAAATGAGCTTCTTACATATTAGTCACAAAGTCACACATTGTTGTGGCTTTTCGACAGTGTTGGGATCTCTGTATTTGCCCGGGGGCCTGGAGATTTTCCAAGATTAAGATTGATAAAAGAAAATGGCTTTGATTTTAATGGTCCCAAAGCAGGTATCATTTTTAAAAAATGTATGTATTAATACCCAAAAGGCAAAAACTCACAGAGGAGTTGTTTTGATAATTCTCAGATAATAGTTCATGTGATTATGCTAGTGAATTTATTCAGAGAGTCTTAATCTGGGGATTAAAATGACACTCACAATTCTCTATTGTTGGCTTTAGTTTAAAGTTTTAATCTCTGGCTCATTCCATGTAAATTAAAAAAACATGAAATTACTACCAGCTGAGAAAGTGATGTTTGCATATTAATGAGCATGAATGAATTATGATAGACAGAGCTGGAAAAGCTATTGATTTTCAGTTGTCAGAGAATAATATTTGAGAAAATGAGGACGGTACCCAACAGGTTCTTAGTTAATTCTTCTAATTTCCTACTTGGACTCTAAACTTCAGAATGAATCTTGAGCTTGGAATTGCCAATGCAAACAAATACCTTATTCAGCCTTGCCACCTGCTGACTGTGAATGTTATGGGATGTTTGATGCTCAAAGGAAGAGTATGTCTTCAGCACTGCCACAGAATGGAGCTTCAACCAATAGTTCTGTTTTATACTTTTTTACTGTGGTAAAAAACACATAACATTAAATTTATCATCTTAAACATTTTAAGTGTACAGTTCAGTAGTGTTAAATATATTCACATTATTGTCAACAGATATCCGAAGTTCTTCACCTTGCAAAACTGAAACTCTACTCATTAAACAGCTCCCAACTACCCCTCCCCCGTCCCTTGACAACAACCACTCTGGCTTTTGTTTCTATGAATTTGACTACTTTAGGTACCTCATTATAAGTGGGATCCTACAGTATTTATCCTTTCATGACTGGCTTATTTCACTTAGCATAATGTCCTCAAGCTTCATCTATATCGTAGCATATGTTAGAATTTCTTTTATTTTTAGGGCTATGTAATATTCCATTGTATGTATAAATTACATGTTGTTTATCTGTTCATCTGTTTATAGACATTTGGGTTCTTTCCACCTCAACTATTGTGAATAATGCTGCTATGAACATGGGTGTACAAAAATCTCTTTATGACCGTGCTTTTAATTCTTTTGGATATTTATCCAGAAGTGGGATTGCTGGGTCACAAGGTAGTATTATTTTTAATTTTTTCGAGGAACCTCCACAGCTATTTTCCATAGCAGATGCTCCATTTTGTAATCATACCAATTAGTTATTTATTTTGAAAAGCTCCAAATTTGTCAAGTTACCTTCTTGTGGTGAGGGATATGTGTGAGCAGTTAGGTGGACCATCGGTTTTACGCATGGTCAGAGTTTTCAACAAGTGAGTAAGTTAGGAGAAGGGGCAAGGGAGTCAACTTTGTTTGAAAGGGAGGGATTCTAAGAACTCACTAGAATATCCAAGCTGGGTAAGGAGTAATGGGAGGACAATGGCAAGGTTAAGGAATAGTCATCATAGATTAGAAATCTCTCTTAGCTTGACAGTTGTTGGTGTGGGACACTAATTTGAAAGTGGGATGCTAAAAGCTAGGATGTCACAGGTGGTTTGTGTATGGATTTAGGCTGGGAGTGGGGGGCTGACGTAGGGTGAGGACAAAAGAACAGGTGCGAGGCCAGGAGTTGGCTGGATGCTCCACCCGGGATTGAGGGAATGTTTGTAGAATTTAGGGAGGAGATGAGGGGAGTGACGCAGGTGCTGTTGTCCTCAGCAAATGGAGGAGAAGGGCCAGGAGGTGGGGTTAATGACAACGAGGTGTGGTGGGTGGTTTGGAAGGAGAAAGCCTGAGAAACTGGTTTGGAATTTACCAGGTGAGAGAGGCTTTGCGAATGTGGGTGAGAGAGAAGGCAACTTCCTCAGGAACAGCTAGGTTTTATTAGACCAAGAGGTAAGGGGAAGAGTCAGAAGAGTCCAAGGATGTGGAGACTGGAAGTAGGATGAAAATGTTTGGGAGAGAAGGGAGCCAGGCTACTCAAGGGGACACAGAGAGTGTGGTTGTAAGGCTGGGGTGGTGATGGTTGTTCTGGTGACATTCATTGAAGGAAGCATGGAGTGAAACAGTCTTTAGGGTATTTTCTCCTTTGTTTTAATAAAAGAGGTTTGCATCCACACACACTTGTTTAGACATATAAAAATTCTCTGCAAGGATACAAAGGAGACTGGCAGCAGGATCGCCTCTGGGAGGGGAACTGGGGACAGACGAAGGGGGGAGACATTTTCTTTATGTCCTTTAGACCAGGGCTGTCCAACAGAATTCTCTGGGATAATAGACATTTTCTGTGTCTGCATTGTCCATTGTGGTAGCCACAAGCCGCATGTGGCCATTGAGTACTTGCCATGTGGCTCGAGTGACTAAAGAACTGGGTTTTTAACTTATTTCATTTTAATTAAAATAGTCACATGTGACTAGTGACTGATGTATTGGACAATGCCTCTTTAGATGGTTTGATTATTTTTAATCTATATATTTTTAAAACAGACAAAGTTGTTAATAAATCAAAGTCCAGGGGATTTGGAAATGAGAGAAAGGTATCGATGGAGGGAAGGAGGTGCTGGAGGTAGAGGGCGTGGGAGAAATTAGTGTAGGAGGAACTTGGCAAGGCCAAATGACACAGGGAATTTCATGCCTGTCTCAGCCATTCTCAGCCCTTTGTACCATGTAAGGCCACAGGAAATATAGCCTTCTGCTGTTGTCAGCTGTGGAGGGCCATCGGGATGCTTGCTAGGGAAGGTACAGATTGATGCTCATTGCTCATCAGGGGCCTCTGACATTTTACACGTGATTGCAGCACACAGGTGGGAGTCCCCATGGAGGCTCCCCAGTCCCAGCTGTCTCTTCGGGCCATCCGTCAGCTACTGAGTTGGAGAGGTGGAGGCAGATGGGAGGCTGCTCACCTTTACAGGCTTCTAAGTCTACAGCACTGAGGCGAAACACACAGCCCAGGAGGTCGGTTGTTTGTTCCAAATGGACCTCCAAATGGCATTAAGCTCAGCAGCCAATTGGAGAGCTCTGGAGGGGATATTCTTCGAGAGGCATAAATCCTTCGTGTGTCTCTTCATGTGAAATAAATGGTCCATACTGGTTCTTACCCAGGCAGGGCATTTGCTCCGTTTTCTTTTCCAATTTGCTGAGCCAAGTGCTTGGCCTGAAAACTACCAGTCGACAAGATGGCTTGACAGTCCTTTGATTACTGGTTTCAACAGCACTGTCGCTGCTTTTGGAAATAGCTCTGGAAATTGAAAAAGAAAAGTCACTGATTCAGTTAAGAAATGATGGATTGGTAATTTGCTTTTGGTGTCTGATCTAAGTAGACGGCAAAGACAATGAGTTATATGAAGAACACGTTAAAATAGTGCCACGTCTGCTTCTCTTCTCATGAGATATTTGATCTGACCTTACATCAGGATCTCCAGGAAAGCGAATTGCATTTCCTCCACATTTGTCTAGTGCTGTTAGCTTTACAAAGCTGTGGAGTGCATTTTAGCTCAAGAGCAGACCCTGAACCAGAGGAATGAATAACTTCAGAGATTCCCTCAGTGACTAATGAGAGCCAATGCAGAAGGCAGAGGCTGGACAAGATGGCATGAACTCACCTGCCTTGAATAGTTCAGTTTAGTCTTGCCTGACGGCAGAAAGATATTGCCTTCTGTCACGAAAAGGGCATATGAAACCTCCCGTGACACAGACATGACAGCAATGGTTGTGCTGTGGACAGGACACAGTAGGGGAAGGAATATTAGGTTCCTTGGTCTCTGTTATGAGTTGAATTGTTTTCCCCAAAAAAGATGTTGTAGGCTTAACCACCCACCCACAGAATGTGACCCTATTGGGAAATAGGGTCTTTGCAGATGTAACTAAGTCAGATGAGGTACTGATCCAGTGTGATACTGGAGTCCTTATAAAAAGAGAGGAGTCACAGAGATAGACACACAAGAAAATGACCATGTGATCACAGAGGTAGAAGTCAGAGTGATGTATATACGAGTCAAGGAATGCCAAGGATTGTTGGCAAGCAGCAGCCACTAGAAGAGGTAAGGAGGGATTCTCCTCTACAGGTGTTGGAGGGAGTGTGAGTCCAACACTTTGATATTGGACTTCTAGCCTCCAGAACTGTGAGACAATATATTTCTGTTGTTTTAAGTCCTCCAGTTTGTAGTGCTTTGTTATAGCAGTCACAGGAAACTAATACTGTCTGTGAGAAGAATTCTCTATCAGAACTATACTCACCCGCTCTGTGACCTTAAGTGATTTATCAATCTTTCCCCAAACCAGTTTTCTTATGTGTGAAAGGGAAGAGGGCCATGATAGCTACTGAAAAGCACTGTGGCGATAGTTAAACATGATGTTCTGTGTAATATCCGTCTATACTCAAAAAATGTTAGGCCACTTATTTTCCATTGCTAGAGTTTTGAAAATGTTTTTTAGTTAGTCATACTGAGATAGTTCGAAATTGTTCTCTTGTTTTACTTTGATTTTCAAGAGCATGAAATAAAAGAATTGGCCAAGAAAATTGAAAAACTCGAACACAACTTTGGCGTATGTAGAAAGTTGCTTTTGACCTCGAGACTTGGGAGTAGTAGTGTAGTGAGGCAATGAGATTATTCCTTGATTTCCTGACTTCACCTCCAAATCCCCTCTACCCAAAAGAAATCTGAAACAAGGTAAAGCAACATGTGATTATTGTAAAAGGTTGAAGTAATTCATAGAGGTACAGAGAATACAGTAAAACTCACTTGTTATAGGGCCCCCCAGAACTAACATTTTGCATGTGTAAAACACACACGCACACACACATACATACACACACACACACACACATTTTTAAACCCAAGTAGATGTTGTATGTATACTCCTTTGAAAACTGGGTTTTCTCTATTAACCACCATGTTTTGAATATCATTTCATCACGTGATAGAAATATGTCATTTTTTTGATAGCTAGCCGTATGGGTGTATTCTATGTATGGATTTAACATATTTTGTTTAAGCAATTTTCTACTGAAGATGTGGGTTGTTTCGAGGGTCTTTGAGTGAGAAACAACCCAACAGAACTGTCCTTACCCATTAGTATTTTAATGCTTGTCTTCTGATTTCTTTAGGATAAATTACTGGAAATCTGGGTCAAAGAATTTGCTAATTTAGAGTTTTGATGCCTGATGTCAGACTGTGCTTCAAAAAGACCATACTGATTGACATTCCCACTGGCAGGACTGAGAATGTCTGTTTACTCACCTTTGGCAGCACTGTTATAATTCTTTTTGATCTTAGCCACTTGTCCAGGTGGAAAATTGAATTCTCTATGTTAATATACATTTCTTTAGGTACTGGTATAGTTGAGCATATTCTCTTATGCTTTTTTTGGCATCTGTATTTCTTTGGGGGAATGAGTTGCCAGAATTTCAGATGGGATTGAGAAGCCTTTTATTTCTGTTTTGGGACATTTCCCAGACTCCAGCTAGAATATGGGTGACTAAGGAAGTGCAACTTTCGTAATTGATCAGGTCCTTCCTGCCTTGCCCCCTAACTCTCATAGTCTTTTTCGCAGTGCCATATGTTTTTCTTTCTTAGATCTAATTACCTGTATTTAATTTACATATTGGTATGTTTGTTTATTATCCATTGCCTATCACAAGACTTTAAGCTCATTAGGGTAAGGGTATTCCTTAACTATCTTATTCTTTCCATTTTCAGTCCCTAGACTAATGCCTGGTACTTAAAGAGTTTCAGAATGAAAGAGATTGAGCCGTGGAACCCTTCCATCTTATGTAAATTTATCCTTTATGAAGATGATAATAAGTATTTACTGAGCACATGCTTTGTGCAGCTATCATACCAAGCTCTGTTAGGTAGCGGTATTATTTAACACCTGGTAGAGGAGTTAATACTTTTCCTGAAGGCACATGGGTAGTAGTGGATACAGCTGGGGTTTGAACTTAACGTCTTTCTGTTTCTGAAATTTGCTTGTTACCATTATGCAATGCTACCTTTCCAAATGATCAATTGTATTGGTGTTACCAAGTTTTTTGTCTTCCTCCTCCCCCACTTCCTCCTAGAAATGCCCCTTCCTAGCAATTAGCCACAACCCAAGGTTAATTGGAGGGACAGAGAAAGTGGTCATGAAGCCAGAGGAATTAAGGGGTATAAAATTCTCCAACTGGAAAGGCAGTCCTAGGCTTCGGTTCTAACCTTGCAAGGTGAATAAATGGTTTGCAGTTGGCCACACATGGATCTCCTGACAGATGGTTGTCATGACAAGCACTGCAGCTCTCCCAGTTTCAAAGGCCTTGCCAATGAAGACTTTTGTGTTGACTGTAGCTGGACTTGTTGCACACTCTTTAAAGTTTTGGTTCCTGTTTACAGGATGCACTGGCACCTGGGTAGGGTCTGCTCAATCCTGGGCTGAGGGCTTTGCCATCAAGGAACAGGAGTCCACCTTTGTCCACAGCAGTGGCCTTTCCTGTGGCACCTGCTGTCAGGAGAAGCCATTTGCCAAGTGGAGAATGTTCTATCCCCAAGAATGCCATAGCCAAACACCTGGATGTTTCACCTCAAGGACAGTCACCCTTTGGAAACTTGAGCCTTGAAGGCATAGCATTTGCCACTCTTGGCTACAGTAGCATAAACCACTGCCTGTGCTTTGAGGTGAATGGACTTAGTTCAGGAGCCCTCTGGAAAGTGAGATTTCAGGCAGTTGAGAACCAGGTCCTTCTCTCATCCTATTCTCAGAAGAAAAAACTTTGTGGGCTTGGTTTCTCCATAGTTGTCTTTAAAATTTTAGGGTCAGAGTTTTCATGGTATTGTTATTCTTTCTTCAGTCTCCAGATCTTGTCCTGCGTGTTAGCTGTTCAACATTTTAAATTCTGTTTGATTTTGAGTGGTACTTGCCATTGACAACACCAAAATGTTGATGTTGGTTATAGCTGTGATGACTTTCTTCCTTTTACTTTTTGTATTTTCTGAAAAATATTTTACAGGGTACATATCTTTGTAATCCTATCAAAAATACTCCCCCCCCCCTTTTAGAGAATATAAAAAGCAAGCCAGTCTAGGAACAAAGAATAAAGCTTTCATCCATGTTGATACTGCCTTCCTGTAGCTATCCTACTGAGCAAAATAGAGATAACTATATTTTTTTTTTAAAAAAACAAAACAGCCTTATTATAATATAATT
Organism: Rousettus aegyptiacus; assembly: GCF_014176215.1. NCBI lineage: Eukaryota > Metazoa > Chordata > Mammalia > Chiroptera > Pteropodidae > Rousettus > Rousettus aegyptiacus. The sequence continues at coordinate 76,097,695 of NW_023416295.1, forward strand.
CACATAGCATCCAGTTCATGCATTGAAAGTGTACAAGTCAGTGACATTTAGTATATTCAGAGTTGTGCATCTATGACCACAATCAATTTTAGAACATTTTCATTACCATAAAAGGAAGCCCTGCTCCCTTTAGCTTCCACGACTCCAAACTCCCTGCCCCCAGCCCTAGGCAACCACTAACATAGTGTCTGTCCCTACAGTTTTGCCTATTCTGAACCTTTGTGTAAATGGAATCATATACTATGTGGTCCTTTTTGGCTTAGTTTAAAATGTTTTCAACATTCTGCCACATTATACCATGTATCTGTATTTCCTTTCTTTTTACTGCAGTATAATATAGTCCATCATACGGATATGCCACATTTAATTTATCCATTCATCAGTTGATAGACATTTGAGTTGTTTCATCCTTGGGCTATTATGAACATGTCTATACGCAGCAGTGTTTATGTGGACATATGTTCTCATTTTTCTTGGGTTTATACATAGGAGCAGAATCGCTGGGTTGTATGGTAACTCTGTGCCTAACATAGTTAACTCTTTGTCTATTTTCCAAAGTGGCTGCACCATTTTACATACCCACCAGCAATGTGTGAGGGTTCCGATTTCTCCACACCTTTGCCAACACTTGTTATTGTCTGTCTTTTTGATTCTAGCAATTCTAATGGGTGTGAATGATATCTCATTATGATTTTGATTTATACTTGACAGTTTATACGCTTTCAAAAAAATCACCCTTCCCTTGTTTGAGTCTTGGTTTTGATTCCCACAAACCCTTAAGAAGTTGCTATACCCCTGCTTATAAAGTATCTCGTGTCTGAAGAAAGCTTCTTCCATGAGGCCTTCCACCCCTGATAATGTCTTCCCGGCTTCCTTAACGGCTCTGCAGAGTCTGCCTTTTGGCCTTACAGGCTGAGGCTTGGTTTTGGTGGAACAACGACAGGGTTCTCAGATTAAACACACTCACAGTACTGACATGTAAAAATAGCATGCCGATTTATTAGTGGATGAAGTTTCTCTGTCATAAGACTCCGTCTGGGTATCCATGTGGTTTCTTCCATTTTCTTCCTGTAAGTAGAAATGTAAAAAAAAAAAAAAAAAAAAAAAAAATCCTGGACATTAAAACAGCAAGAGTTAAGTGAATACAGTGTTTTGTGGCATCAGGCTCTGAGAGCCAGACAGATCAGTGTGTACCCCAGAGATGCCGTTTGAGTCTAAAAGGAACCTCCTTTGAGATCAAGACACTAACTAAGATTCCTTCTCCTTTGGGTAACACATTTTGGAGAGATCCACCATATTTGCCTCTGTAGCAACCTTTTTGGTGTTTTCTTAGTTGACCAACCCCTTTTCTGTTTTATGACCTTTTTCTTTAGTTACGTTGATACTAACAACATTGGCTAGCAATGGAGAAGACTTCCTATTTTTTTTTTTAATTCTATCTTTTCTAGCTTTTTGGGTTTCGAACATAACAGCTGTGGGCTTTATATTCTGGCAGAAATCATGGCCTAGGAGCCCAGGGAGTTTTGTAGAGGTCCTGTTTTAGTCTGAGAGGTTTTGATCTAAACGTTTAACCTTAGGACAGTCTTAGTTACTGATTTTCCTACCACTCTTTGGGCATTGTGCTAGATACCTTTTATGTTATGTCTCCTTTAATCTTCAAAACAATCCTATGAGATATAGGTGTCATCATTCCAATTTTATAGGAGAGGGCATGGAGGCTTAGAGAGTCGATGACTTACCCTGAGTTGTGGAACTGGGCTTTATGCTGGTGATTTGCACCAAGCTCCCCCAGACCCCAGAGCCTGCTGATGCCTTCATTTTGAGGCAGTGCCGTATGTCCTACCGTAGGCATTCATTGTGTGCTGGTGACGGGTATGACCAGACTCAGAGGTAAGGAAGAGTCAGGAGAGAAATGGCTGTCTGTGAACAGTGCCGAACCTTAGTTGACCCCCAGAAGGATGTGTCACAGCTTTTCTGCCAGCTGGAGGGGTCAGTGAGTGGATCTTCTTTCATTTTCCTTGTCGCCCAGAAAGAAGTCATTTCTCCAACTTGAGAGGCAAAAAAATGCATGTTTTAGGCCCATTTCTGTTACACATAAATATAATTACCCTTTGGTTTCATGTCTTCATCTGCCTTGAAGGTAATCAAGAAAAGAATTAAAACGTTTTGAAGAGTTGAAAAGTGTGTGTGGGTGTATGTGTGTGTACACATATGTATACACATACATATGTACACAATATATATAGAAGTAAATATATAAAACATGTATAAAAATAATATATATTCTTAAACACAAATTAGTGAACTTCAATGCTTAAAAAATTTTAATTTTATAGTAAGGAAATGTAACAGAACCACCTTAACAAATTTCAAGCATGTAATACAGTATCGTTACTATAGGCAGTGTTGTACAGCAGATTTCTAGAACGTTTTCATCTCGCGTGACTGAAAATTTATGCCCATTGATGAGTAACTTCCTATTTGCCCCTCCTCTTTTAATTTAAATTCTTAAATACGAGCCACTAGAAAGAAAAATTCTCTAAGAGGGTTTAGTATATGTGCAGAAAAGTTGTTATATGCTTTAAATGGCAGATCCTGCCCTCCACCTCCTTTTCCTGCCCTGTAATTTTCCTAGGGTGACTGTGAAGACAGGCAAAGTTGCTATGTTGATAATCTATTTGTTGTTGTCTGTTGCTACAAGTGGATTGTTTAGTGTGAGTGTTAGCACCCACCAAAAATTGTTCCTTGATATTTTCAGCCAGGAAATCTTTTTTCTTTTTTCTGCATGTGTGTTTTTAATGAGTAAACTCATGTGCAAATAATGTCAGTGGTGTTAAAGTGCCCTGAACAAACCATACTCTGACCACATCTACATCTATTTATTTATTTATTTATTTATTTATTTATTTATTTATTTATTATTTTACCTGGTTTTAAATAAAAATTTAAATTCTTGTCCTCTCCTAAGGTGACTAAGGCAGAGAACGTAGGAAAACCAGGTTATCATAGGTGCAATTCTTCCTGTATGTGAAGGGACATGATGGAATCTAATCGTACCCTGCCAGAACAGCCGTGGCATATACAGGGTCTGTTGACAAGTCCTGTCAACTTCCTGAGAGAACAGATGGAAGTTTGGAAAGTGACATATATGGGTTTCTGTATCTCAATGGTCGCTGTTAGGCCTACTTTGAGTAGGTGATTTTGCTGGTCCCAGTTAAGACCAACCTGGCTGACTATCTGCTCTTCCTCAGGCTTCATTTGGTTGTTTGCATTGACAACTCAGGAAAGGTGGTCATGGAGAAACTTCTTTTTTGCCTTTTCCAACTGTAGTGAGGATTCATGGATCAATAAATGTGGAGGGACTTCCCTGAAATATCAGTGAATATAAACCTTATCCTTACTTTGAATTCTCTGTGACCTGCATTTCTGGCTGGAGAATGGTGATCTAGGCATCTGGTTTCTGGTCAGATACATGTTCTGTCAATTTAGTGTGCATTTTGTTTCATATATGAGAAGGTAAAATTGATTTTGAAAATGTCCAGTTTTATTGATCAGCTTTCTATCAGGAGATGCATTTTTTAACACTCGACTCTGATAGGTATTTGTTGATTTAGCACGAGTTATTGAATGTCCACTGACTGTTCCCATCCTTGTGGATCTCAAAAGAGGTGGGCGATAACATAATTGCAGAGAGAAGTAAGAGCTATAAAGGAAATCAGCCAAGGTGTGACAGAGAAGTTAAGAAGGGATCCTCTGAAGTTGGAGGTAAGGTCTCAGAACTGATATTTCTAGACAGAGGGTTTGGTGCAAAGGCCCAAATCAGCTTGGTGCGTTTGAGGGTCAGAAAAGTAGGTGGTGCCTGTGGTTGGATTTTTTAACACCCGACTCTGATAGGTATTTGTTGATTTAGCACGAGTGAGAGGCAAAGAAATGAAACCTGGAGGCGACAGAGCTTTGGGACTCTTGGGAGGAATGTTGATTATAAGAGCAGTGGGAAGCCATGGGCAAGTTATTAAGCTAGGGGGTAAATGATCTCATTACATAATTTACATCACAGAGCTCAGATGGTTTGTCATGAGGGGATTCTGCCATTGTAAATGTATGAGATTCTTTGTTTATTTTTATTCATTTCACTGATTACAATTGTGGCACCGATTTGTAGAACAAATGCATTTAGATTAATAGAAATTTTAAAGTGAAAGTTTTCCCTTATTTGTACTTACCTTCATCCTTTCCTCTCTCCACCATTAAAGATAACCACAATCAACAATTTGGTGTATGTGCTTCTAGAATATTTTCTATGTAAATGAAATAGAATACACACCCATATGCTTTATACACACACATATTAGGCATAAATGAAAATAGGATCTTTTTGAAATCTGCTTCTTTATCCTAACATAAAACCAAGGACATTTTAAAATCTCCTGCCTGTATATCTAACCCATTCTTTTTAAGGGCCTCATGGAGTTCTGCTGTAAGCTATATAATTTATTTTGCATTCTCCTATTAGGAAATCTGAGTTGTTCCAGCTTTTGCTATTTTAAGTTGCGATGCAATTTACTGCTCATGCATGAATATATGTATACCTTTTGGTGTATTCCTTTGGACTCTATGTTTGAAATATGGGGTACTTTTTTCCTTTAATAAGAGACAACTAAACCGTTGAGTTTAAAAATCCACTTGTGCATTCTAGCCCTATCTGTATTCTGAATGAAAGTGAAAGCTGGTTTGTGGGAAGGAGCGTGCCTTATATGGGAGACCTGTCAGTCCCTGAGCATGGCAGGGCTGTCGTTTGTCACTGATCTGTAATCTGGGTTGTTCATGAGGTGGCCATTGTTATTGGAAATGCTGCCAGCCACAAATGCAGACAAGAATGAGGAACATATGCAGGGAATGGTAAGCTCACCTAGTTTATATGCACATCAAGCCGGCATTATTCCCCCAGCACCCTTCACTATGCGGGCACAGCTGCAGGTCTGTGTGAGGTTGCTTTCCTGAATATCATGAGTAACTAACGCCAGGGACAGGCTTACAAACAATAGACTACACAAAGCTGGGTCTGCCCTTTGCATAGTTAACTGCGGTTCTTCATTTTCAGAAATCTGATTGTTGGAGGAAGTGGCAAGCATATTCAAGATCAAATATACATTTCCTTATTATCAAATCTACATTTTGCAAATATCACATTCTATTAAAAGCACAGGAGCTTAGGGAGGAGGATTTGGCTGATGAAAGGTCTTGGGAGCGGGTAATGACTTTCTGTATGTGTCGTTATACCCAATCCCTGTGATGATCCAAGAAGACTGGCCTGACTGAGATGTTCGGGGAGGAACTGCATAGCACTTGGTGCTTGTTGCCTTCTGTTTGGTCATGAGACACGGGTCCACCCTACTTCATTAGGGTTGGCCTCTGTTGACACTGCTTCTTTCTGCCCATTCACCAGCAGGGAGGTGGGCACCTGCATGAAAAACTGTATGGGGATAAATTTAGGATATTAGCCAAAGCACACATTTCAAGGGCCTATTAAAAGTGGAATTTTAATGGCAAAGCAGAACAAATGTAAATACCCTTTTCTCTCTTCTCTACATCAAAACCTCTCTACATATTTAAGCTGATAAATGGAGCCCAGGCCAGAAAGAATCAAAGCATAGTTGAGGAAATGTAGAAAAGTATATAAATCAGTTTCTCTCTGGACCCTCAGCTTTATAATTTTTGATCGGCCCATTTCAAAGGAAGGGTGCTGTGTATATGTGTATGGGAAATTTTATTGTGGGAGAAAATACATTCGTACATTAGCTACTTTCCAGAAATAATTACTTTGATTTATTCTCCCTTCATTCCCACAGGGGAGCTGAGGTTATTAGATTCAGACCAGAGAAGGCATACGTTATTGAGTTCAAGCAAAAGCCTTAAAGTAGTAATTCAGGTTTTTTCTTCTTCTAAAATAAAAATGATTTGGGTAGATTTATTGAGGAAGACTTTTTTTTTTTTTTTTAATTTCGCTGGGGCCCATTTCATGTTGGGAAGTCAATATTTTTTTTTTCTAATTACCTCTTAGGGAGTAGAATCAGGAGCACTTACTGTGAAGGATGAGCCGTTTCTTGAACATTTGAAGAAATAGGGGTATTTGTAGAATGAACTTCAAGAGGAGAGAGCAGGTGCTGCCCCTCCCATCCCACACATCTCTCTTACTTTTGGTTGGGGACCAGCTTTACATTAGTTTGGGATTCATATGGGGCATGGGGCTCCCCAGTCTACATGATTATAATTTTCCTGCGAAGGCCTGTACTGGCCACTAGGTTGGAAGTGGCCTTGGAGCCCCAGTGCCATCTCTTCCCCATTGTAGGAATCTTACTGCATTTCTTTTGTAAACCTGATTGATGGCCCTTCAGCCCTGCTTGGATATGTGTAACTTACCTTTTTCTAATTTTTGAAAACCAATTGTAAGAAAAAAATATTCTAAATGGTGTTTTATGACTTTAAATTAAAATGTAGTCATTATTTTATAATTCCAAAATCTTGAAGTATAAAAGCAGAAATCACCCATCATCACACCACCCAGGGAAAATGGTTAACTTTATTTCTTTTATGTACATGTCCAGGTTTATGGGCTTTTTTACAAAATTGAGTTATGCTATCTGTTTTGTTGCATATCCTACTTTCTTTCCCACTTAACTTCCTAGAGTGAGCATTTCTCCATCATCCAGAAAATCTTGAATTTTTAATTTGCTTTTTAATTAATTTATTTGATTTAATTATCCAATTACTTGATTTTTAAATTGCATTACGGGGCTGTTTTCACTGCTGTGTGTAAAGTAGCATTAGCTCTGATTTTAGAAGGAGCTAACCTCAGGCAGATGATTTGTCTGACGTAGCTGTTGAGTGGATTTTAATTCAGTTCCTCCCTGAGAGACTTCTGATGTGGATAACTGTTTTACTTAAAATATTTTACAAATTTTGGGTAGTTTTATAAAATTGTAGTTGCCATGCTAATGTGTCCTTAAGCGTCCCTTCTCTTTTCTTTCATTAAACAGGAAAGATGCCTTTCTTCCTCCCTGTTGGCTCCAGAAAGTGAATCTTAAATTCAAAAAGTGAAAGTAATTATTTTTTGACTTGTTGTAGGCTGGGCGAATCTAGCTTTGAAATCCTACCCAGAATTGTGGTTGGCGGCACAAGCAGTCTCACCTGGGGCCATCCCTGCAACATGGCCCAAACCATCTCTCCAGCTTTTCCTGTATCCCCTGCAGGAACCCCTGATGAATGAATTGGTCATGTGGTCTAAATGCCTGCAGCATTCCTGCTTTCTTGTTCTCATGCAGTTCTCCTGTTGGCCTCCTCACTCATCGTAACTCACTCCCTAAAAGATGCATCCAATTTAGGAAAGCTTTTCTGGGCTCTGCACACCCCCCAGGTCTTGGAGATGGGTTAGGGGAGATGCCTCGTGCAGTCCGGCCAGGTGCCAGGGGCAGGTTTTACAGCAGTTTGCAAGTGGTGCCTACCCTGCTCCAGGGTGTGTGGCGTAGGGCAGGAGGCATTTCTGTTTCAGTGGGTCCTTCCCCAAATACAGATTTGAAGGTCAAGTTCCTTGGAGTGGTTCCAAACTGTATGCACTGTACTTTTCTCTCAAAGGTTAGCCTCAGAAGCAGACCGCCTATTCCATTGGGTACACCTTCATAAGAACACTTACGGGGTCACAACAAAGTCACCAGGGCCCCACAGTGGAAGAACGAACGAAGTAGTTCCAAATGATCTGCAACTGCTAGGCAGCTGCGGACGTATTATTTATTGCCGTGGTGCTCAGACTGTGGGTGCCCCAGAGCCCCCTGAAGACTTATTAAAGCACATACTGCTAGGCCCACCCCAGAGTCTAGAAGGTTGGAGAGAGGCTGAACATTTGCATTTCTAACGAATTCCCAGATGGTGCTGATGCTGCTAGTCCAGGGACCACACTTTGAGTAGCATTGCTTTAACATATTTAACATATTTGAAGACAGTGGTCCAGTCTTGGCTACACATTAGAATCACTTGATGCTCAGGCCACTCCCCAGGTTAATTACACTTGAATGTCTGAGCACAGGCCCCAAGCAGCAAGCCACCCAGGTGATGCCAGTGAGCAATCAGCTTTGAGAATCACTATTCTGAATTGTAAACCTGATTGATGGCCCTTCAGCCCTGCTTGGATATTTGTAACTTGGATATTTGTAGGGTCAATTTTTAATGCACTTATAAGTTGCTCTGGGAGGTGAAAATTCAGATTCTGGTTCCAGAGGTCTAGGGAGAGACCTGAGAGTCTAATGAGCTCCCTGGTGTGATCAGTGCTGCTGGTCTATGATCCACATTTTAGGCTATGAGTCTCTAAAATATTAGAGTAGAACAGGGTGTCAGTTGACATTCTGAGCTGGATAACTCTTTGCTGTCATGCTGTCTAGAATGTTTAGCAGCTTTGCTGGCCTCTGCCAAGTAGAGGCCATCCACTCAGTTGTGAGAACCAAAAATATCTCCAGACCAGTGCCAGAGGTCTCCCAGGGGTGGTGGTGGGGGTAGATATCTCCACAGGATGAAAAACTGCTGGAGTAACATGACTTACTGAGGCTGGACTTAAGGGCCCATTCCCCTTTCTTCACAGTTTTTCTGTTCGATGGAGCCATTATTCCTTTCAACAGGAGAAAAACCTTTTATCCACACTGATCCTGTGTGCCTGGAAGAGATCAGACAATGACTAGAGTAATTCACATCAAGATGAATTAAATACAACTTCTTCGCCTAAGGCAGAAGAAGATGGCAGGGTGGTGATGAGGCAGTAGGTGCCTGAGAAGTTCGAGGGGTTTAGAGTGGGGCAAAGAAGTGCCCGGATGATTTTCTCTGTAACGGATTTTGGAAGACTTCAATAAGAGCTTTATTTTTAAGTGAAATTTTGCTTGTCCCCATTTCCACTCATCTCTGAGTTTAAAAAAAAAAAAATTGAATGCAACACTTCAGCTCCTTTCTGTTGAATGAAGTTTTTGGCATGTAACCTTTTAACAAGCCCATGAATAATTCTCTTCGTTAACTGGCTGGTGATGTTTTTATTCTGTGATGTCGTAGCAGTTCAGTGATAACGCACACACTCCAGCCCCCACCCACACACACACAGACAAGCTATTAAATCAGTGAAGGGTGCAAATTGCATATCCCTTTTATGGTTTTGAATGGGAAGCCTTTCTTATACAAAATACATGAATAGTTAATAAAATTACTGAGTACACAGACATCAGCCTTTATTCACAAGACCCTAATTCTCTGGTTGAATCACCTCTGGCATTAATGGTGCAGATTGAATGTCCAGTTGTAATTACCCAGGGCCTTATTACATAAGCGCTGGTAGGAGCAGTGTCATTCTTTCCCATCTGTCAGGAAGCCAATGGCCTGGTCATTAGGGGGAGAATTGGCATGGCAGGGGCTGCTCAGAGCCACATGGTGTTTTACTTTCAACATGTATGGAATTCGATCTTTTTTGTTTAAAAAGAGCAGTAGCAGGTTACTTTAATTTAAAATCATTGGGCAGACAAATTAGAGGAAAATGGAGTACTTGCAACAGTAGGGCAAATTGTAACGAGCCTCAGATAAACCAGCAGAATAATTATAGTGGGAATAATAAATGACTTTCCTCTTTATTGCTTCTATAATCATTTGCCCCATGTGGATGGCAACCTGTCCCTGTGAGACTGATTCTGTTGTTGGCAAACTAAAGACCACGGTTGGTAAAGTCTCTGTTAGATCTGAGGCCTCCAACACAGGCACAAGTGGATTATTTGCGAACGTGTTCTCCTTATTTCTGGTTGTGAGACTTTGGGGGCCAAATTATCCAATCCACGTATCCACAAAGCCCTGGCTTGGGGGCACTTCAGACACTGTTTGTTTATGAAACTGACCTGCTTAGGTGAAACTCATTTCCTCTCTTAGGAGCTGGCTTCCCCAAATAAAGGAACACAAATTCAAATGCTTTCCTTCTCACTGATTGAGCCAGCATTTTGTTTTATTTTTGTTTCTCTTCAGGGGAATGTTTATGTCCTTATATGGCAGATCCCATTTCTGCCCTTCATAGGAAACAAACCAGGTCATCAGTCTCAGTGATACATTTGGACAAAGGCCATCGAAGAACAGTGGCTGGTCCTCAGACATCGGGGTGCTCTGGACTCTTCAGTGGAGCTTATAAAGACCCCAGAGTCTGTCCTCACCCTCCTCTAGAAGTTTCTTCCAGATTGGTAGGAGGCCACGGAATGTAAGACATTCTAGGTGCTTCAGACCATGTTTTGAAGAGACAGACACAGAATTGAGATGAGAAGCAGGATGGTGATGGCCAGAGCACGGGCTTCTAGTGACACAGATGAATTAGGCACAGCCCAGCTAGACAGCCTTAAACACACTTCTTCAACCCTTGGAACTTTGGTTCCCTGAACCGCTCAAGAGTCTATAATATCTGTCTTAGGGACAATTGTAGTGAATAAATGGGACAGTATAGGAAGAGTGTCTACCCTGTGCCTGCCACATTGCGAGTGTACAGCAGGTGGAGCTGGCACTCACTGGTCAGAAAGAGCAGCTCTGTGTTATGATGTGTCATCGATGTTGGGATTATTGGTGCACTCTTCTTAAAGTTTGCCCTCTGTGCACAGAGGTTATGGTGACCTTCCTGCGAATTCATCATTGCTTTTTCAAAGCTATTTCCCTGCTATCAGTCCAACACATATTACCCAATTTGGTCCTCTTGTGGGTTGGCCCCAGGTGATGTTCTCTGGGCACCACCAAGAGGAAGTCACATGCTGAAAACAACTTAGAGTAGGGTTTTGCAGTGTTGGTGTGGCTGACATTTTGGACCAGGCAAGTGTTTGTATGGGACTCTCCTGTGCATTGTAGAATGTTTATCAGCATCCCTGGTCTCTACCCACCAGATTCCAGTAGCACTTTCCAAAGTCGTGGCAATAGAAAATGTCTCCAGACATTGTTAAATGTCCCCATGTCCACTGGGGGGCAAAAATCACTCAGACTGAGAACCACTTACTTAGAGTCACTACTGTGCCTTAGAAAAAAGTTCCCAAGCCTCTTGCTTCATGAGATACCTGGAGAGCTTTGTGAAAATAGAGAAAAGCAAACCGACAAACACTACTCACCTACACCCTCCTGCATACAACAGGTACAGAAATCTCAAGGTGGAGCCCAGTCCTCTGAGTTCTTGGAGCCTCTCAGATAGTCCTGATGAGCAGCCAGTTTGGGGATCAAGCAATTTACTGTGGGGTCCCTTTGCTGATGACTCTGGGCGACCTTGCCTGTACAATCTCATTCCGAAGATGAGTTTTCTGTCTGCCTAGAAGTCTGAGGACCAGCCACTGTCCTTCGATGGCCTTTGTCCAAGGGCAATGGGAAAGTGAAGTCAGAGCTGAGGAGGCATTTTGGGCTTCAAGGGATGAGTTCTAGGCCCCATCTCACAGGAAGGCGGGAGTGTGGTCCGAGGTAGTGAGAAGAGTTTGTGTGTTTGGATCGGTTATGTTTTGTGCAATGTCCAGATAGCACACTTAATTTTTTTTGTGTGTGCCACGTACCATAAGCTCTGTATGTGAATTAACTCACAACAAACCTATCATACACAGAGGACAAAATTGTGTTAAAGGGTAAATAGCTCTCCTGAGGTCATACCTTGTTACCCAGCTCTGATGCCACAGTGTAGCCAGACACTGATTCCAGAGCCCACAGTGTGAAAACCACTCTGTACCATCTCTTTTCATAGAGAGAATGAAGACTCAACCAGAGCTTTCAGTGTGGTTGCCAATAGTAAGGACATTGTAACAGACTTACAGACATTGGGTATGATCGTCCCTTATCAAGCTGCTCGCATCCTTAATTAACTGACAGATCAGCCATTGGTTTGATTCTCTATATGGGGGAATGTGTGGTTAGAGTGACAGGTTGTCTTATTAAAATGGTTTTTCCCTACCTTGCTTCTCTAGGAGGTAGTACATTAGTTAGATATATCATAATAAGGATTTTTCCTCTGTCCTCACTTCCCCGCCCCCACCCCCAGCTCTCCTTTACATTGGCATGAGAGTTTGGTTTCCAGTTGAATATGTCGAGGGAGGAACTGGTAATGTGAACTGTCTTTGTCTCTATTTTGTGCCCCAGACATGTTCCATGTACGTAGCTGTCCACATCTGCCTCCCTCCCTGTATTCACCCCTTCATTCTGCAGACCTTTCTGTGTTTCAAAGATTGCTCACATCGCTCTCCTTTTTGCTTTCCTGATTGAGCTTTTTCAGATTCTCCCCTCCGTTCTGGACACTACCGGCCACTGGAAGGACTACTGGCCAGCCTTCCTGTGTTCATCTGGCCACAGGAAGTTCATGTATCTTTCTCCTCCAAACTCACCAGTGCTTCCTAATCCACACCAAGATACAGCTGTGTTCTCAGTGCTAATTTGAGCCAGGCACAAACCTCAGCACCGACTCATGCAAGCCTCCTTTTGTGGACTGTACCAGATTTTAAAGACTGCTCCCAAAAGGAAAGGGAAAGCTATGGATTTCAGAGGCAAAATATGTAATTTGAAGGAAGGAAGTCTCACTTGCTTTGCCCCTCTCATTCCATTTGTTTGGCTTGGTTTATTCATAGCCTTGCTTTTAGATCTGAGAGTTTCTTAAAGAATAATAGAGAATTATAAGCCCCTATAACAGTTGTGCCAAAACTGCTACTTTTCGTTGGGCATCTGAGTCTTGGAGAATGGCCCAATTCTGGGGGCCCGCGGCAGATTTAATCTGCAAAACAAGGAGAATGTCAAAGCTCCTGTCCTGGATCTGTATTTGGTTTGTTCACATGGATGTTTGTGGTCAAATTCTGAGGTTATCTTCAAGCTCTCTTACTTTCTCTTTATTTTGACAATACATTATGACTGTTCCTCCTTTAAGTTCTTCCTGGCAGTCCCTCCTGCCTCCATTTTGGCAAAGACTCCAAGAGCCATCTCTGGAAGCAGGCTTGAGAGAGAGGAGAGAGTTATTGGAAAAGCCAATAAAGGTGTGGTACTGTGGCCACTGCTGTAGTGGAGGTCCAATTCTGCCCCTGCCTGTGCTAGTGTACACCAAGCTTCCCTGATGGATGCTGAGCTGGGACTAGTGAGAGCACGGAACCGTCCAGCCAGGTAGCAACTGCAATCTGAGCTGGCCGAGGGGACGTGGTATGGCTTCAGAGGCATCTACTACACCTGCTTGTCCACTGCAGTCTTTCAGATAACCCCCAGTAATTAATAAGTATATCTTACCTGTGTTTACTCTGAGATGTCCTTGTATTTATTTAGCACTACAAGTTACATGTAGGTTCCTTAATTTCTCCATTCCTGAAATGGGCAGGATGATAATGGATGTGTCAACACTAGCATTTATCTCTTGAGATGGTTTGATTGACGTTTTTAGCTTTCGCTGTTGATTTCAGGACCAAATCAATATCTCTATATAGGCAGATCTATATTTTATAGGGAAACCTTAGCATTTTGTGGATCTAATAAGAGATATCACTGTAATTTAAAGTTCTAGAATTTTCAGGAACCTAGGTCCTCTAGGTGAAGGCTTTTAGGATTAATCATTAATGTGCATTTCTCAAGTTGTAATATAGTGAGGCTACAGTGTGTTGATACTCTTCAAATAACTTAAAATCATTGTTCTGTTTAGAAAGCTAGTTGCTCAACTCAGTGGATGAATACCATTTTCTTTTAAAATGCTCTTTCTGTATTCTCTTTTTCTATCTTACTCTGGGAAATGTCAACTCTTTAAAATAGTAGAGTGTGTAGGTCACAGAAAAGTTGTGAAAATAAGTAAGATCCAGTCAAAAATCTGGTAAACCTTTCTCTTGTCGGACACCTCTGTAGTAATATATGAAAAGAAGCCCGTGATTTGTACATTGCTCAGTGAGAAACATATTTTTTTTTCTCCCAACTTTCCAGTAGGTAAATAATACCTACTCTTCAGTTCTTATATTTTGGTTATATGCAAATAAATCTGAGCCTCAAGCCCATTGATTTAAAACAAAAATCTTGAATGAGCCAGAATACCCATTGCTACATTTAGACTAGAATTTTCATCTTGGGACCTTGGCGATTAAGTCGAAGTTACTAATTTTCAGTGTGGAGAAACTGAGATCTAGAGAGGCGTTACTGTTTTCCTGTTCTTCCTTAACTAATGCCAAGGACAGATCTAGAACGCAGGACTCCTGAGTCCCACCCCAACTTAGTGACTCCAACAACACTGCTGCTTAAGTTAGCATATGAGTCAGTGCATGAAACTAACTGTGTACAAAAATTGCATGTGAAATTTGACAGAGCACTCATAAAGAAAATTCCAACTTGTCTGTGTTTTGGATTTGAGTCCCAACTCAGCTCCTGGGTAGATCATGGTGTTTTCCAAGGCCTTCCCTAGCTCTCTCCTACTCTGAAGCACCTCCCTCATGCCTTCTAACTTGTCAGATGGCAGCACTGATGAGAAGTCCACAAGAAGTCTGTGAGTGTTCTGTGTACGTCACAAACCCTTACCCACATGCCAAGGGGTATTTGCCCCAGAGAAATCACACCCCTAGGACTTGGCCCCAAGATGGTGCTTCAGATGGGCATGGCTAGATAATGCATTTTACCAGAAGTCCCATTTATGGAAGAAAATGCAATAGGATTAAATTAGAAATGTTATCTCTGGCAACTTACATATGCTCCATATCTTTTTAAATGACATGTGGCATTTTATCTATTATCTTGTTTATCTTCACACTAATTTTGGAAGCTAAGTAATATGTTTGTCATTCCCATTTTATTTATAAGTAAACAGTCTTGGAAAAGGAGACATGAACAGTTGAGCTCTGGTGGAAGCTTACTATTTTGCTCCAGCAACAGGGTTTTAATCCACCAAAAAACACACTGTACACAATTCTGCCTCCTTACCATGTAGGAAGTACAGTAGATGCTCAGTTGAAACCTTATTAGTCTGTGCCATCAAGTTTGAGACTTGATAGAGACCAGCATTTGATGTTGTATGAGGATACAATAGAAGGAAATGTTAAAAGTAATGTAGCTGGAGAAGGCATTTTTAGAAATTTTCTTTCCATTATAAAAGTACAACATTCAGAAATGTAGAAGGGAAGAAAGATCATCTAACCACGGTTTATTTTGTGCATTTCCTGCCAAAAATGTTTCCCTGGGTTTAGATTTGTTTTTACATATTTCTAATCTGCATGCATACAATTTTATATCTTGCTTTTTCATTCAGTATTTTATCTATTGGATACCATTACATTATTGACAAAAGCAATTTTAAGTGGCACCTAATAGTCTACTGAATTGATATATCTTAGTTACTTAAACACTTCTTTTGTGGCACATTTAACTTCCCCACTTTTAAATATAATTAATGCTGCTGTGAACATTCTTCTGCAAGCAGCTTTATCTTTGGGGATAGAGTCCCAGAAGTGGATCAAAGTGAATGAACAATTTAAGCCAATTATTTTAAATACTGTAATCAAGTGGGTTAGAAACACTAGAGAATAGGTTACCAAGGAAATGATAGAGTATTTTTGTAGGGATGAAAAGCAAGAAAAGATTCAATTAACCCAGTCATGCCGATAAAAGAGTGTGTCCTGAAGCAGGGCTTTTCATTTCCCACGGAGACAGACCGTGAGTTGGTACCTGATGCCTCCAGCACAGGGCTGGGAGTTCCAGAGATCGCAGGAGGCTTTTGTTCTTGTACATTTTTCTTGATGCAGTAAGAATACTCATTCAAGAAGTGGTTTTCTGTACATATCTATGACGTTTGGATAGCCTGATTTTCTGGATGGAGTAAAACCGGGTGATTCCTCTTTTTCATAAAAAAGCTGCCATCAGACAGGTGTTCCACAATGGTCCTCAAACAGGCAACTTCCTGCTCCGGTTCCAGGTCCTGCTTTTTTGAGACAGCCTTTTGCTGCCACTGCCATAAGGTGTTTTTCTCTTTCAAGAACCTTGTACCAGTCGTTCCTCCATCAAGAGGTGGCATCTTCCCCCCTCCTGTTTCATCTTAGTAGGCTAACTGCTGGCTTATAACCAACAGAGTGCTGTGGAAGGATGCCGCATGATTCTAAGGGCTGGCAGCTTCTGCCTGACTTTCAGGAAATACTCGCTCTGGGGAAAGACAGTCATCAGGTAGGAAGCCTGACTACACCAAGGCAAACTGGTTAACCAGTGTGGTCCACAGTCCCAGCGGAGCTTGACTTTCTAGCCATACCTGCTATGAGATGAATCATCTCTGTTTTCAGTCCTAGTTATCAATAATCTTGGATTCAGATTCCAGGGGAAGAATATATGATCAGCCCAAGCTTGGGTCAGGTGCATTGGTTCAAGGCTGGATGCAGTGACTGTCAATTCTTTCCTTGAGGAAAGTGAGGCCTGAAAGGAGAATTGAGGTCCATTACCAGTGATAGAAAGAGTGAATACAAATCATGCCCAGCATATATTCACAACAGATATTGCCTGCATCAGCTGTTGGAAGTGCAAATCTAATCATCTTACTCCATCATTTTCAAAGCTGTCAGGGGCTCTGCAGGGTTTTCATAAGCAAGCTTATACAACTTAGCACGTGAGGCTCTTCAGGGTTGGACCTTGCATACCTCTCTACCAGCTTCTCTGCCAGGATCCCTCATGGAAACTTCACTCCAGCCTAATGGAGGCATTTCTGTTTTCTTAAAATGTTCTCGTACACTCTCAAGGCTTTAAATACAATCCGTGTTCCAATGACTCCTAATTTATAAACCCACTTGAACTTTTCTCTGAAACTAAAATCCTGTCTCCAACTGCCTTCTCAACACCTCAACTTGGATGCGTAACAGACATCCCCCATTTAGAATGTCCAAAACTGAACTCCTGATGCACCCCACCCCTGCTCCCTCCCACCCCCTACTATCCCCCCAAAAAGCCCTGCTTCTCCTGCAGTCTTCCCAGTCTCAGGAAATGGCAACTTCACTTTTCTCAGGTCAAAAACCTTAAATAATGTTCGTTTCTTATTTGTTTCAATTATATAAGAGCAAAACTTGTCAGCTGAACCTTCAGAATATATCCGTAAACACTTGAAATCAGAGTGTACCCTTCAGTGCTACTGTCCTGATCCCAGACACCGTCACCTGTGACTTTCTCACCTGTGTATTGCAGCAGCCTCCTAACTGCTCTCCCTGTTTTGGCCTTTGCCAAGCATCAGCATTCTTGTTATCATGTGTCGCATCATGTCATTCCCATCAAGTCAGGTCCGCTAATGGCTTCCCATCTTTGCAGATGCCTGAGTCCTTACAGTGGTTGTAGGACTTTGCATGACCCTCACTCCTGACTTCACTTCCATTATTTTCTTCCTTCCTCACTCCTCTTTTGCTCCCAGGCTGCCTTGTCAAGCCAAACGGACTTCTGCCTCAAAGCCTTTCTCCTCCTTTGGCCTGGAGGCTTTTTACCCCATGCGTCTGCATGACTTGCTCCATAGAACCAAGCCTGGCACAAAGTAGGTTTGCAGTGAACCTGTGCTGAATGAACGAATTTTGATAGGCCCTTTGGACATACTTTCTCTTTCCTCGGGACAAACTCTTCACTCATCCTTGGACCAAGCTTATTTCTTTGGCTTCTTTCAAAGTCAACTAAAATCTCAACTTTTCCAGACAATTCCTGTGTTATTTAAATACACCCTTTTCTCTGAGGAAAAGGACTGTCTTATTTGTTATTGTATCCAGGGAATAGACCTTTTTTTGGCATCTGGTAGACCCTCTGTAAGCATTTTCCCCAGTCTCAACATCAGTGTACTATTTGTTGAGTGTAGGTGGTACATGCACATTGTTTAAAAAGATACAAGAAGTGTGATAGAGCATATAGGGAAAAGCAAGCTTCTGTTCCCCGTGTATTTTCTGCAGGGGCTGGTATCTTTTCGTGTATCTGTCTGGATATATTCTATGCATAGACAAGCAGTTATGTATTCAGTAAATATTTAAGAAAAAAATGAAATCGATGCACATATAATTGACCTGACATTGAAAATACTTAAATGGTTCACTTTGAATAACAAGTTTGCTAAAATAGTTAGATTTCTGAGTATTCTTATTCTCCTGATAAACAGGTTTACCCTGAAAGTCCTTTCTTAAATCTTTCTAAAACCTACTAGTCCACTTCTTCACTTCACTAGATCAAATATAGTGAATAAAAGCAAATCTTCCTTGGATCTCACGGGAACTGGTAGAAAGTAGCCCTCTCTCCCACCTGCACATCTCCTGCCCTGTGTTAGCATAATCCCTCTCTGGGCTCATTGTCATTTACTCTCATCCTTGTCTCCTCGCTTTCACCAGAGTCTCTCTGTGGTCTGTTCTCAACAGAGCAGCCAGAGTGATCCTGTTTAAATGTGAGTCGTTTCTCTGCTTAACCCTTTGTTGGTTTCCTACCCTACTTAGAGGAAAAGCCCAAGTCCTTGGTTTGACCTTTAGGCCCTGGATGGCCGCCATCCAGCGTTCCAGCTTTGCTGGTCTCATCGCTGTTCACTGAGTACGCTGGCTTCCCTCCCGCATAGGAGCCTCTGTACTGTTTCTGCTGCCTAGAGTGCTCTTCCCCAGGTAGCTGTGCAGCTCACTCTCCCACCTTAGGGATTTTTGGTCAGCTGTCCCTTCATTATGGAGAAGTGTGACTACTCTATATAAAATAATATTTGCACTATCGTTCCCCTCTATTTTGCTTTATTTCTGTATGTATAATGTGCTTACTGTCTGTCTCTCCTCATGTAAGCTCCATGAAAGCAGGCAATTGTCCACTTTCTTGTCCACTGCTGAATCCTTGCACCAGAACACAATGGTGTCAATCAGTATTTGTTGACTGATCAAAAGAGTTAGGGACATGAGTCTCAGCATGCATTACCCTTGCAGTGTGTACTAGCAGTAGAAGTACCGCGTGGGGTTTGGTAATCTTGAGATGGGGTGTTCCCTGTGTGTTTCTTTCCTTCCGTCTCCCTATACCCCAGAAACAGCATTGTGAGGCCCGGGAGCCCAGGCTAAGGTCATACTTCTTCGGCTAAGCTCCCCGTATCTGGATGTCTGGATGTCTGGACATTCCTCCTCAAGATTAGTAAGTCCCAAAGTAGACTCGCTGCCAGCCTGGCGCCATTAGCTCTTGCATGTGCCACCACCTCTTTCCTTTTGGCCTGTCTCCAAATCGAGGTTGTCCTTGCATTCTTCTCTGCTGTCCACACCTAGTCGGTTACCAGGTTCTGTCAATTCTGTCTTCTCAGGGTCTTTTTCTATTGATCCTTCTCAGCTGAGGCAGCTTCTGTGTAGGGAGTCATCACTTTGTTTTCTTGGCTGCTGGCATGTCCCCCAGCTGATTCCTCTGCCTCTAGTTTGTTTCCCTTCAGCCCTGCCAAACCCCATCCACAGTCAGAGGGTCAGTGTGAAGCCCAGATCACGTCATGGGCCTTCCTTGCTCAAAGTCTTTTGACAGCTTCCTGTCACCACTGCAGGTTTCCTCAAGCTTAGACATGAGTGTTCCAACTTGATTTTTGCCATATCAGGGTGGCATCTGTGCTGTTTTTTACTTAATAAGTATTTAAATATGATAATACTTTTTTACCTAGGCAATAAACCCTTGCAGGCATGGAGTGATAATCATGTTTTGTTTTGTTTTTTTTCCTAATGTACATTAAAACACATAACTATTAAATACAACACACTGGTTGGTTCGCATACCATCTATGTGTATCATGGGTGTTGTGCCTGTCATCTCAAGGGGACTTCCAGGACGCAGGGCCCTTCTCCATGTGGCACTTGCATTGCTGAGCGGTCAGGCCAAATATTCCAAGAACAGCATCTCCACTTTGAATTTCTGCCTCACAGTGCTGTGTCTTCACACTTTTGCTCATAAAGCTCCCCCTGCCCTTCAAAGGGGTGCCCTTCAAAGCCTTCTAGTTTCTCTGCTTGATGATTCCTGCCCATTCTTCCAGACCCAGTTTAAAAGTCATACTGCAGAGCCATCCTTTCTTCCAGTCCTGTCCCCAGGTTGCATTTCATCACTCTAACCCCTTCATTTTGTTCCTTGTCCATTGTCTGTTTTCACATTAATAAATAAGGACTGCCCTGTATGATTTTCTATCCTAGACTTGGCATGTAGACCTTAAAATGTGAGTGACTGAAGTTCAAATCCCCTTCTAAAATACAGTTACCACTGGTGGAGCAGTAGCTGTGGCTGGAATTGGTTGATCTCCTGTAAGAACAAGAATGAGACTCACCATGTAAACCTGGGAAATTGCGGGGGGGGGGGGGTTACTGAAGGGAAGGAAACGATGCACTGATTGTTGGAAGGCACCCAAAGCATGAGACTCTGTGCAGAGTTTCCTAGGGCAGACCCTGCTGGCCCACACTAATTTACCTGATCTTGATGAGTCGTTCTGTCTGTCTGTCTGTTGGTCTCTCTCCCTCCCTCCTTCCCTCCTGCCACTCCTTCTCTCTATTTCTCCCCTCCCATTCTCTTTCCCTGGCCCCTCCTTCCCCACACATTTTGGAGAGTCTGTTTTCAACCCAGCCTTTAGGGCGGCACTGTCTGATGTGATAACCACCCATGGCCATTCGAATTTTAATTGTAGGTAATTAAAATTTCATTTTTTTCAGTTACTCTAGCCGCACTGGAAGTGCTCAGTAGCTGCAAATGGCTAGCGACTACTATGGAGAGTACGGAGTAGAACACTTTTATTATCATAGAAAATTCTATTGTACTGTACTGCCCTAAAATCTAATTCTTTAATGTCTCTTATGTTGACTTTTGTTCCTCAAGTGGAAGCCAAGAAATAAGCCCTATCTAAATGAGATTTCACTTGTGTGGATTTAGTCACATTGCATAGTATTACAGATATAAGCAAAAAGCCATTTGTTGAGTGAGGAGAGGATTTAAATGGTTACATGTTGAGGAGATGGATGATCTTCCCATGGGCAGGGTATGGACCACTTGCCCAGCGAGTTCTGTTCTGAGTGACCAACCCTGGTCCAAGCTACCCTACCCCTGCTACAACCTGTTCACAGCTTAGCAGGTAGATGGGGTAGAGAAGAGAGATGGGGTCTAGAGCCTATGAAAGTCAAAGGAGGGAGCTAAGATGAGTATGAACAGAAAGAGGAGAGGAGGGAACTCCTGCAGTAAGAGGGGTGTGTGTTGGTAGAAATGGAGAGAGGAAGGCTGAGAGTCTTGAAAAACAAAGGTGACTATTTGACATAGCCATTATAGAGAATGAGAAATGGCTCATAAACATTTTTTGCTCAGTTTCGCCTTCC
The DNA here is from genome assembly GCF_014176215.1 of Rousettus aegyptiacus. Taxonomy (NCBI): domain Eukaryota; kingdom Metazoa; phylum Chordata; class Mammalia; order Chiroptera; family Pteropodidae; genus Rousettus; species Rousettus aegyptiacus. Next base: position 76,118,997 of record NW_023416295.1, read on the forward strand.
CTTTTACCCTGTCTCCAAACTGATTTTGTTTGTTGTTTTATTTAAAATGGTGGAATACATAGAGAGAAATAGGTGCTAGCTAGACTAAAACAGCATTAGAAATCGTGCACCCATAAGTGCTGTGTGTACTCACTATATTGCATTTGAACAGTGTTCCAGATTACAAGTGCTTTGGAGACTAGGGTGAAAGATGATAAAACATTTACGCTTCAAGCTGTAGATTGAATTGGTTAATTGCCAGGGCTACTACTGTGCTTTAGATCTTTTATAAATTAGGGGATGATTAGAAGAAGCTTTTCTTTGGAAAATAAGTTAGAATTGGAATAATAAGACTCAGGCTTTATTAATGTGAACCACAGGCCTTTAAACCAACAATTGATAAGGGACCAAACTTTCAGTCTTATATCATTTTGGTTGTGAGAGTACCTGTCAAAGGTTTTGCCCCTGTAATTTTAGAGGTGAAAATTAATGCTTATTGCAAGGCTATTCATAGATTTATAATGTTTATACACAATTGGCAATTTACAGTCTATAGCAGAATGGAAAAGAAGGTGCTGGTGGCTTTAACCAGTCTTTCAGAAATTAAGTGTCTGTGGCAAGACTAGTACAGACTCAAGTTTGAGTGTACATCAGAATCACCCGAAGGGCTTCTTAAAACGGTATAACACAGATCGTTGGGCCCCTCCCAGAACGTCCGATTCACTTGGTCTGGGGCTGGACTCCAGAGTTTTGGTGTTTTAATGAGTTCCCAGGTGATGCTGATGCTGCTGATCTGTGGACCACGCTTTGATGACCACTGGTCATGTGGAAATTTAAATTCAGCTTCAGTCTGGGTTGATTGGGGGATCATATTGCAGGGGCTGATCGTTTATTTGCCTCTTTCTGACTCCCTCTCTGGGGTTTGGGCAGGAGAGAGGAAGAGTCTGCGTTCATTCTGATGACTGGGCTTCTCAGTGCTGTCAGGTCTGTGGGCACACTGCCCTTTTTACTTGCCAGACCGGCCTCTGCAGGTGAAGGCCACAGTGTGCTGATGGAGCAGTTACCCTCGTTGCTCCCCCTTCCCCCAAACCAGGAATCAGCATGCACTTGCAGATTCAGAAGCAGCCGTGTTTGCTCCTGATCCAGATCTCTGCTTCACAAGCGTGAGGATGTGACATGGATGTTCAGAGCCTTCCAGACCCGCATGGTTTACTGGGACTTGCCACTGGGAGGGAGTTAGAGGACCTGGGTTCTGTTTCTGGGCAGACTTCAGACTCCTTGTGTGACCTTGGGCAATCCTCTTAGTCCTTGACTCCCCCGTTTTGACTCCTTGTGTTGATGAAACATACTTCTCCCATTCCCAACCCATAAAATAGCAGGAAAACAAAAACCCTGGTCTAGGGAGTGGCCCCCAGGGGATTTCTGAGCTGATGTGCAGAACTCGAAGTGCCTGAGGAAAAAGCTGCTGTGTAAACACAATATATTATTAATAAAATATTTTTAAAAATAGCATCACACCTTCCACTGATAATAACTGCTTCGGTTGTGGGAGCTGATCTGACACACAGGCTCCCAGCAGTGGGGAAGGAAGGGTGACGGTGGCTTTTGAATTTGAAACACATCTAAAAGAGGTTGAAAATAGAGTTTTAAAACATTTTTTGGGTATATTTATAGGTATATTTGTGAAGAAAATGTGATGGCAGTTCTGTAAAATTCAATTGCAACTAACCAGATCATCAATTTCTTTTGATTTTCATTATACTTCAAAGTTGTTTTACGATGTGGGCTATTCCATAGGCATTTTGGCTGAAATTTCAGGAGTGTCTTTCCTCCTCCTATCCCTGTTGGTAAGTGGAATCATACAAATGAGCTGGGGATTAATCAGTTAATGTTTATGTACACTCTACAGATGCATATGGAGCTATGTGCTGTGGTAGACACTGAGATATAAAAGTATTGTTCTTGCCCATTAAGGATTTGTGGTGTAGTTTTGATTAAAGATACATAAGCAAGATATTATGTACAGAGACCATTGTATTCTTAATACTCGTCTCAAGTATTGTTAACAAAACTCAAATCTGCTTTTCATGCATTATAGAGGTATGCCCGTGGTGATCTGGAGAGAGAGAGAGTCCTGTAGTCCTACCGTTCCCTGTCAGGAAGAAGCTCAGACATTCGTTCCTCATCCCCTCAAGGAGTGTAGAGATGGAGTCTTCTTGAGAATGTTGTGAAAAATGGTCTGTAGAAGGTCTAGCACCCAAGTGGTGGCTGCCCTACCCGTCTCAGAAGGAGAAAACTGCTGTGTACGCAGATACGCTACGAGTCTCCTAGGGTCCATTAGACATCATGGCTTCCTCATCAGCTGGGATGACCATTCCCTCCTTGCCTTCCATCTAGAGAGGTGTGGGTTTTTAGCCCATAGTGGAAGCTCCCGAAGGACAAGGCCACACCTGGCTCTGGACAGGTACTCTAGGCCCTTGCACATGTGGGGACTTGCCTGGGAGCTTTTAAACAAATACAGATGCCTTGGTTCACCCCCAGAGGTTCTGATGAAGTTGAATTGGAGCAGTCTCTGGGCAGATATTCAAAAAATCTGGTGAGTGCAATGTGCCATCGGGGTTGGGAAGCACTGAGTTGGTGGTTGAATTTATATGAAAGGGTGAATCAGAGAGCCTCTGCTAGTCAGGAGTTTTTTGAATGGAGGGAAAACAAAACACATCACAAATCTTATCTTGGAGGTTTATCCTGACTTTCAGTTCTTTTCCTAAATGTGACCTGTCACAGTCCCATTTGCTCACAGGTAGAAGTGGCCACTTCAGGTGTTGGACGCAGCTGGCCCATAGCCATCTTCTCCGTGGGCATGGGTGGGGCTCAGAGGCCGGTTGCTTTGGGAGCATTGATCCATCAAGCCCTGCGAGAGCCTGGTCTTGCCCCAGGATCTTGTCACGAAAGGGCCTCCTGTAGGCACACCTCATTCCTGTATGACTCCCCTCTCCACTGTAGCCCCCCTTACCCTGGTCATTCTGCTAGGACTGTGCTGAGCAGCCCCAAGCCTAATGGGTCACATTAGTGCCCTTCACTCCTGCTGCTGTGTCGCTGTGTACTTTATGCCTGCATTATTTTCTCTCCCCCTTGAGTGTATGTTCCCTCCCACCCCAGCTGGTTACAAGGATATGTGGCACCCATGGCAGGTCACCATTTGGTTTATAGGGCTAGGTTTTTCTGTTGCTCAAACCTGAACCAAGACCCCCAGCCCATTCATGACTTTTCCTACATCTCTGTTCTTTCGTATTTCACCCCAGCTGGCAATGATGTCTTCTTTCTGTCTGTGTAAAACCTACAACTAGAGTGTGGCTTAGAACCCTACCGAGTGGGCTCCCAGCATCTGGTTCACCTGGCGATTTCTGACTTCTAGGTTTAGGGGAACACGTCTAGCCACAGGTTTGTTAGGATTCTAAGTAGGTGCCACTTTAATGTTATTTGGGGTGTTCTTTTAGTCCAGAGAAGGAAATTCAAGATGGATAATGAAAAACAATTTTATTTGAAAGTGAGGGAAGGGGCCTGAGGAGGGTGTCAGATGCTGGAGGCATTAGGTTGGGACAGGAGTGATCTAGAGCTAACTGTAGTCCTTGTGTTTTTGATGTCTGTTCTTTCTCTCTCCATTTTCATTTAATATTTTGACCCTTGTAGTACTACCATCATTTTCTCATGTTGACTTTCATTTTCAATCTTTCTTTCTCCTATGAGTTGTTGTGTCTGGGTTGCCAGAGACAGCCCTTATATCCCGGGTACCATAGACCTCCTTTTATGTCACACCCCTGGGTCGGTACCCTTGGCTTCGCCCTTGGCCTCATCCCTGATTTTCTCCAGCCCTTTCCTTTGCTGGGTGTCTTGGTTGACCTCAACTTATCTCCCTTCATTTCTTTTTCAAGAATTGCTCCATCTTGCCATAAATATGTTTGCTGTCTTCTGTCATTACCAAAGTATTCCTCCTTTTTATCTTTGGGAAAACCCAAAGATGTCTTCTCACCAGAAAGAGACATCCAGGATGGACTTTTCTTTTCCATTGTTTAAGCCAACATTCATGGGTTACTCTGTGCATTCTCTCTTTCATTGTCAGGTAGAAATATTATTCCCATTTGACAGGTGAGAAAATAGAGACTGAAAGAAGTTAAGTAGCTTGTCCAAGATAAACATTTAAATGATAGGGTTGTATTATGCTAGAGCCTTCTCTCTTTGCTATTAAACTGTACTGTACAGCTACAGGAAGAGTGAAATATCATGTTACACGCTGGGGGAATGTATTTCACAGCCTCGGAGACCCTTCCATGCCAGCATTCATGTGAAGCTGTGAGATTATGTAGGGCGGTGAGCCCCTTTCCCCTGGGGTTGATTTTGGTGATAAAATTCTGAACTATATTCTTCTAGTATCAATTCTGAGACTTTGGGTGGTCACATTGGGAGTGTGGCAAATTATGGTTGGGTCTCAATGCCTCAGGTTGTGTCTTTGCCACAGTCATTGTGTAAACCAGCAGAGTGGAGTTCTCCCAGTTAAGTTTCTCAATGTTCTGTTTCTTTGCAGAGCCTGTGTCATCTTGGGGGTGATATTCCTTCTCTCATCCATATGTATAGTGGTCAAAGCTATCCATGACCTCTCAACTAAGCTGCTCCCAGAAGTGGTAAGGTCCTTCTTCTTCCTTAACAGTCTTTCCTGAAGGTACCAGGTTCCTGTTACCTCTCTCCACAGGTTTACTGGGGCAAGTTGAACGAGTGGAGAGAGAATATACAGCATTTTAGGAGTCCTGAAGAACTCAGTGCAGAATGTGAACAACGTTAGCAGAGAGAAGCGCTAGGCAAGATGAAAAGACTGCAAATAATTGAGCCTGTACTGGGCTGTGTTCCTCTCCTTCGATTTTTGACTATTCTTAAGGCACGATATCTTTTATGTAAAAAGAAATGGGCTGATTTTTACATAGCAGAGTGATCCAATCTGTGTTGTTGCATCTGTTATTTTGTGTCCATTCAGTGACTGTCATAATAATTATATTTTTCTTTTGCACTTTAATTCTGTACATAAATCTGTTTATATCAGATTTTCTGACACAACTGACATTTTGATGCAGAAACTGGAGGACACGATTTCATACAGAGCGGTGTCTTTCACTGTTTTGTTCTTTGAGTGATAGTTGTTACCTGCACTCTGATTCTTCTCCCCTGTGATGAATGCTGAGAAGATAAATATTTTTACAGTCTCCTATCAGGCTGTCTTCATAGAAGGCAGCTGGTTTACTTTCCAGGAGGTGAAAATGCTGCCATTATAATAACTCTCTGTATATGAGGGGCATAGTGATTTAAATGCAAAAATACTGGATTTTCTCTTAGGATATGATGTGATTTGAGCTTGGCAATGTGCCTGATCTTAATAGAAGGCCTAAATTATCTGATCTTTAATTTCACTGTTAGAAAAATATGTTAATCTTTTTTTGGAGTAATGTATGTATTTTGTGTGTGTGTTAAAATGAAATGAGACATTATACTACATTTCCTTAGAGCTGCTAAAGCCACTGCTTTAAGTCCCCCACTCTTACCGTAAATTGAGATCAGAGCTATTCCTTTAGTAACTCATCGGGATCTTAACTATTATTTATCACACAGATGGAAAAGCTTGTTCTCTAACATCTCAGTGAGAGTCAGAAAAGATGGATATCCAGGCAGAAATGTACCTACCTGTAGTTTTTAGTCTTTTTCAGCAGATATTACTGTTTATTCTACTATGTTCCCTTCATCTCACCATTATGTTATTTCACCATTGTCTTCCTGGTTACCTGGGATCCTGGACTTTTTCATCCTTTTTCCACCATTAGACTTGCTATCCTGCGTTTCATTCTGTCAGAATCTGAAGCTTAGGTAAAATGTAGATGTGAAAGTAGTAAGTGTGATTAATGTGTCAGTCAGTTAACATGTTTGTATTTTACAAGAGATAGAAATCTGACTCCACTCTAAGAAATGTTTTTTTTGTTTTTGTTTTTGTTTTTTTTTTCCCGGAATTTTCAGCACTAGGCTAGTTGATGCATCCATTTATTTAGTCAACGAAAGTCAATTTCTAGCAGGGCTAACTTGATGTGGAATGGACAGCTGTGCTCACAGACCCGTGCAGAGACCCTCCGTGTTTTTCTCTTGATTGCTGAACCACTTTTAACTATAGTGCAAACACTCCTCTGACATATGAAGCTCACCAACTTGAATTCCACATCAAGGTGCAAATGTCTAATGCCTTACCTTGAGTTCAGGTCAGGAAGGGTGAAGAGCTCTGTGATTTTGCCCAAGACTGGACCAGGCCTTGGAGAACACATACCCACTGCATCTTTTATCAGTCCTGGCATGGAATTCAAAAATCATATCCATTTATCACATCAGAACTCTGAGGAAAAGATGTAAGGTGGTTCCGCGCCCCACCCCCCTCTCGCCCCAAGCCTTCCGAGTTATGGAATAGTACAAAGGTGCTTTAAAGATACGTGAGCTCCCATCTCCAGAGGGGACACCTTCTAGTCAGCGGACTGGCACGTGGGGGCCAGGTAAATGCTGCCAGGTCGTAGCCAACGGCGGTTTAATTCCAGGATTTAGGATTCCTTCTCTCTGCTCTTGGAGTTTGTGAAGCCAGCAGGTTATAGCCAGACCCCTGACCTCTCCAGCAATTCAGAAATGAGCATTTGTCCACAATACCCCATCTAAATTAGGAGTCACAAACTCAGATGCCCACAGAAGCCAGTCCTGAGAACAAGAGAAACTGCCTACGTCTGTGGCATTTGGGAAGTGTGTGCTCAGGTGAAGGGCCTGTCCTCTAGTAGAGTCACCTTGTGAGAATGTGGACCCAGGATTGTCAGATCACCCAAAATTTTAAGGGAAAGTGGAAACCTGTGTTTAATGTGAAATAAATTGGCAGCTAATTAAAAAAAATTTTAAAGTCTGGCTGGGAATGGTTAGACAATTTTAAATGGGCCAAATGAAGCATGCCTTTTGGTCATTTATGGCCTGTGGTGGTTGAAATCAGGGAGACTGACATTTAGAGCCTACTTGTGAATTTAGGTCAAAGACATAGCTTCACCCTTTCCCTCAGCTGCAGAATTGCCTTTTTACGTGTGATTTTCTGTCAGGTTGTTACTGCGGGTTTGTCAGAAGCAGCATTTCCCTACCCCAGGCCTGTTCCCTTGGCACCTTTCTTTTTAATGTTAGATGCACAATTCTTAGAATGAGAGTAATTGCAAGAATGGGTAGGTTTTGAATCGGACAATCGTGCAGTTAAGAATATTGTAATTGTGAAGTCGATTAGCTCTGAGCCTTGGTGGGGTCACCTGCCCCTTGGTGGCATCGTGCTAGGGCAGTCAGGCCAGTCCAGCTCTGGGGGAACCCCAGAATGGGAGCCTGTGGTGTCTGCTGCAGGGGTTTCATGAGCAAATGGCATTAAGTCTGCTCCCTCACAGACTGTACATGGTCACACTGGATCATTAATGAACCAGGTTCCAAAAGAGCCTACTTGGAAATGCAATATGAACTGTGATTCCAGAAGTTGGGGACAGTGGGCAGTGTCACAGATGTCATGGTACTAGTGCTCACCTTATGTCTGTGGGTGACTTTGAAAGGAACATCATCCTCTTCCTGTTTTTACGTCCACCACATCCTAGTTTGGTAAGAAGGAATAGGTGGTGTGCTTCTCTTTTTGGTAGGACACAGGGGCTCCGAAAGCTGAAGTGATGTTCCTGAGGTTGTCAGCTGGCACAGGCTGGATTTGAACCCTTGTCTCCTAGTCTTGGGCCATCTCGGCTCTTGGTACAGTGGGTGTTCATTGGCTTTTCAGTTCTGAACATCCTGTATGGCTTTATTTTTCTTTTTTCTTTTTATTTTCTTTTTTTACATTTCCATTTTCTCCCCCTGTCTTCTCATACTCAGAAGAGGGTGCTGCCAAGGGTTGTCTAGAGGGAGGGTATCCAGGCCCCTAGCTGGTTCTGTCCTTGACCTTTCTGCCTGTTCTTTCTGCCTCCATCCCTTACCACATGGCCTGCCTGCCCTCTGTGCCACTGGCCAATGTGTGCCCATGTTGCTTTGTCTCTTGAAACACCGCAGGCAGGGCTGACCAAGAAGCAATGAAAAATGCAGTAGCACATGTGTTGAGTGAGGGAATCATGAGACAGATGGAATCAATGGAAGGAAAAGCTTTAGGGCAGCTGCTTAGCAAGTGGGACATAGGCATGGAGGGCTGACTTGTTGGAGGTGTGAATCCCCTCTCTGCTTCTTACCCCTTGACCACCACAGCAAATCACTTAGTCTCCCTGATCCTGGGCCTCCTGATATGTAAAATGAAGACTATACTTACATCAGAGGTTTCTGATAAGCATAAAATAAGCAATTTATTTAAAATAATTGGCATTAGAAGACAGTGCTACTACTGTGGTGGCTGCTGCTCTTAACATTCTGATTTTTTATGTTTCTGAATTTCTAATCCAAGTTACTTCAATTTGTGGCCTGAGGTAGTTTCAGACTGGGCCCCTGTTGCAGTAGGAGGTATTAACAGAAGGAAATGAGGGAGAATGGTAGAGTGGGCAGTAAAGTTCTGGGGCCAGGCGAACGGTTTCCCAGAGATGCTACCCACCTAGTCAACTTGTCAGCCTCAGGTCCTTGGAGCAAGTGCCTCATTCATGGGAGTGAGTTTCTAAAGGTTTCTTCAGTACCAACCGAATACTCTGAGGCAGTGTACCCTTGGGGTTAAGGATATGGGGGCCAAGTCAGGGAGACAGATCTCAACCCTGCTACCTCCTAACTGTAGGAACTTAGGCAGGTTTAAAACCTCTCTTTGTCATAGCTTTTTATTTGTAAAAAGGAAATAATAATGACACTTTCTTTGTGGAATTATTAGGAAAACAAAATAGTAAAAAGATGTAGGTAATGTCTTAGCATAGAACTATTGAATGAATGTTGGCCGATATTATTGGTCTAGAGAAGAAACTTCTAAGATAGTTGGCTGACCTTTTGATGCTTTTAGTTCCGGAAGCTTAAGACTGTTTTGAACTGTTCAGGAAATGTCTTCGGGGACACTGTTCTCAGCTCAGGTGGGTAATGCTGTACGTTCCTTCTTGGGCAATAACCTATAAATCCTGGATCCACCACCAGCAATAGAGAAATTTAACTTCCACTGTGATACACTGTCAAGCATAACTCTAAATTTAGTTTGGGAGTTGTGTTGACAAGTACTTTTTTTAGAAAAACAATCACAATGAAGGTCCTCAGCATCCCCCTCTGTCAATATCTTCCCAGTACTGTGCAAAGAAAGGCAGAAATTATGGTGTCAGATTATTAATGGTGTCCCAGTCTTGTTACTTCAGACAGAATAATTCCATGACCTCAGCAGGCTGACCCTCTTTTTTCAGCCTAGAGCCAAGGACCTACCAGCTTCTAAACATAAGAGAACTGAACACTGATGAAAGTAGATTATTATTGGCCGAGTGAGTTCAAGGAGAGCAAAGAGTCCAGAAATAGATCCATACATATCTGGTAAACTGGTTTTTAACAAAGGCACCAAGGCAATTCAATAGAGGAAATAAAAGTCTCTATAACGAATGGTGCCTGAGCAGCTAGATAGCCATATGGACAAAAATGGACATCAATGGATCATAAACCTCAATGTAAAGCCTAAAACTCTAAAATTTCTAAAAGAAAATAAAATCTGTGCAACCTCGGGATAGGCAAAGGTTTCAGCACTGAATGTGTGAACCATGAAATAAAAAACTCAAAAATTATACTCCATCAAAATCAAAAACCTTTGCTCTTCTCAGATGCCATCAAGAAAATGACAAGATAGCATAGACAATGCACATATAAAGGACTTGTATCTAGAATGTATAAAGAACAGTTAAGAAGAAGTCAACCCAATAAAAAGATAGGCCAAAGATTTATACATACAGTTCATAATAGAAGAGATGAATGGCCAATAAATTCAGGAGACAGTGCTCAACATTATTAGTTGTCAGGCCATTGCAAATTAAAATTACCATAAGATACCACTACATACCCATTGGAATGTCTGGAATTCAAACAGACAGACAAACAAAAACCCAACCCAAATGTGTGGCGTATCTAGAGCTCTCATACAATGGCCAGAGAGTAAAATAGTTTAACCACTTTTGAAAACGGTTCAGAGGTTCATTAAAAAGGTAAACATCCATTAATATACAATCTAGCCATTCTACCACGAGGTATTTATCCAAGGGAAATGAAAATGTGTGTTTGCACAAAGACTCTTACACAAATATTTATTGTATTTTTATTTCTAATGTCAAAAACTGGAAATAACCCAAATGTCTATCAACAGGTGAAAGGATAAACAACTCATGGTATAGCCCCATGATAGATACTACTCAGCAATAAAAAGGCATTATTGACCCATGCAACAACATGAAGAAACCTCAGAATAATTAAGGTGGTTACCAGAAGCAAGGCAGAAAGGAATATATACTATAACATTCCATTTATATAAAATTTTGGCTGCAAACTAATCTATAGTCACAGAAGGCAGATAGTGGTTGCCTTAGGATGGTGGGAGGGGGTGAAGGAAGGAATTATTTAAGAGTCACAAGGAAATTTTTTTGGGTATTGGTAATATGCTCTTGCTTTTGGTGATGGTTTCACAAGTGTAAAAATATGTCGACATTGATCAAGCTGTACACTTCAAATATATACAGTTCAAGTACATCTGGGGGCTGTACTTGGCCACAAATGACCTCACATTGCTAGGACAGGTGGAATCTTGCTCAGATCTATAGAAAATAAATATTTTAAGTGACTCTGAGTTTTATTTTCCTGACTGCAACCCATATATTCAGTACCTGGGATGTTGACAGCACTGATGAAAGTTATAAATAGGCAGTAATATGAGGACAAAGTGTATGATAAGAGGACAAAGTGTAAATAGTAGGCTAACTATAACAGCTGTCACCAGACGTACATAGTAAGAGGAGTTTTTGCTGAAGTATGACTGATCTTGTCCTGTTGCCAGAAACACTCATGGAATGCCTGCTGGTAGCTCAGGCTCTTGAGAGTATTAACCATTTTAAATCTAAAAGCATGGGTACGCTATCTTTTCCATCTCTTGCACACAGTATGATTTGTTTATCAGTTAGATGTTACCTAGGAAATGGCTATATGAGCATCTCTGATTGGTTCTCTTTCCTTCATTGTGTTAGCCTTGGGTTTTAATCAGAATTGATATGTCTTTGAGCAGTCCACCAGGTTCTAGTCTGTCTATTATGCCTCTTTACATTTTCCACCTCAAAAAGGTGCTTTTCAGCTTGATTCTCCTAAGACCATCACAGTATTCCTGGAGCAGACAGAGGAATTAGACTCGCCGCCATTTGATAAGGAAACAAATATTCCTCCAGACTGCATGATATCAGTGTCAGGCACACACACAAATGGAACCAGGTCTTTTGACAACTGAATGAGGGCTCTTACTGTCTTGTGGATTATCCTCCTGAAGTACCAAAGAACTTGAGACATGAAAGTCTGCCTTCAGGAAAAGCTAATGTAACTGGGTCAGTGCTCTGAGAAAATAGGGCGTAGAGACTCAGTCTAACAGAAGATTCCAAATAAACTTCAAGTCTAGGATTTTCCACACCCTGCTGAATGGGAGTGAAGTCTACATCCCCTCCCCCCACATACCTGCCATTTTCCCATTGCCCTTGGAGATTCTAACATGACATGTGCTGTGAAAACCTACCTGAGGTGGCTGCTGGGTTCTGGTAATAAAAATGGAGAAGAGAAAGGAAGCGAGGTGGGGAGGAAAAGAGAGAAAAAAGGAGGGAAATGTGCTCATTCCTCTCCATCCCCCAGTCTAATTTAGGGGCATCTGTGTACTTAAGGATACTGATATTTGTCAAAGATGGATGTTGCTGGGTCAAGGTGGGGTAGTTTGCTATTCAAATGAATCCGTGTTTGACATTATTTATTTAATCTGTTGGCACTCGTTTTTCCATCTGGACTGTGAGAATTCAGCACTTCAAATTTAGCACCACTTTTTCTCTGAGGTTTTGAGAGCACTTGCTTATAAATTGAAGAAAGAAAAGAAACTTTTTCAAAAGGTATTTAACATTTTAAAGTAAATATATTATTTTCATTCATTTCCCTAAGTATAATATGGACAATGCAGTCCTCATAACATTTCTCTGTTTTTCTGTTTATCGGTTAGCTAATGGAGAGAATCATCCGAATCCTTTTACTTCCTAAGCTTTGAATAAAATGCTCCTGTTTATACAGCGCTCTCAATACCTTCTAGTACAGGACAGTGTTCGGGAGTACACTCCTCCTGTAAATCTTTTGAGCTCCATCCTCCTGTCACATGAGCAGTGCTGTTACTTTGAAATAGTCTGTCTGTGACCAGAATATTGGTATTTGGTGACAAAGTCACACATGTGACTGAATTTTTAGGGCAACATTTGATACTTTTCTAGGAAGTAGTTTGGGGCCACTGCATAAAAATCCTTAATTCTTAAATAATCCTGTTCAAGTGGTCTCTTTGGTCATTGCAGTCCCCATGGACTCAGTACAAGGTCTTTACCCTTCTTTCCAGGGAGAGGCAGAACATGAAAACCAGGCTGACTTGGGGCATTCGCGAAGGCCAGCTGCTTCAGGCAGGATCCTGGACTTCCTCCTTCATTTTCTGTGTCAGGACTTTCCAAAGAGAGAGGGTGTATACAGAGAAGGCTAGAAGAGGAACAGCTGAGTTAACACTCTTGTTGTTCAGAGCTGTGGTCTTCTGCACATCCCCACTTCAGCTAGTGAGAAGCAGCGTTGATGCAAGTTAGAGTTGCCATGAGGTTCTGCCTACTGTCCTTCTATTTTACCTAACTCTAGCCCCCTTCCTTTGGACTTCCCTGAACACCACCCAGCTCCCACGTGGGCGCCCATCCTCTGAGCATGACACCTCATGCTGATTGCAGCAGTAGCTCTAGCTACACTGCAATGTAATTTTCTTTCTACTTATCTCCCAGCGTAGACTGTAAACTCTTGGAAGACTGAAGCCTCACTGTCCTGCCAGCACTAAATAGAGTCTGGCTTGTAGCAGGAACTTAATAAACATATGTTGAATGAATGAATTCAGGCAAGCATGAGGCCGCTGGCTGTACCAGGTAATAAATAGGCCAGTACCATACTTAGGAAAGGAGTGTATACAGCTGTGGTATTATAAACTTGTATACCTGAAATTTATATAATGTTATCAACCAACATTACTCCTCATAAATTTAATTAAAAAAGAAAAGAAAAAAATAGTATAACCAAGAAGAGTTTATCTTTCAAGGAATCCCAAACAGAGGCTTCTTGGGACCTTGCTGTGGACATTTTTATACACCTGTGGGAGAAATACAGCTAGTAATGAGGACTTGTCCCAGACCACTCCCCTCCATTCATAGCCTTGAGTTTTTTCTCTTTCATGCTGTGGTGCTAGTGCTGTATGTGATCAGGTGACATGCAGGTGAGGCAGCCTATGTACATTTGGCTCCTTTTACCATCATTCCTAATTTTTGTATGATACATATTTATAGTCATAAGAAATTGTGTGTTATTACATGAATGGATATTGTACATATCACATTGCAACCTCTTCAGTCAACATGTTTTTCAGATCTAGAGTATATATAATATTAATGTCTATCATATAAATTCATGTATTATAGTCATTTGTTGATGGATATTTGGGTAGGTTCCAGGTTGTTTTTTTTTTTTTTTAAATTACTGAGCTGTTAGAATGAACAGTGTTGTACCATCATGGTAATGTGTAATGTATGCAGATGGTGTTTCTCTAGGGTAAATATCTAGGAGAAGAATTTTGGATAGCAACCTGTTTATGTTCTCAGAATGTCACCATACTTGATATCTTCAAAATGATCAGTTTTTCAGTCTACTGGGTGAAAAAATGATATCTCATTTTTTTTTTTTTGCTTTCTCTTGATTATTGGTGAAGTTGATTATACTTATTATTTATTGTCTGTTCGTGTTTCCTGTTTTATAAACTGCTTCTTTATATATCCTTTGCCCATTTTTCTGTTGTCTTTTTCTTACTGGTTTTTAGGTTGTGTTTATATGTTCTGAGTATGAATCTTATATATAAGTAGCAAAGAATTTCTCTTGATATGTAGTTTTTCTTTTTAATTAGAAGAAAATTACTTCTGCTAGAGAAGACCCCTGGTTCCCACGCCCACCTTCCAGTATGGTATAATCAAAGTTATCAATTCTTTATGGGATTCTAGTGGTTTTGTTTTATTGGAGGAGATAAGGGCTTAAGAAAGCCTTACTGCCCTGATACCAAAAAGATGTTTGTCTATATCTTTTCATTTTCTTTTAATATGTGTAAAGAATTACGCTTTAAAATTGGATCTTTAATTCATCTAGAATTTATTTTCCTGTTTCACATGAGGTAGGGATCCAATTTTGTTGTTTGCAAATGAATATGCAACTTTGCTGACACCATTTCAAAGGCCATCTCCATCGTACGCCAAATTCCCATAGGTGTTTGTCTGTCTCTGGACTTGGGCCAGTTATGTTCCATTCTGTGGATCTGTTGGTCCTTCTGTTCTAGTGTCATGCTTTTTATTTTCTGTAAAACAGTGTCTTAATGTTTGACCACCCTTTATTCTGGGATTTTTAAAGTGGCTTTGACTAACGTTGTATTCGTAGTACTCAGTATGAATTTCAACATCACTTTGCTACATTTAAGAAAAATCCTGTTGTAGTATTGAGTGAGGTTGCATTTAATTTATTAATTTTGAGAGAATTGGCTTCTTATAACTATTGAATCCACCGTCCATTTCATTTTTCTCCTTTCATGTTTTCCTTTATGTGCTGTAGTGAATTTTTGTAATCTTCTCCATAAGGACCTTGCACATTTTTTAAGGGTCATTCCTTTATATTTTATGAGTCTTGTTGCTGTTTTAAGGATTTATATTTATTTTCTAAATTTTTTACTACATAAAAAGCTAACAGTATTTAAAAATTGGTTTTGCCGGACTATAACCTTACTGACTTCTTAAAAATTAGTTTTCTTTATCAATTGATTGTTTTGTGTATACTATGTAATGGCAGTTTGCCTCCTTTTTCCAATTCTAATATTTATTTTTTTCTTGTCTTATTTATTAGCCAACATTTTCAATACAATATTTAATGGATTGCTGCTAATTTTGGAGGGGGGGGGTGAATTGACTGTTCAATTTCTTTTTTGCTAAGAATTTTTTAAAAATCACAAATAGGTGGTGAATTTTGAGTACTTTTTCTTGTATATACTGAGATGTTTTGTTTCTTTTTCGTTAAGATGTTCATATTTTGAATTAATCAGTAATTTAATATTGAGGCATCCTTGCATTCTTGGGATAAACCTTATTTGGCCAAAGAGTGTTATTCTTTTAATTCATTGCTGGTTCCCACTTACGACTTCATTTAGGTTTTTTTTTTTTTTTTTTTTTTTTCATTTAGGACTTTTGTATCTATGTTTGTAAGTGACATTGGTCCAAAGTCTCGGTCTTTATGTACCACATTAAATGAATTGTGTTGCTTTTCTTCCTTATCTGTGCTCTGGAATACTGGTCATAATGTAGGAATTATTTGTTTCTTTAAGTTTTAGTAGAGCTTATCTACAAAATTGAAGCTGTTGCCTTTTGGAGAGGCAGTAAGTGTATGTTCTCTGTTAAGATAGTGAACTTCGGAGCCAGACTTCCTGGGCAGATTAGCTGTGAAACTTGGAAAGTTACTTTAGTTCTTTGGCCTCAGTTTTTTCATCTGTAAAATAAACATAACGTTAATACTTATCTCATAGAGTTACAAGGATTAGCTTAGTTAATGCATATAAAAAGCATTTAGAAAGTGTCTAGCATTTAGTGCTACAATAGATGTTTGTTGGCTTCTGTCATCATCATCACCATCATCACTATCATCATTATTATTATTCAGTTTTTTCCTCTGCCATCTCAAGTATTTTTACAGTTTGTTTTTGGCACATTTTTCAAAATTTGTTTTTCTAGAAAATTGCCTATGTTATCCAGGCTTTCAGATCAACTACATTAAGGTTGCTGATGTTACTCTCATATGATTTTTAAAAATCACGAAGCCATCTGGTACTATGTGTTTTGTTATACTGCTAATGTTTATTTGTGTTCTTGCCTTTTGTCTCTTAAGATAGCTTGCCAAAAGTTTGTTTCATCTTTTTAAGAAACCTGCATTTGATTTATAGATCAAGTCTGTTGATTTGCTTTTTAGTTCATTAAGTTCTCATATTTAATGGTTCTTTCTGTTTTGTTCACACTCAGTTCCGGGAAGTGGGTAAGTGAGGTTTATGTTTGTTTAGTTTTTGCTGTTGGATCTCATATTTTGCTGTTTTGTTTTCCAACTGTAAGAGACAAATGGTCATTTATGTAAGGAGCTGGCAAAGTTAGTCTGCATAGAAGTGTGTTCTGCATGGCACTTTTCCATACCGTATCTTTTTTAAAAAGCTTATTTTTAAAAATAATATTTTAGATGTACAGCATAGCGACTAGACACATGTAATTTACAAAGTGTTCCCCAAATTAGTACCCACCTGGTACTATACAGGTATTACAGTATTATTTACTGTATCCCTTGTGCTGTACTTCACATCCTGTGGCTGTTTTTTAATTACTAATTTGTGCTTCTCAATCTCACCTTTTTTGCCCACCTCCCACAATGCCCCTCCCATCTAGCAATCTCCAATTTGTTTTCTGTATCTATGAGTCTGTTTTTGTTTTGTTTGCTCATCTATTTTGTTCTTAAGATTCCACATGTAAGTGAAATCATATAGTATTTGTCTTTTACCATCTTATTTTACTCAGCATAATACCCTCTAGGTCCATCTGTATCATTGCAAATGGTAAGATTTCATTTTTTTTTTGTGGCTGAATAATATTCCATTGTACATATATACCATAACTTTTTTATCCAATCATCTATTGATGGGCACTTAGGTTGCTTCCATATCTTGGCTATTGTAAATAGTGCCGAAGTGAAATAAGAATACATATATCTTTTTGAATGAGTGTTTTGGTTTTAGTTAGATAAATACCCAGTAGTGTAATAGCTGGGTCATATGGTAGTTCTGTTCTTAATTTTTTGAGGAATCTTTAAACTATTTTTCATAAGGACTGTACCAGTTTGCATTCTTACCAACAGTGCACATACTTTTCTCCACATACTCACCAATATTAGTTTTTTTTTTAATTTATTGATGATAGCCATTCTGACAGTTATGAGGTGGTATCTAATTGTGGTTTTAATTTGCATTTCTCTGATGGCTAGTGACCTTGAGCATCTTTTCATGTGTCTCTTGTCAGTCTGTATGTCTTCTTTGGAGAATTACCTATTCAAGTCTTCTGCCCATTTTTCAATTGGATCGTTTGTTGTTGTTGCTGTTTTTTATGTTGAGTTGTATAAGTCCTTTATAAATTTTGGATATTAACCCTTTATCAGATATATCATTGGCTAATATCTTCTCCCATTCAGTAGGTTGTCTTTTTGTTTCATTGATAGTTTCCTTTGCTGTACAAAACCTTCTCAGTTTGATGTAGTCCCATTTGTTTATTTTTTTCTTTTGTTCACATTGTATCTTATAGGTCTTAGGTGGCTTTCAGATTCTGGCCTAACCTACACTCTTCCAGGTAAGGACCTCTGATGGAGCCCTGACTATTTATAAGTGAGAAACAGTTTAGATTCTTTAAAGACCAAACCAACAGGGAGTACTCTCAGGGTAAACTTCTCATGGAGCAGACCAAGAGCATGGGTGACCCAGTGTGATCTGGTCTATGTGTCCACTGGCTAGGCTGTCATGGACACCTACACTGTTAAATTAAACACTAACCTAGGTGTTGTTGGGAGAGAATTTTGTAGAAGTGATTACTATCTATAACCCAGTCGACATTAGGTAAAGGAGATTATCCTTGATAATCTGAGTGGGCTTGATCCAGCTATTTGAAAGTTTTTAAGAGCAGAACTGAGGGTTCCCTGAGGAAGAAGAAATTCTGCCTATGGACAGCAGCTTTAGCTCCCGCCCGAGTTCCAGCTTGCCCTTCCTAACAGTTGGCTCTGTGGATCTCTGACGTGCCTAGCTAGCCCCTACAGTCACATAAGCCAGTTCCTTGCAGTACATCTCTTAATATTTTTCTACTCCTGATTCTCTTTCTCTGAATAATACACTCAGAAATTACCGCCCTGAAATACTCCTTTATATTGAGTTTTAATTTTCATCCAAGTTGTATGTGTATATAATCCAAATAACCAGTTATTTTACAAAACTCATTTAAAAAATTGTCCCTTCCCTAGAGGCAACTGATTATAATTCCTTTCAACCACCACATCTCTAACACGCACGTGTTGCTACGTCTTGCCTTTGAAGTTAAGGCATGATTTCTTGACTTCCCACTCTGTTCGGCCCTCTAATCATCTCCCATTGCCTGATAACCTCCCCGTACATATACATTGTTATTTTGGTTAGATCAATATTCAACATTGTTGTTAGTAAGATTATAAATGTTATTTACAGCCGAGAGCCGTGTAGTCTCGTATGATTTATTTTTTCCTTTCTTGCATTATGTGGTGCAATCCCTCATACTAATAAGTGAATATGTAATGTCAATTACATACATGTATATATGTGCACACTCTAGGTCAGCTCCTCTGTTGTCAATCTGGCATCCCTTTCATTGTAATCCTGGGGATGCATTTTACTTTTCTCTTAGGTTGTATCTCATTGGAGCCCATGTTGTTCTCTTTCCTGGTTTACTCTGTTGTTTTAGTGGAGCTTACCCTTCAGTAGCTTCTTAAGAACAGATACAAAGAAGGCACATTTTTTGAGGCTTTGAATGTCTGAAAATGTTGGCATTCTATTTTCATACTTTATTTGGTTATTTGCCTCGGTGGAAATGAGTTTATTGTTAGAATTTTGAAGGCATAATTCACTGTCTTCTAATTCTAGTGTTGCTTTTGAGACATTTAGTGTTATTCTAATAACCAAAACTTTTTTTCCCATTTTTTTCCTTTTTAAAAAAATTTTTTGTTAAAGCCCTGTTTTTCTGCTCTGGAAGCTTGTCTGTTTAACATCTTCTGTTTGTCGTCAGGGTTCTGATGAAAGTTTACAGTTATTAGCCTTGGTGAGGATTTAACTCATGTCTTCAGTCCTGGGAGATTTTCTTAAATTATTTTATTAATGTTTTTTTCTTTTTTCTTTTGCTGTTTTCTGCATTTTTAGGCTTTCCTATTATTCAAATGTTGGACTTCCTGGACTGGTCTTCTAAATCTCCTATATTTTATTTTTTGTGTGTTTTTCTTCTACTTTCTGAGAGATTCCCTCAACCTTATCTTCTGATGCTTTTGTTGTTAATTTCTGTTGCTATGTTTTTAAATTCTAAGAATTTTTTTCCTTATATGTTCTTTTTATACCATCCTTTTCTTATATGACAGATGCACTACCTCCTATTTATGGTGATGCTAATGATAATTTTAAAAAGTTTCTTCTCGCTGCATACCATTGTTGCCAAGTAACAATTTTTCTATTTGTTCAGGTCTCTATAGTATTAGATGGCTTCCCAAACGTCTAGTTATTATTGGTCATTTGAGTATATATTTAAGAAGAATACATTTATGATTATTTGTGTGAGGCTTGTCAATGTGATCTCATTTCTTGGGCCAAGATTTTTAACCTGGTGTTTGGGTCTGTGGATAGAATTTAGGGGAACTATGAACTTTATTTGGAAAGAATTTTTACCTTTTTAAAAATTTCACCTCTATCTGAAATTTAGCATTTTCGTCCCTCATAAAATTAGACAATAAACCACAGTTGTAATATTAGAGTACTTGTGACTCTGTCACCGATAAAATGAAATCAGATATTTTTTAAAATCTAAGATTGGTTTTGCAGATTTCTCAAAATTTTTTGTGCTTATTACATCTTAAAATTACTGTACTTAGTAAATCTGCTATTGGATTTGCTATTTAATATATTAAATATATTATATTACTAAAGTACAGTTTTTGTCTCTTATTAAGTGTATGCTAATATAATTAATATTGTTTATAAGTCTGTACATTTTACCTAAAGCACTTAAATAATTTTCTCTGTTTTCCTGAGCTAGTAACCTTAGAAGGGTGGTAAGTAAGCTTCCTTTTTTCAGTTCTGTAGTCCCTGCCTTCCGCTGAACCTGGCGTGCCCAGTGCAGAGACCCTTTATTTTGATCTGTGCAGTGAGTCGGCTTTCTCCCCTGGGAAACAGCGCCAAAACACTGTGCATGGAGGGGAGAGGTCTGGGCCTCTCAAGGGCGTTGCCAGTGAATCCTCCTGCTTTTAGTATCACCTCTTTTACCCCTGTTCCAAGAATGCCTGGTGGTGTGTGGATTCCTGAGCCTTGAGGGCTTCTGGCATCTTGCTTTTCAACCTCCCTTTCTGCCCCGGGATTCCACCATTCCCTGCCCCTTGAAGGCAGCTACTATTCTGTCGACTTTCCCAGCTCACACAGTTTTGTGGCTGTCGTCCTTTTCTTCTTTGTCCTTGTGGGTTCCTGCCTTTAAAAAAATTCCTATGCTGCCATTTAGTGGCCTTATCAAAGCTGAGTATGTGTTCATTCCATCATCTTTAATTGGAATCCTTTTTGATTTTTAAGGCATTTTCAAATATTTGAAGCAATGTTCTTAACATTGTCAATTGTTTGTTCTTTTTATTTAGGCAAAATTGAAATTCAGGGCCATCAGGCAACATTATGGAAAGATTGTTCTGCATTTTTTAGGTGTGAAGGGCAGTAGACTTTAGGTCAGACAGATGGGGGTTTGAATACCTTCTACATTACTGACTAGCTATGTGACCTGACCCTAAGGGGTCACTTAGCCCCTTTTTGGGGTCATAATTTGTACCCAACAGGGATCTTGCAATGGTTATGTTTAAAATAAAATTGTTTATTAAGCCTTTGGAAGAGAGCCTATTTTTAATAGGCATTAATAATAGTATCTGCTTGTATTATTATGACTGTTTGTTAAGGAGCACTCTAGTTTGCTACTGGCATGTTGGCGTGGTACTCATACTAACAAAGGGAGCAAAAACAGGCAACCAGGAGACCCTCCTTTCTTTGCAGAGCAGAGCTGTTCAGGGCACAATGCCTCTGTGTCTCGAGGGTTTAGCAGAGAAGTCATTATTCTTGATCCCGGTTTTGGGGAACCTTGGAGGTGTCATTTCCTGTAAATGCCCAATGGTCTCCCGGGGAGGAAGGTGTGTGAGCCCTGCCAGGATGGCTCATCTCAGATTTCATGGCAGTTTTCAGGGATTAGAGTGCTTGTCCCCAGTGAGCCCTGCTTTTTTTATCTTGCATTAGCAAACAGCTATCAGACTGATGCCTTGTTTGACAGAAACGTGGCTGTATCTTAGAGTGGCAGTCAAGCACTTCACAGTGTCCTCCTTGTCCCTGAAGCAGTCATAGTGCCTCAGCTGATGCTGCCTTGCCCTCTTCTGTGGCATCTCGTGACCTTGCAACCTCAGCTTCATGGTGCCCGTTCTCCTTTCACAAGACTTTGCAGATGGGCCGGTCCAGCGAGAAGTCACTGGGGACCAGGGCTTTCAGTCTCTCTGTAAGTCTCAACAGTGACCCCAATGTCCATCGGCTGCAGAATCTCCCAGCTGCTTACCTAATTGTCTAAACACCAACTTTTAACCCTCCTGACATCAAAATGACTTGATATGCTAATTTAAAAAATTGCAAAGTCGTTTAATGTGAATCCATTGCAATTTGTCAATATAATTTAATAACCAGCGGAAATTGAGGGTTTGTGCTGGGCATAATTTTCTCCACATCTGCCAGCTTTTCTCATCTGCCTGGGGGTGACAAAAAGATCTGAGGGTAAGAATGACTTTTAATTTCACCTGGGGCCATAAATCGATATACATTTATTATTCAGCCAGCAGTAGCATATCCCTGGGAAATTCTATAACACGTGTAGTGTCAGAATGGTTTGAAATTTGTCCTCATTAGGAAAGCAAAGGACACCTTTTTTTGCATGCGTAAGCAAGCGAGCATCCATATTCTCCCATGTCCTGTCACACAGCTTATGAAAAGGGAAAGTGTTGGTCTTTGGGGGAATGAGGGAGTTGCCTTTGTCTGGTGTGAGCACAGTTCATTGTGACCTGGAATTATAATTACTGGTGTCACTGACGATGAGGAGTAAACTTAAAGCAGGAGATGACAAGCGGTACTGCCCCCCCAAAATTTTTTTTCTACAAAAGGTTTTTCTCTGAGCAACACTGTGAATGAAAACACTTTAAGATGAAGCTGTGTGAAAAAAATGGGAGTGGCAGGGAGGATGGAGAAACTCAGTGTCATGATGTTAGAAATTGCTGCTGGCCGATGACCAGCCAGACAAGAAGGATCATCCATTTCATGTGATAATGTGAATCAGTCAAAAAATGAATTTGATTTACAGGTGTTAATTCACACCCCACCAGTGTTTTTGTGTACGGGATATTGGTGAGAGTGACGGTGGATGTCTTAGTTTGTCTGGCTGCCATAACAAAATATCATAGACTGAGCGGCTTGGCCAACAAACATTTTTCATAGTTCTGGGAAGACTGAGATCAGGGTGCTAGCAGGGTTGGTATCTGATGAGAACGTTCTTCCTGGCTGGCAGATGGCCACCTTCTTTCTCACTGTGTCCTCACATGGCACAGAGAGATATCCTTTCTCTTGTGTCTTTACTTATAAGGGCACCAATCCTATTCACGAGGGCCTTACACTCATAACCTAATTACCTCCCAGAGGCCCTACCTCTAAAAACCATTACTGGGGATTAGGGCTTCAACATATGGATTTTGAGGGAACACAAATATGCAGTCCATAGCAGAGAGAATGGGTGGAATTCAGTTTTAGCTGGGGAGTTGAAGGGATTGGGGATTTTTATTGGGACACCCTGCCTGACAGCCAAAATCTTGGTCATTGATCAGACTGGGTTTTTTGGAGGCTGCCGGTAGACACTGATGGGGTAGTTCGTTCTAGCAGCTTCTCCACTTGAGCTCATTTCACTCTGATATTTTAACTTGAAGATATAGCTTTCACGATGGCAGATAGTCTCCCGTGTAAGGGGAAAGAATTAGACCCTACCCGCTTCCTTCCTATTTCTTTGTCTGTTCCTTGCATCTCTACTGTCTATCTCCATTGAGAACCTAAATAAAAATGCCTGGTGTCAACAGGAGGCATTTAGATTGAATTATGGAAAGCCATTCATGGGGAGGGCTCCGAAACCGATTGCTAGACTAAGACGCAGTGACAGTACAGAACACATCATTGATACTTGCGACAACACAGATGAGTCTCAAAAACATTGTATTGACAAAAGCCAGACAAAACTGTGATTTCATTTACATAAAATTCAAGAATAGACTCAATTTATCCCTGGTGATTGAAGTCAGAAGGTGGTTGTGGGGGTGGGGGGTGGAGAATGGGACTCGAAGAAACTCTCTGCAGCAATGGAAATGTTCTCCGTTTTGGGAGTGGTTAAATGGGTGTCACCATCGCCAGAATTCATCAGATCGATTGTCTAAAACTTGTACATTTTCTGATATGTTAACTATACCTCATTTAAAAAGTATGTAACAATTAAACTCAGTCCCTAGATGCCTTTTGGAGGCTGGGTGTTGGTCCATCATGGTGAATTTTGGCCCTGTGATTGCTGAGCTCTGGGTCTGATCTCCTTGCCTAACTACTGTTTTTAGACTATTTGCCAGGTTACAATCTCTCTCTGCTTCTGCCCTCCCTGTACTTGCCTAAGACCACTTTCTAGCCACTTATTGCTTTATCCTAGTTCAGAGGGAGTAACTAACTTGTTTCGAAATCACTATCCAATAAAACTTTCTGCGATGATAGAAATATTCTAAATACACACTCTCCAATGTGACAACCAATAGCCATATGTGACTGTTGAACACTTGAACTGTGGCTAGTCAAATGAGGGACTGTTTTCAGTTTTATTAATTTTAAATTTAGCCACACATGTGTTTGAATGTTAAAAGTGCTATATATATATATATATATATATATATATATATATATATATATATATACACACACACACACACATATATACATATATATATATATATAAAAGAGACCAGAGATGGTAAGAGATCATGGTCAGGGACCACCTCACTGAGAAGATGATATTTGAGCAGAGATGTGACAGAGATGAGGGCGTGAGAGGGAACAGCAAGAGCAAAGGTCCTGAGGTAGAAGTGTTTTTATCATGTGTGAGGAACGGGGAGGAGGCCAGGGTGGCCCGAGCAGAGTGAAAGCTGGAGAGAATGGTAATGGTGAGGCAGAGGGGTCAGCTTTGTCCAGTTGGTTTGGTTGGGCTTTGCCTGAGAGGAGCTGGAAAAGATCACTCTGTTAGTGTACATCAGGCCATGGGAACTCTAGTCCCCCAAACTGTGTGTGGGGCAGTGCAGGGCCTTGCATCCCCCTGGAGAAAAAGCTGACCGTGACCCAGGTCTGGCCGACAGGGTCTCCTGAGCTGGGTCACAATGACTGATATCTCAAGTCAGCACCAGGATCCTCCTCAGATCAGGCTTTATCTGCTCTCCCCTAGTTGCCTCTGAATCCTAAAATTAGCCCTGTTGCTTTCACCACGTTCCAGCCTGGACTTAGAGACTTAGAAGGGGTTGATAGTGTCAGGCTGCCAGGGAGGTGGTGGGGGACGGCCGGGAGCCCTGAGCTCTGGCATGATCTCTCTGCTGTCTTTGGGGGAGCCACCCGTTCTTTCTGAGCCTCAGTTTCCCTGCCTGCAGCATGGATTAGATGGTGTCTCAGCCCTTTTCCAGTTCTAATGCTCTATAATTTTAAGATAACTTTATGTTTATACAGAAGATATATGCTCTCTTGCCTGGTGATGGGCCAGGTGTGGGGGGCCAGTTGTGGTGGTGCTGGGAAACCTGGGCAGGGGATGTGGATGTCTCTATGACTTTGCATCTCAGGTAAGAAAGCGTTAGTCTTGGCACAGACCAAAGGATTTGGGGTGGAAAGCTTTTTATACACCAGGGGCCTGTCAGGTTCTTGGAATTCCTACATGAGCGATTTGCTCCATTGAGTTAAGATGTGGCTTTTCATGTTTTGTACCAATGAAGTTGGAAAATTACATAGTTAAGGCATTACTAGCTCTTAGAAAAGGCACTCCACTCAGATGGACTGACCGTTGGCCTTTGTCACCTGTGGTCTGGAAGGTAGAGGCTGCCTTGAGGGCAGGCTGAGGCGTCGGCTTCTCAGCTGTCCTAAAGTTTGGGTTGGGGGTCACAGGCTGTTTCCCAGAGGGAAGGCGGAGTTCGGCAACCCTGATGATGGGCACGGGGAGGCATCGCAGTCGAACCTTTGCATCCCTCAGCCGTGGCTGGAGGGAGCAGATGGCCTCACCTCATGTTTGGGATCTTGGAGCATGAGTGCCGATGAGCGCCTGTCAAGCCAGGACCCTTATGGCTTTTGCAGAATTTCATCCTTGGCCTCACTGATTCCCACTTCCCTCCAAAGTTTCAGAGAGAAAGCTGGTGTCTGTTTAATACTATCTTTGGGGTGGTGTTTTTTTCCCATTCCAAGGTATGTTCATTCCCAAACCCTGTTTAGTCCTTAGAAAACTGTCTGCTTAACTAGCCCTCGCCTCTCCCTGCTCTACCACCCCAGGAGTGCCTTTACTGAGGTAGGTTTGTAACCTTATGCCCCTGACTTTCACTGTGGGTTAAGATGACAAATGTCTATATGAATACACATTTCTGCATCTTTTATAAAAAATGCTTGTAAAAGACTGCGTTATGATTTTGACATCCCTCTGTGCAGTGTGGTAATTCCTATCACAGTTTTAATTGCCGTGGGGATAGATACTGAGGTGGATGAGAAAGGATCTCTCCTGTCAGTGAGCTCATAGGAGAGGCGGACAAGGAAGGAAACCTGTGAGGCCATGGTTAGTGGGGGCATGGAGTGGAAGCATTGGCTCTTTAAGCATGAATTGGCAGGAAATGCTTAATAGGAGAGGAAACGCTTGAGATAAGTGTATAAAAGAAGTGTTTACCCACCTAGACACTGGAAATACCTTAGAGGAAATTCATGAGACTTAAAGTCAGGGTTCGTGTTCCGTTGCTGACCTCTCTAACCCTCTGTTTTAATCTTTATAATGATTGTGCTTTGGCCTCCGTCCTCTACCTCACAGTGGACATTATGTATATTATTATAATGTGCATAAGGCGAACTATGTAAATATTCGTAATGGTCACCTAAGGATTCTTGGGATAAATTTCTTTTCTTAAAAAAAAAATTTATTGACATGTAATGTATATACAGTAAAATTACTCATGTGACTCTATGGGTTTCGATAGATGTGTATCACAGAATTACCATCACCATCACAGTGAAGATATAGAATATTTCTGTCACTGCAGAAAGTTCTGTCACTCACTTTTGCAGGTGTTGATTACCTCCCTTCCCCACCCACCGATCTGCTTTCTGTCAGCATAGTTTTTCTTTTCTAGAATGTAATATAAATGAAATTGTATAGTAGTCTCTGTGTCTGCGTTCTTTAACTTAGCATAATGCTTTCGATATGTAGCCATGTTCTTGCTATGTATCAGTAGTTTATTCTTTTTCATTGTTAGATAGCATTCTAATGCATGCCTATAGCTCACAGTTCATTTATCCATTCATCAGTTATTGGACATTTAGGTTATTTCCAGTTTTTTTGACAGTATAAAAATAGTAGCTAAGAACATTAGTGTGCAGGTTTTTGTGTGGACATATGCTTTTGTTTCTTTTGTGTAAGTACCAGTTGCTGGGTTCTATGCTAAGTCAATATTTAACTTTACAAAGAATGGCCAATCTGGTTTACAGAGTGGCTGTACCATTTTATATTCCTACCAGAAGTACATGATAGTTCTAGTTGTTGCACATTCTCATGGTTATTGGTATGATTTATAATTTTACTGATTCTAATTGGCATGTAGTAGTATCTCATGGTGGTTTTGATTTACATTTCCCTGTTGACGAATGATGTTGGTGATCTTTCCATGTGCTTGTTTGCTAATCATGTATCTTTTTTGGCAAATTGCTTATAGCTTTTGCTCATTTTTTAAAAATTGAGTCATTTTCTTGTATAGTTGTAGAAATTCTTAATCTATTCTGTCCTTTGACAAATACGTTTGCAAATGTATTTTCCCAGTCTGTGGCTTCCCTTCACTTTCTGAACAGTGTCGTTCAGAGAGCAAAAGTATTTTAATAATACTTTTGGTTGGTTAGGTAAAAAATGATTATCTCAGTGTAGTTTTGGTTTTTATTTCTTTTATGAGTGAGTTTAAGCATCTTTCATATATTTAAAATTCACTTTAATATTCTAATTGTCTTTTGCCCAAATGTTTTGTCCTTTTTCTACTTTGTCTTTTTTGGTCTTTTATAGATTTCTAGGAGCTCTTTATTTATTAGGGAGATTAACCCTTTGTGATATTATTTTTCCATTTGTATTTGTATTTAACCTATCTCCTGCATATCTTTTAATTTTCCTGTACTCAAATATATCAATGTTTTATGGCTTTGAGATGATTATAAAAGGTCTTCACCACTACAGGGTTGTAGAGAAGCTTGCCAGCAGGGACATGATTTAGTTAGCATCTACCTTTAATATACATTTATCCTTGGTTTCTTGAGTCAGTAGCTAGTTTTCCTGAACCCTTTTGCCCTGATCTTCTAGCTATTCAATAGAGATTCAACTTTGAGAAATCACAGGGGCCCAGTGCTGGCAACAGTGGAAACCAAATATTTAGTAAGGAAATGGCTGTCCCTTCTTGTTTTCGTAGAGTCCACAGTTCAGTGATATTAGAGATGTTTACAAGGCCATAAATGAGGCACCCTGGTGCAGTTTACTGCTGGAAACAAATCTAGGTCTTGCCACTAGCTAAGTGACCCCAGGCATGCTATTCAGCCTCTGTGCATCTGTTTCTCCACCTGTCAGATGCTGAATGGACCTGGCCATGAGAATTAAGTGAGATTCGACAGGTAGGGCTACACTTTGAAAGATGCCAGTGGTGGTGCATACCTATTTAGGTTGCAGTTTCTCATCATTAGCTATACATTGATCAGGATTGTGGAGGAGATGCTTTGACACTATGCAGATATCCCATTTCCAATGACGTGATTTTTCTAACTTTGTTCGGTTTTGAACCTAGGGAAACAGGCTGTCATCCCTCTTCTCAGATTTCTGTCACTAGATTAGTGAATTTGAATAATAAAATGCTTAAAGAATTCTATTTCTCTGCATACGTATGACGCTTTATCAGATTTCTGCTGGCAGTTGCATTTTAATATTAGAGAATCTGAGGGCTGTGTCTCATGGGAATGATGCATGGGAGCCCGAAGCTGAGGAGCTTGATGGGCCCTAATGTCAAGAGATAGTGGTGTTCTCTTTTGCATGCAGCTTACTTATTTGCCTGAAAAGGTAAGGTAACAACTTACAAGAAATGCTAAGATAACATCAGTAGAAGACCATATTTTTTAGGTGCCTTTTTTTCTCACATTGAAGGCTATTGTTGAACTGTTTGCCTTGTGTGAATTTAAGGAAACATATGTTTATCAATAGCTCTAGCCATACTTTACCCTGTGACGAATTTAGTTGGCCGAAGTGTTCTTAGTTCAGCGTTGTACTTATGTTACATGTTTCAAAATTCTCTATCAGCTGCATTTTGAATTATCTGTGGAAAACTCTACACAGAAAGCACTGTTTTTAGCAGTCCGACCAACTCTGTTACTGATCAATGATTGGCAGTCATTTTAGCAGAATAGTATAGAGGAGAATTGCCTACAGGAAAATAAATATTTAATGGATTTTTAAGGAAATACAAGCCTGGATTATCTTTATTTGATCATCTTTTCCAGTTTCCAGTGACACAGGTAACTGAGGTATGCAAATAAGCAATATACCCCCACCTGGTGGCAGCATACGCAACTGATTATTTGTTCTGGGAACAAAGCTAATCTTTAAGGCAAATAAATGGTTTGTAGATAATCTGCTCTAGCAGGTAAACTGTTGAAATCTGGAACTCTCTCTTCTAGGATGATTTCCTGTTCAGCGTCTCCATTTTAAGTGGGATCCTTTGCAGCATTCTGGCAGTGTTGAAGTTTATGTTGGGGAAGGTTCTGACCAGCAGAGCACTCATAACAGATGGTGAGTAAGGCCAGTGTGCCTGATCTCTGGGGGCTTATCTCACAGTGAGGGACGATGCTATGTGGTTCACTTTTAGTTGCTTGTTTTGAAGCAGAGGTCAACAATTGGGAATCTGTTCTCACTAGCTTCCTTTCCCCATGCTGTTGAATGATTCTCAGGGTTCTTATATCAGGGCAGATGTCTTGTGCTCGGGGAATTTAATAAACTCTTTATGAACCACCTTTACCCTGATCTCCAAACAGGGAGGTTTGGGGCTCCCCAGGCTCTTATCCATGAAGCGCAAAGGGCTTCCCGGGGTCTTAGATTTTATATGCATTGCTCCAAATAAAAAGTAAATGGCTTTTCTGGATTCTATAAAAGCTTCCTTTGTGACTTCTCCATGCTCATTTTCCCTTCCAGCTAGTGAGATGCTCACTTGGAGTTCAAGTAGCAACTCCCAGGGCTTTGCTGGGGAAGTGATCCATGTGTTCTCTGCTGAAAATCCAAACCAGGTAGACTTGTCCCTCTCTGTCCCTAAGGGTCAGGAGGAGCTTCCTGCATGGCCTTTGGGATGACAGAGAAGGATGCTTGAAAGTAGGAAAAGCGCATTTCAGTCTGCAAAGTAGTGCTGGTGTAGAAACAGAAACTTGACAAACATCACCTGGCCATTTTCTTGTTCTTCATTCTTGATCATGTGAAGTTGCCATGGGGTCAGGAGTAGAGAGACATGCATGCCCCTACCCTGGGATGGGAGGTCAAAAGGTTAAAGCTTATGGGTGTGTGTATACAAAACAGAGCAGAAATCATTGTATTTCTTTTTAAAGAAAAGAACCATTTATCCCCGCTCCCCACTCTCAGACTCTCAAGGTTTTCTCTAGTGTGAAATATGTAAATGTAGGCATGTGTGAGTGGCTGTTATTCTGTTGTGGAGGGGGTGGATGGCAATGCAGGGCCCCCTTCTCTCCCAAGTGACAAAGCATGGTGAAACGGCTCTAACTCCTTGCCCCCCCCCCATGCTGTTGCTCCGCTATGTGTGGAGCTGGGCTTTTGCACAGTAGGGCATGTGGGCTGGAAGTCAAAGTGATGTTTCCAACTTTGCAACAACAGCTGCCCTGGGAGAAGCATTGCGCGCGCGCGCGTGTGTGTGTGTGTGTTTCTTTGAACAGGCCTAAGAAGTTAGGGGTTATATGATCTGAAATACTGACTGTAAAACCAGGGGACCCCAGATGCTAGTCAGTCGATCACTACCACTGGCAGCATCAGAATTGCTCGTGGTGTTTGTTAGAAACACAGATTCTTGGTCTTCCCCCTGAAGATTCTGGTTCTGGGGGTTTGAGGTAGGTCCCAGGAAGTTGTATTTGACACTGGCACTGGGTCCATGTGATGTATAGTGAGGTTCATGCTGCATCCTTGGCCAATCCAAGGGGCCAGGACACACTGCACACCAGGAAAGGTGGACCCTGCGGTGTCCCATACGCGATTTTGACCAGCAGCTCTCACAATCTTTCCTCAGGTGGCCACTTCCAACAGGGCCTGACATCTGCTTCTGCCCTTGCAAGATGCCGCCTTTCTCCCCGTGCTATGGAGGCCATTTCCCCATAGGAAACCAGCACTTTTTAAATAGTAAAAGCTTTAAAGCAGTAAAAGTATTGGCAGCTGGGATCAAGGCCTCCGCTTCTCTGCTCTGCTTTCAGGCAGCTTGCAGGCCTCTCGTGGGTGGGTACCAGGCAGCCCAGCCCAGCTTCTCAGACTCCCAAACGAACTCCTGAGATTGCCTGCCTTGGTCAGGCCAGTGAAATGAGCTGACATCAAGTCCTGGGTTTGCTGCTATTGGAGCTGGTGCTGCAGTGACACTGATCAGTAGGTTTTACAGAGTTCCTCTGTGCCTGTTACTGTGCTAGGTGCCTGTTAGCAGGGAAACCAGCCCCAATGCAGAATCAGAATGACCTCTTTCAGGTATGTGCCCTGTTGCTGTGAAGGGTCCTGCCTGGTCCCCAAAAGTGGGGTTGCAACTTAGTTAAATAAATCCACTGGTGTAAAGGGGTAGTTCTTTCAGCTAGGGCAGGACCTAAACAACCTGTGGCTCTGTCTCATGAGAACGATGCAAGCGTGCCTGAGGCCACAGTGGGTCTTGCAAGGTCTCTGTCACTCACTGAGACAGCATAGATTTATAGGCAGTTAGCATCAAGCCCACCCTAATATCTTGTCTCATAAGACCCTTGGCAATCTGGGTGCCCTTTCCTCTCTGGGGCAGATCCAGAATTTGGGGAGGAGTGTTCATTCCCTGTGAATTTTGTGATCTGGTGTTGTTTAATCTGGAAAAGAAAAGACTCCCTCGGCTGTGGAATCCTCCGTTTCTTAGGGGTGAACAGCACCGGGGTGCTTGTGCTGAGAGCGGAAGGCTGTGTCCATTCACCCGGTGTTTGGTTGTGGCTTTCCAGCCACCTTCGAGGCTCCTTTATGCTGCTCTATGGGACACCGTTCTGCCTAGGCCCTGGCTTCTCCAGCCATGTGCTCCGTGCTTCCCTCTCATGTCTCTTTTCCTGGAACATGGGTCACGGGGGAGGCAGGCCGGACGAGGTTGCACTGGTCAGCACAGCCCTGGGCTCCCAGTCGTGAGCACTCAGCAGATGCTCTCTTCCTAGTCCTGAATTGGCCCTCGGAGTCACAAAGGCCCTCCAACTTGCAGAGCATCACATTTTGTTTATTCAGTTGACTATAGTCAAGACACAGGAAAGTGTTCCCCAGAAGCCTGAAGGGTGGACCTGACAGTCAGACCCTCCCTGGTTCCCCCAGGCAGGAGGCCCTGTTTCCCTTGCTACGCATGACCATGGGGCCTGACCCACTTCTAATCAGAACAGCGGGCCCTCTGCCTTGACTGGAGGTTTTAGCGTTTTATAGACATTCCAGATACTAAGTTTCTCTTTAGGCTTCACTATTGTTCTGTCTTGTCCCCGTTTATATGGTAAACCGAGAAGACTCCAATTATAAGTATGTTTTTTTCTAATGCAATAACTTCTTACTTCCTGATTTTCACGCATAAAACCATCCACATGAAAAAGCAATATTTCCTTCACACTCTTGAACCAGGGAGGGGTCATTACAAAGAGCGGTGGATGGTTTAAATGGAAATTGTTTCACAAACGGGAGGGAAGCAGGGGAGAGCATTCCTCGGGCACAGGGAAGCGGTGGGAGTGATCCTGGTGCCTCTGAGGGGCTGGGTGAGGAGGGGCACAAGGGGCGAAAGGTCTTACTGTGGGCAGGGGCGAATCATGCAGGGTAGGATTTTGGATGTTTTGTTATGTATTTAAACAGATGAGGGAACATGATTGATATTTTCTAAAGAGCCTGTTGGGTGGAGAACAAAGCCGAGGTAATAAGTACTGAAGTAGGGAGCAGTCTTGGGAGCTGAGGGGTGGCGGTGGTTTGGACAGGGATGAGAGCAAAGGGGTGGAAGATATGGAGCATTTGAGGAAATGGTGGTGGTATCTATGAAATGGGCAGGGCTAGGGGATGAATGGGCCATGGGGGGTTGATGAGAGGTAGACAAGAACAATCTGGGTGCCCTTTCCTCTCTGGGAAGGGCACTGCAAAGAACAGAGGTACTACCCCCACCCCCAGCCTGTTACCCACAGGGGGCCCTGGGGGCGGGGTGGGGGGTGTTGCGTGCTCTGCAGTCCCTTGCTTGGTGGGAGTG
Source organism: Rousettus aegyptiacus (assembly GCF_014176215.1). Taxonomy (NCBI): domain Eukaryota; kingdom Metazoa; phylum Chordata; class Mammalia; order Chiroptera; family Pteropodidae; genus Rousettus; species Rousettus aegyptiacus. Next base: position 76,151,910 of record NW_023416295.1, read on the forward strand.
TCAGCGAAATATGCAGCAGTAATTGCACCCTCCTGCTAATTATTTTGTCTGGGATCCGTTTTAGTCATTTATTGATTAGCAGAGCTAGGGAACCATCTGTAATGATCTCCTCTTGGTTCTTCCCCCACTTTGGGAGATGGGGGCAGGACAAAGTTTGGAAAACTTGCCTATCATTAATGTTGGGAGTTTTTTGGAGGCATTGGTTCCGGAGGGCATCCCTCTTGGCTACCTTAAGAATGCCCCTCATGGTCTGGCCCTTTCCCTCCTAGAAGGAAGCAAAGTTGACAAAGTGCTTCTGGTGCAGGCGGGGAAGATGGGCCTCACCGGTCACTTGGCAAGGTGGCTGGTTCCCAACGTGGAGCTGTGTGCGACCTGGGTCAGACCCAGACCCTTCGTCCTGGGTTGTGCCCTTACAGGAAGCAGTTCTCAGGGAATGGTGTGGGGGTGGGGTGAGGGGGCAGCTGGGTGTGGGTAAGTTCCAGACATCCCCACTGTGCTGTGCAGCGCAGTGAGTCTTGTCCAATTGTGTTGTTTTGGATATTTAGTCAATGTGTGATTGTTGCTCTCAGCATTAGGTGGAAGCTGGCTTTGTGTTATTTAAGGTAAAATGATTTCGTACAGGATGTTAACATTATAAATCTGGCAGAGGGAGACTGTGGAAAGGTACCTGGGAGGAAGTTCTGGCCCAGGGGCCAGTGCTGCTCACCGGGACGGCTGGAAACCTCTCTGAGTTGAGGGGCCTGGGCTGACTCTTCTCTTGCTCCCTCCAAAACACCAAGAGTCCATATGGTTTTCAAGCACACAGAAACTTTTAATCAGTTTTCTGCAAAAAAATTAATGTGATTTATTGTACAGATCCTTATCTAGTCATTAAGGCCCAACTGGTGGGGCCACTAACCAAGGCAGCCTCAGATGTTATTTCGTGTTCTTCAACTGGTAGCCGCATTTATTCTTCACAGCAGCTCTGGTTTACACTGAGAAGGCAGGAACAAGCTTATGGGCTTGGGTGGGGACAGCACCCCAGAGGTGAGTGACCAATAGGCTGGCGCTGTGTGCTGTGTGGGTAAGATGAGTGGTCTGGTGGGTGGGCTTGTGAGTGCAGGGTTCTTCATGTGGAGTGATTGTGGCTGGAAAGACTCTAAAATTCTGAAGGATGTTGCCAGGCAGATACAGAATCGTCCCCCAGTGTGTGTGCTTGGCCCAGCGTTCTGTGCAGGCTTACAAGAGGGGAAGCTGAAATGAGTTAGGCTCTGTCACAGCCAGAGGTGAGCAGACCTGAGCTGATCAGAAGCTCCTCCTAGAGGGTATAGGTGAATGCACCACGAATCCATCAGCTGTGAATGGTTGGGAGCATGCATGGGGTGGGGGCCTGCTGTCAGAAACCAAGGAGGCTGGGCTATCCTTGGCTGACAGAGCTGATGACTTGGTGGAGCTGAATAGACATCTAGTGGCCGTCTGGGGGAACCTCATGCTCTCTCTGCATCCTTTCTGAGCTCCACTGGGCTTCTCTGTGGGCCTAGTTGTACCCATGGCAGAGATGAAGAGAAGCGAGTGGAGGATTCTAGTTTGCCCTGGGCCAGAGTCCATCTCTTCATCTCTCCTTTCTCTATAGACACACCCAAAACAAAACCTCAATTTTGAAATGGCTGCGAAGTAAACTGCAACCCAGGTTGCCTGTGACAGTGATGGTCTCTGCTGATGCTTTTGGTGGTCTTCTGAGAAAAGATGTGGGCTGCAGACTTTTAAAGAGAACCAGAAACCCTGTCGACAGAATTGGAAGGTAGTGGGAAGGTTGACATTCCAGGGCGCCCCAGGGCCCACCTTGGCAGGGAAGCCCCCAGAGCATGGGTACGGGTGGCTTCCTCTCTCTTGGGACAGCTCAGCTCAGGGGCTGATAAGTAGGAGCATTGCTAAAGCCGTGTCCCATGCCTTCCTTTTCTACTTCCCTCTATCTATTAATTCAGCCAGTTTGAGCACCTGAGAGATGCCAGCCCTGGTCTGAGACTTGGAGTAGAGCAAGAAGAGACACAAAAATCCCCATCCTTAAGCTTATGTTTTTAGTGAGAAATAGATGTTTGTAAAAAGGAAAGTGGGAGAAACATGTTATGAAGAGCTATGGAGAAAAAAGCAGCAGCAGCAAAGACAAGAAGGTAGGAGGGTGTGGCCGGGGTGGAACGCGATCAGTCTATGAAGGAGGTATCCATGGGGGGGCTCCAGGCGGGGGTCCACACTGGTGGGTGGTAAGTCTCTGGCTGCTGTGAGGGAAATGGATTGAGGGAAATGTGGGCAAGAACGGTGGTGAGGCTGTTACAGGGGTGAAGGCAAGGGGGGCGTGGAGAGGTAGATGGAGAATGAGTTTTGGAAGTAACAGTTGGCAAGAGTTACTTGATGGATTAGATTTGGGAACTGATTAGATATTGGGTGTGAAGTCAAGGATGGGCTCCTAGATTTTCGGCCTTGGCAGCTCGGTGGCTGGTGATGTCACTTACAGAGAAGTTGAAGTGTATGGCAGCATAAATTGAGATTTTTGCTTCGAACACGTTCAGTTTGAGATGCTTATATATGAATGAGTCTACAGCTGAGGGGAAAGGTCAGGCCGGAGAGAAAGTTGGGAGACAGTGACATATGGGGTTGGAGGTGACAGCCCAGGGGGAGCATGTAGACAGAAGAGCTCAGAGGACGGAGGAAGGGTGTTCAGACAAGGGAGAAGCAAGAGGATATAGCAAAGAAGGAATAGCCGGAGCAGCAAGAGGAACCTGGAAGCTGAAGGAAAGTGTTCCTAGGAGGCTGTAAGATGAGGAAAAGGAATCAGCCGTGCCGTGTGGCAGCTGGAGCGAGTCATCGCTGACCTCAGGGAGGGCTTTGGGGAGGAGGGAACCTGAGAGGGATGGGTGAAGCGCGAAGGGGAGGTGCGGTTAGGTAGTGCATGGAGGTTGTGCTGCAGGTGGTGTGGAGACAGGGAAGGAGTTTGAGCTGGGTGATGGGAAGGTAAGATTTATCCCATTGGGAATGTTCCAGGAGAGGGAGAAGAATTTCAAGAAAAAGTCCTTTGATGAACAGGTACGAAGGAGTTGGCCTTACATAGGAGCAGCTGATACGTGGGGACAGCTGTCACGGTGGGTGGTGGGTTTGGTGTTGGGAAGGTGAGGCATTCTTGTCTGAACCTGTGTGCTCTGAGGAGTACAAGGGCAGGTCATTGACTAAGAATCGGAGGGAGGAGATGACAGATTTGAGGTAAGAAAAGAGGTTTGCAACACTCAGAGATGTTGTCACAGGCCCCAGCCAGGTTCAGTTTGTTCCCTTATTGGGGAGCAGCCTGTTGAAGTCTCCCCCTTGGATCCTGAGAAGGGGTCTTACTCAGGCTTTGCTCACATCACCTACCCCGACACTCTTCCTCTCCACCTGCCCTTCATTTAGAACCTTGCTCCAAGGTGTACAGCCCTCACTGGATGCAATTAAGGTTGTTTCATCTCACTTTTCCTGCTTGAACCTGGACTTAATGCTTTTGAGTTCAGCAAAAGCCTGGTACTAATGCAAGGGGAGTTGCCCTGGGAATGAAGTAGGGCCTGTTGTTGGAGAGGTTACTGGCCCTGCACGGACTAGGTGCCAGGGGACAACCAGGGCAGCAAGGACCTAGAGCTTCCTTGGGCCACCGTCACGCTGAGGCAGGTGGGGAGCCTTGGGGCTCCTACCACGGTGTGATCTCGGGAGTCCCTTGAGGCCATTCCCTTCCCATGTAGCCTTTGAAAACTCAGGTAAAATGGAAGTGTGACACCTACATTGTGGGGACCAACTGAGGTTGACATCTGTGAAAGGAGATGGTGATCCATGTCTATTAGCTCCAGTTCTGTTTTGGTTGTCATTTCTACAGCTATTAGTGAATTCTGGACTTTGATTTCTCTTCCCGGGGAGTGAAAAATTTTCAGGTGACTTAAAGAGACTCTGGAGGGGAAAGACATGGGTTCAGGTAAAAGCTTAGCCCTGCCCCTCTCAATCTATGTAACCTTGGTCAATTTATTTAACTTCACTCTTTTTAACTTAGTTCTCCCATCAGTAAAATGGGATAATTGGCCTTCATAAGGTTAAGAAGATTCCAGCTGGGTCCTGGGCCCAGGAGATATTCACAGGTTTGAATCACCATGCATTTGAATGTCTCCTGTGTGCCAGGCACTGTCCTGGATCTTGTACCTCACGAGTTCTCCATTCCAGTGCGTGGGAGAAAGACCGACAATGAACGCAGGCTATGTCAAGCAGGCATAAGTGCCTGGCTCCATCCAGTGAGGTCTCTGGTGACATCTGAGCAGACATGACAAGCCATGTAGGTGTCTGACGTGGTGGTGAGCGCCTGTGCGAGTGCTTCTGGGCAACGTCCCTTGCAGCACATGTTCTGGAATGTGGAGGCAGTGTCTGACATTTGGGTAGTTTTCTTGGTGGCTAAGAAACTTCACTTGGCACTGCTATCAGTCTCTCTCTGCTTCTCTCCCAGGGTTTAACTCCCTTGTGGGAGGTGTGATGGGCTTCTCCATTCTTCTGAGCGCAGAGGTGTTCAAGCATAACGCGGCAGTCTGGTACCTGGACGGCAGCATAGGTGTGCTGATTGGACTCACCATATTTGCCTACGGGGTCAAGTAAGTCTTTGCTTACCTGGTGGCCAGGAGTGTTACATTTTCCACCCCAATGGTCATACCTGTGACCCTGGGTAATGTGACTGGCAAAGCTCTCAGCTGGCACTAAAGGGGCAAGTAATTGACAAGGACTTTAAGTTACATAGGGCCTCATTTTATCTGCTTTCTTGATATTTTACTAAATGGTCCTCCCTTTAGCTTTTTGTGCCTAAAAATCTGTGTCCTCTCCTTTCTTTATGAGGGTCGTAACGATGTACCAGGCAGCCACAATTGTGCAGTGTCTTCATGTTTTAAGGCCCTCCTACTACACAGCGAGTGTGGGGAGGCCAAGTAGCACCACTCAGCTAGACATTGGCCCTCCATACTTTGAGAACTTTTTTCAAAAGGGACTTGTCAGTGCAGAAAGGCCACGCCGAATAAAAACCCACCCTGAAGGTGTCGCTGATTCCACATCCAACATTCAGTCAGGAGTTGGCCATTGAAAAAACCATTTCAAAAAGGCACTGAGTTTTTAAATGTTAAAATGCTTCCTGTCTCCAACTAGGATGGCTATAACAATAAAGACAAGTGTTGACAAGGGTGTGGAGATATTATAACCCTTACACGTTGCTGGTGGAAATGTAAAGTCATCTAACTGCTTTGAAGACAGATATGTAGTTCCTCAAAATGTTCACTATGGAGTTATCATTTGATCTAGCAATTCTACTCCTAGGTATATACTCCAGAGAAATGAACACACACATCCATGCAAAAACTTATAAATGATCATTCACAGTGGCATTATTCGTAGTAGACAAAAACAGTAGAAATAACACAAATATCCAGTAGCTGATTGATAACCAAAATGTGGTAGAGCCATAAAAAGAATGAAATACTAATCTATGCTATGACATGGATGAACCTCAAAAACATGCCAAACAAGAGAAGCCTGTTATAAACAGCCACTTACTGAATGATTCCATTTATAGGAAATATCCAGAATGTGCAAATCTAGAGAGAGTGAAAGTAGATTAGTGGAAGAGACTTCCTAGTAAAGATGATAGAGTAGTTAAATGAGGTATTCGCCTTCTCTCACATCAAAATTACAACTAAATGATAGGACAGCCATCACTAAGAACCACCTGAAGACTAGATGAACAGAATTCCTATAACCATGGATAGAAAGAAGCAGCCACCCTGACTGGGAGAAGGGGAAGAGACGCAGAACAGGCAGGTCCCACACTCACAGTATGGTGTTTAGGAATTTGGAGGGAGATCTAGGCTGTGGCTGTCCGTCTCCCTGAGGAGTGAGGAGTTCCCATAACATCTGTGAAAACCAACGGGGATTGTATCTGAGACGGTGTGTGTAGGGGCTGCTGGTGTTCCACTTGAAGGGCCTCTGCAGACTCACCCACATGAACTCATTCGCTCTGAGCTCCACTGCAGCAGCTCAGAAAGTGCCAGGGATGGGAGGAGAACCAAAGTGGCGTAGATGATAGAGGCTCTGTTCATCCCTCTGGCGACCAGATCAAAGTTGTGATGGAAACAAGGAGCAGCAGCAAGGAAAAATCGCCTGGGATCTTGATGAACAAGCCATACGATTAGGGAGAAAGCCAAGAAATCACCCTTCAATGGAAGAAGGTAGGATGGGGCAAGGACACGGGGCGACCTGGTCTCCAGTGGCTGAGACAGAGGCTGTGGTGGCAGCAGCAGCAGAAGCCTCTTAAAGGGGCCGCCTGCTCACTCCGAGCACCAGTGCAGATTCAACTGCGCACAGGGGCACTAGGGACTTACAGGGAGGCATTGTCAGAGCAAGGGCCAAGGCAAGACTCGCTCTGTAAAGAAGTGCCAGAGGCATCCAATGTTCCCTGTTGAGCCCTTCCCACTCCTAGTGCATGGACACAGCGCCGCCATAGTCATGAAGTCATCAAATTGGATAACAGAGGTCGCTCCACCCAGAGGATTCCCTGAAACCCCTCATCCCCCAACTCGCAGCCCCACCCAAGCCACATCCAGGTAAATCCTCAGGGAGTCAGGCGCTCCTTGCTTGAGCAGCACCTAGACCTACACTGGAGGCAGCTGGCTTCAGTTTCTGGTGTGGCGTTTTGAGGCAACTATAAGCACAGCATCTGTAGATTGCTTGCTGAATCTTAACAGGTAGCCCGGAGGGGCAGAGGCTTGGACTAAGTTTGGCCTGCAGCAGAACCCCTCTCAGGACTGTGCCACTGGACACCTACTTCACAAATCCATACTAATAAGACTGGGAGACTTAGGAGCTTTGCTTAGTACATAGAAACAGACACAAAAAGGCAGCCAAAATGGGAAGACAAAGAAGCAGAAACCATATGAGAAAAAAGAAGAGATCCAGATATAATGGAGTCGAGTAATCTACCAGAGTTCAAAACACTGGTTATAAAGACGCTCAATGAACTTTTGGGAAGCGTAGATAAATTCAGTGAGAACTTCAACAAAGAGATGAAAAACATAACCATGGAAATGGAAATCATAAAAGGGAACCAGTCTGAAATGAAGAACACATCTGAGATGAGAAGTATATTAAACGGAATAAACAAAGTGAATGAAAGGATCAAATGCCTTATCTAGAAGATGGGAAAGCCAAGGACACTCAATCAGAATGACAAGAGATAAGATGCCAAGACTATAAAAATAATTTAAGGAGCATATGGGATACTATTAAAGGTACAAATATCCATCTCTGATAGGTATAACGGAAAAAAATCAAGATGGTGAACGGTTATTTGAAGAAATTATGATGGAAAACTTCCCTAACCTGGTGAAGGAAATGGACATAAAACTCCAGGAAGCTCAGAATTACAAACATCAGGGATCCACAGAGGCCCACACCAAGACACATCATAATTAAAAGGCCAAAGGTTAAACACAAAGAAAGCATAGTTACTTATAAGGGAAAACGCATAAGACTGGCAGCTGATTTCTCAAAAGAAACTACGCAAGACAGAAGGGCTTGACAAAAAATATTCGACAGGATGAAGACCCAGCATCTACAACCAAGAATAATTTATCCAGCAAAGCGATTATTTAGAGTTGAAGGACAGATCAAGAGCTTTCCAGACAAAAATAAGCTGAAGGACTTTATCACCACCAAGCCAGTATTGCAGGAAATGTGGGAGGGACTTCTTTTAAGGAAAAAAAGCATATATCAAAAACAGTAATAAAAAATGGTAACAACTACATTCCTATCAATAAGTACCTTAAATGGTAAAGAATTAAGTGCTCCAACTAAAAGAGAAGATGAATGGGAAGGAAAACAAGACCCTTACATGTTGCCTATAAGAGACGCACTTCAGATTAAAAGACATAGACTGAAAGGAAGGGGATGGAAAGACAATGCTTTGATGGGCCTAGAAGGTATTTAAGTCAGAGAAAGATAAACACTATGTGATTTCACTTATATGCGGAATCCAAGGAATAAAAAACAAACTAATCAAAAACAACTCACAAATATAGTGTACAATTTGGTGCTGGACAGATGGGAGGGAAGTTTTGGGGGCTGGGAGAATGGGGTGAAGGGTTAAAGAAGTGCAAATGAGCTGATGGATGGACATGGGGATGGGAAGCACGGCATAGAGAATACAATTAGAATAAATACATTGGCTAGGTGGAGGGTCAAGGGAGGGAGGGAGAAATTGGGGGGGGGGACCATCTCATGAACTATATAGATGTCTAACCAATGTACTGTATACTTGAACCTAATTAAAATTTTAAAAAAGCAGGGACATACAGGAACTGAATTGACTAGTGTCGTGGCTGAAGGGACAGGAGTTAGAGCAGCTCGTTCTGGAGACAGAAGTGCTGGCAGACATCATTGCTCCTTTGTTGAGCCTTCTTGTCACACAGCTGGTAGGCACCATATTGGAGATTCAGTTAATCTGGCTAACATTATTCACCCCACCCAACTTGGGAGCCTAGTCTGAATGTTTCCAGTGCTTCTTCTACACAAGCAGCCTGCCTTGGCTCTTACTGCACACTTTCCCAAAATCTCTCAAAGCTCCGCAAGCCCAGCATAAACTGAAGCCATTGTTGGCTTATAATATAGCTTCAACTAAGTGTCCACAAGTGGCAGCTGGTTTTGGTTCACGGCATAATCTCTCCCATGTGTCTCCAAGCCAGGCATAAATGGTGGCTGACCTTCGCCTGCACTGAAGCCCCTCCTAAGAGGCTCCATAACCAACATACCTAGTTGCCAGCTTCAGACCACACCAGAGCACCACCCAGACAGCTCCACAAATGACACACTAAAGAGTGGACTTGACTGACACCAGAGGCCTGCTAAAGCGACTCTTTTTCCGTGTGGTCAGCCCCATCAGAACAGTGTATTTGCTGTAGTCACAGACAGCCAGTCAGCCTGAGGACCAATCTTACTCACTGAGTACACCAACAGCAATCAAGCCTTACTACAACTCCTACATGGGTCACCCCTGGAGCATCCGGCACAGGTGAATAGGGAGACGGCCCCACAAGACACCTACTACATAAGGCAACTCTGCCAAGACTGGGAGACATAGCAGCTCTACCTAATACATAGAAACAAATATGGGGCGGCAGCCAAAATGAGAAAAATATGCCTTGAATGAAAAGGAAAAAACTCCAGAAAAAGAACTAAACAGAATGGAGATAAGCAATCTACCAGATATAGAGTTCAAAATGCTGGTTTTAAGGATGCTCAATGAACTTAGGGGGAGAATAGATGAACTCAGAACTTCAACAAGGAGTTTAAACCATAAAAAAAGAATGAGTTAGAAATGCAGAATATAACTGATATGATACATTTGAGGGAATCAATAGCAGATTAGATGAGGCAGAGGACTGAATCAGCAATTTGAAAGACAAGGTCACAGAAAACTCCCAATTGGAACAGAAAAAAGGAAAAATGAGGATAGTTTAAGGGACCTCTGGGACAACATCAAGTGTAACAGTATTTAGATCATAGGTACCAGAAGGTGAAGAGAGACAGCAAGGTATTGAAAATCAATTTGAAGACATAATGACTGAAAATTTCCTAATCTGGCAAAGCAAACAGACATACAAGTCCAGGAAACAGAGTCCCAAACAAGATGAACCCAAAAAAGTCCACACCAAGACATATCACAATTAAAATGCCAAAGGTTAAAGACAGAGAATCTTAAAAGCAGCAAGAGAAAAGCAGTTGGTTACCTACCTTCGAGGGAGCTCCCGAAAGAATGTTAGCTGATTTCTCAACAGAAACTTTGCAGGACAAAGGATTGACATGAAATATTCAGTGTTGAAAAGCAAGGACTTACAACCAAGAAGACTACCAAGCAAGGCTATAATTTAGAATCAAAAGACAGATAAAAAGCTTCTCAGACAAGAAAAAGCTAAAGGAGTTCATCACCACTAGACCAGTATTACAAGAAATGAATGTTAAAGGAACTTAAGATGAAAAACAAAACAAAAAACAAACGAACAAAAAAACAAACAAAAAAAACATTAAGGAAATCTACCAAAGAAAAAAAACTCTCACCAACAAAGGCAAACACATAATAAAGGTGGTGGAATAATAAACTATAAAGCTAGTATAAAGGTTAAAAGGCAAAAACAGGAAAATCATGTGTAATTACAATAAAATAAGGGATATACACACAAGAAGTAAAAATGACCATAACAAACATGGACAGGAGAGTAATAATTTTGATTTTAGAATATACTTCCTCTTAAGTGACTGTCGGTTTGAAATAGACTGCTATAAACAGCTTGGTAGAGATGAAGCACATAGTAACCACAAACCAAAAATCTACAAGAGAAATATAAGAAATAAAGAGGAAGGAATTCAAATACCACACTACAGAAAGTCATCAACATGCAAGAGAATAAGGAACAGAGGACTACAAAAACAAATCAGTTAATAAAATGGCAATAACTACATACCTATTAATAATTAATGGACTACGTGCTCCAATCAAAAGATATAGTGTGGCCAAATGGATTAAAAAACAAGGCTTGTACATATGCTGCCCACAGGAGACCTACTTCAGACTGAAGGACATACACAGACTAAATAAAGGGGTGGAAAAAGATACTTCATGCAATGGAAATAAATGCTGAGGCAGCAATACTTAATATAAGGCAAAACACACTTTAAAACAAAGGCTGTATATAGGAAGAGATGAAAAAGGGCATTTCATAATGATAAAGGGATCAATCCAACGAGAGGACATAACTCTTGTAAACATGTACACACCCACATATTTAGGAACACTTAAATATGTAAAGCAAATATTGATGGACATAAAGGAAGGGATTGACATTAATACAGTCAGTCATAGTAGGGGACTTTATAACATTCCATCGACATCAATGGGTAAATCATTCAGACAGAAAATCAAGGAAACAGTGGCCTTAAATGACACATTAGACTAGACTGAATAATGGTTACTAAATAATGGTTAACAAAGAGATCAAGGAAGAAATCAAAAGATACCTTGAGACAAATAAAAATGAAAACACAATGACCCCAGATTTATGGGACACAGCCAAAGCACTTTAAAGAGGAAAATTTATAGCAGCAGAGGCCTACCTCAAGAAACAAGAAACGTCTCAAACAATCTACCCTTCCACCTAAATGAACTAGAAAAAGAATAAACAAAGCCCAAGGTGAATAGGAGGAAGGAAATTACAAAGATCAGAGCAGAAATAAAGAAAATAGAATCTAAAAAAAACTACAGAAAAGATCAATGAAACCAAGAGCTGGTTCTTTGCAAAGATAAAATTGGTAAACCTTTAGCCAGACGCATCAGGAAAAAGAGAGGACCCAAATAAAATCAGAAATGAAAGAGGAGAAGTGACATCTAACATCACAGAAATCTGAAAGATTATAAGAAAATACTACAGATAATTACATGCCAACAAATTGGACAATGTGGGATAAATGGATAAATTCTTAGAAACATGCAATACTTTAAGGCTGAATGAAGAAGAAACAAAAAATCTGAACAGACTGATTACTAGAAAAGAAATTGAATCAGTAATTAAAACTCCCAACAAATAGAAGTACAGTACTAGATAGATTCACAGGTAAATTCTACCAGCCATTTGAAGGACAGCATTCTCAAACTATTCCAAAAAATTGAAGAGAAGAGAAAGTTTCCAAGCTCATTTTACAAGGCCAGCATTTCTCATATCTCTTATTCCAAAACCAGACAAAGACACTTCCAAAAAAAAAAATTAAAAAAGTTACAAGCCACTATCCCTGATGAAATTAGATGCAAAATCCTAATACATTAAAAAGATCATATGCTATGATCAACTGGATTCCTAGGTTGGTTCAATATCTGCGTATCAATTAACATGATACTCCGCATAAACAAAATGAAGGATAAAATAATATGATCATATTAATAGATGCAGAAAAAACATTTGACAAAATCCAGCATCCATTTATGATAAAAACCCTCAGTAAAGTGAGATCAGAGGGAACATACCTCAACATAATAAAGGCTATGTGACAAACCCACAGCTAACATCATACGCAACGGGAAAAAGCTGAAAGCCTTGTGTTTGATATCAGGAACTGTTGGAAGTCCTAGCCATCGCACTGAGACAAGAAAAAGGAAAGGCATACAAATTGAAAGGAAGAAGTGAAACTCATTATTTGCAGATGACATGATACTACATATAGAGAACCCTGAAGAGTCCACTAAAAAAACCTGTTAGAATAAATGAATTTGATAAATTAGTAGGGTATAAAACTAATATTCAGAAATCAGGTGCATTTTTATATACTAATAAACTATCAGCAAAATTAAGAAAATCCCTTTTACAGTTGCATCAAAAATAAAATACCTAGGAATAAACTTAACCAAGGAGGTAAAAGGCTTGTACTTGGAAGACATCAAACAAAGAAAAGAAAGTAAATGGAAGGCTATACTGTGCTCATGGATAGGATTAACATTGTTAAAATGCCCATAATATCCAAGGCAATCTCTATCAAAATACCAATAGCATTTTTCACATAAATAGAATAAATAATCCTAAAATTTATATGGAACCATTAAAGACCCTGAACACCCAAAGCAATATTGAGAAAGAAGAACGAAGTTAAAAGTATACTACCCAACATCAAACTATACTGTAAGGTGGTAATAATCAAAACAGCACGGTACTGGCATGAAAACAGACACATAGATCAATGAAAAAGAATAGAAAGTGCAGAGATAAACCCACACCTACATGGTCAGTTAGTTTATGACAGAAGAGGCAAGAGTATACATTAGGTAAAGATAGTCTCTTCAGTAAATGGGGTTTGGAAAATACATGCAAAAGAAACTAGAACACTTTCTTACACTATATACAAGAATAAACTCAAAATGGATTAAAGACTTAAATGTAAGACCCAATACATTACACTCCTAGAAGAAAACATAGGCAGTAAACTCTTAGCAATAATTTTCTGCCTACATCTTCTCAGGCAAGGGAAAAAGAAAAAAATAATCAAATGAGACTATATCAAACCAGAAAGTTTTTGCACAGAGAAGAAAACCAATAAATCACAAAGACATCCTACTGAATGGGAGAAGGTATTTGCAAATGATACATCCAATAAAGGGTTAATATCCAAAATATATAAAGAACTCATACAATTCACCCCCCCCCGCCCCCCGCTGCCAAAAGAAAACAACCTCCAAACGATCCAATTAAGAAATGGCCAGAGGATGTGAATAGACATTTTTCCAAAGAAGACATACAGATGGTCAATAGGTATATGAAAATATATCCAACATCACTAATTATCAGAGAAATACAAATTAAAACCACAATATCACCTCACACCTGTCAGAATGGCTATCAGTAAATCAATGAATGTTGGCAAGGACAGAGAAAAGGGAACCTTTGTGCACTGATGATGGTATTGTAAAATGTTTCAGCCACTATGGAAATCATTATGTAAGTTTTTCAAAAGAATTAAAAATAGAACTAGTATATGACTTAGCAATTCGACTTCTGGGTATTTATCCGAAGAAATCCAAAACACAAATTTGAAAAGATATATACACTCCTATGCTCATGGCAGCATTATTTACAATAGCCAAGATATGGAACCAACCTAAGTGCTCATGAATAGATGAATGGAGATTATATATGTGTGTGTGTGTGTATGCGTGTGTGTGCACACACACACACACACACAATACATATATACAGTGGAATATTACACAGCCATAAGAAAGAATGAAATCTTGGCATTTGCAATAGGGTAAGCTGGCGTTGTGTTCCCCAACCTTTCTGGCACCAGGGACCAGTGCTGCTATGAGAATCGAAAGCCTGATGATCTGAGGTGGTAATGCTAGCGCTGGGGAGCAGCTGCAAATATAGATGAAGCTTTGCCCTCTGGCCTGCTGCTCACTTCCTGCTGTGCAGCCTGGTTCCTAACAGGCCATGGACCAGTACTAGTCCACAGCTTAGGGGTTGGGGACCCCTGCCCTAGAAGGTGTTCTGCTAAGTGAAAAAAGTTAGAGAAATACCCTGCTTTCACTTACATGTGGGAAAAAAACCATTAAATTTTACACTTGAAACACCTAGGTGAATTTTAAAAGCAGTTTTCTAAATATATGTCCACTTCTATAGATTAAATATTTTCTTGGGAAAAAAAGATTAGTGTTTGTAAGGGGAGGCAGGGAGGGGAGAATGGGGAGTGAGTGCTGGTGGGTTTCTTTTTGGGGGTGAGGAAAATGTTCTGGAAGTGAAGTGGTGATAGTTGTCCAACCTGAGTATACCTAACACCACTGAATCATGTACTTTAAAAGGTGACTTGTGTGATATACGAATTATATTTTTAAGAAATTACCTCTCCTGTCCACTTCCCCAAGGGCACAAGCCCCAGGGATCTTGGGGTCTATGTTGGGGTGACCTGTCTGTCTCCTCTCTGCAGACTCCTCATCGACATGGTGCCCAGGGCGAGGCAGACGCGCCACTACGAGATGTTCGAGTGAAGGGGCCAGAGCCACTGGTTCTGCATCTGCATGAAGATCGTCAGGATGACGAGAGGTTTCTACACAGGCAGACGGTGCCAACATTTAAGTGAACATCCAGTTTCTTTTTGGGGAAGTTTCTGTTCATGGAATGAGGCCTGCCCGGCAGGTTGGTCTGCACTGCTCCCCTCGCTCCATTCCTCCCGTCACACCCGTCAGGACAACCCGCACAGGAGGGGAGGCTGGTCTCCCTGTCTCCAGTGGGAACTGACCTTTTCTATTTTTTGGAGTAAAAAGGTTCTTGTGGGTAGGATGAGATCTCTGCATGGAAGAAAGTTCTTTGGCGGTGTCCAGGCCTGAAATGGATAGCAACTGACCAGACCCACGTCCTCTGGCCTCCAAGTGGCCCCAGCCACGTTGTAGTTCTCGTCTCTTACCTCCTGGCAGAATTTAAAGGAAGACCGTACGTACCCTTTGTCCACACCCTCTCCAGAACCACCAGTATATATCACTTCCTAATTTCTATCAGTGTATTTCATTAGTTTCATACTGTTTTACTAATCCTAAAACTCGACAGATTTATTCAAAAGGAGACCATTCTATTTTTAAAGTCCTTAGTGATATATGTATGAGCTTTGCATGGATGAACTAAGCACATGACCCTTTCTTGTACATGGAGAACCTGAACATACATGTAAAAACAAGATCCATTTTTGACAGATGTGGAACTGTTTATTTGTAATAAATAATTATATAATCTATCCATATATGCATATATCTATATGCCGTGTCAAGTGGTGATGGTACATTACAGTCTGTTAGAGATGGTTGACTCCTCTGTAAGGTACAAGATATCTTCAGTTTATGTAACTTTAGGTATAGATTCTGTAAAAATGTTCCCCAACATACAACAGTCTGTACCTCTAGCACTGCCACTTGTCCAGGTGACAGTGTCTAACCAATAAAGACCTTTACCCGTTTTGTATGGTACAGGAAGGTTATCTTTGAGAGTTATCACCACCATGGGCAGGTTTTCCCAACTGAAGGATGATGGGAAAGGTCACTTGTTCCCGGTAGAGTATGAGTGGAGACCCTTAAGGACTGTCATGATGGTCTTGGTGGCCTCTGTAGGGCAGGCCCATCCACTGCTCAGGTAAGGAAAGTGGCCACACACTCATTTGGCTGTGCCCGGGGCTCTTGGAGCTGAGCTTGCCCAGGAGGGATGGCTGCTCCCCAGGCCTCACCCCCCCACCTTCCGTGCCCATTTCCCACCTGGGCATGTCAGGCTGGGTAAGGGAAGGTGGTTTGAGGAGTGTTCTGTGGGATGTTAACATGTTATAAGGAAAAAAGTGTCGGCTGTTTGTTTGAATAGGTCTGGGAAAGGCAAGATTCAATAGGTTTCTTTTCTACAGGTTTTCTCATTGTATTTAATGTATACTGTGGAAGCTCAGAGAGGGGAGGCTAGGATGTAGCCTCCCTTAAGAACTCAAGCTTTTATTGGCACCTGTTTTGAGATTCACGTCTCACTGAACATGCTAAATCTGGGAACACTGCATGGTGTCGCCGTTCTGGGCAGTAACCAGGAACTCCACTGGCTTCAGAGAGGCTGTGCTGACGAGGGCTGAGCCATGCCCTCCAGCAGGCAAGCCCTTGGACTTGACTTTCCAAACGTTTCCAGGGCATATGCCTAAGCAGGCACTCATGGCCCACTGAGACCTGTGCCAAAAATTCTGTCAAGAGGGGGGAATGTATTCCAAGCCCTCGGCCTTTTTAGGACTGTTTTACTGAAACATCCTTAAAGTATTTTCAAACATCGGATGTAGTAGTACATAGCTATCTCAAAATAACAGAAAACAGCCCACTTCCTAATCCAGTTCCTTTCTTAGTAAATGTTCTGAAATAAGTATTGGGAGATGTGATACGAGGGAAAGAATACTCAGCAGTACATTTGTTCTCCTCCACTCCCCGAAGCGTACCTTCCTCTCAGCATTTCCAGCGGTGTGTTTGCAAACGCGGTCAGTGGAACACCAGCGTGGGGCGATACGGCTGGGCTATGTTCTGCAGGTGACCCTGCAACCCACCCAGACCCCAAAAATCACTTCCACCTGTCACACAAGAAAAGTTTATTGAAAAATAAAGTTCTCCCTAGTTTTCTCTACAACAGTGGAAAACAAAGCAGTGCTCTCTATGCCGGTACAGTACGTCTGGACAGCGACACCTCATTTGCAGAATCCTGCACTACTTAACCCCAGAGTGAACAGTAGAAAATGGTTGTTCCAGGAGCTTTTTAAAGACACAGATACGAACAGCCATTAGCTTAAAGACGTCAAGGTTTAGACAGCAACTACAGTAGAAAGGAAATCACCATCTCCTTTGGCATCAATTGTTCCACTATTGTCCTGTTACTACCTGGGCAGGACAGAGAGCAAAATGCTTCCCAAGTTTGCTGCATCTCCCCTTTGGCAGAGGTGGCTAAGTTCCTGTCCCATTGTCCCAGCCAGGCTTTCAGACCTCCAGAACGGCAAATGCTCCCTGCTTGTCCCTGAAACCCGCCCTGCGCCACCCAGATACGCCTGTCTGCCTACCTGAGGTATGAGCACATGCTGGCCTTTCTTCCCTCAGCCATGCCTCACCGGCTGAAGGAGGTGGGGAAGGTAATCTTAAGGCTCCACAAAATTGGGGATAGAGGGCATGATGCTTTAAAGAAGGTTAATTCCAATCTTATGCCCACAGGAGTCTAAGACCATTGATTCAGCTAAAGGGAAAACAAAGGAACTTAAAGACACAAGACTTCAACGAATATCTCCATATTGGACAACCGCAGTCTATGCAGAATAGGGCCAAGACAGGAGAGGAGATACAACTCCAAATCTGTCAGGGAAGTAAGAGGCTAAAACCCCAATAAAACAAAAAGCAAACTGATGTTTAGGCGATCTGAGAAATAATCACGGAGCTGTGAGCAGCCTCTGGCGTGGTTGTGAATGAAGACCTCTCCCCCCGCCCACTACCCTCCAGGGCTCCACTTGGGTGGTGGGATAATCTAGGGGTCCCCAGGCTAGTGGAATTGGCCTGGGGGACAAATGTATCTTCCCTGGGACTGGGACCAATATAAACATGTGACAGTTAACCAGTCCACGAGTTTGATCCCTGTGGACTGTACTGTGGAGGAGCCACCGTGGCCAGCAGGAGACAGACAGCAAAGGGATTTGCTAAGCAATGAGTAAGCTCAATTGGTCATTCCTTTCCCCATATATATATAAAAAAAAAAAAAAAACAGAAAAGCCTCTCTTACTGCATTTCAGAGGAATATAGTTAACTTTGTTTAAAAGGGTACAGTCTGTCAGAGAACTCATTTTAATTGCTGGCTGAAAAAGTTCCACAGAAACCTGGAATGGTCCAGGAGACATCAGTGGGGTGACGTACAACATGGGGCCAGAAGACACCCTTGTTATCCCCTGTTTACAGATTCTTGCAGCCTAGTTTCAACTGAGGCTGAAGTCAGGCATATTTTCAAATCAGTCAGTGCATTCAAGGATACAGTAACAGTCTAACCAGCAGGGTGGGTGGGGGACTTGGACATGCTAAATCAGTCACTCCTACAACATTCCATCAACCTGGAATAATATTTTCATGAATGTATTACTTTTGAATCAACAGGGAGTGAGCTCAGCTCTTTACTTCTCTAATCATATGAAATGCTAATAACAACAACAATTTAACATTTACTAGGGCTTACTATGTGCCAGACACTTCTAAACACTGAATCCTCACAAAAACCCTAAAATGCTACGAAAGCTAGGGTAATTTTTTTCCTGCATCTGAGACTATACAGCTAATTTGGCCTTTTGCTATAAAGAGTGGGTTTTCTACGCTTTGTTGAAGCCAGCAAGAATGAAAGGAACTCACTCTCAGCTTTAGGAAGTTCCCACCTTTCTAGAGAAGTCTAAATCTATGTTCATCTATCTCTTCACATGAAGGTGCTCTGAAGCCCTATAAGGATGGATGGGATTAGAATGAAGCCAATACGAAAATTAAAGTATTTTTAAATAAATAAAACAATCCAGGCTTGGGATAGTAACACATACAACAGAGCCTGTCGTTAACCAAATATTTTTCTTTTTTTAAATCAAGAATTTTGGGGGCATGGGAGAAGGTGTTAATGTCCCAATTATATACATGATCCCAGTAAATCATCTTGGAGAAATGGGGTGGCCTGCCTTGGTCTGGTCTAAAAAGCAAAAACTCACCTATAAATAACACATAGTCTCAGTCGAACCTGTCACATTTATGCCTTCACTGCCAGTGAGATGCACTGGGGCTGTCTTCTCAGATAGGAAACTAAGTCATCACTTTTATTAAACCTTGTGTTCACGAAGGAAACAAAAAAGGGGTGCATAGTCTCTCCCTTCATGATATTAACCAGATAAAGTATTTAGTTAGGGGCCAGTGCTACTAATGAGCTCAGCAGGGATTGCTCCCTTCAGTGCAATCCCTCAGCTAGGGCTGGTCTTCTGCCCCAGCCGCACCTCACCAGGCGCCTGGTGGCAGGGAGCAGAAGTCCACTGGCACACTGGCAACTAGCAGTTCCCAGGCCCAAAGACATGACAGCAGCCTGGGAAGGCATGGGCTGGCCTGGAGGAAGCCAGCCCTTGGGGTTCTCACAGCTTCACACAGGTATGTGGTGGCTTTAGGGGGCTTGAAAGGCATTTCTGGTGCCTAGCCTGAGCATCCACAGTGGTGCAAGGACAGGTCCCATCTCCAAGCTAAAAGCAGTCTGTGCTCTTCCTTCAACACCTAGCTTGCAAAAATCAACCCCAAATAAAAGTGAAAAGGCACATCAGAGAAACAATAAATATCATCAAAGAAACAGACGCTCAATATTTCTGAACATACAGCAAACACAAAAAAGCCAACTATAATCAGTGACAAAAGCCCAATCTAGGCACAAATGCAAAAATCCTCTCCATTTGTACATGTGCAAATCAAATTACATACATGAAATAAATGAGGTGTTTACTGGCATTAAAAGAAGTATGTTTCCCCTTTGAGTTTTTACACCTGAAAGTGTTTACATGTCCAAGGAAAGCTTTCTTTCTTTTAATAAATTAAATGCTTTCCTTCAAGTTTTTTAAGAACTTGGGATAACAGTGTGTGTGTGTGTGTCTGTGTGTATGTGTGCGCGTGCGTGTGTGTGTGTGTATAGCCAAATTTCACTTAGGAAAAAAAGTACAAAATGTTACATACAGATCTGGCAAGATGTGCTCATAGCACAGGAAGACACTGTTCCTGGCCTAGGGTTTCTCTCTCTGTGGAACTATCGTCAGTTACAAATTGGTTTAGAATTTATTAAGAAAAATAATGACTTTATAAACCAATGTCCCCCAATAATTTTAGTTAGAAAAAGAAAAAACACCAAAGGCCCACACTCAGATCACCTTCCTCTTCCACAATAGGCAAGAGTCAAGCCCTTTCTACACAGGGCAGATGGAAGTCCCTCCTAGTTTTCTTTTGTGGGCCACTGACCTGATTTGGGCCAAGTCCATGGAGGCCTAAGCGCCCATGTACCTTCCGTGTCAGAGCCTCTATTCATAATACCCTCAACAACTGGAATGTGGCTTGGTCTGCACCAGGAGCTGCAGCCCGACCAGCAGAACTGCGCCTCACTTTGGCCAATACTGGACTGGCGGAAGCAAGTGGCATCGGAAGTGGGGAAAGTACGTTGCTGGTCTGCCTGACTGGAGTGGCCGGACACAGGAAGAATGGGAAAAGGGAGAGAGAGAGGCCCTGAGCTCAGGAACAGCCAGTAAACAATCCTTGCAGCTTCTGGGACACAAGGCAGCTACAGTGTCTTTCCATAGAACAGAGCTTCCCAGCTTCCTTGCTTTCTGAATTCCCATGCTTGTTTAAACAGCTCTTTGCAAAAAGTTAGCTTTGCTGAGCATGGGAAATAGGTCTTGGCCCACAGGCTCTCCCTCCCGGTTGAATGCCTGCACTGACATTCTCAGCACTGGAAGCTCCCAGAAGAGCCCAGGAGAGGGCAGCACTGGCTCAGGAATTATAGGCTTGGGCCCGCAAGCAAATTCCCACAATTCAGGGTGCAGCCAATGGGCCCATTCATAGGGAAAAGCAGCTAACAGCAAGGATAGCAGTTATTTCTCCTCCAACTGCAGGGAACTGCCCTTGCAAAGCTTAAAAAAGCATACTAACTCACACCCTACTACCAAGGTTTCCTTTGGACTTCTGCCCTTGCTAGCCCCGGCCTCCTCATCAGTGCTCTCCCTAGCACATGTACTCATGGGACACATGAGGGGGGGGGGACCCTAGTTGCCCCTCCTTAGCCTTTCCATTCTCAAGGACTGGAGGTGTGATTCAGACCCACTGAGAAATGAGCAAAAAAAAAAAAAAAAAAAAAAAAAAAAAGACTGTGCATTTGGTATTATTTATGCACCAAGGAAGAATCAAGGAGCAGGCAGAATCTGACTTCTCATAACCTAAAGGCTCCACTCTCTCATTGGTCCTCATGAAACAGATTCCTTCATTTAGCTTCGCTTCTCGAAGGCCCGCCCACCCATTAGTCTTGCTAGCTGTTCTATCTGGTGGGGGCTGGGCCAGCTGCCCAAGGGCACTCACGGTGCTGGGAAGCCAGGACTGCTGGTGGTGCCAAGGCACTCAAAACCACCCCCGAGAGCCGGGACGTTCTGGGATAGGGAGAGGGCTCACTTACCTACCAGCATGGAGATGCCAGGGGCGTCGCAGGAAACATACACTTATACCCAGAGAACTGAAACAGTGCTTAGTGGGGGTGGGGTGACAGGGGCGGAAAACTCACACGAGAGCAGAGCACAGGGACCCTGGGGGTCAAATGAATTTGACTGGGCCAACGTGCCAACTGGCTCAACCCCCTCAGAATATTCACATCTGGAGTAAAAGCCAGCATCACACTCCCTTGCGAGCCACCCCCATCCGCATCCCCAAGGGGGAGCAGCCAGGACAGTGAGTCACATTCATCTTGGCCTGCCCTTGCTCCCCAGGCCAACATCAAGTTGACAGAGAGCCCTGCATGCCCAGGGGGCACCTGCCCCCTAGATGCCATCCCTCAAGCACACACACAAGATTTTCTTTTGTTTTGCCACTATCCACAGCAGGGAGGTCCCCACAGCTGCTCTAAGTGTGTCACCAGCCCCAAAGTGCACCCTGTCTCTGTCCCTCCTGCACCCCGCCTGAAGTTGACAGATACATTATAGAGAAGGTGGATGGTAAATGGAAAATCAAAAAAGACGTGTGATCCCTCTTTGCCCTCCCCTGATTCCCGTCCCTCCCTCCCAAATAAATAACTTAATGGATTCAGGAATGTTCCCATACAAAGTTCTTTCCAAGCAGCCCAATTCCTCCTCTGGTTTTGTTTTGTTTTAAGTGAATCTTGAGATTCTCTATCCTGGAGCAGCTGCATCGACAGATTCTCCGTACAGTTGCTCCTCAAAAAATAAAACGAAGTTGTGCTGGGAAGAAGCCAGGCTCCCCTCCTGCTCTCGTTTTGTTTTGGGGAAAACTCCACTGCGGTGCTCTGACCCAGTAGGAGCATTCCCAAAGCGAAACCTTTCAACAAAAACTTCAGGCTCTGGCAAGAGTCCCTGAATGAGGCCTGCACCCCCCGGCTCTGCCAGGACGGGGCTGGAGCCACTGTGCTCCCCAGTGGAGTGCATGTGGGGCCATGTCAGTGGCCACTATAGACAGTCTTTACAGAGAGCCACCTGGCCTTTGATGAAGTCCCGGCAGGGGCAGATCCTCCGGTGCCTGGGGTGGGCACCTGCACAGCTGAACAGCAGGAGGTCACCTTGAAACACACAGTGCTTGCTCCTGGGGTCAAAGGAGGGCACCAGGATGTCCTTGGCCAGCTCTGAGCTTTGGCAGATCACCTCGTACCTGAAGAGGAACAGAAAGGCACACAGGTTGGGACTGTGCTGTTACTGACTCCCATGGCCCACCTCCTGAGGTGTGGGGGAAGCACGTTTGGTTCTCTGGCTATAGAAACGAGATGACAGCCACCCTCTGACCCAGCAAATTACCACCCCAAGGGATCATGGCTTGAGAAAGGTATGCACCTGAATACGTGCGAGTGGGGATAATGTATGGAAGGCTGCTTAGTGAGGCTCGCCTGTAGTAGAGAAAAACTAGAAATAACCCAAGTCCTCACCAAGTGGGCAACAGCTGAAAAATTATGGCACATCTGTGCTCTGGGAGTTTTAAGCAGGCCTTGAAAAAGAATGAGGTAGAAATGCAAGCACAAGCATGGAGCGCTGTCCTGGAGGAGGCAAGTAACAGAACAGGATGTACAATGTGATCATCCTATGTGTGATGGTATGCGTGTTAGTGTGTAGGAGAGTATACGAGTGTGTGCGCGTGTGTGAGAAAGTGTGTGCATGAGAGAGAAGGGAGGAGAGAGAGAGAGAAAGTGTACGTGTATGTGTGTGTACAAAAAGTCGAGAAGGCTACACACCAAAGCCTTCATAATGGTTACTTTTAAGGAGTGAGATTGGGGTACAGACGTGCATTATTTAAATATTTTTAAGAACTATGTTTAATGATTTTACTACTGGCTTACAGTTTCTTGCTATACTGCTTTACTCTCCCACTGTAGAGCAATCAGATGGTGTGGGGGGCACGGGGAGGGGCTATCCCAGGGGCATGAATTCACTGGACCTTCGCAGCCACCCTCCCAGCAGCCATGGAAATAATAACCTCCTCTTCCGCACTCCTAGAGATTAGTGTCTGAGGCTTCAGGACGTCCAGAGCAGGGGTTTGAATCAAAGCTTGTGCTCTCAGTCCCCTGGCATCTTCCCCTAACAGCTGAACTGTCAAGAGTGCTGGATACCCCTCTGCTTTGCTTTCTCAGGCTGGGAACACTGCATGGGGGCTACAGGTAACCAGGTATTCCTGCGCCCAATGATACTGGCCTCTTATCTCAAGGAAGAGCCTCGTATCTTCTCCTCTGGCCTGGGGTACACTGGGCCCGCTCACCTTGGCTCCCCCAGAACAAGGAGGCCTCACCAGCTGTCCAGCCTGTTGTCCCATATGCCAGGTGGGAACCAGTTCAGAGAAGAAGGTGAAGGGGAGGGGGGCAGGCACACCTGGGTTTGTGTTCTGGCTTCATCTCCTATGAGCTGTATGACCTTAGACAAATGACTGAGCCTCTCTGTAGTTGTTTCCTCTTCTTTCAACCGGGGATAAATAATCTTAAACTCACAGGAGAGGTGCAAGAGAGACCTTAGTGCTTATTAAGCACTTGGCAGAGTCTAGCTCTGGGTACGTATTCAGTAAAGGGTAACTATTATCATAATTACAAGCATCAGCGTCACGATGATCACCCTATCCTGGCAGGCACTGGATGGGCCATGCCACCTTCCTCCCTTGCTCTACGCTGTGAATTTACAACACACCAACCTTTTCCTTTTTGCTTTGTTCACAGAGGTCTTGATTCTTTCGGACAGGGCAGGAATTCAGATGGAGAACTCAAGGTTTCCTGCAGCCTCTGGAAAGCTTCCAAATGTTGGGGAAAAGCATGGTACCCCACTGCTCCCACCCCTTCTTGTCCTCCTCCAGTCCCACTACCTGCCTGACCATGCGCCCTTGCCAACTTCAGCCAGGCGACTCCCAGCACATCTGGTGGCGCTTCTGGCGGCTCCCTGGGGCTGCCAGCCTGGCTCCCAGTGCTCGGAAGGGCAGCGCCCCCTCTCATCCTGCTCCTGCAGGCACCGGGGGGCTCTGTGACTTCCCTACATGCCCTAACACCTCTGGTCCTGGCATGCCATGGAGGCACCCAGAGGGTTAAGGGCATGGACCATGAAGGCGAGGGCAGGAAGTGGGGATTTTATGACTTTCCTAAAGGAAAATGAGTTAGAGATTCGGGTCTTCCAGGGCCTACACAGGATATCCCTGCTGGGCACTCCACAGAAAGGGTCTTCGGAGCTCACTTGTACATTAAAAGTTCCCATGTGGAATGTGGCCTTGGAACACAGAGGTATGCTTATGCTATTTATTTATTTAGTCCAATTTACAGCAGCTGGTATGTCTTAACTCAAGCCATCTCCTGGTGTACTGCTAACCAGGAGTGTAGAAATCTCCACAGCTCGTCTCAGACCCCACGGCAAGGGGTGTAATTGTCAGGAACCATGAAGGAACCCTCCTACTCCCGCCCTGGGTCGTCTGGACTCAGGCTCCAGGCACAGCCCCCCAGGTGTGAGCACACTTGTGCATGAGTGTGAGCACATTTTAGCCGAGGCTGCGGTGAAAGTGGCCTGCTTGCCTGAGGACAATGTCCAAAGACCACTCCAAAGTGCTCAAGCAGCATATGTTCCAAGACCCACGGGTGACCCACCACGAGGCAGCTCCCCAAAGGTTCACTTGAGGCAGTGTCATGGGCATGCACGGCTCTGGCTACTTCTGGATGCCATCCAAGGAGCTTTCCCTTTTATTAGTAAGTGCGTCCCTGTCCCATAGCCCTGGGCAGTCAGGAAGGCCATGCCATCATCCTTGCTTAACTAGTAAGCCCAAGTCATCAGAGAGGCAAGGTGACTTTCCCCAATCGCTGGAGTACATCCAGAATTCAGACAGCCTCCCCAGCTCAGCGATCCTCATTTTCAACCCATGGACCCCTTGCCTTTCCAGGGCACGCACGTTGCCAGTTTCCGCCTCTCCATTCCTGCGATGTCTCTCTTGCTCCTCCCACCCTCATCCTTCCGTTCTCTCTCTCTCTGCCATTCACACTCCCACCACCACTCATTCACACACATACTCTCTCACACTCGCTCAGACACCCCGGCACAGTGTGCCATTTCCTTTCTGCAGCCCCTTGCGGTGCTGACCTCCCCAGCTGGCCTGAACAGCTTCCCTTACAGGATGGGAGCTGGTGCTTCTGAGGCCCATCAGTCCTCGGTTTACATTTTATAGCCCTTGAAGGAGGATAAAAGGGCGAACACCCATCTTCCCATGGGGTCACTGACTTCCTGAGAGGACAGAAGCCGCCCATGCTTCGTGACACAGACGCAGGGTGAAGGGAAGGAAGCTGGCCTTTCTCCTCCCCTCTTCCCTGCTCTAGAGTTCCCTCCCTCACCCCCTGACGTACTTACTCCAAACCCATGTTGGCCAAGTGTCCCCAAATCCCTGATGACTCAGGGCTACCTCCCTTCTCTCAGGCGGCAAAGTGCTCATACTCTAAACTTCATGGTTCAGAACTCCCCCGAACTCAATAATCTAATATTTTAGGAGATACAACTTGAAAAGGTGGCAAAATTATGAATGAGGTCTCACATGAACACACATTCCAATTCATGGAGCCAAGGTCCTCCCCACTGGGCCACACTAGCATGGACTCCAGGTCTTCCAGAGCCTCTGTCCCTTGGTCTGGGTCAGTTCACCCCTGAGTCATGTCCTTTGGTCTGGGTCAGTTCACCCCTGAGTCATGTTCTGTGCATAGGAGTTCATAGTCACCCCTCCAGCACTATGAACAGGTGCTCAAAGACTAGCTGCCTGATTCCCCAATTCAAGACAACAGTGTGAGATATTCCAAAGGACTCAATTCATGTCATAATCCGCGCCCCAAGTTGGAGAAGAAAAAGCAGCACTGGCTTGTCGGAGGGCTCACTGCTAATTGGGCATGCATATGGATGGGCCAGGGTTGCCCCAAGCTGAGGAGGCTTTCATCAGACTGCCAGGTAGCAAGGGTTTTACAACATTATCAGTATTTACAAATGCAAGACCAACGTACTCAATAAGGCTCTTACATTCAGAGAATTAATTTCCGGCAGCTTTATTGCCAAGTTAGCATTCACTGTAGACTCAGGAAGAAAACCCACATATCTACAGTGAGGGGGTGGGAGGAGGTGTTAAGCAATCCCACAGCACAGGGCCTGGTTCTTCCATCTCAGCCAGTGGCCCCAGGCCTGCTTCAATGCCCAAAGCTCTGGAAGGGGCTGTTCTGCTCTGTCTTCAGCACTGGCCACACAGTGTCTCATCATCACCCAGGATGTCCCCATTTTGTAGGTGAGAAAATTGAGGGAATGGAGGAAAGTGGCCCATTAACCCTTTTCTGTCCATCTGGTAGACCTAGACCTCTGCTCTGGAGATGGGCTGGCTGTGTGGGGCCCTGTGCTATCTGGCCCAGGCCCCGATCAGGGGACTTGTGCAGCAGCCCTGACCCCAGCCTGGCTAGGAAGGACCCCAGTGAAGGAGTCACATTTGGATTCTACTCCCAGGTTGCAGAGTCTCGTGTTCCCTCCTCTAGAGCGGGGGACAGGGGTGCCTATAGACAGCTCTATGTGTACAGTCTGCAGTCTATCCCCAGTGAACACAGACTCCGATACAGAGACAGACACTTGGGGTTCTCAAACGTCCACCTGGCTACGGGAGCTGTTTGCAAAAGGAGCTAGAGGGAAGGCCCTGCTGGAACCCTAGGATTCAGCATGTGTGCTATTAAAATGGAAGCTTCTAGTACCATTACAGGCTTTCCATAAATCTCAGACTACCACTACCTCTCACAAAGCCTCACTGGTCACAGAGCAGGGCACCGCACTGACTCTGGCCGGTCTGGCGTTCATTCTGATGGTGAATCAAGGTAACCTCTGGTTCTGGTCTTCACGGGAAAAACAGCATTTCCCACATCCCTCCTCAGGACTGCTGCCGTGTGGGTGAGATGCTAGCGGCCATGTGCTCTTTCCAAAAAGGATGAGATGGTATAAAAGGGTGGTATAAAAATACCACACTTGAGAATTAGAAGACTGACAGGTGGGACCAGGCCAGCTGAGACCACTGTGCACAGATAAACACAATGGCCAACCGCATTCTCTCACAGGGCGTGAGACAGAATGGGGGTCAGGCAAGCCTCAAACCTGAGTCCACTCTACTCCTTAAACGTCCTCTTCAAGACTGGAACAGCACTACTGCTTTGCTGAATATCTAGGGCTCAGATGGCAAACCTTTTTAGGGGAAGACACGTAATTAGAGCTATCCAGGTGGTGGCAGAGGCTAGGTAATTAAGAAATATGTGGCCCAGCGTGATATAGAAATGAGATTTGCACTGACAGGGGGTCGTGAGTCAGAGGCCAAAAGAAACCTCACTCGGAAATTTGGGACCTGCAAATGCCTAGTTCAAAATGCCAATGCACGGGGGCAGGGATGACACCAGCAGACGTAATGCAAGCACGAGGGCAAAAGTTCAAGCAACACAGACGGTTCCTCCTGGGCGCAGCTCTCGTCTCCAAACCTGGTGCTGCACCCCCCGCCTGCTAAGCGACCCCGCACAGGCAGGCTGCTCGCCCTGCAGGAGGGGAAGGTGGACATGGGCTTTGCTGTGGGCAGTTCTGTGCCAGGACGGAAGACTGTCACCTGCTGCCTGCACTGCTCAGACGCTGCTGGGGGCCATCTGGGGTCCTGGCTCCTGCTAGGGCATGCCAGGGCCGGGTCCATTCGTGCTAATGATTCTGTGCCCATCTCTGCCCTGATGGTTCCTGGGTATATAACATTAGCAACTGAAAACCCCCCACAATCTCTAAGCCCAGATGTGGCATTATTTATGCAAATACAACACCCCCAAATTCTAAATATATCAGCATACCAGGTAACCTCATCCAACCTAACTATAAACATGCTAGGCTAACTACTGTTGGGTGGATCATGCTGCAACCTGCTCCCCTTCCCACATCTCTTCCCGGCAGCCCACAAGCCTGGACATGAAAACCTCATGCCTCTCAACCCACCTCTCACCCTCTAGTCCAGGTGAGCTGCTCCGCCCAGACCCAGCACTTACTTCAGCATGTCCTTGTCCTTGTTGAGGTGCTGAAAGAAAGAAGGCTCACAGATGAGCTGGTTCTCCTGGCACACCTGCTTGCAGGACTGTCCAGGCTCAGCAAGCTTTACCTGCAGGGCACTGAGGGGTGGCCACATCACTTGCCCGTGGCAGAAGTCCTGGAAATGACAACAAAGCCATCAGCCAAGGGACCCAGGGTGCAAGTGGGGATTCCCAGCTTGTCAGGCAGTCCCCTGATAAGGAAGAACAGCTCACTGTGAGAGCAGTAAAGGGGAGGAGGTGGCAGCCAGATGGACTTGGGTGGGAACTGGGCTCAGTCAGAACATGTCGTTGGGCCAGCTATTCACCTTTCTCTCCACCAGCTTCCTCAACTGCTGAAAGGGACGACAACAGTATCTCCCATACAGGGTTCCAGGATGAGCGGTAATACGTGCTATGTGCACAGCCCCGGTGGCCGGTCATTATTACTGCCATCAGCAATCACGCAGCCCAGCTATTTAAAGCCTCTGCCCTCCCTGGCCCATCCTGGGGCCCACCTCCACCAGCTGTTCTATTCTGTCACTCTAATTCCACAGACATTTCGATGTCTACCTAATTTGGCAGTTACCTAAAATGACACCGTTTTGTGAACACTGGTTTCGACTTTGTGAAGCGAAGCACAGTAAGGTGTCTGCATTCACTGCTGACAGAACCTCTCGTGGGGCACGGCCTTGGTGAGGGCTCAGGGCTTGTTGCTTGAAAGTAAGTACAATACCGCACTAATTCAACGGCTAGAGAAGCAGTCGAGACGTGATAGGACGTGAAGTAACCTGGCGCCCCCTGCAAAGAGAGGTGCCCCCAGCATGGAACTACAAAGGGGATTAAATTAATTATAATGTGTAAAGGGCCTGATATAAATAACACTATCTATGATTAGCTCTTACTGCTACTACATACAAGGGACTTTCTAGGCCCTTGGGGGTGACTCAGTGAAAAAAAGAAAAAAGGTAACCAAACCTCCACCTTCATAGTGGTTATATTCCATGAGACAGGAAAACAAGATGAACAAATTATATATAATACAGAAAAGGTGGTAGGTGCTCTAGAAAGAATGAAGTGAGGGAAAGGAATCAAGACTTGGGGGAGAGGTGTTCGGATAAGGCGACACTGAGAAGGTGACATCTGGGAAGAGACCCGAGGAAGTAAAGGAGTGAGCCATGCAAGAATCTAGGAAGAATATTCCCGGCAGACGCGAACCAAGAACAGAGGCTCTTGGCAGTGGGGTGGCGAGCAGGTGCCAGGAGGAGCAGGGCATTCCATGTGGCTTGAGCAGTGTGTGCTGGGGGCCAGAAGTAGGAGGAGATGGGGTCCGGAGGTCCCAGAGCTTTGGGGGCCCACATAAAGCTCTGGCTTTTCCTCAGAGTGAGATGGAAGCCACTGGAGAGTTCAGGGCAGAGGAATGACAGGATCTGCTGTGCTGAGAACGCACAGCAGGAGCAAAAGCAGAGAGATAGGAAGCTATGTGACAGCTGCAGGGGAGAGATACTGGCTTCTCAGACCAGACCAAGGCATCTTTGTTCAATAAACCTCCATGAAACACTTATGACTTTGAAGGTTTTCTCATTCATCCATTCAAAACTTTACAGATGACGATTAAAACCCTCGCTAGGTGCTGAAATTATGATCATGAATGAGACACAGTCTCTGGACTCAAAGGCTCAGTGTACAGTAAGAGAGGCTGACATTTAAAAAATTCAAAGAGCAATACAAAACAGATGTCCAAGCAGGAATGCACAGGTCATTTAAAGCAAAAAAAAAAAAGTTTGTGGGGAGGGGAAGGGTGATGGCGGTACCAATCAGAGAAGGAGTCCAGAAAATAGGGACTTCTAGGCTGGGTTTTGTAGGCTGAGTAGGAGTTAGTGGCTTATCACTAAATGGTGCTTTGTAGATAACTGGTGCTCAATAAAGCGCTGTGGAACTGAATTGAATGGTGTGGCATCCTGGGACTTAGACAGAAGTAAAAAAAGACAATATTCAAGAGGCTTTCTATAGACAGAATGAGACATAAACAGTAATTTCCAATTTGGTTAACAAACCCACTCAGAACATGGAACATCTGCATTCTTCTCTAACAATTATTTCAACCAGTCACCAAATTTCCCTACATTTGCTTGATTACTCTGAAAATTTCCTGCAGTAATTATAACAAGTAAGGTTTATTAATCAACACAAATTTGTAGAAAAAGCAATGTTCTGAACACATGAACACAACTAATTGTGAAAAAAAAATAAGGTGCTGCCTTAGTAGTGAAGGCTAAGCAACAGCTCGAAGAAAGTTATCCACAAAAATACCAAAAGAACTGGAAAAGATGGGGGTGGGCTGCTCCCCAGGAGAGAAGCACTGGGTGGAAGGGCTGGGTTGCCCCGCCCTCTTGGTTGTAGGTAACGAGATCTTTCCCACAAACCCTCCACTCCCACTCAGTCCTGGCCAAATGTTCAACAGAGTTACGACGTCAATGACATACGAGGCACAAGTGGGTGTCTGTGGAAACTCACATTGTCTAGAACCAAGAAGACAGGTTCATATACAGGTCTGAAGGCAGGATATAGAGGAAACAAGGTCAGGAATTTGTAAAAACAAAGTGTCGGGGCCAGTTCTAGGTCGTGAAATTTGGGATTTGAGCCAAGTTCAGCCATGGATTTGATGGTTCAGAGACGCATTTGTTCTTTATGTTACAGGTAGGAAATCCAGGGCCTGGCACAGAAAAAAGTTTTCAATATATATTGACTGACCGACCAGATTAAACATCTTTCAGTTGCCTGTTGGTACCCACCATTCTCACCTGTGCTGTCCTCAAAAGAAGTGACCTTGTCCACAGGTGGCCCCTGGGGCTGATTGCCAGCAGTGGGAGTAAATCTGTGTTTCCATGAGGGCACCAAAGAAGGTGGCTGGGAAACTGAGCCCTGCTGACTAATCTCCATGATGCTCTCCACACACCTGAATCAACATGCCAACGAGCTCACTCTTGAAAGAGTCAGACATAAACTTCTCATATTCCATCTCCCCCTACTAGGAATCTGCCCAGGAGAAAAACATATGTCTACATGCATGTAAATGTTCATTCTTCACAACAGCCACAAGGTGGAAACAACCCAAATGTCCATTGACTGATAAATGGATACACAAATTCAGTATATCCATACGAAGGAATATTAGTCAGCAATAAAAAGGAATGAAGCACTGACTCATACTACAATGTGCACAAACCTCACAAACACACTGAGTAAAAGAAGCCAGAAATCTCCGGCAAAGGTAAATCTGTAGAGACAGAATATGGTATCTTCCTGGGGCTGGGTTAGGGAGCAAGGACTGACTGCAGATAGGCACAAATGAGCTGTTTTGGGTGATGGAATTGTTATAAAACTAGATTGTGGCAGTAATTGCACGACTCTATCAATCTGCTAAAAAATCATTGAATTGTACCTTTACACGGAGTGAATTTTATTGCCTGTAAATTATACTTCAATGAAGCTGTTTTAAAAAACACACCTTGGCTTCTGGGCTCCTGAAGCAGCAAGTAGCTAAGGCTTTCAGAGGACCTATTCTGTGCCAGGCACTGTCTTAGCCCTAAATATGTATTAATCTATCGACCAGCAGCATTATCCCCATTACACAGCACTGAGATGTTAGGAAACTTGCCCAAGGTCACAAAAAGAGTGGAGGCAGAGCTAGACTCCAGGGTCCAGGGCTTACTCATTACTTGCCCCGTCTCTCTGGGATCAGGAATGGCTTGACAAACAGCAGTGCTGATTTTTCAAAAGGGCAAACATTGCCCAGGCTAGTGATAACTTCTCCCCCTTTCAACTCCTTTTCTTTTTTTTTCCTGCAACCTGTCACCTCTACCGTTCCCCTGACCCTGTACTATCGAGATTCACTACCAGGCTTGTCCTTGCACCCAGAACACTCCCTAGGGAGCTCAAGATGGGCTCAGATGAGCCAGATTTCCCTGGGCCTAAGCTGACTGCAGAGCAGCTCTTGGAGTTAACTCATTTCCCTCCACACCTCCAGAATGCTTTCCGTGTGAATTACACAGTTCTTTGCAAAATGATATGAGCACGATCATCCTGTATATTTACAGGGGCTTTACAGGTAGAAAATAGGATTGGAGAACATATGTATGGTTTTCAGAAATCAACCTGAACATTGCCATTCTTTCAAAAGAAACTGCTATACTTCGGCCTGAAGCAAATACCTAAATCTTTCCCAAGAAACGCTTAATGAGAACCTTAACCGGCCAGACCCACTCAGGTTAGGGAAGAATAGTACTCTTGATCTTAGATTACGAGAAATTTTTGCCACCGAGCCCCTGCTGCTGGAGAGAGCACCTCTGTTAGAGATCTGATTTAAAAGAGTGTACTATCCCAAATCAACATTTTTAGTACAGTAAACGGGAGGTGAGGACATTATGGGGAGAAAGCAAGTGGTTTCCCTAAAGCCAGGATTCTTTCTCTTTGGGTGCTCCAGCCGGATTGACTGGGTATGAGGTAGGTTTCCTGCTGTCAACCACTCAACTCAACATTGAACCCTGGGGCTTTTGCAATTGCTGTCAATTGGCTTCCTCTGGTTTCTGCTGCCTTGGGTGAGCAGTGATGGACAACTTTGAAAGGATTCTGGAATAAAAGCTTCCTTGTTCCCCTTGCAGATCACAGGGAGGACTGGGAGGCAGAGATTAGCACAAGCAGAGCGGCTAGCTCCTGTAGTTCAAGGTACTGGGAAGCTTGGTGTTGCTACCTCTTCAGAGCTTGAGGCTTTCCTGTTCATACCAGAAATACCCCTGAGTTTATCCCAGGCCCTAGTCTTGCTGCTCTTTGAAGATATTCCTAGCTACAAAAATAATGAACACCCAGAGCTCCACAACACGGGGGCCTGGAGGTAATCATTAAAGGCAGAAGACCCAATCTGTCAACAAATGGAGTTCTGGCTTCCTGTCTTCCCTGTGGAGTTGGGGGAACATTATGGCATCAATAAAACCCTCCCCAGAGGCCTGGGATAAACTCAAAATAGGCTCCTTTATTGCTTGTTTAGCAGCACTGGGAGAATGTTTAATAAGAAATGCCTAGACGATCCTTAGAATGATTTTTCTAAAACACCAACCTGACAGCAACACTGTCCTCATCCTGCCTTTAAACCTTCCTTTGGCTTCCTTTTGTCCCAGAATCAAATCTGAATTCTTCGGCTGAGCCTCAACATCTTTTTACAATCTGTCTCCTCCTCCAGCCTTATCCTCTCATGTTTTCTCGGTCACAGCTAAACTTCCAATAATTCACCGTAACTTCTCTTAATATTTTCCCCAGGCCTTTGCATCTTGACTTGTGCAATCCTCCCCATAGCCTCAGCTGCCTTCAAGACTCCTCTCCTGCAAACGCTTTGGGATAGACTCTCCCCCAACCCCTCCCACTCCCCACCCTGCAGGCTGAGCTATGCTATCTGAAAGCACCTAGGTCACATCACGATTACAGGGTGTAACCTGCACCAGTGGCATCGCCTGTGGACTTGACTGGCTTCTCTGTGATAGTTGAAGCTACCTGAGGACAGGGACTAGTCCTTTGACATCTTCCCCAACTCCCAGCACAGTCTGTAGCACACAGCTGACCTACATTTACAGTGGATGAATGAATGGACAACAGATGACAGAGAAATCTCTGAATTTCTGTGAACCACAGAGCTCTGCAAAAAAGTCTATACCCAGAAGGTGATGTGAAAGGGCAGTTCTATTAGCACATTTTCCAGAAGACAATTTTAATGACATTTTTTCCAGTCCTAAGGTCCAAGATGAGCTTCCTGGTTCCTGGTACACATGAATAAAAAACGCATGTGCTCACTCACTCTCTCACTCATTTATTCATTCCTTCACCTAGGAGTTATTGTGCCCCTACTGTGTGCCAAGGCAGAGGGCCAGGCACTTGAGATTTAGAGGTGAACAAGCTGGGTGTGGCTTCTGCATTATGTAGGCTTTAGCAATGTCTGTTTGGGAATATGACTTTCCTGTTTGAAAAGACACCTAGTAATAGATTTACAGAGAACAGGCTACATGAGAACTTTTAAGGACTTGCTAGGATTCAAGAGTTTTCCGGAAGAAAGAAAAGCCTTCAAATACACTTGATAAAGAGTCTTTTTTCATGTAGCAATTTTCCCTGAGAGGAAGTAGAGACAGGAGAGGAGGAGGTGGGTTTCAGAAGCAGCTGCAAGGATCTTGGTAAAACCTCAGTCTCTTGTGATGGTAGTTAAGAGCTGTGATGTCTTAAAACTCGCTGCCAGCTCCTGCCTGCACCTTCATGTGGAACCAGCAACTCCTTGAGGTAAAAGAAGATGGGAAGTATAGCTCTGGGCCACCTGCATGGCCTGAGGCCCTGCAATGACATTGGTGTAGGCCTGGGCTCAGACCAACCTAGCATCGAGACTTGATTCCACGACTTGTGAGCCCTGTGACTGCAAGTCTCAGTTCCCACATTCAGAGAATGGGGTTATTACTGTCACCTCATAGGATTACATGAAGATTAAACAAGATGATGCATTGTGGTGAGCTTGGTACACATTGGCATACAGTCTGTAGGTAAATGGCTGCTAGAGTTAGGATGGTGATACTGTCATTCTTAATTCAGGTGTCACATAAAGATTGAATGAGATGACAACTAAAAAGCTTAGCTCTAATGGTAAAGTATGATGGATAACATATCAAATTATGTAATAATACGGTATATGCTTATATAACAACATAATATATGCTATATTAAGTAATCAATAGTACTAGTTTGTATTCATTGAGCACTATGTTCCAGCACCACTCTAAGCATTTCATATGTATTCTTAGTTCATTTAATCCTCACATTAGCCCTATGAAGTTCTATTATTATTCCTGCTTTATAGAGGAGGAACCTGAGGCACAGAGAGGCTGAAAAGCATGCCCAGGTCATACAACCAGAAAGTCACGGTGACTGAACTGGAACCCAGGTGGCTGGCTGCAGAGCATGCCCTCACGCAGCCAGCCAACAAAAATATCAGACATGCCACCCTGAAGCCTCCCTCTCCAACAGCAGCACCCGGGACTGTCCACTGCTCAGCACAGTCTGTCACCTCAAACCTTTCCTTTGAAATCTACCTTGGGTCTATGATCTATTCCTACTTACACTTTCAACAGCATACCATTTCTATTTTCAGTCTACACAACCCTCATCCTCTATTGTGTAAAGATCTTTGATCGCCCCAAGACACTCTGCTTTGCCCTTTAAGAGGAGCCCCTTATTTCTGGAATTTGGTCAAGGAGTTCATACTTCCCTACTACGAGGATTCTCAGTCTATCTATTTTTAGCTCTTGTGTTGCTTTTGAAGCCTATGGAATTAAATGTTATAAATGATGGCAATGACACTCTTAACCTTTATTTCCATGAGCACAAGCCATAGCTCCCTCGCTCTGTTGGGGTCATGGGATTTGTCAAACCCTACCTGCTTTGGGAATGAAGTGCTGCTTTTATGTTTTATATACTTAGGTTTTATGTAAAGTTTCATTTGAAAAGGGGTCCTGTTTGAAAAGATGTTTGAAAACCACTAAAAAGTCCTAACATATTTGGAATTACAGAACATATATTTAAAAAAAAAAATGCTTAGAAAACAAAAAGTACAGTCCTCGCCTTTCTTTGGGTGAGAAACGACCATGAGGCAGAACCAGAGAGCTGTCTTTTCTGCCTCCCTCTCCACCCAAGTCTTTGTGATGCCTCTCAGAGCACAGGGCACAGGGATGATGGTCAAGTCTCTCCTGTATGTTACTATTTGGCCTTCCACCGTCATAAAGAACTTTCTTCCCCCAAGGACAGACAGACGCCCTTGGGTGACCATGACAGCGCATGCTTTAGAATTCCAACAAGCCATTATCCAACTTCTGGAGTCTTTCAAATCAGGAAAATAACCAGAAACATGGTGAGGTGTTAACTGTTTGCGATAGCCTTCCGGGGTAAGAGGAAGCAGGACGCAGGAAAGAAAGAGGGACTTCTGAGGAGTCTTACCTGTTTTTCAATGAAAGCGTTGATTCTCTGTAGCATCCCCTCGCATGTAAATTCATATGGCATGTATGGCTCAATCTGCGGAAATAGAACATGGTAACATGAGAGAAGAGGAAACGGAATATGCTACACCCAGTCCTCTACAGAGTCACTCACGCTCAGGTGCCAACACCTGCAGTCAGTCTTGTGAGGGGCTATGACTATGAACTTGGAAGTCAAGAGACCTGGGTTCACAACCTCACTGCTCCTTACGAACCTGAGCCAATTACCTAACATCTCCAAGCCTCAGAATTTCATGTGAAAAATGGTGATAAGAAAAAACCTACCTCTGTGAAGCTGTGGTGAAGATTAGATTGCTTAAAAAAAGTAAATCACTTAGTTCACTGTATAGCACAGAGTAGGCATTCAGCAAAAGGCAGCGAGAATCACTTTTAGAATGTAAGTCCCACAGGGCAGGGTCCATGGCTGCCAGGTTGTCCTTGTATCCCAGTGCTTAGCAATGTGGCACATATAGACACTCAACATTCATTCATATATCAGTTACATGAATGCATGCTCGCTGCTCTGAGACAGGCACATGACGAGTGGTGTAAGGGCCCATGATGGTGACAAAGGCATCATTCTACATTCCTAAGTGAGATTGACATGTACTCAAAGACTCTGTGGTGAGAAAAAAACAGTGATAAAGCACCATAAAGAGTTCACCTAGAGGGTCCTAGAAGGTCAAAGCAAATTTCTGCTCATGCTGTGCTTTTGAGGCCGGCTATGATTCTAGCAAGTCAAAACGTAGAAGTTCCAGGTGGGGTGAGTGATGTGAGATTAGACACCAAAGAAAGGCAGCGGGAGGGTAGAGCTCAGGATCATGAGGCTGGGAGACAGGCTGGGAAGAGGTTCACTGGATTTCTACAAAAGCCATGCAATTTCCGCACTAAGGAGATTAGACTTTATTTGAGGGTAACAGGAAACCTGGAAGATGCTTTGCTGGTGGTGGGAGAGGCAATCTGATTAATAATATGACACCTGAGGGAAGGGGAAGAAATGTAGGTTTGATCTCTGCTGCATAGTGTTTGTGCCAACAGTATGAAGCCTGTACCTTCAGGGGCAGCCAGATAGCATTACTAACCTGAAATGGAAATTTTACTTGGGAGAGAACAGTCAGCAATCCAGTCTGTTACAGCTTCAGAGAGCCCAGGGAACATGGTCAGCAATAGGACAGAGGGGTACCTTCACCATCTATGCTTGCCTATCTTGTACATACAGGGTAAAGAACTACACAAAACATCTATGAGTTGAGTCCTGCTGAAAATGGGACAATTGACAGAGAAGATATCCTTCTGTGAGCACACAAGCAGTCGGTCTCAAGGCATCCTCCGCCCTTGTTTGGATGTGTTGATTTACACATTACATTTTAAATCTTCAACTATAATTGTTAATTTTGTAACATATCTTTAAATGCATAACTAGATGGTGCATCATATAGATTGCATCTCACCATCCCTGCCCACATACATTCAGACAGAGCTAAACGAGGCTGAGCCTTAAGGATTGTAATATCAGAGCAGAACCATCTTGCAAGAACAGAAGTCCTTCTGTTCCTAGATGGTTCATTTCCAAAGAGTACAAAACACTTGGAAAAAACTGACTCCCCTGTTCCAAGCTTGCACCTTCTCATCCCAAGCTTTTGCACTTGCTGTGTCCTCTCTGACCCTCATACAGCCCTTCACACCAAACGAAAAAAAATTTTTCTTTTAAAGGATATTTATTTACTTAAACCGTGGGTGATTCTAGAAGCTTTCTATAACTGGCCTAGAGATATGTTTCCTTCCAAAGGTTCATAGAAGAAACAAAAATAAACTCTGCAACAGAGGACTTGGCATTTCAGGCTCATGTCTTGGGGGACAAATAGAATTTCTAGAGTAAAATAAACATTAGTGGCCATCTGTCATGACACAACAGATCCTGTCATGTGGTACAAAGCAGGCTGAATACTCAAGGGCCATTCCTGCAACATATTCCAAAAGACACCTATTAGATATGGAAGTGAATTAATTCAAAGGCTCAACACGATACAGAAAAATGGCTCTTCCTCTGTCCTCCTAGCAACCAAACCCAGTTTGACCAAAGGGAGGATGACTCATTAATTGCTTTGTGGTCCAGTTCACTGTTTTAAAGGATATGATGCCAAACGATTTTCCTATATAAGAAAACCAAAAAAAAAAGGAAACTGTATTCTTAAGCCAGCTCTGCAGTCCTGAGTTGTACTAACCATGCTGCTGTAGATGGGAGCAGGGCTCTCTGAGAGAAAAGCTCTTCAGATCCCTGACAAGCCTCTGATATAAGGGCTGTTGTGCAGGGGTTGGGGGGTTGATGTGGGGGTGGGGATAGGGGAGGAGGGAGGACGGAGAGAGTATGCTAGAGTTAGGTTTCTGCATCATGGTCCTTCAGGAACAAGTCAAGGCCTCTGAGGGATGGAATGAAAGGGAATGCTGAAACCAAATCCAGTCACTGAGAAACTCAAGTAGGGTGAGTTGTGGAGCAGCAAGGGAAACTTGTGGAAAAAGTACTGTTTCTCATAGGGCCGCAGGAAGGATGCCTGCTGGCTGCATTGTGTAGTTCCTGCTGGCTTGGGAAACTTTCTATTACCTTCCCACCTTCTCCTCCATTTTCTTTTGTGCTTCAATAGATAATTTAAACTGACAAGTTGCAAGTTCTGCTGTGCACAGTCTGCTGATAAGCCCACTGAAAGAATTCATTTCTTATACTGTATTTTTCAGGAATAGCATTTTTTTTCATTTGGCTTTTAAAGTTTCCATCTCCCTGCTAAAATTCCTCATTTCTTCACATATGTTGTCTATCACTTTCACCAAGACTTCTAATATATTTATCTTAGCATTTTAAAGTTGCTGTATATTAATTTCAACATCTGGGCCATTGCTAGGTCTAGGTTTTATTGACTGTTTCCTCCTTTAATGATGGGTTATACGTTTTCTTGCTTTTTTGATTGTCATGGAATTTAAAATCTTATAATTAAATATGAGAAAGCTTGGCACCAGGTTTCTGACCCATTGCTAACAGCGTAAGGATTTTAATGACAACAGTTTTTGTAAAAATCTAATTTCTTACTTTATCTCTCTGTCCTACTCTTATCTTTTTTACTTCATTTCGTGCTTTTTTTCTTTTTAAATTTCATATTATCTTCTTAACAAACTAGTCAAAAAGACATAGCCGTCAATCCAACTTGAGTAAATTACTTAATTTACTTAAATATTAATTTCGACTGAAGGAGGATTAAATGGGATTCAGCTCATAATGATTAAGTGTGATAAGACTCATAACAGTGTATAGAAAGATTTTAGATGTGTAGAAAGAAGTTCTCTCCACCCATCGACTACTATTATAATTACTTTTTTTTCTTAAGTGGCCTTAAATTATTTTTTTGGATTAAGCATAAAGAGTTGACCAGGGTTTTTAAATGTGGAGCACTAGAGGTTCCATGGGGTGAGCAGAGCCGGCCTCACATGGGAGTGAGCAGGCAGAACTCAGTACCCCACTCTCGGTGCTTTATGTATCAAGCATTCCCATTAGGTTTTTGTTTGAACCACCCGCCTCCCTCCTCCCCTGCCCCCGCCAAAGAAAGGAGAGAGAGATCTATTACCTAAAAAGCTTTAGATTTCATGATCCAAGATGTTATCCTTCTAAATTAGCCTTTTAAATTACTCCTCTTCAAGGGCAGGTGCACTTAAATTAGGTGGATGACTTGAATTGTGATGCTTCAGAAGAGATGCTGAAGTCCTAACCCCCTGTACCTGTGAATGCGACCTTATTTGGAGACAGGGTCTTCTCGAAGTCGTTAAGTTAGGATGAGGTCCTCCCGAATTACAGTGGGCCCTAATCCAATAGGACTAATGCCCTTAAAAGAACTAGAACCATAGAATGAAGCCACTGAAGCAAGCCCCTACTCCTGTGTCTGAGGCCCAGAAGTCATGTGGAAGTGTCTTCAGAACCACAAACACATCTGGACATCAGCTCTGTTTCCATCCACATAAGAACCATGACATCCCCAGGCCAAATCCTATGGCCTGGCCAGTTTCTAACTCCAGAGCTGAGTTGACATGGAACCATTCTTAATTACTCAGACAAGGGCCCGTGATACTTTCTTCACTTTCCAGTTCACATTACAAATGAGAGGAAGTGGAATAAAAGAAACTACCTTCTGACTTAAAATTGCTTTCACTGCGTCCTCAACTTCTTCCTGATTGCTGAGGTCAACAGTCCAAACGTGTGGCCGGCCGATGAAAACTTCAGCATAAGGATGCTGAGATGTCAGCTAAAAAAAGAAAAGACAGAACACCTCAGTCTCACATCACACACACTTAAAAAAAAACTTCATGTGCTACATGAAGTGTTATGCTTTTTATGGTACCAAGTTGTACTTGCACAGATAACAACAAGACATCTTTTTTGTTCTTCCTCCTGACGATTAAAACCTCCTAAGCAAACCATAAACAGATAATAGTGATGGTTCCGCATCTTTTTTCTTTGACCCAGTGATCTTCTCAAGTAAGATTTGAGATGTGACCCAAGAGGATGGCATGTGGGCCACATCTTGAATCTTACTTGGAAAGAAGAGTTAGATGTCATACCAGGTGGCATGGAGGATGCTACCGGCGGTTTCAACCCCCAACATTACACCAAGAAATAATGAAGATTTACTATTCCCTACCATATCCCGGCCCCAAAAGTCACCAAGACCAAACTTGTATATGTTAAAAGAAGCTGGTTAGGATAGACAGTAAGCATGGGAAAATTACAATAAAGGCTTTAAAGTCATAGGAAGATGAGTAACAGCACATACAAAAGGTGACAGAGAAATAATGCTGCCAGAAAATCAGGGAATTTTGCAATGGTTTCAGAAATAATCATTCACATAACAGTGAAGCCTTAATATTTATAAAGAAATTTATATTCAGAAAAGGAAGGCAGTTTGGTTCTAAAGGAGGTTTTATTTTAAGAAGAAATGGTGGCTGAAGAAACCCAGTATGAACACTGGTAATTCTCACTTCTTAAAGAGCCCATTCTTTAAGACAGTTAAATTTACCCCTCAAACGTATTTCCATTTTTATTCTTGTATCCCTTTATGGCTGTGGTGTGAAAGGCATATTCTGGGCATTTCTGAGAACATTTTCGGTTCTCACAAAGACAGGGGTGCTACCTTAGTGGGTGAGCTGGAACCAGGGATGTCAGATACCTTGCATGGCACACGGCAGCCCTGCACAAGAGAGAACTGTCCACTTCCCAAATGGCTTTCGCATGCACCCCAGACCTTTTGCATGGGCTCACAGTATCTAACTATGTGGCACAGGTTAATATACACTGAACTTCCTAAGAACATAATCGCAGCTTTACTGATAACCTGTTATCATTTTGGAATAATCACGGCAGTGAAGTGTCACTCTGATGATCTGAATCTCCAGTACAACATACCCAAATCGGTCTGTATTTGTAGCTAACCCATTAATGGCAAATTGCATATATATGGGTGTGTGTGTATATAGGAACTTATGTATGTAGTTTCTCTTTCATGCCACTTATAAGCAAAAAGGGCTGACCAGGTTTAGCTGAATGTTTTATTCCTCTTAAATACAAAGTTATTCATTATAAAAAAGAGAGACATCGTGATGTCTTCTAGTTCTTGGACAGAGGTTAATTAGTACTTCTTGACCACATATATATTGAAATATGTATTACTTTATTATACACTATTTTGGTTTTATTTCTCTTTTCTATTAAAGAAATATTCTTTTCTGAAATTGCATATGTAGGCAGGGTATATAATTTACAAATTTCCTTTCAGGAGAGAAAAGTAGGTGTTACAATATTCTTGTAATAGAAGGAGCTATTGTTGGTTCCCGTAGGGTTGAGGCCCTTGCTATACAAGCCAAGCTGGCTCTCATTTTAAATTCTGAGCCCAGCATACTCAGAGGACTGGACCATTTAACTGGTACCTCTCCATCTGGCTCACATCCCCGTTCTTTGTATCCTGCCACACCGATGGTGTGCATGCAGTGCTAAGGGTGTACAAGTTATGGGGCCTCAGATCCAAGCCTTCGCTGACAGTGCCCATGGAGATCAAGTGATTCTGAGGTACAGAATCCTAGACTGTGCTCCTGCCTCCTCTGCCAGTTGTGCCCCTCGCGGGCCTGCCCAGTTCTCCTCCCTTCTGACATGTACCCTCTTCTTCTCCTTAGCCATAGGGTCCGTGATAGAATGCACACAGGATCACAGAGCTAGAGAGACTTCATTTTTCCCTTTGGCATTTATTTTGATTTCAACACATATCAATGAAGCCTCTGGGCAGGCCAGGCACAGTGATAATCATCTGCATATGCATTATGTATCAGGTTTCCTGTGAATCAATGAGGAATCTAAGGTCTAGAGGGGTTTATAAATCCCCAAGGCCACATAGCCAGAAAGTAGCAAATTAAAATCTAGATCCTTTGACAACTTATTAGCTCTAGATAGAAAGGAAGATGACAACTTTAAAGGATACTACTGGGTTCTTAAGACAAAGAGAAAAAGAAGCCCAATGTAAACAACAGTCTTTTAATCACTCTCTTAAAACTGATCAGCCTGTATTAGACCCTCTCTGAAGATCAGCAAAATGTCACACCATGTTCATTCTGTGGCCTGGAGGACAAACTACATAATTAATTTTACGGTGGAATCAGGGCATCTTAAAGTTGCCATGAATGTCACTGTTTAGCTGCTTACCTATCCTCTCCCTGCTGATCTCTCTCCCCGACTCTGTATGAGGTCCCCGCTTATTTATAAGGTAGTTCTAAGTACTTGGAAAGTACAAAACGCTGAGCCATTATCATTTAGTTCCTTTATATTTATTGAGGGTTACTTAATTTTATGAGTAAGGCATTTTGTGATTCATTATTCACCCTATGAATGTTATATTCCTTCTTGTTAATTTATTGAGAACTGTCTGATCTGAGCTTTTTTCCTTGTATATCAATCAGTAAGTTTACTGGAGTATTGTTTGTAAAAGTAATGGAAATCTTATAAAATATGAGACATTACTTCAGAGAGGCTATTAAATCTCCAAAAAGAATAAGAGTTCTTTATGGAAAAAAAAAAAAAAAACCCGTAAGCCAGAATAATGATCAAGAACCTACTAATATGTTTCCCAATATAAAGATAAAAATCCAATTTATATTACATTTAAAGTAGAACTTGAACTGACCACATTACTTAAGGCATTAAGAAACTTTTTCCCCTGAGTGTACATCATGGTTTTGAAAATTGGTCAATGCAAAAAATAAAAACAAGGAAAAATCTAGACTTTCCTTCTCTTTAAATGAAGACAAAGAAGAAAAATACATGCAATTTATATGGGTCAATTTTTGCTTAACTTGAAAGACTAACATGGGCAGAAAAAGAGAGCTATGTAATTATACACATACTTCATTTAAAATTTTTCCATCTGCTGAGGAAAAAAGGATTT
Organism: Rousettus aegyptiacus; assembly: GCF_014176215.1. NCBI lineage: Eukaryota > Metazoa > Chordata > Mammalia > Chiroptera > Pteropodidae > Rousettus > Rousettus aegyptiacus. Next base: position 76,195,830 of record NW_023416295.1, read on the forward strand.
TTTTTTTTACCCTATAGAGAAATCTATAAAACTGTTGGTATCTGTTTCCCAATTAAAAGCACCTTTAGCTATAGGGGAATTTGGGAGCTCTTGTGAACTAAGAGAATAAAGTGGCCCACCTGACCATGAGGTCAAGTTCACTGGCTCCTCTCAGGGCTATACGATGTTGCTGGCTCTCGGCCTGCTCTCTGAACTGTCTCCAGCAGAGGAGATGGACATCAGATGGAACCTGCCCTCCAGCATAAAGCAAAGTGACCTTGGGACTTCCCTGGAACTCATCAACATTCATTTCCCTGAAGCTTGAAACCCCACCCTCCTCCTTTTCCTTTAAAGCACAACTCCGCCCTCCACCAACCCTTCTCAGTTAATCCAGCACACTCTCCACCTGGCACCACTCCAAGCTAACTTTCCCTCCTCCTTAATTTACTTACCTATTTCTTTATGCATTTATATTGATTATGTATCTGCCTTAGCAATCTTATTTATCAGATTTTGAGCTACTAGAATAGAAAATGTGTCTTGATAAGTTCCCCGCAATGCAACAACAAAGTACCATGGACCCTGAGGGACACACGAAACATCTATCAACTGATCTTCTGCATCTCGTCCCTCCTGTGGGAGCCTAAGACCGATGGAGTCATCTGTGTGAGATCACTTGCAACTGACAAGAAGCAACATACTTTTCTCAATAACTTCATTCTGGCTGATCTGATCTATGCAACATTACATAATTCACTGGGAAATAATCTGTGTTTAAGAGTGTCTTACTCCCCCTGCCGCCCCGGACAAAATACTCATTGGTAACAGAGTGGCATCAAAATCTTTACGATTACAAAAAAGGGGTCAGTTGTCAACATAGTCTAAGATACTTTTGATGAATCATTCCCCAAAGGCTTGTATGTAGAAGCTGCAGTAAGAAAAGAGATGGGTTTCTTTGCTTTTCATGAAGTCATGGGGAGGGTAAAAGAAAATCACCGTTAGAGCACCACAGTAATACCGGATGCAGGCAAGGTCCACGACTGCATCGTAAAAACGAATGGACAAAAGTTTGAGAAGACCAGGATATTTGCATAGTCTCAAGGTATTTTCCCCAATATAGAGAAAAATAACGACTATATTGTACAGAAACCTAACAAATGCTACGTTAACCAAGTGATCAAGGTTATCATCAACAGTAATAAGATGATATAGTGACACCATGCACTCCCAGATACGACACACTGAGAAAAGTATAACTGCTTCTCTGATATTCTTGCCAAAAAAATGTGTATCCTCAAACCAATTATGAAACGACATCAGCCAAATCCAAATTGAGGGACAGTATACAAAAAGATGACTAATACTCAAGGTCATGAAGGACAATGAAAGACTGAAGAGTTGTCACAGATTGGAGGAGACTAGAGACACAACAATTAAATGCAATGTAAGATCCTGGATTGGATCCTGGCACAGAAAAAGGTTATTAGTGGAAAAATTGGTGAAGTCCAAATAAAATCTGTAGTTTAGATAATACTACGACACCAACGTTAATTTCTTAGTTTTGACAATTGTACTACAGTTTTGTAATATGTCACCACTACAAGAAGCTGCATGAGTCATATAAACCAAATTTGGCACAATTTTGGCAACTTCTCTGTATAACTCAAATTATTTAAAAATAAATCAAAAGTAAATTCCAACAATTCCACTTGTAGGTATATACCCCAAAGAAGTGAAAGCAAAGACTCAAGCAAATACCTGTACACCAATGTTCAGAGCAGCATTATTCACAACAGACAAAAAGTGAAAACAACCCAACTGTCCAGTAACAGATGGGTAAATAAAAGGTGGTTTATCCATAAATGGAATATTATTCGGCCTTAAAAAGAAATGATTCTGACCCATGCTTTAATATGAACGAGCCTCAAAAACATTCTAAGTCAAATAAGCCAGTAACGAAAGGTCAACTACTGTATAATTTCACTTACAATAGGTATCTAGAATAGGTAAATCTATAGAGATGGAAAATAGAATAGAGTTTAACGGGGGCCGTGGGGAGAGAAGAATAGGGAATTACTGCTTAATGAGTATGGAATTTCTGTTTGGGATAACGAATAAGTTATGGAAATGGATGATGGAAGCAGTGATGGTTGGGCAACATGTGAACGTACTCAATGCCAGTGAATTGTATACCTAAAAAGGTTAAAGCGGTCAGTTTTGCCTTATGTATATTTTATCACAAAAAATCAAAAATAAAATAAAATTAAAACACCATGGAAAATTACAAATAATTATACAATGTGGGCAGAAATAGAACTTTTGAGATTTCCTTCACCTAAATTAAAACAGAGATCATTTTATTAGCTCATATTTCCTACCCAGGTACCAAAGTTTCAAAGAAGTTAGTCACATGCGAAAGCAGAGATTCCTAAATCAAGATGTTCTCACTGCTGGGAAGTGTCTTTTCAAAGAATAAGCTTTTCAGTGCTAGACTGAACATGCCCACAGCACCTGCCACACAGGTATGCATTAAGTAGTGCTGGGGAATGACCATCCTAAAAACAAACCACTCCCCAAAATGAAGAATTTGAATTTATTAGCAGAAGGAAAAAGTGAGCAAGCAAACATGCACATACACAAGGAACCCTTGTCCGAGGTTTTCTGGGCCACAGGGTCATCTTTTTGAGGATAATCTATAGATCTTGTGGATCTTCCTCCATCTCCTTTGGCCGTTTTGGCAACGATAGGGAGGGTCAGAGGAAACACTCAAAATAATCAACTCTATGAAGTTGTAAGATCTCTGGTGAGTAAAGAATAATCACGGAAAATGCATCTTATATAGTATTTAGGGAAGGGGTATTCAGGAGAATCGAGCCAGAAAGGTTTAGAAGCAGCAGAATAGAAAAACCTATGCCTTAGTACTGCTGTATTGCTGCTAGGTCATGGGAGAAATGGGAAGCCTGCCCAGCAGTGTAATCCTGAGTAGAAGGCCTCGAATGACAAGGGCACTGTGATAATGCTGACACTTAGAGGCTGCCTCCTCGCCAGTGGCCTACGGAGCCACTTACTAACTACACTGAAATAATAAAAAAATCAATATCATGGTTTCTTGCACACACCTTTTCTGACCAGATACAGAAACACCCGGCTTGATCACTCACATGCTCTAAATGACTTTTGTTTATTGTCCCAAATCAAATCCAACTGCCTCCAATGGTGATTCATCACCCACTGTGGATTTTCAAGAGGATCTCTGAAGGCAATTGAAATAAAGCTTCTGCAAACAGCTCGAGCAATGGCAGGATTACTTCTCAGGATGGTGCCGGCTGACAGTGGGCTAAAATACCTGGCATGTTACTTCAGTCACTGATGATATATCCTGTTTCTCAAGGTTGATGAATCCCACAACCCACTCTTTAGTCCCCACAGCCCATCATGGAGAGTAGCTCCTTCAAAAATACCTGTTAACCAGCTGATTGCCCTATTCCACAACTTTAAACATTTGGAAAATCAAAGTTCAGCTAATTTTGCTGGAGATACTGGTTTGAACTGAGATGGACTTGTGGCAGAAGGAAAAAAATCTCAGACTTTGTGGAAGGGTGGAAACAGATTTAAATCTTGGCTCTGCCACTATCTAGCTGAAGGATGTCATCAAGTTGTGCTTCCCCCTGAGCCCCTGCACACCCTCCCTCCATCCAACTGTGTTAAATGAAGTTGATAACACCTACTGTCCAAAGCTATAAGCTTAAATGAGCTCTCAGTGCTCGACAGCTATTATTCATATTGCTGAGGATAGAATAAAGTTAATAGATGCTTACCTCTCTCAGAGTTGGCTTGCCGATGAAAAAGTCTGTGTTTTTGCTGCTTTTGGGTGGGCTGAACTTGGGATTCAGAAAAGCACATCCATTTGCGATGGCTTCCAAGGGAGCAGGGCCCTCATAAGGGAACCCAAGTCCAACAAACAACTGTAAGAGAGAAAAGCATGCCACATATAAACACGTCAATCAGGACTGGTGTTCCTGGCTCATAAGGGGGCTAGTCTGTCTTCCATTCCTGTGTGAAACCCTCAGAAAGTCTGGAAGGTTCCCAGGCCTCGGGGGCATGGGGCAAAGACAAGTCAGCTTACATCAGGACCAGGGATCCTTAAAGACTCATGAAGCTGCTGAGGTCATTATATTCTCCTTTGCTAAGAAATAAAAAATAAAGAAATCAGTGCTGGGATGGGCAGTTGAGGGGTAGGAAAGTAGGGGTATTAAGTGAATAAAAACAACAACAAATACCACAACCCAACAATAATCTTTCTGTAACTCACCAGGAGACATGATTGGAAAAACACTTGCTTAACTAAACAGAAGGTTTCTTCATTGAACCAAAGGAACAATGGCCTCTTTCAGAGATGCTGGGCAGAAGGATAGAAAGGTCACTTGGTGGTTTGATTACAGCTCAAATGGAGCTGCTTTGAAATGATGGTAGGTCAGTAAACACAGGTTTTCATAATGGGGTTTTCACTGGAGAACACCAAGATCTTGGTTTTTATTTTCCCCTTGGTGGGGGAAGAGGGTGCCAAGCTGCTAAACGGGCAAGGCTGCTTCCTTCTCCAGAGAGCAAGCCATGTGTCTTCCCCACAACAGACAATAGATGGCAGCAAAAACACACTCTCACAGTCCTCATACCAACTGCAGCTGAGAGCTCTGTGACAAAGGGAACTTACTGCAGTTCAGTGGCACTGATTCCTGGGTCCAGAAATGAAACAGCATCTCATAGAAATGCCTCGCTGCATCTCCTCACCGCGGGATATTTCACACTGCTGGAGGGCTGTGGGTTATTGATGGGCAGGGTCCAAGTCTGGGCTTGGTGAGACGTGAGCTCTCCCTACCCACATCAAGGAGCCAGTTCTGAAATCACTCCAGTCTCTGGAGGCACATCAAGTGACAAAAAATAACTGAGCCCCAGGGCACAATCCCCTTCTGCCATCACAGTGAGGAACACCCACATGGCCAGGCACCGACAGAGAAGGATACTGCTGCACTGGATACGGCTGCGTGCTTGACTCCCCTGCCCCATCCCTCGCCCCAGTGATCCTGGCTTTGCAGCTGCTTTAATCGAAGGATTATTTAGAATCGTTCTGCCTAGAGAGCTGTGAGTCCAGGCTGCCAGGTTCCCTGGGAAACACTGGAAGATGCAGGATGTATATGTTGGGCACACAATTCCAGGGCTGACTACTGCACATGGCCCACGATGGGCATATTGGATAGTTATGTAGCCCCCGCAGGGATTTTCCTGGGGCAAGAAATTAAAATCTCTGATTTTCAGGAGAGACTTCCTATCCTATAACTGTATGTTCTTTTGCACAGAACGGGGTATGTCACCTTTTTGTCATTTGGAGGAATAACCTCTCATTTCCTACAAACCTTGAGATGACTGGCTACACTGTTGGAAACGTTCATTGGGGATGGGGCGGGGGGCGGTTCAGGAGGAAAGAGGCTCTGAGAGGTCCGTGGAGCTCCTTCTGCAGGCTGGGTAGTGTCCCTGGGGCAAAACCACCAGAGACATGGGGTGGAGGGAAGCAAGATATAAGCGGTACCCCAACACCATTGGAAGGCCCTGTTTCTGGACCTTATTCTATAGCTCACGGGAGTGAGATTATTGGAGAGAACTGACAAGTATAGGCTGTGGCCTGAGCATGCGCCTCAGGGGTAGGAGTGATGCCTGAGAGCAGCAGACGAAATAGAAGGAAGCAGTGGGGGAGTCCCAAGACAGTCCAGCTTTGTCTATGTGAAGAATCCCAGGTTACCACCCTTGAGACTTTTGATCTCTGTGATCTGCCCTCCCCATCAGGTTTTGGGGAGGATATGCCGGCTCTCCAAGGACAGATGACCTCTATCAGGCCGAGGCTGGGCAGAGGAAAGCGTAGGGCTCCCTGATTCCTTTGACTCTGGGAAGAAAGATGCTGGAAGATGCAGACAAGTCTCTATGGGTTTAACCAGAGACCTATAGTAGTTCCTGACCTCTGAAAATCAGGGCCTGCCATAAAGTGCTGATACCTTCATCAACTCTAAATTGCAAAGAACTTTGGAGGAAATGCAGGAAGCACAATGCTTATCTATTTAAATAGAAAATCCTGGAAAAAAATTAATTAGCTCCTTCAGACCAACCAATCTGAACCCATTAATTAAAAGGATTTGAGGCTCCCGCTTAATAGACTTGAATGTGACCTAGGTTTAATTATATCTGAATAACAATTTGCACCATCTCTTCTGCCCTGCTGGCATCAGAATATCTCCATACACACAGAATAAACACTTTGGGCACCAAAGCCTTCACAATTTTAGAATGAAGCTTAAGCAAATACCGCACAATTTCTTGGCAATGAGTTTCCTCGTCACACTACTTAGGAATGCAGGAAATGCATTACTTGGGAACACCAAAATAAAAAGTTTTTTTTGTTATTGTTGTTACTTCAGTCAGTAAGCAATTTTTCCCTGCTTCCTGCGTACTCATTTCCTGTGACATTACAACAAACAGATATGTTAAGGTCAGATAGCACACCTGAGGCTTGAATGACGACAGGGTGGGGCAGAGAGAGCTCATCACCACCAAAGGGCATTCCATAAACTTCTGAGTGCTTATGGCTTGCCACACCCCTTACCTTAACCATACTAAATTGCTCTTCCCCTACTCATCCTTCCCTCTCATTCTGCCCGCTGACAGATTTCCTTAGCTGACAGATTTCCTTAGCATGAGGGCGAGGGACACACTACAAGAGTGAGTTTAAATGCAGAAGCTTAGCTCTTCAGGAGGAAACTGGGCATCTTTTATTTATACTTCAGAGGCCCATCAGAGACCCAGATCTAATGAGGATATTCCAGATGACGGAACATCTCCATGGTTGCAACTCTGGCTCCATCGATGAGCATTTCTAAACAGAGGGATTACATGCTCTAAAATTAAATTTCTGAACTAATACTAAGCAAAGGAGAACAGATGAAGCGCCATATGTTTTATTCATGGCACAAGACAGGGACATCCCCATATATCGACGAAGAGTTTCGGTAAAACTACTCAGATTTTTACTTTGTGTGAAAGGTGAAACAGACTTGTTTTAAATCGTTAAGTGGAGTAGTTAACAAAGAATCCTTTAGATATGGATAGAGATAGTAGTCCTTAGGAAGATTCCACGGGTTTGGTCATTTTCCAGTCACTCCTGACGAGGAACCAAAGATAAACCAAATCAAAATAAGAAACACATATTCAACATACGATTTTCTGACTAGTTTTAATTAGCGAAGTCGGTGGGGTGGCTCAGGAGGGAGTTTGAGCAATGAATCTACCTCCGCTTATCCATTAGATTGACTATTGGCGCAAAGTGAACAGAACAATGTGGTGACGAACAGCATAGGCTCTGGAATCAGGGAGACCAGGGTTCGAATCCTAACTCCATCATATCCTAGGTTGTGTAACTGTAGAAAATTGTTACATGCCTCTTTTTACAGATTATAAAAGCCCGCTAATCATCTATTCTCTCTAGCTATGGGACTTTGGTTGAGGTTACACAAGCTCTCTAAACAGTGCTATATTTCATGGTGCTGCTGTGTGGATTAATGAGATATTTCATGGAAAGAATGTATTCCAAAGCTTGGCACTTAGTAAATGTTCACTAAACGGCAGTCCAATCCAAGTCCAAATCCACATTCAACTTCACACAGCTCCATCTACATGACCTGGTATCACTTAGCTAGAGTTTGTTTAGCTGTGCAGGAGTTGTGGCTGTGGGTTCTTACAAGATGTTCATCACCTGTATGTGTATTTATGTTTTCTCATTATTTCGTAAGTACCTGAATTAAAGAAAGGGGAGAGACATCTATCAGAAGAAAGAGAGAAGATGTGGTTTACAGTGACTGTGTCATGGAAAGGTCAGTCCCCTGAGCGACATGCTAAGCCTTACTTGTTTATTATTCATATAATGGTTGGGAATCATTACATTTTTGGTAATAGCTATCCCTCTTACACCTTTAAAAAGAATCCATACAATGCCTGGGTATGGAGGAAATTTATTTTCCTGATAGGTGATGCTTTCATATAGCCCAAAGGGTCCCTCTCTGGCCAGCTGTCTTCCTTTCTGCACCCTATGCTGAAGGAAGAGACAACGGTGGCCAATTCTCTCTCATATAGGTTTGCTGCACACTCTTGTAGGTTCCACAAGCTCTTAACCTATACTACCTCAAAATTCTCTTGTAAAGACAGAAGGGCCAAGGAGATAAACAAAAAGATCCTTGTCAAGTGTGTTTAAGTACCCAAAGTTGACTGCCAAACCAAAGACTGTTTCCTAGAGACCAGTTTACTGGGTAGATGCCCAGTTACCTAAGTGGCCTTTCAGAAACAAAGCAAAATAAAAAAAAAACAAAAAACAAAAAACAAACAATATCGTCAAAACTTCTTTCACTGCAGTCATTTAGAAGCTCCAGTACAGAATCAAACGCATTTGCAATTTGCATTGTAGATGGAGATGGGGGCAGTAAGAGGATATTTGAATAAATTTAAAACTCCACTCCAGCGATGCCCAGCATGAAATGTTTACCATTCAAAGGCAGTTCAGGTGTCACTCCCCCTTGGAAGAGCAATCCCTGACCACTTTCTCACCTGTATTCCACACCAGGCTGACTCCTCAGCTGCAAATGGTGAGAGCTCAACAGGCCTCTTCTCCATCACATTAAGATGGATTCCAATGGTACCGAGATCAGAGGACTTTTGTCATGAAGAGATAATTTACAGAAAGAGCTTACCACAGGTAAGGGTTAGAGTAAATGGCCGTTACTGCAGTCAAATCCTGTGGCGTGTACACCATGATAACATAAATGTGTTAAAAGTGACAATCAGCTCTTGTCTTCCACAGTGGCCTCACCCCATATTTCAACTTCACAAGTCAGAGTGCAACATTTTACACAACTGAATGGCTGACCCTGCTCACAGTATCGGTGAGGTTTTATGTTGGCATAACAATTTTTATTATTACTACTTCTGCCTGTGTACTTTTTACATTGTTATAGTTATCTGTTTGTCTTCTCCACCACACCACGCTTGTGGGCAAAACTGCCTTAGTTGTCAAAAATGCCTAAAATGAGGCCTGAAATATATTCAATACTCAAAATACATTTGTCAAATAAATGAGCAAAAGAATAAATACTAATAGGTTGAACTGTTTTTCAGCAATCACGTGTCTCCGTGAGATGTTGCATTTTTTTGGGGGGGGGGGTGCATTTGGGTGTGGGGATGTGCTTTTGTTCCTAAAGTCAGAGAGGTTACTGAATCATATCTCTGTACACTCTTCATTCAGCTTGTATGTATAGAAGGGAAGACAAGAGCAAGGAATATCTGTATATATAAATTTTTTTTCCATCTAGTTGGAAAAGAATAATTTTAGGAACTGGTCACTAAAATGAAACCTGCTTGACTGCCTGAGGGTGAATATGTCAGAATCTGAAATAGAAATTGAAGATCATTCTTCCACTAGTAAGTTCCTGGGCTCTCTGACAGGGCCATAGAGTCACAGGAAAGAGGTATGAGAAGGAAAATGTCCCTTGCAGGGGAGATCTCAGAGACCTAGGTGCATGATTCATGAGAAAAGGAAGAAAACACTCCAATGGGGCAACGGCCCCAAGATGCCAGATGGTGAACAGATTTTTATCGTGACCACCTTCTTCAGTTTAATTATCTGAAGGCTTTCTATAAGCCAGGCACTGTTCCAGGCACTGAGAACATACCTGTAAACAGAACAAGTGAAGCCCCTCCGCCATCATGGAGCTGCATGAGTTGCATTCCATTGGCAGTGGCTGTCTCAGCCCTGAATTTCTGAGAGAGGTTGTGCAACCACGTCCAAGCTCGTGGGAAGAGAGATGGTTGAGTGGGGAGTCAGATATGAGGATGGGACAGGACAGGGACAGTATACACTGCATATCTTCCAATCTGCTCAGGCTTCTAGGTGAGTCCACAGGTAAGCTGCTGAGCTGAGATGGCAGGAAAACAGGGTCACTGTGATGCATCCAGTGTCTGAGGGGGAACGGTTAAAGGTTTGGTTAGGGGAGGGGTACAGAAACAGCATGAGCAGCGGCACCTTCTTCCCTGGCTTTCCACAGCCAGAATGTGTTCTCAGTTCTTACTGTAGAAAGGGAGGTACCTGTTCTGGCTCACTCCAAATGCTCTTTTATCTCAGAATAAAATGTGAAATGCCCCATTGTATAAGGAGCTTCCACGGGAAGACTGGGGGTGGTGGTAATAAAGAGGTTAAAATTAGGAAGGAGAAGGAAGAAATCACATTAAAAGAGATGGAGATTTAAACCAACAGCAGAAACATGCCACCCCAGTCAGTGCTTATTTGCTGGCTTAAACTGCACTTCTGGAGTTTGCTGGACTCAATGACTTGTCTATGGTCTTCTGATAAATAATTAATTCATCCAAATTTATATGCCTATTAGAAGAGTCTTTTCGATTCAACAACTCCCCAGCTCTTTCAGTCTGGTTTTAGTGCCACACTGAATTCCTCCTGTCTTCGTAGGCTCCCTGCAGCTGGAGTCTGCTAATGACACCTGAGTCCCTAATGGCATGCCAGGACGTAATTCTGCTGAGCTGAGGGTTTCCTAGGCTTGGTGCAGAGATTCGAAGATGGCTCAAAGGAAAAATAATGAGTCAGAAGCTGATTAAGCATCAATCATTTCGCTATTTCTCTAAACCTCAAGGAGCACCAGACTTGCTTCCCTCTCCAATAACGAGCTGGAATCCCATTCATTCGGCAGACATTTGCTTCTCTGCATCTCCAGTTCTTCACTTTCAACATGGATTGGAATAAATTGCTTTTAAATTGCTCAGAGACACAGAGAAAGAGTTAGAGGCAGAAAGGGTTATATATGCAAAGCCTGACTAGTCTTTAGTGTCATTATTTCAAAGTCCATTTTAGTGCCTGCTGCTGTGTTCTGGGTATAACGGGGCGAGGGAAGGGGGGTGTCCTGGCGATACACTGGCTCATTTTCATCGTATCTGCCAACTGTTTTAGCCTCGATTCTACTCTGAATACTTTAATATATTCCAGACACATGAACAGGCAATACGAAATGGGACCAGGGATGTCCTCTGAAGGCATCAGTTTCTCAAGAATAAATATATGCCCCTCATGCTCAAAATTCAAGCTGCAATCTTTTGTTGCTAGGCAATCTCTGACATGGTGGCCTGGTCCTTCCAGGCCTCTTCTTTTTTCCTCCCCAGTGTGTCATGGACCTCGGCCTTGGCCTTGGCCTATTTCCCACTCTCTGACAGGGAAAACGGATGGTAGGTAAGTAAAGGTTCTTTTAAAATTTGTAAGGCTAAGAAAGACATTCATGAGGCTGGGTTACCAGAAGTGTGCGAGACGGTCATGACACATGCTGCTGCTGAAAACCAGCACTGCCAGAGGTACTTTTAAAGGAGCTGGAGTTTTTTGTACAATCTGATGTGGGGAAAAGTGAAATGAGACAAATGGCACAACATCATTGTCACTAACAGGCTTGCGCATTCTGATGATTCTAAAATGTCATCCAAGACAGAGGGTGAATGGAAAGCAAACTGCAAACTGGGAACGTACTTCACTCCTGATTGCCACAATGAGACTACAGATGACCTTGTAAGGAAATAAAATCCTAATTAAAACAGCCAAATTTTTGGCCAAGGATATAAATAATGTATCAAACTATTTTATTCATGGCAGCACAAGAATGGCTTGGAGGTAGAAACGGTCAAAATGCATTTACATATGGAGTAACTGAGGCAGAAAGGAGGTGCATATTCTTTTGGCTGGCAAGCATCCATGAAATGTTCTTAAGTTTGGGTATTTATTCATGAGGATGGTATGCCGAGGGCCTAGCAGAGCTTTAATTTGCAATAAAAGGAAATTCATGAGTTATGGCCACGTTCAAGATGACCGCAGTGACTGTGCAAGCCAAACTCTCTAGTCTGTTTCCTCATGTTTACAATAAAGTTAACAATAACACCTGCCCTGCCTACCTCCGAAGGCTGTTGTGAAAATTAAAAAGGACGGCACATGTGAATACGCTTTTCGAAATCGAGGTATCCCACACCTGATTAGAAATCGCTATTACGCCACAGAAGTTCACCCACTCAGCCTTTCTCCCGCAACTTGAAAATGAATAGTTATGGCCAGAACTGAAAAATTCACTATCGATAACAAGCTCTTTTGTCCTTTAGGAAATACTGAGGCCGAAATCTGCTTTCTTCTTTGCTCTGTATCCCTCACACAATGTCTGGCACATAGAGGCTGCTGAGTCATTATTTGTAATATTCATAAATAAAAGTTTATTAATAAACATGAGAGAGCTTATCTAATACATTAAAGTGCCAGCCGACTCTTCAAGGCCAAACTCTTGTCTATTTGCAAGTCTCCTAATTTCATTTGGTTCTTCCATGGCAGAACTAGATCTTGGGTGGACGTCCCCATGGTGTTGAAACAACACATTTATCATGCCGCTGAAACAGTCCTCCATCAGTGGCTTCCCCAACTACTTGCACCACAAGGTCAGAACTCTGTCTGTGACAATCAGACCCTCGGCCCTTTATCGTATTTTATTTTCACTATTTCCCAGCATAGACCAGCTAGTTTCTGACTCTCTCCTGAATGTGTCATCTCCACCTCCGCCACATGATTCTCACTCCCGTCTGTCCCAAATACCAGGTGCATCCACGCCCCATCCATTTTTCATCTTGTACATCTCTCATGATGCTTTCCTATTCCTTGAGCCTGAACGGCCTTTTCCCTCATCTGAACTTCTTCAGTGTCCTGTACAAATGAGGAGGTGTGAAGAAAAGCTAGTTGGGTACCGATTCCTTGAACAGTGGAGACTAGAGGAGAGTGTGTGTCTGTGTGTTGAGGGGGTGGGGGGGAGTTAAGCACCCCAGGCTTGCTGTAAAAGCTGCAGTTCTATCAGAAGGTCTGGCTCTCAAGACAAGGCCTCACTTTCCTATGTGCCGCTGTGTCCACAGGCCCTCACTTGATGCCTGGCACAGAGTAGGTCCTCAGTAAGTTTTACCTATAGTAACCCCCTTCCAAAATTCACTAACTTTACAGCTACAGCTGGTCTAGAAAACCACTGCCCAGAAATGACCTAAAGAGCTATCGCAGCATTGAAAAGAAAGCACCAGAGATTCTGATCCCATTTTTGACACCAATGGAAACAAACCTGAAAACAACATCGCTGATGAATTTTTACAAAGCTACTAAAACCTTACCTTCGTTTCTCGGAGAAGAAACTGCAGGTCCCGCCCACTGAGGATGCCGTGGTTTTTCACGTAACTGGGAATATTCTTTGTGCTGGAACCGTAAACGGTGGCATGCACTTCCATGTATGTGTGAATAATGTCTAAGTAGATCTTCTTATTCTATAGAGGAGATACAAGAAAAAGACATTTCTCATTTCTTTTCATTCTCATAACAACCTGTCTCATAGCTGAAGGCCACACAGATGGGAGTTCTTAATATGAAGATTACAGGAATTTGGTAACCCAACACCTAAAATTTCTTTCAAAAGTAATCTCACTGGATTTGGGGGGTAAAAATTGGCCATTGTACAATTTTGCAAGAAGAAACATATTATATAACAACACATTACTGAATACCAATGCTAGCTTAAGGCCGATTGTTTCGAAGTATCATCCTCGCTTGGTAAATTACCAGGACCCTACACTTTGCTTTTAGCTGGTCTTCCTTATATGGGAGGAAGTTTGGGGAAAGAAATCCCAGAGGACAGTCACTGGGACTAGAATATTTATCCAGAGATTCTAAGCTGTCCCCGAGGAGCACAGACATCCCCAGCTCTTGCCAATATTTTTAGTTATGATTAACTCATGTTGTCAGAACTGGATCCCACCTAATTTGCACCATGGAGAGAAGAGAGTTGCCCATAATATACAGTGATTGACTCGGCAGCTATAGAGAAATGACTATTCAGATCGAGAAAAGTGGAAAAGAGATTAAATCTAAACTCTGATGAGCCCCGAAACATTCAAGTTTTACTTTTATTAGCAGCAACACAAAACCTCTTTTCCATACTGAATTTCAAGGTACACTTTCTAAATCAAAACCACTTGCTAAGTGGAAGCAAGCTCACTTGCCTTTCCTCTTCATGCCTCCAGCACCACTAAACTGCATAAGCTGTATTTTGCAGGCCGTTTATTTTGTTTTGTTTTTAAGTTTGAAAGATTCAAGTTCTGCAATGTTTTCCAGTTGTATAAAAGTGGGACAAGGTTTCCCAGTTCTAAGCGTCTTCAGATGCATCAGGAAAATGAAGTGATAGCCAGTTTTATGTCTGAAGACTACAAGGAACATCGGGGTGTGGCATCAGCAGCCACAGAGTGCAGAAGGAGGGGAACCTGGCTCCGAGGAGGGGAGGCGGGGGCAGCAGCATTCCCTGCCTGCCCTGCAGGGCTGGGCCCTGATTCTAAGTGGTGGGGCAGCTCCTCATGGCATCAGGAGCCTGGTTCAGGGTCTGTCCTCTGCCATTCACTGCCCTGGTGAAGAATATCACAAAGGACACTCAACTCTGGGGGATGCGTGTTTCAGATCACGTATCCAAAGTCTTCATGACTGGTAAAACAGTATAATTCACACTCTCTATTTTATGCACTAGGATGAATCTTGTTTGGATCAACCAAGTCCAGCCCAACACTCTAATGTGTGAACTAAATGAGACACCTTGGCTGAAAATCTAATTTCATGCCAAGTTTGGTGTGGCTGGAAGATGCCGAATTCATTATTTCAGAGATATATACCCTTGAATTAGTGCAAAGGTGACTAAAAAAACAGTTTGTAAACTATGACTTCTCATTCATAGCTTGAGGCAAATTTAGGATCACCTCCCTGGTATAAGTTAATTCGAGGGGTTCTATGACATAGCTCTTGTGCTAGTGGTATTCGATGACTCCCCCCCTCCCTGGCCCCCACAAACCCTTTCTCAGAGACTCCATCCCTATCCACACACCCTGCCACTGATGAATAGCTGAGGGTGTTTCTGACCTGAGGGGGACCCACTTCTAGGCTGGCCAGCAGCCTGGGACAGTGTGGCCAAGCTCAGGAAGATAAGCAGAGCCAACTAGACCCTCTCTCGGGAGCTCAGAATCCCGTACACAGAGAAATTACTGCCAGATGGCCTTGGGCTTTTGAGCAAAAAGGTCATTCAGTGTTAGAGTCTGGACAATTACAGGCCAGATACAAGTTCTGAGGAAGCCAGCTGCCAGTTGTGGGGGTTAGAGGTGGGAACAGAATGAGGAAAGAGCTGAATAAAAGGAAAGGGGAAGACAGAGACAAAGAGTTGGTAAGAAATAAGCGGGACCTAGAGAGTGACTGAGACCTAGACATCTTCCCTGCAAGAGAGAGGGTGAGGAGGGAGGGAGAGGGAGAGAAACAGGAGGGGCGAGGGGAGGGGATAAAAGGAGAGAAAGAGGAGAAGCTAGGGGAGAGAGATGAAGAGAGAGTGAGTGAAGGAAGAAAGGAGAGAGACAGGAGAAAAACAGGGCCCAAGTTGCCTCTGGGTCCCACACCATCCACAGCTGCTCACTGCCCTAAACTCCACAGGTCTTGCTGGATCTTTACAATAATAGAAGCTACCCAAACTTTTCCCCACTCCACACTTTTACTTGAGCTACTGGGGTGGATTCCTTCCATCTGAAAGAAGGCATTTCCCTGTGAAAGCCAGCTGCTGTCTCATGGAGATGGACCAACAGCCCCTGAACCAGGTCTGCAGTGAGTGACAAAGAGAACATAAACAGTCTGCCTCGTTGCTGTCCTGGAGACCACTCACTACAGAGACTCACGGTTAAGATTCTGAGACCAAAAGCCTGGGAAAGGAACAATATGCCACTAGCAATCCTAGGAAAGGCTTGGGCTCCTTAAATTATAACAAGAGGGCAAGTTCGGGCAAATATAAAAAGGTAATGCAGAAGCTAATAAAGTCCATGAACTTGTTAACATCAAGGCATGGCAAAGTCTGAAAGCAGAAGCTACCTCCCGAGAGGATTTATATAATTCCATGAATGAGAAGCGTCACAACAGTTTATTAGAAAGGAAAAAAAAAAAAAACAAAAAACATTTCAAACATAACTCTAACCTTTGAAGTTGACGTGGCAACTAGGTGATCCCACCCCCGGTCTCTTGTTGCTACTTGTCAGAGTTCTGAAGAAATCTGCAGAGGGTGAACCATGTTATGGATTCCAGGTAAAGGTGACACAGGAGCCACTCACACTGAGGTGTCCCCCTTCACAAAGTTCACATTCACTGGATGCGAAAGGAACCAAAAGAGGGATCTCCAACTCAGAACCATCAACTGATTTTGGGTCAAAAACTCCAAATGCCTCCTGAACCTGTCCACCTGGGTGTGCTACAAAGGGTCAAGAAGTGACTCCATCACACCTTACTCTCCCAGACCGGCATCACTGCCCCCACCAGGCTCCTGGTCTCAGTGGCTGACATTAATCTCCCAGACAGGCACCTGGAATCACACCTATCGTTCCGCACATCAATTCAATCACAAGGCACTGTTGATTCCGCCTCTCTAATATTAAATTTGTTTCCTCCTTTCCGGGCCTTGATCCTTGCTCACCTGGACTGTGCCAGGATTAATACAACTGGCATCTTATCATATCTCCTCTGTGGCTCAGGAAGGTGATGCAACTCATCCATTGTTTCTATAAGCAAGCAAGCAAGCAAGCAAGCAGCATTGGGGGGCAGGGGACTAACCGAAAAACAAATATGTACAGCCATATTTGTATGCCATATTTGAACCATGCAAAGCAAGACAATATTGCATATAGACAATATTTTCATATACGGACATTTGTAGTTAAGTACAAAAATAGGCATGGAGATGACAGACGCCAACTTCTGGAGAGTGATGACTGAGGAAGGGAGAAAGGGTCTGGGGAAATGGATGAAGCTTTGGTCATATCTGTAATACGTCATTTCTGTTAAAAATACTGCAAAATATTACCGTTTATCATGTGGGTGATGGGTATATCTGATATATTTCACAGTTAAAATGTAAAAATTTTAAATACATGCAACAGAGAAATAACAGAAGCAAATCTCTGATTTCGAAGCTTGTGCCACCGCCACCACACTGGAAGCCTCGGTTCTTGCTGTGAAGATGTTCAAAGGATCTCCTTCTCTTTTCACTGTATATTGCTATCTTTTGTGTTTAAGAAATAGGGTGATGAGGTTTTTTAAATTAAGCATGGCCTTGTCTGCCTTTCCCCACCCATGGTTGGGCCCGAAGTGGGGAGAGGGCTGTGCAGCGGTGAGGACATTTCCTCCCCCGCCCTTATTTTGGACGTCCAGGTGCAGGGCAAAGGTGACCCCATGGAACTGGATGACCTGTTGGTCCATAACTGAATCAAGTTCACTCCCTAGAAAGCTTTCCCTCCTCAAGGGACCAAAGTCAAAGAAAATTATTCCCGAAACTCTATCTCCTACAAGTTTGTTGAGACACAGTGGAAAGGGGGCTGGCACTGAGTTCACACTGCAGCACGCCGCCCGCCTGCTTAGGCCGTGAGAGATGCCTCCAAGAGATCCCGGCTGAGCAACTTGCGGGCCCATAACAATTCCTGTCTGTAGCTCAATTTAAACTCTTTTTAAAAATAACCGATCGAGCTGATTAAAATTTCAGTCTACCTAAACTCACTTCAGGGTGGGGGTTGGGGGGAGGAAGAGGGGGGAGCGCGAAGGGAAAGGAGAGCGCGTGCTGGAGTAGAGGAGCCGTGTTTGCAGTGCGCAGTGCGTCCCCAGCTGTTTGTGATGTGGCTGGAGGCAGGGCGTTTGCAGAGCTGGCAGCTGGGCTTTCAGAGCAGCAACAGAGAGCTTTAGGAAAGACGATTCAATCTAAAGCGACAAGAGAGCAATTCTGCAGCAGGGGAAGAGGTAGAACGCAGAACGGGAGAACCAGGAGCCCTTTTCTCTAGCTGCTGAGTCGGAGTGCAGGAATATTCTTCCACAAATGGCAGGATTCTGAGCCTTCAGTTACAGTGGGTATCATACACTTTTCTTCCCTAGCAACCACCCTGCTCCCTACTGCGGACACACATGTCCCTTTTCCTGGATCCCATTTCTTCTCATCCATGTGACGTCTTGTGACCCGCCATTTAATAATAACACTAATAATTCTGCAGCCCTGCTCAAAGTTGGTTGGTCCACGGAGAGCACCTGGTGAGTACTGAGCCAGTGGGCATCCTCCCCAGGAAGAGCCGAATGGGTGTGGAAGAGTCAAAGCAGTGAGCTCCAAACAAGGCTACTAAAGGAAGCGTGGGTCCTGCTGGGAGTCAGGCTCCTGTCAGAGAAAAAGGAAGTCCTCGCACAGAGGAGGCCACATGTGAGAGCCTGTGTCCTGGCAGGGCCTTGGTCCATAGTTCCAGTTACACCTCAACCTCGGTGCATCCCTGCCTTTCCCTGGGTTCCAGGAGTCAGCCAGCCCCCATTCCGGCTAAGCTAGCAAAGCCGGGCTTCTGTTACTTCAGCATTACAAGTTCTGACACTTGCAATCAAACTCTTTATTTTGACCATCAAATTTTTAAATCAATTTTGAAGTAGTAGCTTCCACTTCTTCCCCCACAAATACATAAATTGGTCCACTCCACGGTTATATGGATATATAAGGATGAATCATATGTTCTAAGAAACACAAGGCCATAGAGTATGCCTTGCCCCAAAGCGGCCACGGAAGCTCCTTACTATTACTATGATGTAACCACCTGAAGGGGTGGGGTTTGACATGCTGACTCTACCAGCCTCCTTCACTCTCTTTGGCCCTGATCCCCTCTTGCTTGAGCTACTGTCGTGATCTCTGAGCTGAGCTCCTTGTCTGAATGGTGACACAACCTACAAGGCTTCTCAGATTCCCCTCACTGCATGTACTTCTTCCTCAGCTGGTGTTCAGATAAGCCAGGCTGCCCTCCACTGTTAGATTGGGAAGAATCTACTCCATGGGATGGGGGGCATGGGGTTGCCGTTCCTGAACAGCATCCCAGAAGTACAGAGGTGCTAGAACTTGTGAGGTGAAGCGGGGCCAATGAGAAAGAGGAAACAGGAGGGAGCAGGGAAAATGAAACTGCCCTGTTTTCCTGCAGACCAGGTATGCTAAGGCAGTTCCTCCTGGCACACCTTCCAGGCAGTGCAGAGCGCCCGGTGCCCGCTGCTGTGTCTGTGTGGCTCCCGGTGAGCAGGAGGCAGCACGGTCACACACTCCATCACATTATATTGGTCTCACATCCCCCCTCCTTCATCCTTACTGTCTTGGGCTTGTACTTCCTTCTGCAATAACTAGTAAAACTCGAATCTCTGCCTCAGGCTCTGCTTTCTAGAGGTCCTGGGGTAACACATTGTTTCTAGGTTCTTACCCCTTCAATCCACTCTCCACTAGCTTCCAAAATTGTAGTGTAATTCTCCCATACAGTCTTCATAGGCTGCTCATGGCATTGAAAGACCAACTATCTAGCTATGCACACAAGGCCCTTCACAATCTGGGCTCTACATGCTCTCCAGCTTTATCTTCTACTACAGTTGATCCCTGAACAACATGGGGGGTCAGGAGCACCTCCCATCCCTGCACAGAAAAAACATCTGCATATAACTTTTGACTCCCCCAAAACTTAGCTGTCCCCTGGTATTCGTGGGGGATTGGTTCCAGGACCCCTGCAGATACCCAAATCCATGGAAGCTCCAGTCCTCCGTAAAGGGCGTAGATCAATGCATACAGCCGGCTCTCCGCACCCATGACTCCCAACCATGGATCAAAAACAGGACAGGTATTTACTGAAAAAAAAAACCCCATGTATAAGCGGACCTATGCAGCTCAAACCTGTATTATTCAAGGATCAACTGCATTCCCTTTCCTCCTCTACCTGTACTCATTCCTCATTCCCAAATCCCTCCTACTGTCACATACATTTTGGCCATTTCCTTCCCCTGGGCATGCCCTTCCTTTTTTCCTCCTTTTCCCCCATGATGGACTCCTTCCCCTTCATCCTTTATAAATCAGAGTTCCCAGGCTCACAGGTGAAGTTAACCAACCTCCACTGTGCCATTAATATTGTTTAATTAAACGAGGAGGCCATTAGGCTGAGGGGGCGAATGCCCTGGCGGGGCTGCCTAGGTAAGAGAAACAAAATCTACGCCTGTAAATGCCTCAGTGCTTCTCAATCAAATGCTAAGGACAACCCATCATGTCAACTAGGCTTGCTACTACAGACACTCAACTAGTTTCCTTTATCTTTGTTTCTGCATTTTCTCTCCCTAAATCTTTCCCCTGGCTCCTGTCAGAGGAGCACTCTTAACTACTTCTGGTTTGGCATTGACAAACTGGAATTAATTTCTGCTCAAATAAACTCTTAAAAATTTTTAATATGCCTCGGTTGATCTTTTAACAGCATCTTCTTCCTGCTTGGCCTCTCTGGGCTGCACTATCACTGTGTCCAGCCTAAGGGACTGAGAACTTCTCAAGGGCAGGACACCGCTGGTTCAGAGCCTGGCACAGAGCAGGTGCTCTGTAAATACGCACTGGCTGGACGAGGAAACAGAGAGGCCGCATGAGCCACAAACCATTTACGGGCCCATGGAAAGGACGGTCTTGGCACGGCCCAGCCCCTTCAGACTCCCACCCTGGTCCCGCCCTGCTTCTCGCCCTGTTTCAGGAGCCACGTTCTCCGCCAACAAAACACGCTCCCAGCAAAGCTGTAGGTACACGACTTTACCTAAAGGTATATTTCAAAATAAAAGGAGAGTGCAAACCTTAAACGTTATTATTTTATAATCGATACGTCTTCCTTTTGACATAGCTAAGGTTCTCAGTCGGGAGTGGTGAGGTGAAGGGAAGGCAGGGAGGGAGCGAGGGAAGGAAGGAGGGAGGCCAAAAGAAACCAACTCATCTGTTTGTTCCTGAAGGCTACATACAATTCAACAGGGATGAAAAATTCTTCTATTCCAAGATTAGAAATAAAGTTCTAAAATGCGAATCTTTGTGCATTTAAGCAGTGAAGCAGAAGTAAGTTACATTATGGAATAAAGTCTTTGAAATCCTTGGCTCCTTTATTTCAGCAACCCTCCCTCCCCCAAGGTAAAGGTGTGTGTGGAGGGGTGGTCCATGCTGTGTCCCACTGGGGCCTCCTAGGGCTCTGGAAGACCCTGGGAAGCTAAGATTCTTAAAGCCTGTCCACTTCTGATCCCTCCTCCCCAATCCTTCTCTCTCAAGAACGGTGAGGAAGGACGGTGCTCAATAAGTGCAGTGGGGATCACATGGGGAACCTCGCTCTCTTGCCTCCAGCCTGGCCTGCGGTCCACCTACAGGCCTTCGGGCAATAAAAATAAGAAAATCTGCTTGCTTTTGCTGGACTGGGCTCCACACTTACTCTTGACCGGATCTTATCTGGTATAAATTGCAACTCATCTGGGGAAATAGTTGGCTGCACTCAAGTATGATACGAGTGGTTCTAGAACCTACTTGCCTTTGAGGACAAAAAAAAATGGATGGTGACGGGGGAGGGGGGGCGAGCAAAAGGTAATACTATTCACAAACACGTTCCTTATTATTTTTTATTGTCTGGTTAGGTGAAAATTTTGGTCTCTGGCCTGAAGAAAGAAACTGGGAGACTTCTGAGGCTAAATGGATAACTCAGAGCAATCAGCCCTATCTTTGCAACTTGACGAATCTATAAATTGGGAATAATACACTCCTCAGTTATATTAGATACCTTCTAAGTGTGCTGCGCTACAATTGGGGATTATAAAATGTATGTACCAGCTGTTAAATATGTACCTTATTTTAAAATATATAGTGCTAACACTGCCCCCAACCCAAAAAATGGATCAAGCTAGAAATGAGTCCCAAGATGGCTCGAGCCTTCACCTCACTGCTCAACCTGAACCAGCGCCCATGTTCCTCCAGGAACTCGGTGCTGACTAAGTATACATCTCCATTTTCCAAGCAACTTCCAGGTTCCAGGGATTTCTCTGCCTTAGCACTGGAGCTTTCCACTATTTAGTGAATGCCTCTTAAAGGATCCTGGGGACCCACCAGGCAGTTTGTGAAAACAAAAATCCATTTGACATGACCTCCTTTCTGCTTTGAGAAGTGCAGGAGGTCTTCAAATTGTAAAGCTGGCTTCTCTTCCCCCCGAGTGCACATACAGCCATTTATGAATAATGATGCCCCTTACTCTGCTCTGACGGCTACAGGCCTAAAGCAGTGAAGCCCACCCGCTATGCTACTGTGCTTAGAAGACAGGCTGAAAGGCTGGAAACAGGCCACTGTGGCCCAAATGTGTCAAAAGACTCTTCCAGGTGTCGCAGTGGAGGGTTAGAAAACTGAGAGGCTGCCTTGGAAAAACTGAAGTTGTATTTTTTTTTATAGACCCTCTACAGGGTCAGCGAATTGTGGATTGAGCAGACTTGACCTGTGAGTCTCATCTATGCCTGAAAAAGTGGAAATGATATCCCAACGGGCTTTGGCCAGTGCCTGACAATCAAATGCTGTCTAAAGGCAAAGGAGAACTGGCCACTCTGCAGGACAGTCCTGTGTGTCTCTGGGGAAGGATTTCGGAGCACCAGGGCTGGACGGCACCACAGCAGAGCATTATGGTCACTCCGGTGGAGGACATACTAGGGTGTGAACACGAGGCTGCTCGTTCCAATTTAACTGAGGCCCCAAATGCCAGCAACTGAACAACAGGTCCCAAGATCCCCCCACAAAGTGAGCAGCCAGCTCACCTCCTCACACCTGAGGGGGTAGGAGGGAGGCTGTCCTTGGGGGACTGTTGGCTGGTTCTCCTTCTCTGCCTAACCAGGTAAGAAAGGTCTCTATGGGACCACTTAGAGAACTTTACCTGCATGCCCAGGAATTTCTGGGGCACACAGTTGGCTCCAGACTCAAACCTTAAAAGTCCTCATGCTCGAAGACTGGGGCTAGGAAGATGCCCCCAAGGAGTTGTCATGGGCAGGGCCTGCTTTCTGATAGGCAGAGACCCCAGAGCTTCTCAAAGGAATAGGTGCTAGTTTCTTGCTGCAGGTGTAGATGGCATAGAAGGGCACCCAACTGGGTCCTACAGGAAAGGGCACTGTCTCAGGGGGCAACAGGAAGTGTGCACTGCTGGCAACCAGCCCTGAGGGCGAGCCACACAGCCAACCTGAGGTGGCATTGCCTGCAGTAAGGGAGTGAATTACTGCAAGTGAGGGACTCATGGGAAGAGGGAGTACCCAGAGACACACACAGTCCCACCAAAGAGGTTCAGCATTAGACACCCAGGCAGCACTAATCCTAGTGGGTGCCAGTTCCATTCATACAAGAGTTTCTCCGCCCTCTTATCTTGGGCCTCTCCACACTGTGTCCTTGGAGGAACTATTAGCAGCCTGGTTTGGGAAACAGGAAGATGGTGTGTGTGTGTGGGGGGGGGGGGGGTAAGATGGTGACCTGCAAGCTGGGAAGGCAGATGAGATGACCATACATGCCCACCTTGACCTGAGGCTTCTCAGGCAAAGCAGAACTCAGAAGTGGGGAGAAAGGAGCTTAACATGAAATGATGTTGTTTCTCCAATTAAATGGAACTGTAGTTCCATTAAACTGGAATGGATACTTGAATTATGGTACTTGGATTGCTCTTGGAACTAAAAGTAACAGAGCCCCCTCCCTCCCACCTGCATCCCACCTTTGGTGAGTTGCAGGACCTTCCCAAAATTGTATGCAAGTGCCAGGAAGACTAACTCTATAGCTCCAGAGAAGAAAAAGTTGTTTCTTCTTTGAATTCAATGGAGTCCCACTCTTTCAACTTAACTATTACACATACAAGGTGAATTAGATAGAACATGGATAAAATGTTTTAATTTGAATAACTGTAAATCTATATGTGGTTTAGAAAAACATAAGTATCACATTCATGTGATATAAGTACCATATTTCCTCTTTATTAATCACTTAGGACATGGCTAGAGCAATTATGTTAAAAACTAGTCCATTAAAAATATTAGGACATTAATAGTCCGTGTGGGGTATGGATATAACGAAAGTCCTGATTTGTTGTGGATGACTTTAGTTTAGAAACAGGTACCTAAAAGCAGTGGTGGAGAGCCTCATTTTACAGGTAAGGACACTGAGAGGTAAGAAAGGGCGACATCCTGTCATTCTGCCAAGCATACTGGTGGCAAGACCATAGCCAGGAGACTCAAGGTCACTCCTTTTATCAGACGGCAGAAACAGAGTGAGGTAAGAAGCCCTGGGAAAATGCATTTGAGCAGCAAATGCGCAGAGAGATGGAAGAGGCAGGTGGTACGTAGGAGAGTCAAAAGAAAAAAAAGTGGTAAATCATTTCACTTAATGTGAATTGTCTCACTTTTCAAAAGTCCAGGGATGAAAAGTGTCCTCAGATACTTTTTTACCCTGCGGCAGAGTGAACTGCAGAGTCAACTGCAAAGTCCCCAGCAAACGCTATGCAGGAAGTTCCTTCCCCCTGTCTGACCTTGAATGACCCTCTCCCCTGTGAATTTTCAAGTTATCCAAAAGAAAAGTCTTTTTCTTGGGTGAAGTCGTACAAGGTGACTCAGAGTAAAGTGTTTGGAGGCAGAAGGCCTGGGTACAAAGCCTTAGCTCTCCTGGAACTGCCTTGATAAGGTTGGACAACCTACTTTGTCTTTTACAATTTCAAGTTCCTCTGTTGGGAAAATGAGGGGCTTGATGACTTGAAGGTCCTCTGAGCCCTAAAGACCCTGATTTTTAATTTATGGCTTAATGGACCTTCCTCTCTTCATTCCCAGGGGGAACACATCCATCAGTCTGCAAAGGAAAGGAGGCACAGTGGCTGCTGATGGCCCCCAGGTCACCTTTCCCATCAGCTCGCCCAGACCTGGGTGTTTAGTGCTGGCTGTTAACCTCACAGCTCTCTCCTCTCCAGAGAACTGCCCTCCAGGAGGAGGGCCAATGACCATCAAGAGGTGACAACAGAGACCCTATCTCAAGGTGGCGCCAACTCTGGAACAACTTACCCTCCACTTCTACTTCCCCCAAAAAACAGACTGAGGCTAGTCTCCAACTGAAAGCCCGAGGAGTACCTGCAGCATTTGAAGTGGAAAGGGGATCATGTGTTAACACCCGTCTTTTAGGTCAAAGATTATTTTCTGTAATAACCATGAAATGAAAAATAATGGTCAGAAAAGAAACGTAGGCCGTGAACATTTTCTTTCTGGACTTTGTATATGTAATCTTGTCAATAAAGAATAAAAAATAATATTATGTGAAAACAAAAAATAGGTTAGTACTTTTTATCATTTCAACATATTTTTCTACAAAGTGGGAAAAATCTATGTTGGTCTTTCTCGGTAGTGAATGACAACCTTTTCTAGTTTTGATTAACTTCTGTAGATCTGCCATTGACTCCATCAGAACCAATGCTCTTCATATATTCATGTTAATGTAGTATAGCCATATTTGTTCATCTATCTTTACTCATTGTTTATAGAGAAATACATTTTATTAATTTCACAGTTTCTTTTGTATGAAGCAAGATCTACAAATAAGAACAAAGTGACTGGCAGAATACGTACCCAACCTGGGTATGTAATAGCTTTCCTGCCGTTTCTAACTTTCCCACAGGTAATTACCTTACAACCAGTGAACAAACAAACAAAAACACCTGCTCCAAAATCTACTTTTGGTAGCCCTTAAGGGCCCAGTTCACGTGTAGTAATTATGTAGAACTCTGGGGGACGAGATAAAGGGAGAAGGTCCAGTTTTGTTGGGAAAACAGGCAAGGAAAACTGAACACAAGCCAGCGAACAGTGCACATCTTCGTCTTTCACACTAAAAAAAAAAAAAAAAGAGTGTATCCCTCTCGGCTCCCCTTCCTGCTGCTAGTCTCTCCTGGCTCAGAATAAGGGAAGCTTCGGTTTGATGAACCACACATAAGCACAGGAGTTAACGCTGTACTGAATACACACATGCTTCTCCCTGAACCCTGCAAAAGCAGAGGTGGGGTGGAGGGCAAGAGGTTCCGCTAATTTGATGAATTATAAACAACACAAGACCAGGTATTGTGGAGAAACACAGTGACATTCAGTTTGGGACTAAAAACAGTTTCATTTAGTGCTTCATTTACTATAAGAGAATTAATAAAATGATCCTATGATAGTTTTTAGAGGTGTTCTTCTCTTCAGAGTCCAAATTAATAGTAAAAAGCACAACTATGGGGATTTCAAGACAGCCAGATTCAGGTTAGGTCACCAATGTGTCCTCTGGTGCCATCCCAGATCTTGACTGCAAAGTCAGCACAGAAAGATGACACAATCCAAGAAAGACATAATTTAGTGTGCCAGGAAGTTCTCATTGCTGGAATGGTTATAACGGGTACACAGCAGTGCTTCAAAAACACTGAGGATGTTTTGAAGATCCTTACGCTTGGTGGTTCTTACCAATTGGCATTCAGTTTAAACATTGTTTCTCAGAATGTATGGCAGAGGTGGGTCACCTGTCATCAAACCCACTTCATTACTCAGAGTAAGAGGGGAGAATTGGTCTCTGCCCGTGAGCAGTCGTTCTGTGGACAGGCCAGACTCCACATGGATCTGAAATTTCTGGGGGATCCACCCATATCTGTGCAAAATTTAGTAGGCAGTCTAGGGTCAAGAATGAAGCAATCTGGGTTTTTATTCCAGCTCTGTAACTTCTTGTGGGACCTTGAGCAAGTTCCCAACCTTTCGTTTTCTTACCTGCAAAATAAGGGAATACTAAACCTGCCCTATTATTTTAAGGGCAACCACAGAAACAAATGAGACCTTTAAAATGATTATGTGAAGGGGTCCAAATATCTACCACATGGTCTGACACACACACACACAGAATCACACAACGTTCTCTGCTGTGACTCTGAAAGAGTGCTACCCAGCACCTTGTTATGGAAGAAGCAGGGCAGACCACTGACCCCAGAAGTGCAATGCCTCCATATGGTAGAGGGCAGACGCCCTTTGCTCACCAAGGGGTCTTCGTCCTCGACACTGGGCCCCTGACAGAGGGATCCCTGCATCTGGGTGGCTGGTGCAGGCTTGCTTCCACCTTCCACATTGCTGTTTAGCATTTGTAGTTTTAAGCTCCATCACATAAGGGCTGTGCTGGTTAAATTTCTTCTCCAAGGCATTCAGCACAATGCCACATGCATTAATACCCACGACTTCCTGATGATAGATGTGTCAGTTTGCAATAATGTGCATAATCTCTCCCCTCAGAATAGCAAGTGTCAACACATCTTTGTTGGAAAGGCTGGGACCTGACATGTGATAAACTAGGCCATTTAAAACAGAAGACAGTCTCTTGGGCTCCTTTCTTCCATTGTTCCAATCAAACTAAGAACCACCTTCTAAATTCCAGGTATAATCTCTCAGCACTTTTTGAGGGAGCCATGGTGTATGGACTGAGATTGTGATTTCGGCACAGCAGTAAAAGTTCCCCTCAAAGGGCAGCTAACTGTTGGTCTTTAGGTGAAGGATTGATTTTAGGAAGGAAGCTAAAAATACCTTCCTTCCCTCTCCTTGAAATAAATCACATGCCTCTTGAAATTTCTTCACTTCATTCCTGACTTTCTAAAACATCGAGATAGCAATATAAAACTTATCAGCCTAATTAGCACACATTTGAATCTAAAATGCTGCAAACAAATATATTCAGAAAGGAAAAGCAGCTAAAGTGTCTTATTTAGCAGGAGTTTGAAAACAGAAACAATTAAAATACACTGGGAAAGTAAAGCTGAGGTCTCGCACCTGTCCATCATTTTGGAAAATCTCTTTCACACTTTCTATATCCTCCTCTTTCAATCAACACCTCTCTCCTGCACCCTTCACGTTTCTCAAGCACTGTGCAAGTTCTGCAGCTCTGCCCCCGAACCAACACTCATTAGAATCTCCCTAGAGAGGTATGAGTAAAAGGGTGATAGACTTGGAGTCTGGACATTTAGGTTTCAGTCTGGACTCTGCCACTTACTGGCTATGTGTCCTTGGATGAGCTGTTTTACCCACTTATGCCAGGATTCCTCAGGTGATATAACCACTCTCCCTTCCAGAGATGTCCAAAAGATCACACAAGATGATTTGGCTAAGTGACTTTAACTACAAAGAGAGCCAGTGGCATAGGAGTCTTCTCAGGATTTCTTAACCTTGTCTTCTATACCAGTCAAACCTTTCTTTACCCCATGTCCACGGCTAACTGTTGTCTCCAGTCTTGGTTCAAGAGACTCTCCTGCTAAGAAATGCCTTCTGCTTGTTACCACCTCAGGCAGTCCTTTTTGAAGCGCTCTGAATGGCACTTTGCTCAAGCATATCACTAACAGAGCCATCTGCTGTACTGCCTCCCATTTGTTAAACACTGCCTGAGAGCTCTGTGAATCGCTTTCGTCTACTTGATTCCAAGCTACTAGGAGGTCAAGGACCTAGTCATATACATCTCTGGTCATGAGTCGGCACCATCGGAAGATGCTCAATAAACATCTGCTAAATGAAACAGTCAGAAATCCAAGAAGCAAAGATCTGGGTTCTGGAACAAGACAAAGAGCAGCAGAAGTCTGAGAGTTGGATAACTGATACTAAAGAAGGAACGTTTTTCCAGAAAAAGAAGTGGCCCATTTCAGTGGAGACCTTGGCCCAAACAATTTGATGTTTCAAAGGAACTTTGCAGTGACTATTTTTGCTAACATAGGTGACCACTATCTTGGATATTTTTTTTCTGGTGGGTGAACACTGAGTTTTTATATATTAGAATACACATGTGACTTAAATTTGTCCTTGGTGATAGACTATTCCCTGCAGATATTAGTGGAAATAGAGTCAGATTACAGTCCTTCAGAAGTCCCATATTTGAAATGATTATAGTGCCCTGCCATATGGTTCAAAATAAAATTTCATTTCTGAAAGCAACAGAAAGTTGTATGTTGAAAATATATAATATCTTTCCGTATTTTCTGGTTTTGCAAGTGAACCGTAATTTTGTTTTTGGTGTCCGGTTTGTTAGAGGGCACCACTGCTTTGCTGGAACCTCACGCGTGCAGTGCATAACGAAGGGGACGCCAAAGAGGGATACGCAAGGTGCACTGGGATGTAAACAACAACTACAACCGAACAAATATCATGGAAATGTTTAAAGTTTTCCATGTTTTTACAATGTATGTAATATTGTTGTAATACTACACAACTTATCAAAAAATTGAGATTCGCAGATTGGGAGGACACGTTCAAAATTTTTTGTTGTTGACATGGCTGCCACAATGAAAAAAAGAAACTTTAGACCAAATGGCAATCTAGCCCTGAAGAGAAGCTTACAAATAATCACTTGCCCACAGCAAAATGAAGTCTGCAAGTCAAATTCTGCTGGCATCTATTTTTCCTAGAAGGCAGGGTTAGAAAAAGCATAATCTGTCTCAGTTATTTGTCTTTCTCAATTGAGAAAGAATTGTACCAAGAGAATGATGGCATTCTAAATTCCAGCAGAATGTAGAAAAGGGAGAGTGAACATCCTCATTAAAAAGGTTCAATAGAGGAGGCATTTGGTCTCCTGTGCTCTCGAAAGAATTTCTGAGCTCAGGGGTATATAGCTTCTCTTCAAGAGAGTCACCTAACACTCATTTGGGGGAAAAAAAAAAAAAAAAACACACAAGCTCTCCAAACTTATTATAGGAGCAGCTTACCATATTCCACATCAGTTCTGATTTCAAATGTATTCAGGTCACCTTCACACACCATTAACTCAGTTACCCACCATGCCATTAGATACCATATGTGCATGACTGCAGGCCTCTGAGTCTCCAGGAAAAATATTAATCACCAGGAAACCTATCTAGCTGGTAGGTCTGATAGTTCAGATAGTGAAGCATATGGACATAGGCTGAGGCTTAACTCTATTTATTTAAAAAAAAAAAAATTAAAGCAAGAAAGCTTTCCTTCTAAAAAAAAAAAGCAAATATGGAAAAAGCAGAGGGTGCTAGGACAGTACAGATGTTATCCTGGTCTCTTTCCTTAGATGATTTATCGGATGTTCCCAAACTTAGCATTCTCAAAATTTAAATAGGATAAATTTAAAAGTCCATACACCATCAATAAGAATAACTGCAATGATCTGAAAAACATCAAATATATTTAAATTGAGTTCATAAAGATACTTAATTAGAATGCCAACCTTTGCAAGCAGTAATGAACTAATTGATCTAGGCAATGATTCTTAATGGCTGAGAACATCAAGAAAAGCAAGATAACCAGACTTCCATGCCTCCTGATGTTAATACCCAACTATACCTATGAAGTAGCCTTGCAAAAAATCAAACCTGAAAGTGTAATATCTTATCTACCAAATTCAGAAAATATAGTTAGGAGAGAATGACTGCAAACCACATCATGGGTACACAATTAGCAAAATTCAGACTCGGGATAAATAATCTGATTTCTTTGACAAACTTCTGTTAAAAAAGACTTAAGGAATACACTAATCATAAAGTGTAATCTTATTTACATTGTGACTGAATAAAGTGAAAAAATTTTAAAAAGACAATTTAAGAAATCTGAACACTGTGTATTTGATATTAAGAACTTATTATTTTTAAGTGTGAAATGGTACTATTGTTAATTTTTTTTTGAGTCTTTATACTTTAGAGGATATACACTGAAATATTTAGGGATGAAATGAGATGTCTTGGGTTTGCTTGAAAATAATCTGGGGGCAGGGGATAAAGATGAAACATGATTGAACGAGAGCTGATAACTGGTAAAGTGATGGCTACATGGCTTTTCACTATACTGTTCTTTAATTAGAAACTTTCCATGAAAAGATTTAAAGGAAAAACTCACTATAGCTTATCCTGAGAAAAGCTTCCAAACATTCAGAAGCAGGGAGCACTCTTTTTTGTTGTCCTTGACTTTTTTGGAGAAGTGGCAAGTTTTGAGCTTCAGACAGCTCTCATCTTACATTTCAGTTCTTTGCTTCCCTTTTATTCATCTTTTGTGCAGTCCTCAAAAATCCAAGGCTCTGATGCCTATGAAGTCAAGCTGGTGTTTACAGTGTCTCCTAGTTTCTCATCATTGGGATTACTGTAATCACAGAATTATGTTAAGAAGTGTCCTGATTCTTCTACAATCACCCACCAGTCATCTTCCTTTGAGGGTTTCCATTCAGTCTTCTCTTCACAGACATATTTTTCTTGTGGCTTTGGATACACATCTGGATAATAAACCCTCTGTGGCTATAAGTGGACTGCTTTTCCCCAGGTATTCCTGCCCCTTCTTGTTTCCCTTAACCCAACAACTCTTCTGTGTTGTTCAGGACCTGGTCATGAGGAGTGCACCTACCCCGACTCCTTCCAGCACGAGGTGGCATGAAGAAAAAGAGCTTGCCAAGTGCTCTGCTCTCAGCTGAACTGGACATACAGCAGAGACAGCACGGCCATAATGTGGGTGTGGCGCCCCTGTGTGCTCAGCTCTCAGCTTGGTACAATAACTTTCTATGGACAAACTGAAGCTCAGATAGATCAAGAAACCTGCCTAAGGTCATCTAATAAGGTGCATGGCAGAATCAAAATTGGAATAAAGCTTTTCGCCACTGGTCTATGAAAGTTTGGTAAAGAATGCATCCTACATGGCTTTTATTTGGCCAAGAGGTCTCTGCCATATTCCTACTGTGATAACATTTTTTAAAATTTTTATTTTTAATCTTCAGTCTAATTTTTGCTTATCCTGAGATGTCCACATAAACATATTTCCTATACATATAGCACTATTCTCCCTACACTTTCATTTAATACAAAGATTAATTTAGTACCTATCCCCTTTGTGGCAGAGACAGCTGATGGCTATACTCTTCTTGCTTACAAACAGAAGTTTACTTTTATTTGGCAGCAGAAGTAGTCCCAGATAAAAGACCACATTTCCCAGTCTCCTTAGCAACCAGAGTAAAAGACTGGGTACAACTTACAAGAGCACTTTAAAGAGGACTGTCTCAGCAGAGGAGAATACCCTTTCTATCCTTTCTTCTTCTTCTTCTTGCATCTTAAGTGGATTGAGGACCTAATGGTTGGAGCTCCAGCAGCCTCACTGGATCAAGAGGTAACTTGAGAATAGGCACCATTACAAAGGTGGCAGAATAAAAAGACAGAAACAGCCTGGGTCCCAGATGATATGCCACTGAAGCAGTTGTGAATTGCCCATCTTTCTTAAGTGAGAGAAAAATAAAACTTTTAATTTATTTGAGAAACTTTTTTGTTTAGGGCATGTGTGCAATATAATATTTACATTGAAAGGCAATTCCGAATTTAATTAATACACCCACCCACTGCAACATTTCAATTTTGGGAAACTTTACCACCAACGTTTTATCTATTAAGGCACTCATTTGAATGGCATTTCTTTTAACACCTCTGAGGTAATTCTACCCTTGTGCAGTTTTCATCAACGGCCTGTTGAAACATTTCAGATGTTGCCTCTGACAGCTGCTCACACGCTGACACTTAACTGATAGTCCAGCCACAAGCTAATTCTGCACATTTAAAAATAACCCATTATTTTACTTTGCATCAAATTTTTGCTCTGATGCCCTTTTGAAGATTTCTGCCAGTATTCTGAAATGTTCCCAGTGCTTACTGTGATGTGATTCTGGTTGACAACAAGGTGCCATTTATACCTTACCTCACCTTATAAGAGATTTTGCTGCTGCTTCGCATAGCTTCTGCTTAGCTGTCCCTTATCTTCTCTAGTAGGACCAATATGACCTCGCTTTCTATGTCCTGAGTAAAAAATGCTAGATTTACCTTCCTTTTAACAATCATTTAGCAAAATCTGATTTTCTGTATTTCTTTTTCCTCCTGAGAATGCAAAATATGCATCTTCAGTGGGTTATCTTTCTATAGTGTCATATTGTCAGTGATTTTGCATTTTCATATTGTCGTGTCCTATACATGTATTGAGATATACTTATAAATAGCCAACCTTGAATGTCTTAAAAAAAAGTTATCCGTGCATGTCTAGAACCTGATCTTCGAGGTTTACCTTGCTACCTCAAATTCTTGTGGCATTCAAATATTACCCTCCAGCCCCATTTGTGTAATGTGCATTTACACGTAATGAAGCCCATCTGAAGTGAACATGCCACTCAATCAGCAGCCAAGCACTTCTCAAACAGGGAGCCAGAGGTGAGTGGCTTTAAACGGCACAAGAAAGATTAAGTGATTAATGACATTCCAGTCACCCTTTTTAGTCTATATTCTTTTTGGATTTAATATATATTGTAATGTATGCATGCCGCCTTGATATAAATGCTGACTTGAAATCTTTAATGCTTATTTGATTTTTTTTTTTTTTGCCAGTTATTGGGATTCAGATTCTCTTGACCAAACTGCTGTTCAAAGTGTAACATTTGGAGAAAAGTAAGAAGTGGTAGAGACTAAAGGAGAAAGTACAGTTGGTTCTGCTAAAATACATGTTTCTCCAATGTCGGTAAGCTCGTACATGAAGGATAAATAGGGATTGATGTCAATGGAGCATATAAGTCACTTGGTTCATACACGATTTTTTGCCCCAGCACATTAATATTTTGTAAAATCATTAAAAGCAGCTTACTGCAAAATACACTCAGTTGTATGCAATAAGCTACAGAGGGACACAGTCCTCTATACCATGCCTGTTCTGTTGGCTGAGTGTGGCAACGGGCTCTGTGTTGAAAGTGCTCCCACGGGAGTTCCCTTCCATCATTTTACATCTTACCCTGTTTCCATGAAGTAGACTCAAATTATCCTAAGTCCCCAACCCCTGCCCAAAAATGCTAATTTGACCTTTTTAAAAGGTAAAGTTGTATATTTACCATAATATTTACTTTTTAGACTTTAAATATGTCTTTTAAAACTCCGTTACTATTTTTACTAGGATCACTATTTTTTTTTTATAACAACTGTAGATCAAAGCTTTTTAGATCGCAGTGGTCTGGCTCAGCCCTACTTTCTCCTGAGTTCTGTCATTTTCAGTCTGCAATTTTGTAGCTTATTTCTTAGGAATATAGATTATCATGATATAGCAGAAGCACTTGTACATCAAACTTCGTAAAGGTAACAGGAGCACCAAAAGTAAATCTGAGGTATTTAAAATAAATGTATATTTGTAAAAATCAAATAGTTGTGAACCATTTGCATTTTTAAAAGATGAGATTTGATTTTACAAATATTTTATGGTTTAGAAGAACTAGGAGCTTGGTTCTTACTCTGCAGAGGACTGGCCAGAATTAAGTAGGTGAACAAAGAATCCCTGAAAACCTGACCCAGTTATATTCAACAAATTCACTTTAAAGGCAGGCTACAAGCAAGCCCTCAAGGACAGAGCAAGACTTAAGAGCAGTGGCTGCCTAAGGGGACTGTTAAAAAGGCAGGAGATGCAGGTAGAGCTGGTATTTCAGTCCGAGATTCACACTTTTTACTTAAAGGGCCAGATAACAAATATTTTAAGCTTTGTGGACCATGAAGTCTCTGTTCCAACACTGGACTCCTACTGCAGGGAGACCAGCCGGTGCTGTAGCAAATGGGCACACGTGTGTTCAAATAAAACTTCATGGGATGCTGAAATGTGAATTTATGTAATTTCGCATGGTACCAATTCTTTTGATTTGTTTTCAACCACTGAAAAATATAAAAACAATGCTCGGCTCATGGGTCATATGAAAACATGTGGTGGGCCTGGAGGCCGGAGTCTATTACTTGATTTTGAGCTTTGAGATGTATTAAGGGTGAGATTAGGTAACGATTTTACATTTTAAATTTTACATTTCTATTTCATCAATTTATTTAAGTTAATGATATTATGTAACTATAGGACAGGTATGTGGCATTAACAGCTTTGTTAGAAGGCACACCTGATGCTTAAGGTACATGCAACTCATATTGTGGGTGCAGAAGTGTGTGGCCACTGTGGAAGCAGCAGCTTAGACGCCCCAATATTTGGTGGGCTGTTGACCTCAGTACATTGGACAAAGGAAATGGTAGACTTTGGTTAACCAGGCCTTTGAGAAGAGGTGGTTGGTCAAGAGATCTTTGGGTTTATTCTCAGTTCCCCAGTGCAGTGGTTCTCAACCCTGAAATACCTTAGGATCATCCAGGCAAGTAGAGGCCGAAAGGCTCTAAGTCCAGTTCCCCCACCACCTGTATCAAAATCACCATGAACACCTGTGATCCTCAGGCCCTACTAAGTCTCCCTTGGTTTTTGCCAAGTTCCCGGGTGATCTGACACACACTCTATTGGGAAAGTACCCTTTAAGGAAGCTTGTCTGAGATGTCATCCTTCCCATGAGGCACAAAAGAAGTCTCCACAACAGCAGTGATCAGCCTTGGTTGCACTCTGTGATCACCCAGGAGATTTTAATAGGCTGACAGGCATTTGGATCTCACTGGTCCTGTCCAAGCCATGGGATTTTTAACAATCTAGGTGATTACAAAGAGCGGCAGCTGGGGCTGAGAACCACCGCGGTGCTCAGGGCTGACATGGCTGACGGGGCCAGTTCATGAGAATCTTCTAAACTCCTGAAAACCCAAATATGTGGCATGCAACCAGGGTTTACTAGGCAAATAATGGTTGCATTAAGAGTATACATTTCTAATGTGTTTTTACCATAAAAGACCCATGTTCATAATTAAGAAGGGTGCAAGGAATGAAGGCAGCTAGAAATCAACTTCTAAAGAACCACAAATTGAAATGATTGAGTGAACAAACCTCTAAAGGCCAAGTTCAAAAGAGCTGCTTGCCAGGTTTGAAGCAGCTAAGACTAAGATATGCATTTGGGAGCCTGGGCAGAATTTCTGGAAATTGTTTGAATTTCTATAGAAAGTAGAAAACTAACCACTCTTTCCAGGCATTTATGTGAGTACCTGGAACCACAGCCATTCTAGAAAGTCATCATAATCAGGGCCAAGACCCAAATTCAACCTTCCCATGACTCAAGAATTCAGGCCTCATTTCCAGAAGAAATGACACAGCTTCTTACTGGAATTTGGGGAAGGGGCAGGAATATGTTTATCTAAAAAAAAAAAAAAAAAAAAAAGACAAGTGTACATTGTCCAAAAGGGCGGGGGTGGGGTGGGGAGAACCTCCATCATTCTCAGTTTCCTTACTTTGTTTCATTATTGCTTAGAGACTGTATCTTTGTACTTTAGATTCATTTAGCGGTTTATTACTCTCTTTACCTTATTAGAATATAAGCTCCATTAAGGCAAGCTTACGATCTATTTACTCTTGCAGTACCAGACCTTGGAACAACGTCTGGTATACAGCACACATATATTCTGAATAAGTGTTCAATTCCTGGAAAGTTAGAAATTGAACATAATCCATTTGGCTAGGGTGGAGCAAAACAAAACAGCTAACTATGGCAACATCTCACCATATGTATGGTAGTGAAAGCAATACTGAATTGAGATAAAATCATAAAAACAATGACTTCCATTCTGGCATGGCACCAGTATTTACACTTCTCTCATGAGATCGTCACAGCAAACCTGCCAGACAGTGGACAAGGAAACTGAAGCTTGGAGAAGACAGGAGCCTGGGTGGCGACGGGGGCAGGAGACGGGTCTGCCTCTAACCCATGCCCTCCGCTTCCTTACCCACACTCCCTGCATCACGGCAAGTACGGGGAGGGTGCACCTGCAGTTTAACGGCATAAAGCTGACAGACATGATTGTTTTTCTGTCCAAGGCCAACTTCAGTGCAATCACAAATGATGAGTATGTGGCACTAATAAGATGTAATAAGAGAATAATAGCTACCATTTTGTGAGCATTCATTATGCACCGGGAATTATGCGACATACATATTCCTGGTTTAACTCCTCCCCACAACCCTGTGAGGTATTATTATCCTTGTTTAGCAGGTGAGGTTTTAAAAAGTTGGTGGGTGAAGAAAGGGAAGGAGAGAGAGGCCAGACTAGAAAATGATCTCTCAGTTCTTTTTAGTGCTAAAAATGTGAGTCTGAATGCCACCCTCCTTGATTTAGAGCAAAGGAGCTGCCAGCAAACCTTTCTTGAGAACTTACTATAGTGCCAGACACTAAATTAAGCACTTCTTGACCTTCTTTATCTCATCTCTATACCTTATGGCCTAGGTACAGTCAGTGTCATTCTTATTTTACAGATGAGAGGGCTGGATTAACGGATGTTAAAACATGTCCAGGGCTACACGGCAAGTGGTAGAGTCAAGACCAATTCCAGAGCCCATGACCTAATCCCCTCACTCCAGAAATACAGCTCTAAGATGCAAACCACGCGATTTTTTTTCTTTCGCTGTAAGATGCTGGAGTTGCTATATACAGGGGATGGAATAAACATCCTGTTCCTCTGGCCCAACTTACCCACATGTTCACACTTCATTCTCTCACAATGTTATTTTGTTCCTCCTGTGGCCAGGGCCTGGCTGGGTGCTGGGGACCATATGTGCACACCACCACCAGTGCCTGCCTTCGGGCAGCCCACAGGGCAGCACGGTCGCTTGCCGGTAAAAGTCCGACACCGTCAGAGGCAGCACTTGCCCACAGACCACTTTCTCTGGTTTTCCAGGTGCTGGCAAGCTGCCTCCGTCTGCTGGTTTGTCTGCAGGAAATTTAATTACTTGAACTCCATATCCAGCTGGCAAAGGGGAGCCCCTGAAAGTTATAGATGTTTTCTCACAAGGACAAGAAACCGCTTACACTGAGACCTTTGTGTCTGTTCCTGAGCTGTGACTCATCTGTCTTTTGGGTTACAGCCACAGTAACACTTGCTTCTTATCTTATTCCTGAAAGAACACAACTGGAAGGGAACACTTGACCCTGGAGACGAGTAATACTAGCAAGTCATCACAGGGTAATAAAATATTCAGAATGCATGTGCGTTTTTGCAAGGCCCTAAGCAAAAACAGTTTCTAAATGGTTTCATCACACCACTGTTAAATTCAATACAGCAAAAGCCTAAAAATAGGGAGAAAAAAATCGACGGACGCATAGGAACAGGACAAAGGGCAGGGAGAGAAGAAAGAGCTGAGAATAGAAGGAGAGAGAAAGGAAGAGAAAGCAGGACATGCAGATGAAGTGAGAGGCAGGAGGCTCGAAGCAAGGTGGCTAGCATGATGACCTGGAATGGAAATGACTCATAAATTATCCAGTTAACTCATCCACTAAGAGCCGGAGTGCCTCAGCAACAGCTACAACAAAACCCTGCTCATATTTGTGGAGGGATTAGTACATGCCAGGCACTGCACTGAATGTTTCCCTTTAGAATGCTTATCAGGTAATCCAGATAACCCTGTGAGTTGTGGACTATCACCATCCCC
Organism: Rousettus aegyptiacus; assembly: GCF_014176215.1. Taxonomy (NCBI): domain Eukaryota; kingdom Metazoa; phylum Chordata; class Mammalia; order Chiroptera; family Pteropodidae; genus Rousettus; species Rousettus aegyptiacus. The sequence goes on from NW_023416295.1 coordinate 76,234,171, forward strand.
ACTTTGCACTAGGACCACTGAGGCTGAGATTAGTTGTGTCAGAAGAAAAGAGCACCCAGTGAGTAGGTGGCAGACCCTGGGGATAAACCTGGGTCCATTTCTAAAGCCCATGCTCTTAACTGCTGTTCCAGCCTCCAGGGTTCTACAGACACTTTTCTGGCTCAATGGCCTGTTAAATCTGATTTTGGTGAAGGTAAATAAGAGAGACAGAGAAATAGACTACTTCTAAAGATGAGAACGCTGCTACAAGCTCTGCTTCCCAGATGATAAACCCCGGCGCTCACACACTCTGCCTTGGCCACATGGTACCCATCTCCCTCTCTGGTTACAGGACCCGGGTGCTGCAGCAGCCACTAGAGAACCAGATGGGAAATCCTTTTCCCCCTGCAATGCCTTTCCAGCACTTCTACTGACAATGGTCTAGTGCTAGCTGTAAAGAAAAAATATTTCCAGGGCCCAGATCCATTTTTGCAGAGCAATCAGAAAGGGTGACTTTGGAGCTGAGTGGCAGTGGGCCGATAACTGGCATACTGCTCACCTTCAGGCCGAGGTTAGGGAACTTTGTGTGTCTGGAGGCCTTCTTGGTGGAGGTGGAGGGCTAGAAAAAGTGGTTAGGTGTATGCTGGGCGTAATAGATGCCACATGGACTTTGTTGAGGACTCAGCTAGAATTAAGCTCACAGTAACTGTGTGGACACACCTGGTGGTCAGGCCAGTACAAGCATCGGCCAGTTCTCTGTAAAAGAGAACTGGGCAGCAGCTCTGTTCCAGAAAATAAAAAGGAGGAAACAAGGACCAAATAGTGGAAAAGTTACTGGTTTTGAGGGTAGGAACTCTCTGCATGAGGTCACATCAGTTGAGGAAGGCAGGGCCCTGGGAGGACACAGGCTTTTTACTTTGTATCAGTATTGCCTATAACATACTCTACCCTCCAAAGTGTTGTCTCACTATGATAACGAGAAAGGGGTACGTGAACGTGCCGCAGACACAAAATCCATTTCCTTTCCCTTCCACCTTGTTACAAGAGTCCCAATATTCTTGAGGACATTGTGAATACTGACTGAAAGGCAAACACAATGGCCCTCCACTTTCCCTGCCTCCTTTGAAGCCAAGGATGGCCATGTGACCCTGTTCAAATAACAAGAAATATTAGGAGAGGACGACCAGGAAAAGCTTCGGCTTCTTGATAAAAAGAACAAATGTGTCTGGGTCCAGCCCCTTTACCCTTCTTTCTGCTTTGAGCACAGATATGATGCTTAGAGCTGTAGGAGTCCCTGTGATCGTAAGTCTAACATGTCAAAGATGACGAACAGTAAGATAGAGCGAGCTGGGTCTTTAGTGACTCGAATGTGAAGAAACGTCCCCACTCTGGGCTGCCGACACCCAGACTCGATGTGAGAGAAATAAGCTCTTGTTTGATTCACTGTTGGTGAGACATTCTGCTCATTCCAGCTAACTGTACTTCTAATGGATCAGAGGAATGGTCCTAAGGCACACCTGTCTAGAATGTGACAGTTCGAAAAGTATTTTTTCAACTCTCATGTCTGACTCTCCTGCCAGTCCCATGAAGCAGGCAGGAGAGATGCTGTGAGTCCATCTAAGAATATGGGCATAGTTCAGACACATGAAGTGAAGCAGAACTGGGATCAGTCTGGGTCTCCTGAACTTATATCACTTTGGTATCGGTAGAAAGACTCAGCATGGCTGCTAACTGAATTCCATTTTGGGGGCCCTCTCCTTGGATGATAATCTTGCAAGAGCCAGCACATCTCACAAAATATAAGCAAGCGAAGCGAATTTCATATTTTGGACCTTGGCCTTAGCAGCGGGATGGAAGGAGGCCTGCTAGTTCCAGCTACATCCCCCTAGGCTCGCCAACAAGGCGCTTTCTGATGGGCTGTGTTTAGCGGTCACTGAGAAGGAATTACTATCTGGTCCAAACAGTGAGAGATCTGTCCATGGGTGGCTAAACCTCTGCTTCTCCTTCGAGCTGTTACTCAAACTGCCACTGATTTAAATGGTCCAAATGCCAATTTGCTCCACATGAGCATCATCACTGATTTAAGAATATAAATATAAAAAGGACACTGTCTGATTTAGGACAAATTCTCGATATCAACCCTGCAGACAATCTGCACCAACCCTAACAAATAATCAAATGTTTTTTTTCTAAATGGAAAAAGGAAATGAAGAGGAGGGGAGAGAGGAAAAGAGAGAAGGACAAGAGAAGAAAGAAAAAGAAGAAAAAAGAAAAAAGGGAAGGAGAAGAAAGGAAGTCCTTGAACTGGAGGCAGGCCTCTCTTTGGCAGTAGGTTAACATTCCACGTCTCGCAGGCCCTGGTTTCCTCCTGGCAAAATGCAGACAATGGGGCTGTTGGGAAGCTCCTGCCCAGCTGACATTCACTGCAAGTACACTGGCACCATCTGGAGGCCTGGGCAAACCTTAGCGGACTTTGAGGACCTGGAATGGTCACTGATTGGTCTGGATCAATGAGGGCTGTGCATTGCTTTACTCCATTTCCTACAGTGGCATGGTGTCTTGTGGGGCTATGTTGAGGACAAGCAGGACCCTATGGGGTGGCCTCTCACTGACTCCCAATCTAGGGTCATGCAACTCCCCAGAAGCCTGGACAGAGGATGAAAATACCTAGCTCCAAGCTTCCTGGGCCCCTTCCCTCCCACTGCCACTACCGTCCGCCCTCCCCTCAAGGAGATGTGTTGTGACTTAAGCAAGGAAATGTGATGGAGTTCCCCTAACCCGCACATGGACCTCACTCACGCCTTACAAGGCCCAGCCTCAAACTCCTGACTTTTTTGAAAGCCATTTGGGCTTAGGTGAGTGCTCTTCCGCCTAGGTTTCAATTTCGTTTAAAAATTTTCCCCGCTTTCCACTTGTCTAGGTCAGTATTTGTCTCCCCAAGCTCCTCAAGGGCACACATGTAGTTACAAGTCCAGATATGTAAGTAAGTTCATAAAAACTGGTTCCAGATGACAACAAGCATTATAAATATAATGGAAAAAGGTTTGACCTTTAGATTTGAGACAAAGGCAAATAGTTTCACCCATTTGGTTTCATTAGTTCTTCATAAAGGGTTTTAAGTCTCTAACCAAGAATCATAAAGAACTATTTCCTGAAATAGGTCCCATGCCATCATTGATATAGTCAGCCCCTCGGCATTTGAGGGGATGGGCGGGAGAGAGAGGGAGAAGCTGAACCCAGAGAGTGCCCACTCCTGGGGAGGTTAAGTCCAGTGTGGTGGCTGTAGTACATGCTTTCTCAAATCAAATCTTAGCTCAGCCATTTACTACTGGCAGGACCTGAATTTCCATCTGCCTCAGCTGCCTCACTAGACCATGGGGTTAACAACAGTACTGACTCAATAGCGTTGTTTCAAGGACGAGGCCCGGCACATAGGAAGCATTCAAATATTAGCCATTATCATCACCTCCTCCCCAAGGAGCTCGATCTAGTCAAAAATAGAATCAGGGATGGGAGAAGCAAAGGGCAGCCAGCTGTAAAAATTCCAACCAAGAAGGGATAACGCCAGTGTTCCCTGGAGTTCCGCTGTCTCTGGAGGCTGGATGAGGATTCTTGGGGTGACGGGGCGGGGGGTCCCGAGTTATCATGAGTACAAATGGACTCATTCAGTACTTAGGGCTGCACAGCCAGATTTTATGAGCATATGTTCCTTATATGAATTTTATTCGTGAACTTATATATATAGATGCTAAATGATTTCAGAAGCACGCACAATATTACATTTAAAAAATACTTTCTAAATTACTTTATCTGTTTCTCAATGTCATAAAACATCTTCTTATAACAAAATGATAGAGTCTGCTTCCCACAAACACTCTATGTTGTAAAACATGTACCCAATCTGTATTTTTGATATAAAACTCCATCAGCAAGCTGTGCCCTTGCAGGGCCTGTTTTAAGGTCTCAATGACATGGCTCTGCACTGATGTAGGAGATTCTCCAGGGTAAATCCTACAGATTAGGTTTCTACAAAAATTATTCCTCAAGGATTCCAGTTGGCATGGGAAGCCGCCTGGGTGCCAACTCACACTAACACGTCATGTATCTGTGCTCTAAGGCGGTGTAGACAGCATAAAAAAGAAGAGAGGCCTCCTTCAACTGGTCCAACACGCTCGACTGGCTTATTTGAATGCCATTCCCAGATTTATGAGTTGCTTCTCCACCTCCATTGTAAAACAATAATTTTAATTCACTTTTCTCTCCAAGATATAGCCAAAAAGCCACACTTCTATTTTCTTTCACTGTCATGATTTTGCTTTCTTTGCTAAGTTTCTAAACAAGGGTTGAGGTAAGGACCACAGGGAACTCCACCCTTTTTTAGATGTGTCTGACCCCTGTCCAGCAGTGTCAATGGGGGATGAACATCATTCTCCCAGAACAAAGCTGGGACAGTCTCTCAGGGATTTGCGTTCCTGAGCCAAAGGAAGGTATACAAATTCCCCTACTCCCAGGAAGCCTTTCTTATCTTGGGAGCGTGGTGATGCCCTTGGCAATGCTCCCAAGCCTTTCGAGTCTCCTGGGACTGTAAATCTTTGGCTGGGCTGAGACACTGCAAGGTAGTGTGTGGCAATATCACTGGGCTTTGCCACAGTCCTCAGTATCCCGGAATTTAACAGTGCATCTACGTCTTCTCAGGCCAACCAACTGCTGCATAGCATGGCTGAGTACAAGTCAGTGCCTTTAAGTTGTGACTGTGCTTTTGGAAGAATCTGGACTATGCCTAGAATTCTCATGCAAAACAGCTTTCCTATAAGCTGTGCTTTCACAACGTTCTATTTGGGGTAAAATATAATCAATATAGTATCTCCATTGTTTTTATAAATCTGTGCCTAGTCAGAAAGTCAGTGTGCTTTCAGATCATTAAAAAATTCAGAGGCGTTATGGCTCCCTCTCTTTTCAAGGATGATCTTAATCCTTCTTTCTCTCGAAGAGAACAATCTTGCAAGACTTTTGTAATTCTTTTCTGCTTGAGTCACCTGGCTTCTCCCCATGCTATACATCACTTGGATACCTGAGGCCCTTCGGTCACTCACTACCCAGGAGGCTGCCTCCTCCTTGTCTCTGGGGCTTTCTCACATGCCTGGACTAGCTCTGTGGCTTTGGCTATAGACAGCCCTTATTCTTCTCTCATGCTCTCAGACAGCAACTCATTTTCTCATCCCTAAACATCATTGTTCCCATATCAGTTGCCAAACTGTTAGGGTAGGGTAGTAATAGTAAAAAGCCTCAAGGCGAATTACAACCACAACAGCTGTGTTTACTAAGAGCTACAAATGAACTCATCCCAGCGCTATTGGAGCTGCAGCAAGTGACTGGAACCTTACAGAAGCACCCCACCCTCCTCAGGATGTTCGCTGGCTGCCTCAGCCTCTGGCTTTTAGAGGAGACCCTCGGCTGAGCACAAGGGGTCTCTTTTACCCACAAGACTTTTATGTTTTCTTCTCACAGCTGCAGTAATTTGCACTCAGCTGTTTACGCCTCTGGGAGGACTGCCAGTCACAGACAGAGTAGACAACTGGTGGTTCTCCTGAGGGCCTCCAGAAAACTACTCTCCATCTTGAGGCCCCTCAAATGCCTCTGCGACCACCTGCAACAAGGCCTAAAATTCTACCACTCATTATGCAAAACTTTGGACCAGCTGCGACCTCTCTACAGTATCAAAGCCACAGTTGAAAGGATGACGTCAAGAAATTCACCCCTACTTTAAGGTGGCTCGGTTTTTTTCTAAACGTCTCTAAGGCTGTTTTATCACCTGTAACACTGAAACACGCTTCATGAGGCTATGTGGAAGTGCTTTGTAACCTTGAATCCCTACAAATCCTTACTTGAGCATTGAGTTAAAAGGCAAGGATTCTTGAGAGAGACTTCAATGGAATTCATACCAACAAGATTGCACCTTCCCATGGATTAATTTAGGCGATTTGCTATGCTATCACCATGGAAATAAAAGGCGGGTCCTTGGGGGATAGGCCATGGAACTGGGGGGTTGCACAGGGAAGCAAAGGATGAGAGCATAGGAAGCAGCCTGGTACAAGAGAATCAGTGTCTTCAACAGCATGGGGTGGTTGGTGGCTACACATGCACGGAAAGGAGGCAGTTAAGGTTTCTCTGATCTAGGAAAACTGGTTACACTAGCACAGTGTTTCCCAAACTTGCCTGTTTAAAAGAATTACCTGGAGCCTGTGCTTCTTTTCAAAATAATTCCCAGGACACTTCCCTGGAAATTCTGTTTAGATGAGGCTGAACAGGGTCCCGAGCATCCGGATGTGTAACAAGTTTCCAGCTGAAACTTAATGATCAGGCACGTTTAACACTGACCTAGATTCTAAAAACCAACTTAAGCTTTCCTGCCTTTCTTTAAAACATATGCTGGAAATCATTTCAACAAAGCACCCCATAAATCAATGCTACTCCTGAGGATGATGCCAGGTTCCTGCACGGACCTACAGCAGAGCTACTGCTTGGAACTACAGCCATGTGAGGGTTTATCAGTGGGTTCTAAAGAGAGGTTTCCACTCCCAGGTGGGAAGAAGTTTGAAGACTTTACTACATTGTGTAAGAGCAATAAGCTGACAGGCTCCAAGCCCCAGATACAGAGTTAGTTGCTATACATTCTTCCTATACACTCCAACTGCCAACGCAAAGGAGAAAACTTAGTTTCAACCACAAGACAACTTGGCAGAAGCAGCCCTGGCAGCCCAAAGCGGGGCCAGGCTGTCAGCTGGAAATAGCTCGTGGGCCAGGTGTTGACAAGAAGGAAACACTCGGAGTCTAACGCACAGATTTCAAGAACCTGGAGTTCGTGCTACAGGCACATGCTGAAAGAGGGGCCTCGGTCTTCCTCTCTGCCCACCCTCATGCCTCAAAACTTGACAGACTCCCAAATAGGCCATTCAAAGGATGATCTGGCTCAGAAGAGTCATGGAATTCATCATTCCATTCAAAGTTTCTTCTCTAACCTTAACCTCTTCAGGGGAAACCTATTCTCTGAGAGGACTAGACAGAGATGATGGCTTCTTCCTAGCCTCCCTCGTGCAAGGTCACAAACTCAAATACCTCTGGGTACCAAATGGGTCATGGAGGCGGTTTGAAAAGGCCCCCAAAGGACTGCCATCCCTGGAACGATCCCTAATCCAACCACAGAGGCAGCCACTACTCAGTCCCAGCCAAGTTTTGGCATGTGAGGAATGAGAGTCCAATTTGTCACACCGTCTACATTTAAGAGAAGCCGGAACTCCAGCTTTCCAGATGAACTTTCCCAAATGGCAAATTTTCCAATTTGAAAAATATCGTGCTGGCTAAACACAAATGTCCGTGAGTTAGATTTGGCCTGTGTAGTCTGAAGCTGTGTCTGTTGCTTCAGGCAAAAAGCTGTGCCCTGACAAAAGAGCAGTCACATATTTTCTTGATACCACCAGCCTATGAATTCGCTTTTCCTCCCCGAAATGTTCTCTCCTGTCTCTCCCCACTCCTGCCCGTCTCCTTTGCATTCTACAAACACAGAATCTCTGGGTTTCCAGTACAATTCAGGCAGCCCAGTGTCTCCCTGGCATTTAGAGGCACCTCTCCCAAAGCCCTGCCAATGCTCCTTCAGGCAATAGCAGTGGGTGGCTAATGGCTTCCCAGGTGGCTCATCTCATCTCTGGACAGTTGAGTTACACTTCATGTTATTCCTTGAAAGCTCAGCAAGTTCACTAGCAGCCTATTTTCTGTCCTTTTGAGGGTCACCCAGGACAAATCTGATTCCTCATTTGTTAGGCACTCCTTCGGAGTCCTTGCCCACCCATCCACAGACTCAGTCAAGCCCTTTTTCTACTGGGCAGACATGCCAGCTCCTTCAATCGGTCTTCCTAAACATGGCTCTGAGTCACCCCACAGTTTTACTCCTTCCAATCAAAATGTTCTAATTTGCCTAGATAATAATAACAGCAAACTAATATAGACATTAATGAACACCAGACATTGTTCTAACAGCTTTATAGTTTATTCAGTCATATGGTGTTCATTAAAACCTTAAAGTTAGGTTTTTATTATTACCACCATTTTACCTGTGAAAGGACAGAGGCACAGGGAGCCCAAGTCACTTGCCTGTGATCACACAGCTAGTCGATGAAGAGCCCAGGTGGAACCCCACCAGTCTGTGAACACAGTCCATACTCTTGGCACTCCAAGTGTCCAGGTGGGCTCGCCAGCGCAGACAAAGGAAGCGCACCCACATACTCGGAACATCAGTAGGGACTGGAGCATGCTAGGTATGCTCATGTGGATGGGAACTGTCAGACCTTCATTCTACAAGTAATGCCTCAACTGAAGGTCCATTATCAATTTTTGGCAGCTCCCCACACTATTGCCTCACATGAGCTTACTGTCAACAAATCCCCTAAATCTCTTTTATACACATGGACGCCAAGTCACAGCAACCTCATCCTTTCTTCGGGCAGTTGGTTTTATGGACTTTGTGTCTGGCCTGACCCAATTATCATCCCTCTGCCCTATTTCCGATGGCCCATAAAGTTGTCTTACAGGCTGTCTTCTCTGTGCCCTTGCTCATGAAAGAATCAGAAAAAGCCAAGAGGAGTTTAGATTATAGAATCATGGAACTCTAGGGAGCAAAACAAAAGAACATCCAGTCTTCTGCCTTGTTTTACAGACGAGGAAAGCGAGACCCAAGGGCAAATGAATTCCAATGACAAGCTGCCAGCGAGTGCTGTAGCTGAAATTAGAATCCGGGAGTCTGCTTTCCCACCCAGGACTCCACCAGCTGCTCCCGGCTGTCTCCAATCAGTATTTCAGGCCGAAACAAAAGTACAGCAAGTACTCATTCAATGTCAACGACAGCTTCTTGGAAACCTGTCTTTAAAGGAAATGACTTTAAAGGAAATGACATATATTGAAATCCATTTTACCATAGGCTAATTTATGCGAACAGGAGTTAAGTTCCTGTGGCATATTTCTGGTCATGAAGGTATCACCAAACTTCTAAATAAAGACCCAAAACACTTCTAATATTAAACACTGAAATAAATAAGAGATATCCATACATTTAAGAAAAATGAGTAAAAACAAGCACGATCATTCTTTTCTATCCTGCTAATTCCAGGTCAGGTCGTGGGCAGCTAGAGCCTGTCCTGGCAGGGCTCTGGGAAGAAACCCACCCTGGACACCACACCCTCCCATTGCGGGGCCACTCATGCACACACACGCACACTCAGACACGGCGGTTCACCTGGTGTACATGTCTTTGGGACGTGGGAGGAAACCAGAGGACCTGGAGAAAACTCACACAGACATGGGGAGAATGTGCACGCTCCACAGAGACAATGGACCCAATTGTGAATGGACTTTTTCCTCATCAACGTCATAAGAAAAGGACTATGAATGAACCGATGTTATTCAAGAACCTGCTGAACAAGGTGAATGTGTTCTTTTTGCTAATGAACATGTAAAAACCTCAGTGGGCTTAAGATAACAGAAAGCTTGCTTTTTGAAAAACGAAGCAAACCACTAGGCTGATGAGACAGAAAAAAAGGCTGTCCAAAGGGTCTCCAAGTTCAGTGTTCCTTCCTGTACACACCTGATCCTCAAGCACTGATGTGCTTACGACAGATGCCACGTGGTGGTAAGATTACAGTCAGCACACAACCAACATTATTTTTGAAAAACCCTCGAGTCCCCTGGGCTGTAGCCCTTGGGATCTTAAAAGGCAATGATTCTCTTCTGATATTTCTTTTTGTATTGGGTTTCTCTTCTCTGTCCCCGCTGCCCCTCAAACTTGCTCTTGAATTTGAGGAAAAAGTTCTGCAATGTGACTGCACATTATCATGTGCCAGGAATTGGGTCAGACAAAATTAATAAATAAATGAAGCGAAGTACCCCCTGCCTCTGCAAGTTTGGTCTCAAGGGACCATGACAAGGTCTTTTCTGATTGACTTTTCCCCCAAAGGGAATAAACTGAGGGAGTGAGACACAGGGATGCTTTTGAATGCTCTTCTGGTTGGACCAGACCTAAGAGCTGTAATCACATTAGGTTTCCCAGTAAAACTGATTCCAATTTTATTATTTCAGAATGTAAGCCAATTTGACTTAAAGTAGGTTTAAATTTATCTGGTTGATCTCTACAGTATCTGAGAAGAAAAGTCTGGCCAAATGGATTAAGGAACAAACAGGATGACAAGGTTTAACTTACTTATAAAAATGTGTTCTTTTCAAGGATTTCAGTACATTCTTTAATTATAAAGGTTTTTGGCAGTTCATTGAAAAATATATAACTAAGAGCAGTTAATTCTTATTATGAAATAAAATGGCATTTCTCCAAATTATTTTCAATCCCAATTTTGCATTAATTTAAACTAAGCCCAAGTCAACTAAATTGTGAGCTAAATAATTACACAGTTTTAAATGGGATTCTATCTTGGACTCAGAGGTCACCTAGTCTAGAGACTTTTGAGATTTATTTTTGATTGTTTAAAGCAGTTAAACACTTTTCCCAGTGAACTCTGACTGGAAATCCAAATCTGTACCACAGATAAATCAGAGCTGCTATGGTTGATGGGCCCATACTATGTGGCCGACCCTGACTCCCCAGTAACTGGGTCTTGGCCAAGGCTCCTGAGAACACAGGTGAATTGTTACTGGTCTCATCCAGGGGTTAGCCAAAGCCCTCCAAGAGCTTACAGTCTAGCAATTAAGGACAGACTGACAGAAAAAGATAAATATGTAATCACAAAATGATTAAAATTACATAAAAAGAAGAATAAGGATGCTGTGATAGATATAGGGAGGGCGACAACTGATTGAGGGCACATGTGTGGAATAGGGTGGCCCTAGGAGGTGAGGGCTGTGGCAAGCCAGGAAAGGTGGCAGCGGTTACAGAGGTCTGTCCCTGAGCCCCAGGATGGAGGGAGTGGCATGTGGGACCCCATGTAGCCAGAGCCCAAGTGGGTACAGAGCAGAGGTGGTTTGCTCGCACAGAGCCTCGCTACACTACCCTATCAAGACTGGATTTCATCATAAATACAATGTGCTGTAAGTTTAAAATGAAGACAATGGGGGGGGGGGGCTTTTGAGAAAAGAAGTTAACACAATCCAATTTACATTTTTAAAAAGATCACTCTGGTCACTGCTGTGTGAAGAATGGATTAAGAAAGGCAAGAAATTAGGAATGGAGAGAAGGGAAGGGTTGTATCACATTTCTGAAACACTCATTGCCTGACTTCTTAGGCCTGTGGGTATGGAACTACATGTCATTTTAGGGGATGCTTTAAAGCCACACAGTCTTTGATGTCTAGATAAAAAGGAGCTTTTCAAATTCAGTCCACTGGTTGACTGTGGTTGCCGCCAGTAGGCTGAGACTGAGGCAAGCCAGGCCCTTTGGGTCTGGAGCCAGAAACAATTTGACTTGCTCAAAAAAGGCACATTTACTCTTTGTAGAACTGGCTGCAAGGCTGTTGCTGACTTTCCCATTTGTGTGATGAGTAGCCAGGAGCAACACTTACCAGTTATACCACAATTTGCCCAGGGCTCCTGCTATACATGTAAGCCACTCATGTACACCTTGCTTCCTGGCTTCTGAATCTTGCTCTAAACATGGACTAGCCCTCCAGGGTAGAGGCACAGCTTCTCAAGCGAGTGGCAGCAGGGAGGCAAGATCCCAAGAGGGCAAGTGAGAACTCTGATCCCAGTTATGTATTTGTCACGTCACGGAACCTTGGCCATGTCACTCCTTGGGCTAGTTCCTCATCTATAAACTAGAATGGTAAAGGAGGATAACAGCTGCCCTCATTTCCTCAGAAGGAATAGGCATGCATCTCCTTAAATGATAGTTGTGGAGGCTCACAGAAGTATAAACACACACTGATATAAGGCCTTCTTTTATTATCAATGTGTTAGTTATCGAATAAGCAGTAGCCTTGCTAACTGCCTACTAAAGGAGACCAGGCTCAGGGCTTGGGTTTTTCTCTTTAGAGTAAGAGATTTTAGTAAAATCACATTTCATTTTTTCCATAGATTGCTTATCTATCAACCAGTCAGTCACACAGAATGTAACCGAGAACTTCAAAACAAGCTAAAAAGACTTTTGATGAGATTCATGCAAGGGACTGTTGGCCAAATGTGTCCTACAAGAAAGACTTGGTTTGTTTGAGACATGGTGTAGTTCAGGCATCTCAAATTGTTTCTGTAAAAGGTCAGATGATAAACGTTTTAGGCTTTGCCAGTCAGAGAGTCTGTCACAACCATACAAATCTGCCATTTTAGTGCAAAAGCAGCCACAGACAACAAACAGATGTGGCTGTGTCCCAACAAAACTTTATTTACAAAAACAGGTGGTGGGCTAGATCTGGCTTGAGGGCCAAAGTTTGCCAACCACTGACATAGTTTAAAATTGGAATCTGAGTATCTTTGGGCTGGCTTGTATCTGCCAGTTCCTCACAGGCTCTACCCCCCACCAATTCTCACTATGTTTCCCATCTGGCTCCATTAATTATGTTAATAATAGCAGCAAACATTTATTTAGACTTACTGTGTGCCAGGGTGTGTTCTCAGCACTTTGCATATATTAACTCATTTAATCTCTACAGAAACCCTATTATCATCCCCATGAAAAACGAAGCCAAATGAAGTTAAGTAACTTGCCCAAGACCAGGCAGATGGTGACAGAGGCAGGATTAGAACCTATTTATCTGGCTCTGAGTCTGTGTTCTTGACCACTATGCCATACAGCCCAGCAAGCACCAATTGAACAAAGCAGGATAGCAGATGACAAGATACTGAGCCTCTCACCACCTCTCAGAGTCGCCAGAAGGCCAAAGTAAAGAGGAAAAGGACTGACTTATTCACTAATTGGCGAGTGTCTCAGTGCCAAGCACTCTACACAATCCTAAACACCCGAAGGCCGTGTTTCTCAGAGCAACACACTGGCATCAGCAGGGTGCCTGTGAGAACTGCAGGGTCTTGCCCGCACCTCCTCCAGAAGGTCTGAATCAGAATCAACATCTCTGAACAAGATCCCAGGTGATTCGCACATACTAAGAGGCCCTGCTCTATGTACCTGTTGTTACTGCTCCCTTTTCACTGGCCAGAAACCCAGGGTTCAGAGCATTAACTGCCTCACACGCCAGTAAGTTGCAGGACCACGTCTGAACCCCAGCTTGTGGTTCAGAGGCTATGCTTATCTCCAGAGATGCTCCAAGCAAGACCTTCAGGACATTTACCTCAGCAACAATCATGTATTAATAAATAGCCAGAACAGCCTGGTGGGATCATGAATCTGTAAAATGTTGACCCTGCACCATTGATAGAAAAATCAGTTACGCTCGGGATGCTATTTTTAAAGAAATGTGGAAATAAATAATACAGTTAAACAAGACTTCAATTAATTTTAATTTCCACAATTTTCAAAATCTCTTATTTTTACAAAACTAATTCTGTATTCCCTGATGCTGAAGGACCTTGAATTGAGCCACACTGGACTTCTCTTCTATACGCGTTAGCTGAAGCCAATGATCAGACTGCCCTAGAAGCAGATGTCAAGACCCTAGAACTGTACGTTTTTAGGCTATGAAAGAGATTTGTATTTAATTAAGTTGTAAGAAGTCTCATTTGATGCCAGTGGTCTTGGACAGAGAGGTTTCACAAGTTGGTGTGTGGGACTCTGGAGTCACACAGCACGGTCCCTTCCTTCCCATCCGTCATGAATTATAACATCAAGACAAGACCACAGTGCACCTTGGCCGTGGATTGTAGGCCAGTGGGGAGGCAGAAGGAGGTAGCCTGTAGCCTGTTCCTCCTTAGCTTCTATACTTAACAGACTGTGTTTCTTGCTAGGCTTTTGGAATTCTGGGAAGATCTATATATTTTAGGCGATATCCTTGATATGACTGTAAGGAACAGAAACCGCTGAGGACACTGCAAGGGAACAGACTGTAATAAAAGGATTTATGACCTGGAAACAGCTTTCAGGAACTCTGGCAGCTGCTTTCTCTCTCTACCCAAGCTGCACGGGTTATGTCTATCTGTCTGTCCACTTTCCTACCCAGCCCTCCAAAGCACCCCACATCTCTCACAGTAGTGCCTCTCCTCCCTGCGGTTCTGCTCCATTGCACTCTTGACGCACCCTCAACCTTTCCAAATTGGACTCCTGGAAGGCTTCTGCTTTGGCCTCATCACGCCTCTGGATATATCCTTTTAATTTCTGTCCCCATGGCTGTCACCGTCCCTCTGTTCTGCAATGCCAAGTGAAAAATCTCATTGTTCCAGGTTGGCTCTCAGAGCCAGAACTCCATTTGCCAACCACCAACCAGCTGGACTACCTTCAATCAGAGGACAACCCCCTGGGCCAACCGGCCAAGGACAGAGAGGTCATCTGGTGACGTTCTCCACTTAAATGTCCTGACAGGTGGAGAGACTTTCTTAAAAGGTGGAGAACAGTGGAGTAGGACTGACGGCACAGCAGGTATCTTCCCAATTTTAATGAGTCCTAGAATCTGAAGGTGGAGGGGAGGGCCTCCCTAGATCATCTGTTACAAACTCAAGCCTACCCACATGCTCTGTAGCAATCCTAAATGTCCCAGGACTGACAGTGTCACTCCCCTTCCCAAAGATCTCTGAGGCAAAGGAGGATGGGGATGGTGACAGGGAGAGAACGGGGCAAGGGATGAGAAAAAAAGAGTTCCAAAACCTCCTGCTAGCTAAAGTCGGTGTCAAAATGCAACTCTGGGAATGTAGCTGCAGTAACATTGCGCTTAAAAGGTGCATCTGTAATAACGGATATACCATTTGACCCAGCAATTGTACTTCTGGGTATTTGGCCAAAGAAAACCAAAACAATAATTTGTAAAGATCTATGCACTCCAATATTCATGGCAGCACAATTTACAATAGCCAAGATATAAAATGATCATAAATGCCCATCAATAGATGATTGGAGAAAGAAATTATGGTTTATATACACAATGGAATATTACTCAGCCATTAAAAAAAATGAAATCCTACCATTTGCAATGACACAGATAGACCTACAGGTTATTATGCTGAATGAAATAAGTCAGATAGAGAAAGATAAATATCATATGATTTCACTTATATGCAGAATCTAAGGAACAAAAAGAACTAACTAATCAAAAACAGACTCACAAATATAGTGAACAATTTGGTGATGGACAGAGGGGGGGGTAGATTGGGGGCTGGGAAGATTGGGTGAAGGGTTAAATTAGTAGCTGATAGTTGGTTCCAGGGATAGGGAGTATGGCACAGGGAATGCAGCTAGCATTAATATAATGGCTAGGTGGAGGGTCATGGGAGGCAGAAAGCAATTGGGCGATTGGTGTCTAACCAATCTACTGTATACTTGAAACTAATTTAAATACAATTTATTTTTTAAAAGGTGCATCTGTTTTCTGTGCACATTTACTAGGTTTCCATGGGCTGGAGACGTTTTGGAAAAAGAAGCTGAACTCTTACATACTGTGTTATGTTTCAAAGGTTGAGAAGATGTCCTGAATTTATGTGAAACTTAATAGTACTTTTCATCTTTTTTGCAACTTTCTTTTTAAAGAATGCTGGGTAATGCTGATGTAATAAAGTTGAAATAACAGCCGAGTGTTTTGGTATTCAGACAAAGACTAATGTAGACAGGCTGCCCTCAAAGTTCTGTAATAGTTGGGCAATGCACAGCACACGAAAGTTCAGGTCGTCTGTAGAATTTCGGAAGAATCTCCAAATCACACCCCAAATCACATGGTTAACACCTTCGGGATTCTGATTGGCACCAAGAAATCATCCTTTTAGTGATAGCATTATTTTATCCACAAAAATGTGACCAAAAAAACTTTCTGAACCAATTTACTGTTTTATTTTTCTAGGAAAATCGAAAAAGCTGCCAGAGGCACCTAGGAGGAAGCTGTACTTGGTTTCAAAATGGAAGAGATATTATTTCAAGGTCAAGTCCTCAGAGACATGCAAAACATTTTCTTTGTGTAGGTGCAGAGAGGAGAAGGCAGTTACGCTTTAAAAGCCCATATCTTCCTGAAACCAGTACCATTACAACCAGGCTGAGATGAGAACACCCAACGTGTCTTTTTAAACCCAACTGGGGCTGAAAGTCAATCAAAAAATGCTCTGTTAACACAGGGCAAATTTGGATACAAAGATGTATAAATTCATGGGAACATTCTAAATAACCATTTATAATCTTGACTGTGTTTTATTTGAGAGGAGAAAATGTGGAATAATACAGGTAGAATGTAAATCTTATTTACCAGCCCGGGTTTCTCAGTCTCAGCACTACTGATACTTTATGCCCAGTGATTCTCCGCTATGAGGCTGTCCTGTGCACTGTCAGATGTTTAGTTGCACTCCTGACCTCCACCCACTAGATGCCAGTAGTTCCTCCCCTCAGTCATGACAACCAAAATGGCCTCCAGACATTACCACATGTCCCCTGGGGGGTAAAACTGACCCCAGTTGAGAACCACTGTTCGTTCTATCTATCTATCTATCCATCCATCCATCCATCCATCCATCCATCCATCCATCCATCCATCAATCTAATCTAATCTAATCTAATCTAATCTAATCTAATCTAATCTAATCTAATCTATCTATCTATCTATCTATCTATCTATCTATCTATCTATTTATTTTTAGTGAGGAAACCTTTGGTTGACCTCACAGATTGCAAGGACCTTATCAGTTTGCAATCCCTTATTTTATTTTATTTTTTATGCCTACAGCACCTGGTCTTCTCCCATCCAAGTACTAACCAGGCCCAACCCTGCTGAGTTAGCTTCCGAAATCAGACAGGATCCGGCTTGCTCACGGTAGCATGGCCGTAGACGAGAACCACTGCTCAAAACGAAGAATTATAGCTGTTTATAACAAAGACAGTTATCTGGAATTAAATTAGCCTCCCTGGAAACAGGCCGATTTAATTGTCTCATAGACATAGTTAGCATTTTAGAACTGAAGAAAAGGCAGTATTACTTTTCCTTTTTTGAACATGAGGTCAGAAAACCACTGGAAAGGAATTCTCACCCTGTACATCATGTGTGCTGCCCCAATGGGAAAATTTCTAACTTCCTCCATAAAGAAAACATGATAACATGGGACCACTGTTCCTGATCATTCGAGAAAGTGACTGACTGTTATGTTTTGAAATAGGCATATTTTGAACTCTTAGACTACTCTGTCTTACATGAACGTGACATCAAAAGTAATTATGACATTTGCATACTTTCATATAAAAAGATTTGCATGTTGTATCAACAGGTCACACCCCAGTTGGTTATTCTCCCGTTTACCTTCCACACATGTGCCCTGAAAATCATCCAGGAGGGCCAAGGGGCTCTCTAGGGCCCAAGAGCCCAATGCTTT
This sequence comes from Rousettus aegyptiacus, assembly GCF_014176215.1. Lineage (NCBI taxonomy): Eukaryota > Metazoa > Chordata > Mammalia > Chiroptera > Pteropodidae > Rousettus > Rousettus aegyptiacus. The sequence goes on from NW_023416295.1 coordinate 76,251,580, forward strand.
CAGAAAATCTGGCTCAGTCTGTGGCCAAGAAAGCTGTTTTGTCCAAGATCTCCTGAGCAAACTGCCTGCAGTCAGCCCCAGCAGGCATTTCCCCCTTCCCGGTTAGTTGAGTACTGGCCACTCTGAGTTCCGACTACAGCCAAGAGGATACAAAGGCCACTGCACTCCCCAGGCGAAGGGAGCTAGCTGCCTATCTTCGTACACCATTTCCCAAAGGCAGAGGCAAAAAGCCACTTGGCAACGGGTCTCTCTCAGCAATGCCTTGTTCCGGAAAGATATCCAGCCCCTGTGAGAACCAGGCTTTTGGAAGCAACTACAGGATGTGAAAGCAGCTGTATGTAACATGTCACTTACAACACGCGAAGAGTGAAGAGTTTTGCTGGGCAGCCACTGGATGAGCAAGTACAGCCTTTAGTAGATCCCCAAATGATGAGCAACCAAATCCTTGCATATTCTTGTTTACTTCTAAGCAGATCCCATTAAGCCCTAGGCACTTGGCTTGATTACTCCCCAGATCAAAGTTAAATTAAATTACCTGACAAGAATCTTCTCAGAGACAGAGAGAGAGAAAGAGAGAGAAACTTACAGAGACTGACTCACCTTCCAGAAGCTATCCACTTTGCCATACACAAGGGACTGGTTCTGCCTTTTGATTTCGTTAATGTGGTGGATGTCGCTGGAGTTCAGGTGCTGCTCGACCACAAATCCCAGAAAGCTGTTGTCTGGGGTATGAGCTGATGTGGAAAGGAAATGACAGGGCAGTTAGGATTCAATCAGCAAGAAGAAACAACAATTACAAATTTAACACATGCCACCTTGCACATAATTAAATGTCTTCGTTTTACCCTGTTCTTTCTTACCCGGGAGGGTGAGGGATTACCTGCTCCCACATCACCCCAGCACAACCTTCCCATGAGAATAGTTCTCTTCAGGATAGATTAACTCGACACAAATCCTGAACCAATTCCTGTTTTTTGTTTGTTTGTTTAGTGTAAAGTACATTTATCTAAAAAACATTCAGCTCTGTGCTCTCCTCCTTCCTATTTCCTCAGAACAAGGCTACTGTCCCCTGACAGAAATGCCCTCATCCGGGTTTTACCAACCAATAACCAGAACTTTGGAGGGAGCAGGGCTGAATCAGTGGTTCTCAACAGGTGTGGGGGCGCTGTCAGCAGGGCATGCACCATCTGATCCAGCTCTAGCTATGTTCGCCGTCCAATTGGGTAAAAGAGTTGGGGGCAAAACGAAGGAACATTACTCCAACCTTATACCTCCTTAAAGAATTACAAAAGATGGATGGAATAAGAATAAAAAAGGAAGCTCACTGGGATCTAACACATCGCCAAAAGCCAGCTGCCACAAAGAACAATGTCAGGTCTACGGAACAGACTATTCTGGAAGAGAAAAGGCATTTTACTCTGGATCGCTCATCATCTGAGTTCTAAAATTTCTCTGTTTTAACACTTGACCAAAGGAGAAAGCAGCCCCATGCCCTCATCAAATGTTTTGTTTCTTGTGCTTACAATTTTAAAAGGAATTTCACCGAAAGGCAACAATCAGAAAACAATTCTCTCTTGATGAAACAGACCCTCCTCCTACACATTCACTCTACCCAGATAAATCTGTTTCTCAAGATGACCTTGCAGAGGCCCCACAATATCAAATGAAGCCACTTCTCTGCCTGACTCTGACCTGAAAAGAAGAGCTGAAAGTAGCTTAAATGGAGAGAGACTTGACATTCAGGAAAATCCGCACAGTGAATATTCATTCAACACAACCATATTCATTTACAGGTGGGTGATAAACAAGCGGAGGAAGTTGGGTCCTTTCTCCAGTTCTGGTTTTCTCAAAACTCAGGAGCTCGTTCCCAGGCAGGGAGCTCCACAGAAGCCCTTTGAGAGAAGCAGGGCCTAGGAATCTGAAGCGCCAGGCCCTGCTCTCCAACTCTCTGAGTGAAGATGAACAAGGGGGGCACTGGCAGAAAGCCCCGAACGGCCAACGGACATAAATACTGTGTTATCACCATCCGGCCTCCCAAGCTTTTGCCTAATGGGGGTGACAGAACAAGGAGATAATAGGGTTGTGACTGGGAAGTTGTGCTAGGTCTCGCCAATCTGTTATTTCATTTCTGTGTTTTTGAACACGTGCCCAGAGGCAATGGCACTGGCTGCAGTTGGCTGGAAAGTAAATTATTGAATAAATTCTACTGCCAACAAAAGGTAATCGTTGCTTTTTTTTTTAAATTATTTTTTGAGGAGCTAGGGGGAGGAGATTTGAAGGTTTATGGGGGCAGGGAAGAGAGCCTTCATGAATTCTAAATGTCAATGAGACAGCGTTAAATATTTCTTTGTAAAACCTGGTTAATTGTAAAAATTTTGACGCTTTTGAAATCTCACACTTTTGAGACTGTGTTTTTCATCTTTAGAAAATATATGTGATGACTAAAGCTTCATGCTTTGATACCTGTCTGTAACTCCATGATCTAGACTCTATGTTGGAACTTTAAAAAAAAGTAATCTAGCATCTAAAACATTTAACACATCTTATTTCACATTATAATACACTCAGGTGTAGCAAAAAATAAAATGATCATTAAACTCGAAAAAGAAAAAAATACTCATGTATGTATATATTTTTGTGTCAAAGATTCCCATAGTTTCTAGTTTAGAGGAATGAGGAGTAAATAATCTATTCAAAAAATTGTGAGAAATGGCACTTGTATTCTGACTATAATTTGGTACTAAATCAACTTTGACACTATATGAAGAATGAATTCTGCACACGAGCTCCCCTTCAAGTTTTCATCCAAACACTTTATTTCAACGTCTCTCTTGTCTGGAGATGTTAACTTGAGAATCGACAACCTGCAAGTGCAGTTTCAGGACCTCAGATGAGACTTAAGGAGAAAGAGCAGAAGTGCTAACAAATAGCACTGCCACATTTCATGAGCACTGGAAAGACACCCTCTCCCCCCATATTTTTTTCCGAGGTAACTCTGAACCTGTCACAGGATGCTGAGTGTCGGCAACTTGAAGGATTGCTCACCTGTGACTTGGCCTGTGGTTACTTCCAAGAGCTAGCCAGCAGCGAGTACCTCCCTGGTGATATCCTAAAATTGCTTATAATAAATCAAAAGCCAAAAGTACAGGAAAATCGAAGAAATCTCATCATAAATGAGACACAGGAAATTCTGTACTTTTGGAGATCACTCCATCGCAAGAGATCAACAAATGTGTTTTTAAAAAATGTCTGATATTTGAGTTCTGACTATGTGCTGAGTTCTGTGCTATGTGTTTTCTAGTGACTGTTTCATTTTATCTTCATGAAAACCTGATAACATGTTTGTATAGAGAGTTAAACTGCCCATGTACACATGCTACAATGTTGGGATTCAGAGTCAGACCAGCTGGTTCCAGAGCCCACACTCCTTAAAGCACTTCTAGTATACAGTCTCGTAGTCTAAATATTTATTTTCTGGGCTCTGTGAACTACAGTAGTAAACATGCTTCAGACAAAAATAATGTTACAAGGCAGACCAAAAACACATGAAAAGACCCAGGGAAAAAAATATACATACATAGTATTACCTCAATTTCTTGAGCAACTTATGCTATATGTATATGGGACCAAACTGATTTTTTTACAGGGACAAACTAGAAGGGATTTGCTAAACATTAACAATAGACTTAAAATAATTTAGGACAAGCATTTATATTAAGAAAAGCATTATTTTAAGCATTCTGGAAGTGCCTATTTACAAATGACTATAAATCAGCTTGATGAGTTTCCTGAGTACATTACAGTGATGACTTCTTTTAAGAACTAATGTTACTTCAGCTTGAATAATTCATTCAATGACAAACAATTTAGAGCATTCTTTCTACAAACCAAGTTATATGCTAGGTATTGAGGGATTATAACATAAAGACAAGTTTCCGCCCTTACAGAGCTTACAAACTAATTTAATAAATGAAGTATATATTATATCTACCAAGCAGTAATAAGGTCTTCTCTTAAAATGAAATTTAAAAATTTTATTCAAATAGACCTTTTTTTCAATTGTATAACTTTCTGAGGTCTGTTTTTCTACCACTAAGTCCTAAACATCTTTAAGAAATGCAAATATTTGTTTTGACAGGTTGTCTGCTGGCCTTTAAACACAGCTGGTCCTACAGTGTTGGGTCCCCCTTGCTACAAGGTCACCAAGGACAGAAACCCCAGAACCAGCCTGGACTCCATCCACAGCCAATCATCAAGTCCTGAGGATGTCAACTTCTCAGAAATCTCTCAACTCCTTTCCGCCTCTTTGTCTTTCTTAGCTCTGGCCCCATCAATTTTTATCAAGACTTCTACAACAGATTTTTCTTTTCTCTAAATAGAAACAGGGTTTGTTTTTGTTTGTTTGTTCCTGATTATAATAGAAATACATTCTCAGTATAAAACTTTTCCCAGGGAATAGAAAAAAAGATATAAGGAAAATAAAGATGTCATCCATCAGCTTACCACCTAGAAATAACCACTATTAAAGAGCTTTTATCTTCCGGATTAATGAATCTTTTTTATCCTCTAATCAAAATTGGATCCTACTATACCTACTCTTTTGGGAACGTTTCTCACAGTGTGTCACAGGTATCCTTCTGGGTTAATGACCACGCTCATCATTGCTTGTTAAAGTAGCACAACACCTCTCAGTGCCTGAGCTCATTCCATGAGGTAGAATGCCCCCATTCTGGGCTGCCAGCATTACTTTGTGAACTAATTGCCTTTTCTCTCCAAGCCATGCAATTTTGTTCCTTCGGGTGGTTGGACTGGCGCCAGTCCTGACCCCGGGACTCCTTCTCTCCCCTCGGCTCCAAGGATGGGTACATAATCCAGAGGACTCTACCTGACTAAGGCTCAGCTGAAAGATGGGTTTATGATCCAAGTCTGGCCAATCACAGTTGGTCCAGTACTAGTCAGAGCTACTTTGAAAGTCAATGTCTTTCTGCTACAGTCACAAAGCTGACAGGGTAGAAGTCAAGAGCTGTAGTCATCTATGTGCCCATTTGAGGACAGTCTGACTGAGAATGATGCCAATCCAAAGAAATGCAAAGCCAAGATATGGAGAGAATAAAGATATCTTCCAGGCTCTGAATCCAGTTCTTCCTAAAGCCGGATTTAACTCCTAGCGACTAGAGCCAAGAAACCCTTGTGACCAAGCCAATATGACAGAAATCCTGCCTAATACGCCCTACTACAGGACACTTAGGATGTTTCCAATTCTTAACTTCATCTATATCAATGAATATCATAGAACATCACATACTTGTAAACTGCAGTGGATTTCTAAGTAGTCTCCATAACTTCAGCTTTGCCCTTTTCTCCCTTTCTCTCTGCTAACTCCAATGCATTCTCTTTGTTGCTTGACAAGGTATTCATTGAAGCAAATATGTGACTACGGCAGGGACCAGCATATCTATCATTCTGGCTTCATTTCAGATCACCCTCTGATTGATACTTCTGTGCCATGATGACCCACTTGGGGTTTTCAAAGCCATGTTTTTCTATCTCCTCATGCTGATATCTGTCTGGCACATCTGTCACTTCCTTCTCCTCCCTTTAAGTCTCCACTCCCATCACCTCACAGTTGGAGAGATTCCCTAATCCATAAAACTGAGACAAGTACTCCTCCTCTTATACTATGAAGCATTAGAGCCCTCATCACACATCACTATCTCCCCCAAGGGACTATGTGCGATTTGAGGGCTGAGCCAAGTTTTTACATGTCTCTGACTTCCCAAAGTCCAGAGCATGAGTAAGTCAATGAGAAGTGCTTAATTAACTGCTGTGACTGACTTTGTAGGTGGGTCTACATTACCAGGCAGTGGAGGTTATGCCTAAACTACTTCCAGCATTATGTTCTTTGCCCAAAAGCTCCAAAACCAAAGCCTATTTTCCATGAGATTAATCACTAGTCAAGGCACTTCATCATTCTATCCCAGGACCTAGCTCAGGCCTGGTATAGTATAGATGTTAAATAAATATTTACTGAATTGGTAAATTAACATATCTTTTTATTTTGGTCACAAAGTTGATACTGGGAAAAATCAGTGTTACAGACTTTTAAAATTCTAACATCACTAGTTGCTAAATACCATCATTCAAGTTATGGTCAAGATGGCGGAGTAGGTAAACACTGTGCTTGCCTCTTCTTATGACATCAAAATTACAATTAAACTACAAAACTATCATTGAGAATCACCTGAAGTTTGAATGAACAGAAGTCCTACAACTAAGGACATATAGAAGAAGTCACATTGACATTGGTAGGAAGGGCGGAGACACAGAATGGGCTGGTCCCACCCCCACATACTGCAGTCAAAAATCAGGGGGGGAATGCTTGGCTGTGGAGGGCTCCCATGAGGAGTTAGGGGTCCCAGCCCCATAACGGGCTCTTGAGCCCAGGGCTCCAGTGCCAGAAGGAGAAGTCCCCATGATTTCTGTCTGTGAAAACCAGCAGAGACTGTGGTTGAGTAAGATGGAAGGTTCCTGGAGTTCCATACATTCCTCTTAAAGGGCCCAGCAATGGATTTACTTGCTGACAGACTCACTCACTCTGAGCCGCAGTGCTGGGGCAGCAGCTTGAAAGGTGCCAGGGATATACAGGGAGGAACTGAATTATCTGGCATCAGGGCAACTTTCTTCCAAACAGAAGTGCTGGAAGAGGCCATTACTCCTTTGCTAAGCCCCTCAACCCAGCGTACAGATGAAGGTGGCCGCCATATCTGAGTCTCCACCAACCTAGCTAACATGGTTTCACCTTGCCCTGGTGATTCCCTGAGGCTCTGCCTCACCCAATTTGTGGGACCAGCCGCACCAGTTCCAGTGGCTTTTCCATGCAAATTGCCTAACTTGGCTCATGCCAGTGACCTTCTTAAAATCTCTCAAAGGTTCATAAACTACAAACAAGAAGCTTCTGGACTCGGCATGCCATATATCTCTTGCTAAGCAGCCTCAAGCCCAGAACTACAGCAGTTGGCCTGGGTTCACAGCTTAGCCTCTTCCAGGAACCTCCAAGCCCAGCACAAGTAGCAACCACTGGCAGATCACTCTGTAGCTCACACCAAGTGGCCCCAGGCAAGGCACAGGCAGAAGCTGACCTTGGCCAGCAACAGAGGTCCTCCTGAGAGACTCCAGCTTCAGACCACACCAGAGCACCATTCAACTACCTCTCAAACAAACAAACAAAAACCCAACCAATGGACAAACTGGGCAGGCACCAGAGCCCTGCTAAAGCAAATCCTGCTCCATATGGTTGGCCCCTACACAACAGTTCCTTCACTGTAGTCATGACCAGTCCTCACAACCAATCAGCCCAAGGGTCAATTCCTTCCACTGATGTGCAAACAGCAACTAAAGCTCAACTACGATAGGAGGGCAACCCACACAAGAGACAAATCTGAAGCATCTAGCTCAAGTGAGCAGGGAGACTACACTACTGGGTGCCACAGGACATCTATTACATAAGGCCACTCTATCAAGACCGAGAGACATAGCAGCTCTACCTAATACAAAGAAGCAAACACAGAGAGACTTCCAAAATTGGGAGACAAATAAACATGTCCAAAATAAAAGGACAGAATAAAGCTCCAGAAAAAAAAAAAACTAAACAAAATGGAGAAAAGACTATGTATAGAGTTCAAAACACTGGTTATAAGAATGCACAATGATCTTAGTGAGAATTTTAACAAAGAAACAGGAAACATAAAAAAGAAACAGTTGGAAATGAAGAATACAATAACTGAAAAGAAAAACACATTAGAGTGAATCAACAGTAGATTAGATGGGGCAGAGGATCGAATCAGTGATTTAGAAGATAAGGTAGCAGAAAACACCCAGACAGCTTATAGAAAAATGAATCCAAAAAAATGAGGATAGTTTCAGAAGCCTTTGGGACAATATCAAGCGAACCAACATTTATATCATAGAAATATAAGAAGAAGAGAGAAAGCAGGGAATTGAAAACCTATTTGAAGAAATAATGACAGAAAACTTCCCTAACCTGGTGAAGGAAATAGACATACAAGCCCAAGAAGTGCAGAGTCTCAAACAAGATAGACCCGAACTAAGGCACATCATAAGTTAAATGCCAAAGGTTAAAGACCAAGAGAAAATCTTAAAAGTAGCAAGAGAAAAGCAGTTAGTTACATACGAAAGGGAGCTCCCATAAGACTGTCAGTCGATTTCTCAACAGCACTTTGCAGCACAGAAGGGACTGTCAGGAAATACTCAAAGTGATGAAAAGCCAAAACCTACAACCAAAACTATTCTACCCCGGAAAGCTATCATTTAGAATCGAAGGACAGACAAAGAGCTTCCCAGACAAAAAAAAGCTAAAGGAGTTCATCATCACCAACCTAGTATTACAGGAAATGTTAGAGGGAAATTTTTAAGAAGAAGGAAAAAGAAAAAAAAAAACGATAAAAATATAAATATTAAAATAGCAATAACTACATATCCAACAACAATTACTTTAAATGTAAATGATTTAAATGCCTCAATCGAAAGACATAGGATGGCTGAATGAATAAGAAAACAAAACCCTCACCTATGCTGCTTATAAGAGACTCACGTCAGATCAAAAGACACGCATAGACTCAAAGTAAAGGGAAGGGGAAAATATTTCATAAAAAGGGAAGTGAAAAAAAAAAAAGCACTGGGCAGCAATACTTATAACAGACAAAATAGACTTTAAAACAAAGGCTTTAACGAGAGACAAAGCAGGACCCAGTGATCCCACTTCTGAGTATTTATCTGAAGAAACCCAAAACACTACTTTGAAGGGACATGTGCATTCATGTGTGTTCATTACAGTATTATTTACAATAGTCAATATATGGCGGATACTTGCATGTCCATCAATGGATGAATGGATAAAGTCGAGGTGGTACATTTATACAATGGAATATCACTTAGCCATAAAAAGAATGAAATATTGCCATCTGTGACAACATGGATGGACTGAGAGGGTATTGGCTGAGTAGAGTAAGTCAGAGCAAGACAAATATGTGATTTCACTTACATGTAGAATCTAGAGAACAGGAAAAATGAACGAACAAAACAAATTTCGTAGGTACAGAGAGGGTTGTGATAGTTGTTGGATGGGATGGGAGGCTTAGGGAGATGGGTAAAGGAGGAAGGAAATTAAAAGGTACAAATTGGTTGTTACAAGATAGTCATGGAGATGTAGAATATTGCATGGGAAACATGTAGTATTGTAACAACTATGTATGCCAGATGAGTACTAGCTTTAACGGGGTGATCACTTTGCAAGTTATATAAATGTCTAATCACTGATGTAATATTGTATATCAACTGTAATTGAAAAAAAACATCAAGTACCATCATTCATTCAACATCAGCACATTTACTGAGCACTTACTAAGAGCCAGGCAACAACTCACCACTTAAGGATATACCAGTGAACTGAACAAGCATGCATGAAGCTCCCTTTGGTGAGCTTTTATTAGGCTGAGGAGACAGGTAGTACATAAATATTCAATGTTACAGATAAAAAAGAAATAAACATAGTTTGTTGACCAATATTGAACTCTAGCTGATGATTTCATGCTAAAACATCTATAGATTAAGTGTATAAAAAGGTGGATTGATGGCTGGAGAGAAGACAGACATGGATTGATATGTCATAGAACACACAAGGCAAACTGTTAGTTATAGAGTGTAAGTTGTAGGTTTCTATTGTACATTTCTGTATCGTTATAGAGTGTAAGTTGTAGATTTCTATCGTACATTTCTGTATCGTACATTTCTTTTTTGTATATTTGAGAAATTTTGTTAAAATGAGGAAGAATATTGGCTGCCATCACATTCACATTGTTAATTTGGATTCCCATAATAATGAAACTGACATGATAGAAAAAATTTTATTGAAAAATAAAGTTATGCACACAAGAAGTAATTTTATTTTAAAAACTATACACAGATAGTGATGTTATGCTTTGGATTTTTTTCAAATGGTGGTGATACTAAGCTCTTAGAGAGAAACAAGGCTGGGATGCAGGATAGAGAAACTACTGTAAACAATTGAGTTGAAAGATAGGTGCCTGAACCGTTGACAGAAGACAAATCAGAATAAATTTTTCAGGTGTCAAAAAACAATTTCTGAGGAAAGGACTTCTTAGCAGAATATCACTCCTGAAGGCTGAGACTCAGACTGAAGAAGAAATTGCCAAGGCTGATCCTATTACACACTGGTCTACATAGAAGTGTAGAGTCTCCTGGTCCAAGTTAAAGGCCAAAAAAGGCAGTTTAAATCACAAATAACTCTCTTAACTTGTCAGGTCCTAAAAATAAAACCATACATGGAAGCAACTGATCCTTACCCGAAGCCAAGAGGTTTTGTCATTTGCATGAAAGAGAACTATCTGGTTTCTAAAATTCCTTGTTTTGTCAGGCAAAACTTTTAGTCTACAGGCCACTATACAATCCGATCATGCAAATAAACATGGCCAGAAGCCCCAAACCCTTGGAGAAATTCAGACTTAGAATGTCAATGACAGCAGCTCCTAAAAACCCAGCCATGTAAATAAATTCTGTGGGAAGACAAAGAGAACAACATGAGGCCGCAGGCCTCAAAAAGCTTCTGTAATCTTAAATTTGTACAAAACTTTTTATTTCTCTCTACATTGTTACATGGATTAAAAACAGAATAGGCATTATTGTTCAATTTAACTTAGTAGATAAACATTTTCTGAATGCCTACTATGTGCCAGGCATTCTTCAAAGTGTTGAGTTTCAGCAAAGAACAAAACAGACAAAACTCCTACTATACTAATATATGCCTCAGATTCCAGGGGAGAAAAAAAATAAACAAAAGTAAGTAAAGCATAAATGCTGGCTGGTAATACAGGAATGGAGGGAAATAAAGCATTTGAAATGGCGGACGGCACTGAAGTGACATCTGAGTTAAAGACCTGCAGAATAAGATATGGAACTCTAACGAATAACTAAGAATGTTCTGGAAGATGGAATAATCCATCCAAAGGTCCTAAGATAGGCATGAGCCTGGCCCATCCAAGAAACAGCAAGGAGGCTAGGAAGCAGTGAGCAAGAAGACATGTAAGAGATGAGGCCAGACAAGGTGTGGGGTTAGACTACGCCAAGCCTTGAGGCCACTGGGATGACTTATCTTTCCCTACAGCAAGACACCACAGCATTGTGAGCACAGGAGTGTCATGATCTGACTTACATTTTAATTAACTCCATTTTGTAGTTCGGTCTATTTGTTCTTTATTCATTAATTCAACAGATATTTATAACCAGTGATGTTGCCACTTCAGGCACTGAGGACTAAGCAGTGATCATGCTTGTCGGGCTCGCCAAGTGGGCTCTGGTCTGGAACATAGGTGCTGTGAGAGCCATAGAGCAGGGGAGCCTGATTCAAGGAGAGAAGACTTTCCTGGGGATACAACAGCTCCCTGAAGGATGAGCAGGTTGGTGGGGAGTGAAGGACAGGAGGTCCTAGACAAGGGAACAGCACACGAAATGGCCTGGATGTAAGACAGAACTTGGCACCTGGGAGAAACCTAAAAGCCAAAAGGAGGTGAGGCAACCCTAGAAAGGCCGGCAGGGACTAGATGGTGCAAAAATCATGATAGGAGTTCAGATTCAGGACCTAGTGTCCTCCTGAAAGGCTCCCAAAGCACAAAGGCATTCATTTGAGAAAAGAGAAGATGAAGCTCAACAGGTATCTTTCAATCTCTCAGTCATGAGCACAGGGGACAGAATGAACTGTGGGCTGTGACAGTGCTGTATTCAAATCTCAGTTTTGCCACTATCTTGGGCAGGCTACTTTAAACTTCTGACACGTAACTTGAATAACAGAGACTAAACGAGATGACATATGTCAAATACAGGCACAAAGCTGGTGGTTAGTAATTAAGGATTTGCTTTTGTGTGGCCCCTCTCTCACCAAATCCTAAACCTAATTTGATGAACTACAACTCGTACCAATTAGCCCTTCACCTGTATAGCCTTTTAACAAAGTCATGAACCCTTTCTTCAATGTTTGACCTAGAATTCTCAAAGGAGAGAGAACACTAGAAGTGTTGTTAGCTAAAGAGGCACAATTTGGAGAACTGGTTGGCTCTATTTTGCAATTACCATGGAGGTCACGAAGTGAGGCATTCCCTCCCCTGCATTGCTTTCCTTTCCATTAATAATTTAGCCCACAAAATGGGTTTTTGTAATTGGTCTTCATTCTTCCTTCCTCCTCTACATAACCTCTGCTCTAGCCTACAATGTCTCCTCATTGTGAACAGAGGTGACCAACGGAGTTTGCTCAATGAAGAGGGTGTTCCCATAATGTAGGCCATTCAACTTGAAAACCGGGATGAATTGGTCACCCTACTGTGAACCAATGCTTTAAGACATCTCCCTGCCAGAAGTCAGTGATAGAAAACACAGGATATGCTTTGTTTCTATGTTGAGGTCCCCTCTCCCCTATTCAACTGGGTCTGTAATTTCAAAAGTGGAAGTATGATAAAGCCTCATTTTTGTTTATATGCCTCCTGTCCCATAAAGAAGTAAGATTCTGGAGAGCAGACACTTTGGCATTCCACAAGGCCTGGCACACAGTAGATGGTCAGGAGACATATATGACAGAATAAACAACCAAAAAGTATTCCAACCTAAGTCTCACAATGAACAAACAAATAAACTCAGGCTTAGTCACTTCTTTAGCCCTTATTAAGGAACACCTTAGGGAGATTGGGGGGAGGGAGTGTTTAAAAAGACAGGTTAGAGGTGAAATCCCCAATCCCCAATCTGTTCTTTACTCAACTTCATTATTTCTCCCTGTCTTTTCTGATCCAAATTTCCACATGTACTAAGAAACACTGAATATTACACAGCCTTCGCTATAACTACAGATTGTGAGCATCCAACAGGCAAATTCTTTCATGTTTCATACTGTAAATGATAACTGAAACACTACAGGTACTCAAAAAATTAGAATAAACCCCTACAACCAGACTTGGCCTAGAGAATAAGGAAATTTTCTATGATAGTGATATGAATACTGAGCTGGTTAGGAGACAGACTACTAAACATTGTTCAAAGTTTTCAACTGTATAATATAAGTCTGAAATGAAACTTGACTGAAACCAAGAATAAGGAATCTGATAATCCCTGCTATTGCTACTCTGAGGCAGTCTCCAGGGAAAGAGAGGAAAAAATTCAGTTAGATAAAGATGTTTTACTTCTGCCAATGTTTTCACATAAGCCAGATGTAGTTGTGGGAGTGTGTCATGCAGGTAGATAATCAGAACTATTGAAATACTAGATAACTCAAGGAGCAAATCATCACCTTAGGATTTTATTTTCTCTTCTAAATGGTATAGGCAAATGCCTTGTTTATTTTATTTTTCTGTTGTGGGCAGATTTCTTTGATTTTGAAGTATAACACACCCTATTTGAGACTGAGAAAAAAGATATTGCCTTCGGGAATAAAGGTAGGACGCACAGCAGACTTAAGGCCACCGACTGAAATGATGCCTAAATACAGGGCCCAGCCAAGCCCCTGGCAAGCTCAGAAAAAGCAATAATTAATTCTTAACAAGAAATCACAAAAACAGCCCCAAATAAATACAAATTAGGAGCTAGTCACTTGATGGACTATAAAACAGATTTGGAAAACATGGGTTTACAAGAACCTTGAAAAGTTTTGATATATTAAGTGGAAGAAAAGGAGATACAAAATTTTAGTATGTATGTTAAATCTATGCAAAAATGCATGCAAAGTGGAGAACCAGAGGAGAGAAAGAGCAATTAGGAGATCGTTTTATAAACTATATAAATGTCTAACCAAGGTACTGTATACTTGAAACTAATAAAATAAAATGTATGCATGTAAAAGATAATAATGCTTACATTAGGATATGGGAGACATTTTTGGTGGGGGAGGCTTTCTTTATTTTTACAAGAGGATGATATTTCTTTTTACATTTCGTTGGAAGATGAGGTCATTTAAATAGAGTTTTAAAGAAAAAAATTTTTGCTACCAGGGTGATTTGAAGGAGGCAGGCTGTCTGGTGAGGTTGGGGCCAGGACCCAGGGAGGGATGAGGTAGGGGAAGCAAAGGGCAGCGGGGCCCAAGATCCAAGGGTCTTAAATATTTTGCTATGAACTTTGGACCTGACACCACAGGCAAAGAGAAGGCCCCACAGTCATCAAGAAGGAACAGCTCTGTCTCAGCTGAGCTTTCAACAGGTGGCTCTGGTGGCAGGAGGAAGGCCTTAGTGCCTAGCTCAGAGGCCAGGCTAGAGTGTGGACAAGAGGTGAAAGCAGGGATGAAGGGCCTCCTGTGAGAAAGGAACAACTGAACTCCAAATTCTTGGAAAAAACCATCACTCATACATCTAGTTACACAGCTTTAGTATTTTCTGACCACTCAGTTGTTCCCCATAGAAGCTGCTTCGAAAGGTATCAGAAAAAGTCTATGCTAACGCTATGCGTGAAATTGCCTTACTGCAGACAGAAAACCAAAGATGATATAGTTCCAGTGAAATTCTGAGATTTGGGGCAAAACAATAAAGAAAACCCACGCTTTTCAACTTGTAGAAACCCCATCAAGTTTGCGAGGAAAATGAGTTAGAGAAGAAAATCATACTTAAAATGAAAAGTGTACTCCAAACATTTGAGAGCAAGTATGTTCTGGTCAGGAGTACCTTTTTCATGGCTCCTAAAAATGCTTCACAATTGGTGCTTTTTTCTCTTTCTTTATCCTCCTGCTGGACTCTTTCTGACCAGGCTTCCCCATCCTCTCTCCGCATTCCGCAAATGTCAGAACACTGCTAAATCTCAAAGACAGACCGCTGTACTTGAAGATGACTTGATTCTACAACACTGTTTCCGTGGTCTTCGAACTTTCACCCATCAGTAAAGACTAAGCACACTCGCAAAACACATGCATACTTACATATCAATTAGATAATGATTACTATCAGCCCATATATTAAGTACAAGTAAATTTGTTTCATTTTTTTCAAAATTAATAAGAACAAACTATAACTTCTGACGCTTTCTTACTGAAAGATACGGTCATGCACTTTAGACCACTAGATTAGCCACAGTTTCCCAAAGGGTGAGTGAATGGAAGATTCTGCGGGAAAAGACAGGACTGGGTTGGGCTGGGCCCCACCCCTTTGTCATGTGGGAAGGAAGGGCCCGGCCCCTCTGTGGGTAGCCCCAGGGAAGAAATGAGCAAGAGTCACTGGTTTCTGCTGTGAATTCTCTGATATTTCTCACTATGATAAAGGGTGTCAAAATGCTTCATTTCTCTATTTTCTCCATGTAAGGCAGCCTCATCCATGAAGGATTTTCCCATCAACCTGATACTTGATGGATATAACAAGCATTGAGGATCTCGACCTTGCTCCATTTTATCTCATTAGGAATTATACGATACTGATTTTCTAATTCCTCGATCCTTTTGCATTTATTAGCTATGATTTCTCCATGATTAACAACTTTCTCTAATCAATTATCTGATTGCCATCAAATACAATTTGTCTTAGAAAATCAGGATCAAAGCTGGGCTCGTTCGATTTTTCAGAGTAATGAAGTGGTATCCTGGCAATTTGCAAAGGTGATCAATTGATTTTGTGGGTTTTTCTTATTTGAAGTATCATGGATTCTGATGAATCCACAAGTTATTTGTAATTGGTTTGATTTCATGCAGTCCTTATTCTTTTTGATGCTCTAACTACCCCATTGTTGACTCTTATGTGTCCTTCTGACTCCACCCCACTGGTCTGCCTTAGCCCTCCTTGCTTTCTGACACTGCAAGATGCCCCATCTTGCACATTTCCTGCCCTTAACTTGGAATCAACTATTTATTTGAGCAGGAGGATCCTTTTAGTGGGAAAGGTATTTGGAGAATCCCAGTCTTAGTGCTAAAATTACTCCTTGCTAGTGAGTTGTCTTTACTTCTGGTCCTTTTCAAAGTAGAGAACTGGAAAATGTTTTGAAGAGCAAAAAAATAAGTTCGTATGGATATTTCCTACTCAAGTTGAATGTTATATACAGTCATTACTTGAATTCTTTAAAAACCCATTTCCCATTAAGAAAAAGTGCAGCTTACTGCCAGTATTAATTTAATTTTATATAAACACACTCTTTGAAGTTGAAGCAAATCTGACTGGTTTTCAATCTGAAAATAAAATATAAAAACTGTCCTTGTAGTTATTTCTAAAGAGAACTTGTCTCTAATCCTAATGTAAAAGAAATGTATATGATGATCAGTATTTAATCATTTTTTTAATGTGGTAAATTTCAAAGCATAGACCACAAGTGGAATACCACACAAAAATATCGCATTTCTCTCTTGATCTTGTCACCATTGTCATCGTGGGAGCAGCAAACTTTGCAGCAATAGGTTGGATTCTGTTTCCTTGATGCTGCTGGTGTGCTCTTGGGGAAATAATGTCTTCCAGACAGGCGAAGAGGTGGGACATCACCAGAGCACAGACAACTTCGAAGGCACTGTGCCCTGGCTTGTGACGCTTTTCCAGTGTTCTGTCAACCAACGTCAGTCTGAAGTTTACATGGCTGATTGTGTGCTCAGGATTATCCTTCTTGAACAGGATGTAGGAGTTCAGCGCTATAATGTTTAGGTGGTGGCAAAAGAATTTCTCATACCAAAATTTGTGCCTTTTGCGCTCAGTCGGATAAGAAGTGAGAATCTGATCAGCCAATGCCACTGCTACTATATTCTCGTTATAATCCACAATGACACATAGCTTCTTAGTTTTTTCTCTCCATTTCTGTTGTCTACTTCAATCACAGTACCATTGTGGAATGGTACTGTGGAGGTGATCCTGTCACCTCCTTCCTGTCACACCAATTCAGTGCCGTAAGTTCACCAGAGAATCTGGCTATAGTTGTCCCCTTTGAATCCTTTTTTTCAGGTAATTTGGCATTCATTTTCTGTTCAAATGAGCTGTTCCAATTGCATCAGTCCTGTTTTGATGCAGTCCTCTGAAAAGTATGGGAGATCTATGGCAAATTCTGGGGGTAATTACAGTTAGGACTATAATCTGCTATTTATCTTGGGGTAAATGCTGCCGCCGCAAGTGCTGCTGGTGAATATTCTCAGGGCAAATGGGAAAAAGGTTAATTTCTCCCCCTTTCTTATATACTGAAAATGTTGGTTCTTACAGTGTACCTGCAATGGTTTCGAATAACAATACAAATATTTCCCACTGTGAATATACGGTCCAAAGATTGTGTCTTAAAGTCACTTCAAGTAATCATTTTCCATGTTTGAGAGATTAACACCAACCTGATATATCACTAGGCTTGTTCCGTGTTTTTTTTTTTAATCTGTTTTCAGCTGTTAGTGAACACTTTTCTCTTTCTGTTTTAAATTATGTAAAACATTTACATGGTTCCAAAGTCAAAATAAGATACCTTATTTGAATAAAATAAGAGACATCTACTTTCTACGCCTGACCCTGCACACCCTTCCTCCAGTGACAGTCACTTTTATTAGCTTGTTACTTATGTTTTCATATTTCTTTTGAAAACACAAGCAAAATCATACACATTGACGTATACACATACACTCCTCCATATCCTTCTTGTGTATAAGATAGAAACTCCACACACTGCCCTGTGCTTAGGTTTTTGTCACTCGATATATCCTGGACATCTCCCCCAGAGCAGTGGAGACCTTGGTCACGGCTTTCCACAGGTACGTCGTACTTCACTCTGTCAGTGGACCCTGGAATTGATTCACTCAGCTCCCTCTTAGGAACTTTGGGATAGTTCCAGTCGTTGCCTATTATAAACAATGCCACAATAAATGGCCTTTGCACACTCCAGTTCTTATTTTTGCTCACAGATCTTTGGAATAGAGTCCTAGTTATGATCTGCTCGGTCAAAGGAAAGATAGATGCATTCGTAGTTTGGCTAGATGGTGACACATACCTTCCCACAGTAAGTACTACACTACATTCCCACCACTAGAGTGGGAAAAGACTGCTTTCTCTGAGCCACACCACTAAAATAGCTGTGCTAACAAATTTTGTGATGCTGGTCAATCGATATGTGGGGCATGGTATCTTGGTGCAGTTTGAAATGCATTTCTCTTCATTGTGAGTGAGGTTAACGTTTTCAAATGGTTGAACAATGAATTTCTTTTTTTCCCCCTATGAACTAGCAGTGGCTCTTGCTCATTTTTGTATTGGATTGTACAGGTTTCTTCATTTTTAAAAAGTTAGCTCTTTATATATCAGTGACACTAACCTCCTGCTACAAAATTTGCTTACGGTGCTATTGTTGTCATACAGGCTTTTTTTTTTTTTTTTTTTTTTTTTTTAAGGATCGTCAAATGTATTGGTCTTCCCCATGATTCCCATGGAATCCTGAGTTAGTCAGGATACTCAACTCATTTCCCAAGTCAATAGGAATTAACCTGTTTCATCTTCAATTAAGCTGTAAGCAGTGAATTTCTTTTAATTCAATCAACCAATACTGCAAAAATCCTCCATTCATGGACAACAAAATAGTCTTTACAGGACTCTGAACTCTAACACTCTAAAAGAGAACTTTATACTTTCTAGAAAAGTTTCCTATTTCTGCTCCCTAGATATAGAAAAACACCATCTCGTCGAGGGCTTACACATATAACATTCTGGCAATTCGGGCCATTTTAGACACAGCTAACATTTTTTCATTTGATGTAGTGTGGAGGTCACGTCTTAGGTTATTTTGTACGACCTCATCCCAGCCCCTCAAAATTACACATGCCTTACCATGCTGACCAGCCATCTGTCCCCTAACATGTCATGTATTAGTTTATCCCCTAAACTGTGCCCCAGGGACAAGCTGCAATAGCAGGATGACATAGCACCAGGAACAATGTTTACCAAACATATTAACAAGCTCTCACAAATCTCTCTGAGCTAAAAAGAACATTTAAACATGAGCCGATTGTTAAAATTAACCCTAATTCTCCCTTCTCGTACCTCACACCCAGGGATTAGTCCAATGTGTCTGCAGTTACAATTAGTGAACCTGAAAAAAAGGGTCACCTTCAAGTGGCTGGATACAAAGATGTGAGGCAACCACAGGAGAAAAAATAGGGCAGTAGTCCCTTGGGTTGTAACTCAACAAAGGAAACAGATTCGGATCTCAGATCTGGATTAAAATTATCTGATAATTTTGAAAAATTATAAAACAGCATTTTTAAAAGTTCAATTTAAAAAAGATACCTTTTTGCTTTGAAAAGTATGATGCTTAAATTAAGGTTTCATTATTTGGAAAGTGTATGGACATGGGAGACCTCATTCCTCATCACCAATCAAGTAAACCCCAAACAGCATCCATGTGGCATGAAATGGGTTTAGTGCTTGCCGATCCAGAGTCAACCCAAAGCCCTTTCTCAAATGGTTTCTGGTGATACTTCATATTGAACGCTTTTCTCCAAAAACATTTCTAAGGCTTTTCACAAAATGACCACATAATCTTTCGACTGCAATTTTAAAAAATTCAGTTATTTCCAAGGTTCAATAGCACACATTTCTTCAGGTAAGGGCCCTGGGAATCATAACCAAAAATACATGGCCATCTAATCTCTTTTCCCATTTATCTTTGGTAGCATTCTGGAAAGCAGAGGTAAAACACAAATACTCACGGAACATGGTGTAAAACTGCTGTGGGTTCAGATTCCATTTTCCCCAGGGGGTCTTGTGACCTTTAGACTGGGCATAGTTAGCATGGTTAAACTCTGGCTCAGTGCCAAATGAGTCCAGGACTCGGAGCATGCACCTAAAAGAAAAAAAAGTGCCATGGGTAAAAATACCACCTTGACCGCAAAGTTCAAAAAGTTGAAGCTTTAACCTCCTTTCAAAGATTACTAAAAATGGACAGATACTTTTAAGTAGAACTGCTACTGGACAGGAATTGAGAGGTTTTAGAATAGCTTGTATATCAAACATTCCCATGTGTGACTTTGGAGCCTAGACCAATGCACAGCAGATATAATAGGCATCAGATTAGTTGACGAATCCCAGAAGATCACTCTAATACCAGTGTAATATAAAGTTCCCAAAAGCTGAAACTGCAGACTGCATGTTCACTTCTGTACCCCTAACCAGGGCTGAGCATACAGTGCTGTCTAATGAACAGAAAGAAAGAACTACCATTTTTAGAGGTTGCTATGGTCTAAAAGTATATATCCACCAAAATTCATATGTTGAAATCCTAATTCCCAAAGGTGATAGTATTAGTGGATGGGGCATTTGGGGGGTGCTAGGTCGTGAGAGTATAGCCCTCATAAATAAGATTAGTGCTATTATAAAAGAGACCCCACAGAGCTCCCTAGCCCCTTCCATACTGTGATGATACAAGGAGTCTGATGACCTGGATGATGGGCCTCACCCAATCATGCTAGCACCCTGATCTTGGACTTCCAGTTTCTAGAACTGTGAGCAAGAAATGTTTGTTGTTGACGAGCTCCCCAGCCCATGGTATTATATTATAGCAGCCTGAATAGACTAAGATGGCGGTCTTATTTTACTTAAAGCACATGGCATTCCTTATCACTTTGAACAATCATTCAGTATTTTCACCAATTAATTAAGAGTATGTGATTTCAGGTAAAGCTTAAAATCCTGCTCAATAGACAGTGGTGATTTTTACATATTTAATGGTAGCAGAATATTATCACTTTCTCCCACAGCCTGAGAAGTGAAACTGAAGGTGTTAGATTTGGCTGTTCCACCAAAGCCTCAGAACAGGGCCAACCAAATCTGGTCTGCTGCCCATTTATGTACGGCCTTCGAATGACCTTTACATTTTTAGATGGTTAAAAAATATATTTATGATGTGTAAAAATTGTATGAAATTAGATTTTCAAATAAAATAAAGTTTGATTTGAACATAGCCACATAGAGTTGTTTACATATCATCTGTGGCTGCTCTCACACAACAGAAGTGGAATGAGACAGAAACAGAGACCATATGGCTGGTAAAGCCTAAAATATTTACTATCTGGCCCTTTACAAGAAAAGCCTGCGGACCACTGCTTTAAAGTACACATAGAATGACCAATCAGAAGAAAGGAATCAATAATGAAACAGGATTTATTCATTTTGTTTACATTTATTTCATTACTGATTTTCAAAACATTGATGAAAAAAGATCATCCCTGGCCAATAAAAATGGCACTGTTTTCTGTTGTTATGTATCAATAATACTTCTGAATAGCTCTTACTGGACTAATAAACATAAAAGTTAATCAAGATTAAAGCCCACATTTTAGCATCAGATGACAGCAATGGCTTTCAAGTATCTGATTCAGTTTCTTTCTTCCCTTTTCCACTATTAGGGAGCCATTCTTCTGACTTTTATATCAATGTGTGATTCAGGAAAAAAAAGGCAAACACCAGATTGGATTTTCCAGGAAGAGCAATAGTAAATTGCTATTTTCGTGTGATGATTTTTCTCATCAGAGATCATCATCATTTGTCTAGACAAGGAAGAAAAGAAAAGAAAGAGGAAAGAGGGTATGTCAAGACCAGAAAGTGAAATACAAGCTGACTGTAGAGAGCACTTCTGTGTTTTTGGGTTCCTGTGTGGCTCTCAAGGCACAAGCTATCATCATAGCGACAATTTTCACAATATCAACTAGAATGTGTAATCAGCCTGGCAGCCAATATGTGCACAGAAACAGCATCCACAGAGTCCAGGAAAAAGTAAGCTAGGGACTCCAGGAACAGATCTATGCATGTTTTTCCAGCTCTTTGAATAGTTCAGAGTAATAATAAAACATTCCCAGGTCTTAGAGTTTTCCTTTTAAAATAAGATGCAAAAGGAACTGGTTGGAGCCAGTATATTTTCTTCTGAGAAAGATGGCAGTGCTCAGGAAACAGCAGGGATGATAGTGGCAGCTCTGCAGGAGGGCCCTGCGAGGGGCTGGAACACACTCTGACAGGTGGGGCCGTGGAAGGTTCAGCTCCTGCTAGAGGAACAGAGCTGGGATTCAAGGACGACAGCTCTCTGTGCAGACACAGCAGGGAGAAAAACGGCAAACAGGGCACCGCACCCTTGTCATAAGGAACCTTTGCCTTGAAGGCTCCTGGTGTTTCCACTTATTTGCAATGAACTCTAACAGTTCATGTTCCTCTCTACCTTTGACTTGTGACTCTATTTTTATCTTGGAGTTTTATTGGTGTTATTTTCAGTTTGGATAATTAAATCAAACTCTAAAGTGTAAAGATGCCTGGTAGTGTCCTAAGTCCTGAAAGCTTGGACTTTTATAAAGTGCCTAGATGTCTGCTAAGTGGTGTTGATGTTGGACTTGTTTCCAACGGAAGGCTACAGAATGGAGGATCCCATGTCTCAGATACTTGTAATTCTACATCCTTATGCTTGAATCTTCAATTTTGGAACTGTTTTTTTTGTTGTTGTTGTTTTTTTTAAGCTTCCTTGGGTTTGTTTTATAACCAGAGGCAGGAGACTGATCTCTGTCTATGATAGAGAGTTTTTCTTCTTCAATCACTTTCTATATCTGTGTGTTTTGGATCTGCGTTTGTGTTGTTAATACTTATGTCCTTCCTCTAATGTCTTTTACATGTCTGGAACATCAGGAACAGACTGATGACTTTAAAAGATATTTGCCTTGCTGCCTGAGCAGCTGGGCCTCTTAACAGGCTCACTGCAGTAAGGCTAAAGACTCCTGGAACATTCTCTCTGCTCTAAGCCACACTATCATGCGATGATGCTCACAATCTCCTTCCCAGGACCTACTTTTTAATTTGGAGCTGACATAAAACATAGTACATCTTAGACTATTTGCCTCTCACCTTTGTGTGTGTTCTCAATGCTTAACAAAGACCTCATACGAAGCAAGGTGGGTATAAGTTTTGCAGTACCTAGCAGTATACTAGTCAGGTGTAGGTATTTAATAAATGTTTAATTGAATTTCCTGGGTCCCTACATAAACTAGACAGAACTTATAAAGATCAACATTTTCCAAGATCAATAGGGCTCAAGGGTTTGCTCCTCAATGAAAAATCATATAACATTGCATTTAATGAATTCATACCATCTATCATTAACCAAGATGACTATAACAACCCTGAGAATTTCTAATCTGCAAATAAAGAGAAATGGCCAAGAAACTTTCTAGAGGATCCACTTGGCCTTCTAATAAAATCCCAGCTTCTCACACAAAGACATAAGGTATTAACAGACCTCCTGCCAGCTAATATCACTAACACAGGTCATTTATTAAAGGAAGGAAGGATAAACATTACACCTTCCATAAACCCCCCCTCTAAGATGGTGCCTTTCATCCAACAAGAATTAAATACCAGTCAACGGTGACCATTTTAATAATGAAATCGTCCTTTTTAATTGACCTAAACACTACCACTGAGGATATTTTTCCATCCAAACAGCCCTTCTTAATGGCGAGGATATGTGAGTCTCAGGATGCTTGCAATACCCGGTTCCTTTTCTACATTTATCAGATGCCTGTCATTTGCAAAATGCCAGAGCACAGCAGTGCTACGTTTCTTTCTCTTTTTTTTAATGCTGTAGCTATAAAGAAAAAAAAATGTTTTTTGAAAAATTACAGGAAACACGGCAGAGTGAGAGACAACCTCAGATCTCTCCCCTTGAAACAATGAGCTGAACATCTAAAACTCAACAAAAAACACCCAAACTGCACACCAGCACGTCTGAGGGACGGATCTGTGCATAAGAGCTACCACAGGTCAGAACCCCCAGGCGTCAGGTGGTGGACTTAGAGAAATGAAGAAGCTGCCTCTTGCAGCCACTGGATCTCCCTGCAGGAGGAGGGAGAGAGAAGGTGTGACGACTTCCCTGATCAGACTGCCTAGAAGTGCCAGAACTTCTAGCAGCTGGCACCAGGACCCAGTTATCAGGGCAGAAAGCAGAGAAGCAGGACGGGACCGCAGAGAAACAACAGTTAATTTTTACTGGCCCCGGTTGCAAAACCGAGGTTGAGCCGCAGCCACCAACTCCCAAACCAGAGGGCCCCTTCCCCCATACCCTCAGAGACAGATCATGGAGGAGCCCCAGGGGAATTTGAGCACATGCTGGCGAAACTGTTGTTAACACTAACAGGGACTGAAACTGAGAGTAGCAAGTATGATTAAACATCTGCAAGAAAATAAAAAGGACATTTAGGCTTTATGAAGCAGGGATCCAAGACGCTTAGATATCATCTACTAGAAACCAAAAAGCGCCTTCTTTGCAGCAGGCTAAAGAAAGGCCTTTATATAATAAATCTTCTTTTGGAAAAACAACAGAATACACTCCCATAAATGCCCACGCAGAGAAATAGTCCATTAAACACCATGAAGAACCAAGGTGACAAGGTATCTCAGAAAGAAAGAGAAAAATCTCCAGAAAATACATTCATAGACTTAGAAATATGTGACTTAAATGACAGAGAATTCAGAGTGGTACTTCTGAAAAAAACTCAATGAGATCCAAAACGACTCAAATCAACAACTTTATGAATTGAAAAGACAACTGAATGAGCAGAGCAAAGAAACTGAAACCCTCAAGGAATCAAATAGAACTTCTGGAGATAAAGAACATACTGCGAGTTGAAAAACGAAATAGCAAACTTGGGAAATAGAATCAACCAAATGGAGGAAAGGATCAGGGATATTGAAGACAGAAATCTAGAAATAAATCAGAAGGAAGAAGAGAGAAACCAAAGAATGAAAAATAAGGAAAGAGAAATACAAGAACTAGCTGATATCATCAGGAGAGGAAACATAAGAATAATGCGTATAATCAAAGGCAAGAAAAAGGAGCAGGGACTAGAAAACATTTTCAGACAAATAGATGAGAATTTCCCAAATCTAAGGAATGAGCTGGAGCTTAGAATTCAAGAAGATAACAGAACACACAATGATCTCAACCAAAAAAAGGCCTTCGCCAAGACACATTGTATTAAAGTTATCAAAAATCAATGACAGAGACAGGATTATTAAGGCAGCCAGGGAAAAGTAAATGGTAACCTATAAAGGAAAACCAATTAGATTATCATTGGACTTCTCAGTGCAAACTTTACAAGCCAGAAAGGAATAGAATCAAATACATGAACTATTAAGTGAAAGGAACTACCAGCCTAGAATAATTTATCCAGCTAAGCTCTCCTTTAGATATGAAGGAGAAATTAAGACCTTTCCGGACCCTACAAAAATTGAGAGTATTCTCCACTATGAAGCCTGCGCTACAGGAATAGTGAAAGGGATCAGGTAACCTAAAATAAAATAACAAAACAAAACAAAAAAATACATAATTAGGAGTAGTAAAGTGACTATCAGGCAAATAGAAGCAGAGGAGTGCAACCCTTACTAAGAACAGAGCATTATAAGTTTAAATAATAAGAAGAGAATTGCTATAGCAATATAGTAATGAATGTTCAGCATACATAGGGACAAAATGAGATACCAATGACTGAAAAGGGGAGAATATAAAGATCCAAATTTGCAAAGAAGAAAGGAAATTAAGGCATGTGTAGAAGAAAATGGATGACTGTATATATATAACTATCCTTTACATATTCATAATGGTAACCACATACCAAAGATTCGGAACTTAAATATATGAGATAAAACAAAAAGAACCAGAGGGAAAACCCACAAAAGCCAACCAAAATAAAGAAAACAGAAACACAAGACAAGGAAGCGATGGAAATACTGAGCTACCAAAAAGCAAAAGATAAAATGGCTTAAGATCTCATATTTCAATAATCACCCAAAATGTAAACTCACCAATAAAAGGCATGATGGGTAAAAAAAACTAAAACGAAACAAAACCCAACCATATGCTTCCTTCGGGAGACACATCTCAGCTCCAACGACAAATATAGACTCAAAGTGAAAGGGTGGAAAATGATATTTCAACCAAATAGTATTCAGAGAAAAGTGGGAGTAGTGGTACTAATATCGGATGAAATAGACTTCAAAATAGAAACGGTAAAGAAAGATACTGAGGGACACTTTATAAAGATAAAGGTAATCATGCACCAAGAAGATATAACACTTATTAATCTCTATGTTCCTGATCAGGGATCCCTGAAGTATGTAAAGCAATTACTAACAGAATTAAAGGGAGAAACAGAACAAAACACTATAGTTGTAGGGGACCTAAATACCCCACTGTCGGATATGGACAGATCATCCAAACAGAAAATCAATAAGGAAATAACATCCTTAAATGACATATTAGACCAACTGGACATAATTGACATTTACAGAGCCTTCCATCCCAAAACAGCTGCTTATACATTCTTCTGTAGTGCACATGGAACATTCTCAAGAATCGACCACATACTGGGACACAGAAATAGCCTCAACAAATATCAGAAGGTTGAAATCATACCAACTATATTCTCTGATCATAATGCTTTGAAACTGGAGATCAACTGCAAAAAGAAATCAGGGAGAATCACAAATACAAGGAGATTAAACAACATGCTACTGAAGAATAACTGGGTCAGGGAGGAAATAAAAAGAGAGATTAAGAGATACATAGAAACAAATGATAATGACAGTACAACCTATTAAAACTTTTGAGACATGGCAAAAGCGGTCATAAGAGGAAAGTTCATATCATTACAGGACTATCTCCAAAAGCAAGAACGAGCCCAAATAAACAACCTAATGCTTCATCTTAAAAAATTAGAAAAGGAAGAACAAATGAAGCCTAAAGTCAGTAGAAGGAAAGAAATAATAAAAATTAGAGCAGAAGTAAATGAAATTGAAAACAAACAAAAAATAGAAAAATAAATGCAACAGAGATTTGGTTCTTTGAGAAGCTTAATAAAACTGACAAACTCCTGGCTAAACTCACTAAAGAAAAAAGAGAAAGAATACAAATAAACAAAATCAGGGATGAAAGAGGGGAAATTACGACTGACATTACAGAAATACAAAGGACCGTGCAAGAAAACTATGAAAAAGTATATAATAATAAATTTAATAACCTAGAAAAAAATGGACCAGTATTTAGAAAGATACAATCTTCCTAGACTGAATCAAGAAAATCTGGAAAATCTAAATAGACCGATCAGCAGTATGGAAATAGAAACAATCACCAAAACCTACCAAAAAGTAAAAGTCCAAGACCAGATGGCTTCACCAGTGAATTCTACCAAACATTCAAAGAAGATTTAATACCTATTCTCCTCAAACTCTTCCAAAAAATCGAAGAGGAGGCAATACTTCTCAACTCATTTTATGAAGCCAATATTACTTTGGTATCAAAACCTGATAAAGATAATACAAAAAAAGAAAACTACAGACCAATATCTCTCATGAACACAGATGTAAAAATTCCAAATAAGATACTAGTAAATCAAATACAGCAACATGTTAGAAAGATTATACCCCACAATCAAGTGGGCTTCATCCCAGCGGCACAGGAATGTTTCAACATACACAGATTCATTAATGTGATACATTATATAAACTAATTAAAAAATAAGAATCATATGATCATATCAATAGATGCAGAAAAAGCCTTCGACAAGATACAGCATCCATTGATGATTAAAACACTTAACAAAATTGGCATAGAAGGAAAGTACCCTAATATAATAAAGGTCATTAATGACAAATCCTCAGCCAACATTAAACTTCATGGTGAAAAGTGAAAAACTTTCCCTCTAAGACCAGGAACAAGGCAAGGCTGTCCCACTATCTCCACTGTCATTCAATATAACATTGGAGGTTCTAGCAAGTGCAATCAGGCAAGAGAAAGATAAAAAAGGCATCCAAATAGGAAATGAAGAAGTCAAACTGTCACTCTTTGTAGATGACATGATTCTCTGTATAGAAAATCCTGAAGACTCCATAAGCACACTACTAGAAACAATAAGCAAATACAGTAAAGTCTCTGGATATAAAATTAATGCTCAAAAATTCATAGTGTTCCTATACTTTAATAATGAACCATCAGAAAAAGAAGAGGAAAAAATAATTCTTTTTGCAATTACATCATAAAGAATAAAATACCTAGAAATAAATTTAACAAAACATGTGAAGGACCTATATAATGAAAATTACAAGATTCTATTAAAAGAAATCGAAGAAGGTACAAAGAAATGGAAAGATATTCCGTGTTCTTGGATTGGAAGAATTAGCATAGTTAAAATGACCATATTACCCAAGCATTATATAGATTTAATGCAATCCCTATCAAAATTCCATTGGCAGTTTTTAAAGAAATAGAACAAAAAATCATCAGATTTGTATGGAAGCACAAAAGACCCCGAATTGCCAAAGCCATCCTAAGAAAAAAGAACGAGGCTGGAGGCATCACTCTGCCTTACTTCAAATTATACTACAAAGTAACAGTAACCAAAATGGCATGACATTGGCAGCAAAACAGACACATGGACCAGTGGAACAGAATTGTGAGTCCAGAAGTAAACACATATTTATATGGGCAAATAATTTTCGACAAAAAAGCAAAAAAACATACAGTGGATAAAGGAAAGCCACTTCAAAAAATGGTGCTGGGAAAATTAGAAAGCCGCCTGCAAAAGAATGAAGCTAGGCTGTGTCTATTACCACACACAAAAATTAACTCAAAATGGATTAAGGACCTGAATATAAGATGGGAATCAATAAAATGCATAGAAGAAAACATAGGAACCAAACTCAAAGACCTTGGACTTAAAGAGGTTTTTATGAATTTGACCTCAATAGCAAGGGAAAAATAAATGAATGGGACTACATCAAACTAAAAAGCAAAAATAAATGAATGGGACTACATCAAACTAAAAAGCTTCTGCTCAGCAAAAGAAATCATCAACAAGGTAAAGAGACAACCATCCGAATAGAACAATATATTTGCAAGCAACACCTCCAATAAGGGCCTAACATCCAAAATATACAAAGAAACTCATACGACTCAGTAACAACAGAAAAAACAAATGATCCAATCAAAAAATGGGCAGAGGACCTAAACAGACACTTTGCCCTAGAGGATATACAAATGGCCAACACATTTTGAAATAATGCTCAACATTGCTAGCTATTAGGGAAATGCAAATCAAAACCATAATGAGACACCATCTCACACCTGTTAGAATGGCTATAATCAACAGGACAAGTAATAACAAATGTTGGAGAGGATGTGGAGAAATAAGAACCCTCAAACACTGCTGGTAGGACTGAAAATTGGTACGGCCACTACAGAAAGCAGTATGGAGGTTCCTCAAAAAACTAAGAACTAATTTACTATATAATCCAGCAATCCCTCTATTGGGCATTTACCCCAAAGACTTGAAAAACCCATACACGAAAAGATATTTGCACATCAATGTTCATAGCAGTGCTATTCACGGTGGCCAGGATATGGAAGCAACCAAAGTGTCCTATGATAGATGATTGGCTAAAGCATCTATGGAACATATACACAATGGAATATTACTCAGCCATAAGAAGAGATGAAATAC
The DNA here is from genome assembly GCF_014176215.1 of Rousettus aegyptiacus. NCBI lineage: Eukaryota > Metazoa > Chordata > Mammalia > Chiroptera > Pteropodidae > Rousettus > Rousettus aegyptiacus. Next base: position 76,281,095 of record NW_023416295.1, read on the forward strand.
TGCCATTTGTGACAACCTGGATGGACCCTGAGCTAAGCAAAATAAGCCAGACTGAAAAAGTTGAAAATCACATGGTATCACTTATATGTGGGATATAAACCTAAAAGCAACACATGAACAGGTCAAACAGAGACTCAGGGACATGGACAATGGACTAGTGGTTACCAGAGGGTAGGGGAAGAGGGAAGAGGTAGACAGGGCAAAGGGGGTCAATTATAGAAAGGTTGGGAGAGGGTACAGTGGGAAAAAAGGATCAAATATATGGTAGCTGAAGGAAACTGGACTCTAGGTGGTAATCACACAATAGAATATATAGATGGCAAATTATAATGTACACCTGAAAATTATATAATGGTATTAACCAATGTTAACCCAATAAACTTAAAAAAAAAAAAAGTTTGTTTACTTACATGGCCCACTGACCAAGAAAGATGGTTATTTTCATGTAACTGAAAACAAATGTGATGGCCTGTGATTCATGAAGATTTTAAGAAAATGACAAACCCCTAACCAGGATAAACCTGATTCAGAAGGTAAAGTACTATCTATCCTGGCCCAAATCAAAATTTTAATATTGATTTTTTATGCAACTATAAACAAAGGCCATGAAAAGCAGAAGGTCTCTTCTCAACCAATCCCTTTCCTCTGCCTGTGAGATTCTCACTCCCCAGTGAGAAAATCATTGCTACTGCAAGGAAATGCTGTGACAATGATGTTTTTCTTCTCTGTGTGTTTGAGAAATTCTCAGTATTTTAAATTTTCATTTCTTTCAATTCTAAAGGATTTCCAATGTGACAGAACCATGGAGTTTAAAGTTAATAATATTAAACTATAAGCTAACCTGAAATGAAACCTAGTTCAGGCTTAATGATTCATTTATTAAAAGAACATATAGAAACATCTCTTTATCAAATATCAATAGAAATGGAACACATGGAGAGGTTTCCAAGTCACTTCAATTGAAAGATTTTCAGTGTCTTCTCAGGAAGTCGGTTCAAACTATAGGTAAACATCTACTATCACTGGTAAAATTGGTATTAACTTCATAGTTTTTACCCAAATTCATGTACCATCGACACTTAGTAAATATAATATTTATTTAAACTTATTCACCTTTTATGGTTGAATGGATAAGAAAATAAGACATTCACATATACTGCCTATCAGAGACTCACTTCAGATCAAAAGACACACATAGACTGAAAGCAAAGGGATGGGGAAAGATATTTTATGAAAATGGAAACAAAAAAAAGCTTAGGTAGCAATACTTTCATCAGAAAAAAATAGACTTTAAAAACAAAGGCTACAACAAGAGACAAAGAAGGACCCAGTAATCCCACTTCTGAGTATTTATCTGAACAAATCCAAAACATTACTTCAAAGGGACATGTGAATCCATATGTTCATTGCAGCATTATTTACAAGAGCCAAGATAATGGAGGCAACCTGGGTGTACATCAGTAGATGAATGGATAAAGAAGAGGTGGTGCGTACATACAATGGAATATCACTAAGCCAAAAAATAAATGAAATCTTGTCATCTGTGACAACATGGATGAACCTAGAAGGTATTGTGCTGAGTGGAGTAAGTCAAAGAAGGATACATGTCATGTGATTTCACTCACCTGTTGAATCTAAAGAACAGACTAAACAAACAAAACAGAAACGAACCCACAGATACAGAGAAAATTTTTATGGTTGCTGGATGGAAGGGCGGTTGGGGTGGTGGGTGAAAAGGGGGAAGGGATAAAGCACAAATTTGTTGTTACAAAAGAGTCATGGGGAAGTAAAGTATAGCAATAAGGCAGAGAGTCAATTTTAATAACTATGTATGGTGTCTGATGGGCACTAGATTTATTGGGGTGATCACTTTGTAAGTTAAATAAATGCCTAATCATCATGTTGTACACCTGAAACTAACATAATATTGTATGTATATTGTATTCAAAAAATTTATTCACCTTTTAAATTTTATTGGAAACTTATATACCATAAATAAAAGCCAGTATCAACTGTAATAAATGGAACACAACAAGAAAGCATATTACTGTTCCTTAGTAAGTATTATTAAACTCGCACTAGATACTTTTGCCTGCTAAAGGCTGAGATTTACAGCTATTCTCACTCTATTAAAAATATGTGTGTTAAAAGTAGTGTTGGAGAGATAGCAGCAGCAGACTAAGCCTTTTTCAGAAAGACTGAAAGTGAAAAATTAACAAACTTCAATATACAATTCAATGTCATTTAATGTTATGCTGTGCATCATGTAATATTGTTTCAAATAGTAAATCATGGTCCCAAGCTCACACTCAAATAAATACTAAGTTCTTCTGCTAAACAACAAAGACTGTACAGAGTAACACATGCACTTGATACTAAGCATGAGGTTCATCTTAAAAAGTACAAGACCCCAGCATTCAGACAAGCTGTTTCCAGTTTTCTCTTCCAAGAATGACAAGAATACTGATGGGGGAAAAGCGAAGAGAAACGGGTCATTATCTTGAACCTAAGAAACACCAGAAATGACACTGTCCACAGTTTATAAAAATCAGTATTTGATTAAGCAGATGAGGGTGGGGCAGGCATACTGAGAGAGGAATGCTAAGTATTAGGAATGGTAAAAAGGAGGTTGGACACTTGTTTTTTATTCTTACAAGAAATCAATGAAAATAATGAATAGCCCTTGAAAGTAAAACATCACTATGAGAATCTGAATTTCAATAAGGAATGGAAAATATACTCCACACAGTTCAAAAGATAATATTGATAAGTGTTTTTTTCTACCTGTAATCATGTAACCCATGTTAAAAAAAAAAATTAAAACTCTACAAACTTAAGAACAGCATGTGGCACTTACTGGTAATGGACCCAGGAGGGTCCGAGAGTTTTCTTGAATTGAGCAAGTCCTACGATATCAATATAAATGAGCTCAACGATTCTGTCACCTACAGTTGGGCAGCCGGATCGGTTTCCCACAACCTTCTTCATTATTCTAGAGAAAGGGAAGAGAGGGGAAAAAAATTTACTTTAAGCCAACTTTAGTAGGCAAATAAACATCAAAGAATCCTCATCAGGGAGGATGGCACAGCCCTTCCCAACCCACTGCTTACTCAAATTCTTCCTGCCCATTAGGGCCCACCCAGAGCTTTGATTCTGACTCCTGCTAAAGGAAACAGTGGGGCCCAAACATGGCCTTTGAAACCAAGGAAGATAGGGGTCTGAATGTCTCCACTATGTAGCAACTGTGAGATTTAGAGAAGTTACTTAACCTCAAAGTTTCCTCATCCTCAAACAATAAAACAAACAAAAAAACCCAGCACACAACCAGAATGGGTACAGAGAAGAAAGCAATTTCTCAGGCCTTCTTTGAGTGGTTGAATAAGATACTAAATAGAAAGTGACTGACGTATACGAGATCCTCAGTGACTACTGTTTCTTATTAAGCCAGCCTTTAATGACCTTCTATTTCTGACCTCTTCTATTTCTAGCCTCTACAGTATAAACTTCATTCTATATTGTCTTGTACTATTTCCTAATTTCTTCTCTTACATCAAATTGTTCCTTCTGACTAGACTGTATTACAGACTGGCATTACAGTTTATACTTTCTCATTGCCCTTTCTTCCACTCACCCATCTGAACCAACCCACCTTTGTACTCAGAGAGAGCCAACATACGACTTCACATGTGGAAGTAAATAACTGTTAATGGTACTGCCATTAGCATGACCTAGAAATAGGTCACCACTGAAGCCTTTTATTCCTGCTCACATCCCACAAGAATCCTTTTCAAATTAGGGATAGATATCCTACTTTGACATAAACAGGACTCTGCTCTATAGCTCCAAACTGCCTCAGGCATCCTGCTCCTCTCCTCTGGTTACCTGTAACCAATTTCTTCCCAAGAACCTAAAGATTTTTTTTTTTTTTTTTTGGTAAAGGACTAGATAGTAAATACTTTCATCTCTGAAGGCCACCTTTTCTATCTCAACTACTCAACCCTGCCACTGTAGGATGAAAGCAGTCACAGACAAAATATAAACAGTGGGTGTTCCCATGAAAATTCATTAATAGGAACAGGCAGATCTAGACTTGGCTGCTGAGCCACAGTTTCCTGACTCTTAGGTCCGCCCTGTATTCAGTGGTTCCCAAACTTGTCTGTATATCGGAATTACCTGGAGGCACCAAAACATAATTATACCTGTGTCCTATGCCCAAAGGTAGTGATTTAATTAGTCTGAGACATAGTCTGGGTTTTGGGCATCTAAAAATTTCCCCAGGTGGTTGTAACGTGCAGGCATGTCTGGGAACCACTGCACTATGCTGCTTCCACAATGATCTTGTTAAATAAAATACATCTGTCGCTGTCACTGAAGTTCCCCTTGACCATTGAACTATGTCTTTGCCTGACAGACCCCTAATGTTCCTTTCCTGACCTCCCTAGTAAACGCTTGTCCCTGGGGCTCCAACAGTATGCCTTTTGTTTACTCACCCACTCGTTCATTCACCCACTTATTCATCCTTTCACTCATTTGTCAGTTAGTAGTTTGAGCACCCACTGTGTGTTAGGCACTATTCTAGGCACTAACTACACAGGGCAGAACAACATTCAAACAGTTTCTGCACTCCCCGTGCTTACACTCTACCATCTACACCTCAATTAGGACTAATCACATTGTAATTGGTGTGATTATTGTGTCATGTATTAGCTATAATTATCAAAAGATTAGCATGTCCTTGACCACATGCTGGTCATCTCTGTATATCCCATACCAAAAACCAGCCCACATAAGGCACTGGAGGGATGATTGCTAACTGTATGAATACATCCACTTCACAGGTTGTGTACCCGATGTGTTTTGAGCAGGCAGGGGGAAAGCAACAGAAGGCAGCATGCTGAAGGTACAGAGTGGTGATTAAGGGTTCAGGAGACCCTAGGTCTATCCAGATCGCAAAGGAACAACACAGTACAGTAGTCAGAAGCACGGGCTGTGAGGTCAGACAGACACAGGGCTCGAGTCCTGGCTCTCCCACGTATTCTCCACACAACTGCACACAAACTCATTTGTAGGCTGAACCTCGGTTTCAGCAGAGATCAACAGTACCTAGTACCTACCTACTTCCAGGTTTGTGCTAAGGACTAAAGAAGATGAAACATGTAAAATGCTTAGTATCTGATGCACAGTAAGTGCTCAAAAAATGTTAGCCATTAATAGTCATCATGGTTGTCATAACTGTCGGAAAAACTAAAGCCCTTATGGTTTCAACATATGGAAACCATTTAACAAATGACAATAGATGTTATCTTACCGCTTTTGCTTTCATCCCAACACTGCCACCCACTACTCTGGACCTGGGACCTAATACAAGTTGACTTCTCCGGGAGTCAGTATCTTGAAGAATAAAGTAGAAGCAGGATGGGACATATTTTAATACCCCTTTCAACTCTAGAATGTTCATTCAAGGTGTTTCTTCTGGAACATCTGACATATGGCAGAGCATGACCTGGCTGTTGGGTGGAAAGTCTCAGTGGGTCATTACACAAAAGGAGGGAAGGGGCTCTAAGCATGCCTGCTTGGCCAGCTGTGTCAATCTAAAAGTGATTAAGAGAAGGCTAGAGCTAGAAGCAAGTTTCAGTTGAAACAGAAAACCCAGGTAGAGTTGAGAGACTCAGAGTTTGAAAGTTGGCTAATTGAAAAAGGATTGGATCAGGGCTTTCAAGAAACTCATTCTATCCAAATTAAATTATACACAGGAACCTGCCCTGTCACAAGATTTAGATAGCTTGATGTTGAGTAGGGAATAGTATGAATTTCAGCAAGAGACAGGGAATTAGGAAAGTCAATAATGTTTTGTGCTGCAGATGTTGGAAGCACCTGTTATAGCAAAGAATAAGCTCCTTGCTTTGAATTTTCTGGCATTCATTTATGAAGCCTCTGGAGCCTGTAGCTACAATGAAAACATATTATCCTTTTCACAGTGTATGTATTTAGCTCCTGAAAATAATCTTCTTATCTCCTGTTTAGTGAATTATCACTTTCATTTTCTTCTAAAAGAAATTACACACTAATAGAGGGCTTTAAGAGTTTACAATTTCTTTTTTGTATTTTGATTTTAAAATTGAAAAGTAATCTCCTTACTCCTTGAGCTCAGCCAGTGAAGCCGAAATCCTAATGTCATGGCCCAGTAAGTACAGAGATGTAATTAAATCACTCCACTGAACTAATTCACCAAGAGGGCCACCACTGAAAGCTGTCTCAGCAATCTTAAATCCAGATTCCTTCGTCAGGAGTCCCAGGTGAACAAGGACCTGAAAGAAAAAAAAGAGGCGAATACTGATTTCCACTGAACCAAGTACAGACTCCGCAGTAACAAACCAAAGAGCAATCAACCAACACTAAAGTCAGGCTTACGTTCTAACGTGAGGTAAGCAGTTTTCTACAAAGTACAAAGAAGGGAAGGAAATTACTTTTCTCATTATTGTTTTAGAGAAACAAAGTCATTATTGTCCTTGGTATGGCTAAGAGCATGAGGTATGAACAGATATCCTGCTCTTAAAAAGGATATATTTGGAAAGTCAGAATTAAAGGAGAGTAAGCCAGGACAATAAAATATCTTTGAACAATATTGGACTTTTTTTCTACAGCGAGAATATTTTTACACTTTTAACATGGAAAATTTCAAAACATACAAAAGCAGACATGATGACATAGTCAATTCCAACTGTACTCATCATGTAACTCCAATAATTATTATGTCATGACAAATCTTATTTAATGTACACCCCTCATTTTCTTCCAACCTCTCTACCTTATCTTGAAGCAAATCCTAGACATCATATGCTTTCACCTATAAACGTTTCACTTTGTGTCTCTATAAGAAAGAAACGCTCGCTTAAAAAGTCATAACATCACTATTACCCCTAGAATAGCTATTAATTTCTTAATATCATCCAATATCCAGTTAGTGTTTATACTTCAAGTGTCCCTTATATTTTCAAGTGTAGTTGTTTGTGTCAGAAGTCAAATAAAGCGTGTGAATTGTAATTGCTTCATATCTCTCTTAGCCTTCTTTAACCTATAGTAGTACCCTATCATCCTTTTTGAGAAGGAGCTTGTAATTTATTTGTCAAAGAAACTGGGTGGTATTTCCAGTAGTCTCTCTCACATTCTGGATTTTGCTGATTGTATAACAGATTCTTCTGTCCCTTGTATTTATGATAAATTAGTAATTAGATCTTTGGATATGACCAAATTCATACACACACACACACACACAAATTTGGCAATGCTACTTTATAGGCGGTGCTGTGTACTTCCACCAGTGAGAGTATGTTAGCAACTAAACATCTCCTACTAAGCATCAACTGCTAATGATCACTAAATAAATGCATTAATCCGTTAGGAGTGGCAAATGGTGATATTTATCATTTCTTCTGCATTTATTAGCTGGAATACTTCTATAAAAAGAAGCTACCTTTCATCGACTGCTTGGTTATCCTGAAATGTAGTTTACATAAAACAAAAAATAAAACAAAACCCCTAATAAATACTTCATTTTTTCCCTTTATTTACCAGTTTTCAAAACTGGGTCTTTAGCATTCTCTCATAATGACCAATGAGGATTTTTAAAAATCATTATAAAATCATGGATATAAGTATATTTGATGTGTTTCAATAAGTTGCAGCTATTATTCTTATTATCAAACTGTCTATCTTGGCCAATGGGAGGCTGCTCAAATTGGCTTCTAAGTTTTTTGACATAATCCTAAGTAATCTTTGATAGTTTCTTTGCTTCCTGGTTTGACAAAATGTTCCAAGCTCATCATGTGCAACTTCTGTCTCAGACCTTAGCCAATTTTCTAAGAATCTCTTCTACCATTTAGTGGAAATGGTATTTAAAGAGCAAATTCTGGTGCTTAGGGTGTTCTAGATGATCACTGTAGGCTTTTTCAGTGAACATAGCTAGAAAATTTATTTTCTCTCAAGGCTGAAACTAATCATAAGTTCATTCTGATTATTCCAATTCAAACTCAGGATCTTAGTATCTTTACATGACACTATCCATCTGACGTGTTATTTCTTCTCTCCTACAATGAAAATACCACTTTTTAAGGACACTATCATGATTACTTATTTGCTTTATTCCAATACACACAAAGAATTCAAAATGAGGATATCAACTTCACTGCCTACTATGTGATTAGTAAAAATTGTTATATTATTGCAGTTTTTGTCCTTTGTGATATCCCATCAGAAATATTCAACTTTGTTCTAAAGTCACTAAGATTAGTCCTTTTCTATGTACTTATAGTAAAGCATATGCAGTCAGTTCATTTGTTTTATATTCTTTGTGATTTTTAGGTATTGCTTTTTTGGGGTAATTAAATTTTGTTTTACACGAAATAATTCCGGTATTAAATCTACAAAGTAGGATATATTCAGAAGAGTCTGGTTTTCAGACCTGTTGCTTCTACACTATTTCCTCCCTCCCTTTATTTGATCTTCTTTAAATTGTAGTAAACTATACACGAAATTTACCATTTTAACCATTTTTAAGTAGACAGTTCAGTGTCATTAAGTAAATTCACATTGTTATGAAACCATCACCACCATCCATCTCTTTTTTAAAAAAAGTTTTATGGTTTATCCTTCCATTTAAAAAAGACGAGCGAGAACTATGTATGTATGTATATGTATATATAAAGGTATAGATATATAAATTTTCTCTCTCCTTGAAAAATAATATTCACTATTCTCTACCTAACAATATATCCTGGAGGTTACTGCATAGGGTTATACAGAAATACTATTTCTTTTTATGGCCCACCTGGATCTCTGTCCAGATACTCTTTTATAGACTACTTGGTGCTAGGACATTTGGTCCTGCTATCTCATAAATTCAAGGGATCTAAGCAAGACTGACCCATGAGTGTGACTTGAGATTCAGCAAGTGTATCTGTATTTTATGCTTCAGGTATATCAACTTCATCAAATTAGGAATACCAAACTCATTTAAAATTTAATTTTAGGTATAGAAACAGATCTTTTACTTTGCTCAGTTATTTGTAATCCGAACGGTTAATCTAAGGCCACAGCCACTTAGTCTCTAACTAATAGGATATAAGATTTTCCATGGGGTATTCTAGAGGTTTTCTAAGTATCTCCTCATGAACTTGAAACAAATTGGTTCAAGTTTAATTTACAGTATCACTCGCTCAAGAATGTAAGCAGAAGAACCAACCAAACAGAGCAGCAATGAGACTCACCAGTTACCCAAACTCCAGAATTGACGAATACCCCCAAAAATGAAATTGTCATGATGACGTAACAGGAAGGTCTCAAAGGTTATATTCAAGTAAAGAGTGTTAAGTTTCTCAACACCACCAAGACAGATGATTCGAAGGAAAAAATCTTACAGGCAAATATTTTGCTTAGCTTCACCTAAGAAACCATGTACGCTGGTTCTTGCTAAGTAAAATGACTGTAACCGGGGACAGGAAACCCCAAAAATGAATGTATGAGAGACGGAGCAGTTTCCACCCCTCCAAATGACTATCACTGAGACATGACATTTTTTAATCCTGTTTCCAAGTAAAATCAAATTTAAAAAGAAAACTGGCATCTAACTGAATTGAACTAATTACAAACTCACTTTCTTCCTTTTTCTCTTTTCAAGATTCTGCTTTTCTGCCAGAGACTTTATTGCTTGGATCCAAGCATCAGCCATTCGCCGGATCCGCAGTCTCATCCACCGGAATTCTTCATGCTTTTTCATCGTACTGTAGAGAATATTAAAATCTGTACGAATTTCCGCCTAGAAACAGAAATTTAATAAAAATGAATAGAAGATAAAAAGTCAGAAACCATAATGGTTTTCATGACGTGACATTTGAAAACTTGAAAGTGATACTCAATTACATACAGGGCTTCAAAATTGAGTCTTGACTGCTGCACGGGTTTGCTTTAAGGTCCCAAGATTGCAAATTGAAGTGAAGACCCCTGACTGATAATCTGCTCTGAGGCACATTATTTAAAAAATTAGAAATTTAGAAAGAAAGAACAGTCATTGCAAAGCCCTGAGCTATGTTAAAATGTATTTTTTTAATAATGAGTATACCTGAGGTACCTTGAAATTCCCTGCACCTGAATTTATCGGCCACTTCAGTCTACTGTAGGGCAACAGGATACTGAGAAAGATGAAGTCAATTCTTAACAGGCTACCTGGTATGGTGGAGACTGCCATAAAGACTCGTTCTTCCATAAAATTAAATGGAGGAAATACATGTTCCTCATCCAGTTTTTTCCCAGTCCAAACAAACAAAGGTTCATTATTTTCTAAAGAATTTAAAAGCTAGGAATAATGTTTTCCTATCGCAACTAAATAAAATGTAAAATTCAGGCAAGAATAATTTTAAAAGCCAGGAAGAACATTTTTGTAATATAGCTGGATATAAGCAGTGAATGAAATAACAGAAAGAAAAAAAAAATGACACTAATATTTTTCACGTAACACCTAAAACATACCGAATCCATCTTTCAGTAGGATTCACCATAGTTCATTCTGAACACTAATCCGATCATGTCTCTCCTTGAGTCAACAGTTTTTAATCTAAGCATGGGTCAGCAAACTATAGGTCTTGGGCCAAATCCCCTTAGATGCCAGTTTTTGTACATGAACTTTAACTGGAACACAGCCACACCTATTTATTTACATATCATATATGGCTGCCCTCTGTGCTACAAGGTCAGATTTACGTAGTTGCACCCAAAGATGAAAGTATTTACTACCTAGTCTTCTATAAAAAAAGTTGGCTGATCTCCCAGTCTAAAGAGTAAAGACTTAAACCTTTTGGAGTCCCCTACCTACCTTTCCAATCTCATCTTCACCCCAGCGCATCCAAACACACAAGGCTTTGTGCCACTGAACCATGCTCTACTTCCTAAAAATGTGAAACTCTGGTACGTGCACCTTCTCCCCTAAAATCAGACACCTTTATCTCCTTGACCCAGTCTTGACTCACTCATCATTTAAAATTCAGTTCCAATGTCATCTTCTCTTGGCCATATCTCCTGACCCCTACAGGCTGAGATCACCACTACCTCTAATTCCCACAGGTCTATATTCCAGCATTTACAGTCACCATCACTATTTACAAACATAACCCTCATTAGATCATTGAGCACTTCCACATCTAGCACAGGGTCTTATTCATATCAGAAGCTTAGGAACCCTCAGATAATTGTTCAATAAACATATGCAAACTGGCTGACTTAATTTATAGAAGTTCTTCAGTTTATCACTATTTCAAGTTACTGCTGGCATTTCTATGAGACTCCACTTATATTACTTGGCATCGGACTCCAATCACAAGCCGAGTAAGAGGTTTCCGAAATCACTTACCAATGAATTATGATCAGCTTCTTCGTAGGGATTTTTTGCTCTCCAAGGTAAATGAGGACACCAATTTTCAACCTGAAAAATATAAATCAGAGACACTAAGTATGCTGGTTTATCTGTAGATGAATTAACATGTGTACAAAGCACTGAGCACAGTTCCCGACACTTTGTGGGCACTGTATTTATGTGGGTTATTATTATTATTAGTCAAAGTCCCATGCTTTTTGTTAGTACTCCAGAGACAGGTGCCCTTTCAGATGAAAGGGTAATCAGCAAAGGTCCCAAGGAGCACGTGACTAACTTTGCGTCTATCTGTCCTTGAAAGTACTTTACAGTGATGACGCCTTAATCATTTAATCCTCACGTTTCTACACCAGAAGGAGAAGGGGGTCTTTTGGCAGAAAGTTAAAAGACTAGAACAGTGCAGTAGGGTAATGAGAATGAAAAAGTGCCTCTCTGACTAGCAAAAGAACAGGAATGATTCTTTATCTGCTGTGGCATGTCTAGAAAGAAAATAGCATGGCATTTGAGTCACACAACTCAATCATTTATCTCAGAATTAGAAATGCAACTGATAATTTAAAGCTAATTGATCAAGGCTTTCCTTTCCTTTTCTGTCTGTTTACTTCATGCTATCACAAGGAATAAGATGGTAAAATGTATTAGAGAAAGAGATGAAAAGAAAAAAAACCCTCAGCGATCTTGTGAAAGCCATTCTGTTAGATGGATTGTCCTGTCAAGGCACAGGAGTTTATTGAGTTGTGGGGGAGGAGGACAGAGAAAAAAAAAAAGCATCAGGTTTTACAGAAATCACTTCAGTGAAGGTTACCAAAGAAAATTAGGTAAATTCACAATTTTTCCATAAAGGAAAAATGACAAATGCAGAGTAATATTGATATCGGACCTCTTTGTCAAAACTGGCCATACAATTCCAAGATAATATATCACCCAGTTACTAACATGTAATGAGATTATTAAAGATGGATAATAAATAGCCATGGAAAATAATTTTCCTATGGCCAGGTGGACCTATAAAAATGAACAAAGCGAGAGGGTGAGGAATATCCTTGTAAGGTCACTGAGAATGTAGGGAAATGTGTGAGACCACAGCCTCCTGGATCAGCAATGCAGAGTCAGACAAGATGGTGTGTCTTCAGGTGAGGTTTCAAAGAAAGAGCAGTCTCATTAATCTACAAACTTTGCTTAATGCAAAGTGATGTTTTATTTACTAAGACCAAAGTAACTAGGTGGTTTGCATACAGCCATCTGCCTACCATGGATCTAAAAACAATAAGCCAATAAGCAGAGGGCGGCAAAGCTTGGGGGAGGGTGGAATCCCCAGATAAGGAAAGTACCATGTTCTCTTTTTCTTCTTGTGGAATAAAATTAGACTTTACCGTATTTGTGAGTGATTGCAGAGACTCAAAAGGAGACTTTCCAAATGGGGACATAAGAAAAGTTGAAACGGGCTTTACTCATTTAAAAAACAAACAAACAAAAAACAACAAAAAACCCCACTAACTTGCCTTGGGTGCCCACATCTAATTCCTGAGTCCTTAGAGCAATATCACCATGAAAGACAATATCTTGAACTCCACAAATGAGAAAATTGAGAGAAAACCAGCAGAAAAGCCTGAAAGAGGATGAAGACCCAGTTGGCTCCAGTAACACTACACACATCTGTATCTTGTATTCTTAGGCCAGACTGAATTATTTAGTTCAAATTAAATTTTTGTAAATGGACTCAATAAAACATGCTATAAAGCATATTTACAACATGAAGGCTTAGAATGAATTGCAGATCTGATCAAGAGACTTTTAGCCCCACACAAAAAAAGAAGAGGATGGGCAAACAGGGTACAAATGTGCAGTCAACCTCACACTAAATAACTAAGTGTACATAGCAACATGTCACATAAAAATTTCCTCATGAATAGCATTATATTGGGGAAGATGAAACAAGACTATGAGTAAAGAAAATTAACCAAAAGGAGAAATATTAGTGAGATCAGATATTGTTAAAAGAGAGTCCATTCATTCCCTCCTTACCCTAAGAAGAATCTTTTAAAACTCATTGATGAAAATACAGTCCCAGGTTATCTTCTAAAATATGACTTCCCTGCAGAATACTCAGGACTTTCATTCCTCTTTAAAACTGATCATTTATCTCAGTTCTTGTTTCTCTAAATGACTGGATAATGCTTTGCAAGGCTTCAAGGGCATCCCTGAAAATATGGAAAATGGAGTCGGACTATTTTAGCTCTCAGTGAGAAATCTTAACTGTTACATACTCACTTGTAAGGGAGGAAAACCCAACCATGAACATTCTTGCCACAGAATGAGGAAAGTGAGGGTTTAAGATTGTTTTTGTACACAGAGATAGTATAACTGGTTAATAAGATAACTGAATTACACATAAACCAATTTCTCCATGGGAAGGGGGTGGGGATATTTCTTTCTGAAACCTCAGAGAATTACCAGGATTGGAAGAAAGCCAACACCTGCAGTGACTCTAAGTTCAGAAACAAACAGCCCTCAAATGAGCGACCTTTTCTTAAATAAGGGTCATTAATAACACACAGGGAAAATCTTGCTCAAGGCTAATGACTCAATATCCTAATCTGTTTTCTGTCTGATCCACCCTGGCTCCTTTAACAAATTTGACTCCCCCAGCACAGCATCCTACCAGAAAAGCTGGACCCCAGAATGAGCCCACGGCCTTCCTGATCTGGATGCCCTTCTATTTCAAATAATTATTACAGTCTCTTCTCCTCCTGGCTGTCAGAACTCTAGTGTCCTAGGCTGGCCTGTGGTCTCTGCCTTCCTTTACGCACTGCTTTGGCCACACGTTTCTAAATGTGACCCCTGTGCTCTCTCTGGGACAGTATTTAGCCTCAGTGCAAACACACAAGGCTGGGGCACTGGACTCTCCCATCCCTACTTGACTCCTACAAGCTGGCAGCCCTGCGCCAAGCCCTGTGCCAGGATAGAAACTGGATAGCCTTAAAATAGTCCACAAATCACTACCTAAGTCCAAGAATTGAAAACCATCTGAGTTCATGGCAACACACACATACAACAATCGATAGAGAAGCAGAACCATTACTCTAATAACCTTCGATTTGAAGACAAAGCTTCTTCAAGGGAGAGTAATCTTTTTAGTGCACTAGCCTCAGGCAACAAAATGAAGAGACAGCAAACACATAAAAAGACGAGCCGGTCTAGACTTTTGGAACATTAATGCATATTCCACTGAGAGGGCCCTTTAAATCACTTTCTTAAACAAGAAGATATAAAATTAACCAATTTGATTTCTGACGTCCATTCTCCCAGTGATTTAAACTCCTTTGATCTGAGAAGATTTTGCAGCTTACTCATGAGCAATGTGAATCAAAATTCATAAACAGAGCTCAAGGAGGTCACTCGTTCAAGGTCCAATAGGATGGACGACAATTCATCATACTTAAGAAAAAAGAAATTTCTGGTAGATATGTATATAGCTCAAGTTGGAATTAAAAGGGGGAAATGAATAAAAGGACAGCAAAAACTAGAAGAAATTTAACGTATCTATGCATGTACTTAGGTACATCTGGTATAACTAGTAATGTTCTATTTTTTTGAAAAAATAATGATCAGGCTCTGTTATGGCTTCTTCTCTGATGATTAATGTTAAGCGTTTTGCTCTAATGGATCACTGACAGAATTTCATGCTGAATTTTTCAGATTGTAAAGTGCAATCAAAACTGAATGAGAAAAATGCATTTAAAAAGTCTGAGATTATCTCTGGACAACGGTGTTATGGATGCTTTTCATTTTCTTCTTTATACTAATGTGCATATTATGATTTTTTTTAAACAATGTACATTTGTTAATAATTTCTAAAGGAGTTACATTATGTAAACATCCAATCATTTACTGAAGGTTATGGTGTGTCAGGGTTTGGGGGGGCGGGGGGAGGGAACAAACAAGTTTGCATATATTAGAGCATTTAAGCCCCTCACCAGGATATGTGAAAGGAAGTCAAGGCTTAAAGGGGTTGGAAACTTGCTGAGGTCAGCTCACCCGTGAGAAGAGCTGGGTGACAACTGGGATCTGTCGCTCCCCTGACCAGCGAACGTTAGAGACGCTGTAAAGGCCAAGCTTAGTGAAGGACAAGAGAGCTACTGGGTGGGGAAAGAGGACTGAATCTGGAATCGGCCAAAATGGATTTTATGCCAACTCTACGAACAATGAGGCATATAACTTTAAACCCTCTGGCTTTCAAGTTGTCTCATCTACAAAATGGCTCAGGTGATCTCTTAATTTTATTATGCTATAAGACCTGAAAAAATTTTTTCCATCGTCTTGTCAGGCTAATTGGTTACATATCAAAAGGGTACAGTTAACTATACTTATAGTCGACTATTTGATATACTGATTATATACATCTCTGCATATATACATATATACATACACACACACATATTTGTTATACTGGCATATCAAATGAAGTTATTCATGAAGGTGTATGCTTAAAAAAAAAAAAAGAAAAAAAGAAAAAAACTTCTCTACCCCACTGCACCCACAGCCCACCACTTTTTAATGTTTCAAAGCGGCAATGCAAATGGTAAAAGATACCTACACGTGTAAGTAGTTAGCTACCCAGACTCGTCCTGTTGTGCACCAGACAACTAGGCTGATTAATATTTTGGTCAAAATGCTTGTTAGAAATGGCTATGTATATGGCCGTGGGGTGGGAAGACAAAGCATAAGAACAAACGTTACAATATACTAGGAGCCAAGCACTAGGCTAAGCACTTCATACACATTACCTCATTTGGTCTTCAAATAATCCTCTGGGAAAGGCCACTAATTATGCCAGATGAAAACACCAGCCCTAGAAAGACCCACGGCTGGGCGCTGAAGCTCATCTGCAGCCCCAGAGCCTATGTGCTTAATCCCTGTGCGACACCCACAGAAATCAGACACTTGGTTCCTATGTTCCTGTAAGCACGGTTCAGTCTTCAACATTAAAGCTCATTGCCTAAATCTTCTATATAAATTCCTTCAAAACAAGTTTACACTGGTTCTGCCATAGAGCGGTACTGGAAGGGCAAACAAAGAAAGTCACAACAGCTCCCTGCTTACAACTCTTGCCCCAACGAGTGTCTATACAGCAGATGATCGTGTTAAAGCCTAAACTGAATCACTCCCTATACTAACCCAAACCCTTCGGTGGCTTTTCCTTGCACCCAGAATAAAATGTGGCATTCATAGCAAGAATTTACAGAGAGAGAGAGAGAGAGAGAGAGAGATAAGTAGAGAAGGAGGGAGGGAGGGAAGAGGAGGGAGAGAGAGACAGAGAGAGGGGGAGAGGAAGGCCAGATAAATTTGAATTTCAGACAATGATTTTTTTTTTTTTTAAGTATAAGTACATCCCATGCCATATTTGTCACAAACCTATAGTTTTCCTCAGAGAAGCCTTCCCTGACCTACTTACCTTACTCTATTTTTCCTTGGGGCACTCACCATTTGTGGAAATTATTTTATATATTGGTTGACTATTGTTTGCTGCCCCATCCAAATGTAAGCTCCGTGAGGACAAACTTCGATTTGCCAGTTCAGTGATCGATCTATCCTCAGCCCCGAGAACAGTGCCTGACATATGGTAGTAATCGATCATGCGTGCTGAGTAGTGGATGAATAAATCAAAGACATGAATTCAGCACTAAAGATATTCACAGTAATGAAACTCACTTCTGTTCACGTGGCACTTATCCATTTCCATCATTTTATTATAACCTTTCGACAATACACTGAGGCAGGCAAAGCAGGCTCGACCTGACCTCAGTGAGAAACCAGACTGAAAACTAAAGGGAGAGCTCTAAACCACATAAGTAGAACGTGAATCCAGACAAGCAATCAGGCCTCACGTGTTTCCTACCCAGGAGACAGGAATATTATGAACAGAAAATACAGAACTGACCATGTGCAGCAGAGAGGGCCAAGGACTGGAGAGATCCAGGATGTCAGGGAAGGGACAGAACTCAAAGAGAGGCTGCATTAAGTTTTCGGCATGCAACAAAACCAGAGGGATTCTAATGAGAGGATGTCAGTTTTAAAAATCTATCCCAAACCGCAGTAGGAGAACTGTCAATTTTTCTTTACACTGGAGAGGCAGCAAATGAATTCCTCTATAGTCAACCACACAGATAATGCAGAGAGATGCTTCTTATACCAGCTCTCACTAGATACACTACCTACTGTGCCAGCACAGAGGAAAAACTGGCCCTCATCGGACCTGCATCAACATTGAGGACATTTTGATAGCCAAAGTCGCCCAATTTACAGAGGCAGTCATATTGTAGAGACCAAGGATATAGTTCCTCTTTTGTGTTAATGGGTAATTTTGCCTGAAATGCATATCTGAGCAAATAAGGCTGAGTGACAATGAGAATAGGTGACAGGTAAGAAAGCTGTACTTTCTAATATAATTGGCTCATTCCATTCTCGTAGTATACATGTGAATCCCTGCCCTACCTTATAGATGTAATATTAATGAACATTATATTAAAATTGTTCATAAGTGTCCCAAATGCCCCTGTTTCATGCCTCAAATTCAATGTTTTAGCAGATTTTAATGTTACAAATTTTTTTTCAAGATTATAAAGGTGATAGCTGAGAACTTACCCACTCAGCATAAACAAAAAGCTATTTATAAAAAGTTTTAAATAGACTCATTCACTCAATAAATACATGTGCCAGGAATCATTATACCTGTGAACAAAACACACAAATTTCTCTGGAGATTACTTTCCATGCAATTGTTCTTTCTCTTTTAAATATTTACTGAATTTTATAGAGTGATAAGCAGCATTTTAAATGAAATTCAGAACTACTAGTAGGTTTCATTAGAATTACATCATAATATTATTTCATAATATTTTCATCAAGTGTATAACTCTATGATACATCATCTCTATACTGCAGAGTGTGCTCACAGCCCAAAGTCTAGCTTCCTTCCGTCACCCTTTTCAACCTCCCCTCACTCTCTTTTTCCCCTGGTAACCACCATATTGTTGTCTGCCATGCATCTGTTCTTAATGCTGGATGCTGATGGTCATGCCAGGACCTTTGCACTTGCTGTTCTCACTGCCTACTAAACATTTCTCCCAGACATCTACACAACTCACTTCGGCTGGTACTCAAACATCTTCTCAGAGCATTTCTTGACTACTTTATCTAAATGGGCACCCTCACTTTATTTTTCTGTCTCTGTCTTTACAAAACATAACCTTCATGAGGAATGTTTGTCTTTTTGTTCACTGTTCAATTCCCAGCACCCAGAAAAATCCAATAGCAATGAAGGCCCTTGGTACTCAGACTGCAGTCTCTAAGTGTTATTTCTCATCAAGAAGAGCCAGGGGTTCTTAAAGAAATGGCTAATTTCAGGTCCAGGGCAGAAAATTGTATAGGATGAACCTGGAAGAGCTTGTCACACTAGGCAGCAAACACAAAACAAGACAACAAAAACAAAAAACAAACAAACTACTACAAACTAACAGAGTCATGTCAAAAAGACTCAGAAGACAATATGAACTGGCTCTCTCTGGCCAACGAAGGGGCAATTTGAGAACCAGTAAGAAAATAATTGAAATAGATTGAACATACCAAATATGCTTCAATCAATGACTTCATACTGATGATAAAAACCAACAAACATACAAGCAAAGATAAAATACGAGAGCGGAATATGCCAGGAAGCCAACAGATAAAGAAACAAAGGTTTCTTATATAAACTGTCCCTCAGAGTAACCAAATACCAGATGGAGTCATTTCTCTTCATAGAAACATTCCTCATAGATTAAGAAGGAACCCCTCATGAATTAATGAATCCAGACTTTGATCATCAACGGCAGCTAACATCACAAAGAGACAACTAGTCATTAAGGTGCCTCCTGACAGAAATATATAATATCATCCATGAAGCAGTCTTGCAAAATACATATATGTTAAGCCCAACTCTGGTCACGCCTCAGATCTATCAATTTATAGGAAATAAGTGGGACCAGGAACCAGGTTATACAACAAAACCAGGATGTAATCATCAAAATGCAGAGTATAACAAATTCTCCAAGGCAAATAAAAAGGTTTCTTCAACAAAGTCTAAAGGAGAGGGAAAAAAAAAAAAAAAAAGGAGTTGGAAGAGAACCTAAAATTAAAGAGACTTTAGAGACAATTTTAATTTATGGTCCTTACTTGAAACCAATTCAAATAAATAAACTTTAATTTCTAACAGGGCCTAGAAAATGTGGATTCTAACCTGACATTAAGGAATTATGTTAATTTTCAATATGATATGGTATTAGTAGTTACAATGGGAGTAGTTATGTGTCGTAAAAGAGTCTCTTTTAAAGACACATATTAAACACTTACACATGATATGACATTTGGAATTTGCTTCAAAATAATGACAATTGTTGAATCTGAGTCATGGGCACATGGGGGTTTGTTATACCATGTATGTTTGAAATTTCCATATTAAAAAAAGTTTTAAAAAAATTGGAGACAACTACATTGAAGACCCTGTCTGCCAGATGTATTCCAAGGAGCAAAAAGGTGTTAGTTGAGGTTTGGAAAGTCCTGTCATTTCCTTTCTAATTTTTGTTAAGGTGGAGGCCCATACAAGAAGTCTCAATATAGATGTTGTAGTATCTGAAATTTACAGACAGAGATGTCACTAATAAAATACACTTGGGAGAGCTGGAAGGTTGAGGGGAGAGAATTGAGAGCTCTGTTAGGCTGACTTGACAAATACTTTTTGGTAAACTCAGGATCGTTTTAAAAGTTCTTTCTCTAAAGATGTCTTAGAATTCAGGTAATTAGGTCAATAAAAACCCAGAGATGAAAAAGATACAAATAAAGGCTGCACTCAAAAAAGGAAAAGAACATGATCATAAATCTCTCTCCCCACCTCCTTCACTGACAGGAAATATTATTTCACAGAGAGGGAATTTCCTACTGCAAACAGCTAAGCCTTTAGGAGGTGTATGCTGGTGTTCTCAAGCAACAGTCTAGTGATATTTTAAAAGTACTCCTGACCTGTCCCAAAATGTCATGTTGTTTTCATTCAGGTTTTCTTCTGCAACCTAAGCAGTCAGTTCTTTATCGCTGCCCACTTTGACAAATTAGTCTGTGCAACACCATTTCCAAGTTATCTTTAGCGGCCAACACAGCCCATAAATCCAAATCATTGTGCTGGTTATTAGGATTTCATTTCATGCTCGCATTCACAAACATTTAAGCTTTCAACCTTTGCTGTTGGGCATTAATCTTGGCATTAATCAAGAGATTAAGTACGCAGAATTTAAACTCAAGGTTAATAGCATGCTCAGCCAATATTGGTTTTACATATCGCCAACGAAGAACAGAGAGGCAAAGACCTTTATGCCTGTTGCTCCTGACATATAAGAAACAGATTGATGAGTAAAGCATGAAATTGCTTCTTTTGTTCCTTTATGAGGGAGTCACACACATATGCACACACACTCACTCATCCCATCGTTTGTACACATCTGAGATCTAGAAATCGATCACTGGGTAATTTGATTATTGCAGAGCAACTGTACTTGCAATGGTGACAGAAGTGCTTAAAAAAACAACACAAACAAATTAAGAAATCTGGAAGGGTGTGATGGTTGCTAGTGGCTAGAATAATTGTGTTAAGTAGAAAAAAAAATGTCTGAGTATCAAATGTATCAGCATTATGTATCAATATAATATCATAGGGGTAAAGAAATTCATTCTGAATTTCATAAAAGCTGAAAGCAGCAAAAGGCTCTGCAGAGGGCTAAGTTAATATACCTGAAACAATGACAGAGTAATTACTTTATAGGGCCTTGTCTCCATAACTGGAGTAGTTACATGGCTCACAAAAACAGACACAGAAAATGAACTGCCCAATGATCTGGAAATGCAAAGCTGCCTCATTCATTCACTCCCCACCACCTGGAAAGACTGAACACCTGGTTTTCATGAGGTATGTCCTCAGGAGAATTGATGCTGTTTCTCTCTTTTTTTTTGGGGGGGGGGGGGGGAGGGTATCAAAACGGTGAGTATTTGAAAACTAACAATGAAGACTGATTCATGGAAACTAGCAAAATCAGAGCAATATTCCTAATACAGGTGGATTTTAGTGTAGAACTGAATGCAAAGTCAATGGTGACAAATCATTAAGCTGAGTTGTCTCCTTCAATATGAAGGGGCAACAGTAATGAAAAGCGCAGAAGTACTAGGCCACCCAGCCTCTCAGAGTCTCCATGACGTGGCTCTCTATTACTCAGAGCTGGGGAGAGGTTTGCATGAGAGTGTGTATTTAAGGTGTCTGGCATACAGGGGGGCTGAATAATGTTTCATTCTTCTCTTAATGTCTGCCCCCCAACAAGGACAAGGACTAGACTGTGATTACCATATCCAGTCCCTAGTACAGTATTATACACACAACAAGCATTAGTGGAGATAGTGTAAGGGAAAAAGGCTTCACTCCCTGGGGTTTACCAGATATGAGCTGTAAACTACAAATAGGTCAGGGTAGAAGTAGAAGTTTATAATTCCATAATTCAGTGGAAGTTGGCACGCTGAGACAATGAGGAAAAAGAAAAATGAAGGAAGAACGCCATTTCCTAAGACTGGTCTGAACCTAAAAGCCTCAATTTAAATAGTGACTGACTATACAGGAAACATTTTATTTCATGTCCTTTTTTACATCTGCCAAAGTTCTGAAGTTAAACATAGATAGAAACAAGAATTGGCTTTTCAGTAAGGATTTAGAGTAAGTCACTGGTACATCTGTTGATCAAGCAAACGATCAAATGAAGATGTCTCCCAGTTTGCAAGAGAAACCTGGCATATGTGATACAGGTTAAATGAAGGAACAAAAAAGGGAGTGTGTCGGGAAAGCAAGTGGGTGGGGTGGGGCACTAGACAAAAAAGAGCACCACAGATGTTGTCCAGGATTTTAAAAATACTAGAATGTAATTAATTGGCGTCAGAAAACATCTCTAATAATTTCACATTAACAAAGGCTGGGGTGTGTAGCTGCTCCACATGACCAGCTCACAGTCTGAATGCAAACAGAAGTGTCCTACCAGGAGAAAAGAAGTCAAGGAGGACAGCTGAACTTCTACATTACCAGAAGTCAGAGACCTTAAGTTAAATTATATTGATGAATGAGAACCAGAAGTTGATTCAAATTCTAAAATAAATTCAAGGTCCCATATAAAATGTCTCAGGCTAAGCCACACTTCACAATTGTCCTTAAAAAATGACAACATCGAAAATCATAAAAGTATCAGTTACGCGTAGTGTCACTTATCTTTTAGGCTCTACTCTAAGCATGTTCCCATATTCACTCAGTAATCCTCACTGTAGGATCCTTTTAAACAAAATTAAAACTATTACTTTATAAAGGGAAAAACCTCAGACACAAGAGTTAGGAAAGTAACTTTTCCAAAAGCATGGATTTTAGAAAGCGTCAGAAACAGAAGCTGAAGTCAGGTATGAGGCTCTAAGCCAGTACTTCTAATCGAAGTGCCCATATGGGTGAAATTCTTTAACTCTGATAGGGCACCTATTAAGACGCTATGATAAAATGGAAAACTGTTTTTGTTTTTTTAAAGGATGGAGTTTCAAAGTTATTTTCAAATTAAAACTTTGAAAAAGAAGTTCCTAGTTCTCTCTCCAGGGGAATTATCTCTACCCTCCTGGCTCAATTACCTGCAACCATTCTTCCTCTTCCATTAGTTTCTTAAGATAATGAACACGTACCATGGTGCCACAAAAATGAGTTCTCAGTAATTACTGACAATCAATGAATAGCTGTTCAGGAAGTGCTCACTGAACTGAATTCAACTGAATATAAAAAGAAAAGCTCAGTTATCTGCATAAGATTGGAATATGCTGTGGAAGAACCATTCCACACCTCCCGAGGAGAAAAAATAATTTGGTTAAAGGTTCTGAAACCAAACACCAAGCCTCCAATATTAAGTATATATGATCCATCACATCTTTATACGGCCCAGCCTGTTCCACATCCTCTCAATTTACCCTCACCAGAATGCCACTTTTCTTTCATTTTAGCTACATCCTTCCGTCAGGCGAGTGGGGGTTGGGTGGTAGTTTCAAAGGAAGGGGATTAGGTCAGAAACAACTGCAGCCCCTTTCCCTCTGGACCATTCTTCCACACCGTCCCAGCTCTGGCTCGGGAGATGGAGGAAGGCTGGAGTGGGAATGTTAAATCCTCTAATTTTACTTCTGCAGCCCATCCCAACGTGCAAACTCTCAGGAAGGCGTGAAATTAGCTCAGCTTGTCAGTCAGGGTGCACAGTTGGACTCTAGCTAAATTCTATCAAATGGAAGGGGAAGAAAACTTTGGAAAATTAAACTGAATGAGGAATTTTTCCCTCAGGGCAGGAAAGGTGCTTCTAATAGACTTTTCACTGGAGTGAATGAAGGTTCATTCATGTCCTCAGGTCTTACTCCTCTGGAGAAGGAAATGAGAAAATGGGCCACAGGTCGCCTAAGCTAGAAACACAGGAAAATAAATGGTACAAAATCAATTTGCCAGTAGCCTGCTAATGAGGAGCACCACACATCCAATTCTCTACGCTTTTAATTTCCCAGAGATAGTTTAAACATCATTAGCTCTGATGGTTCCCATGATGGCCATGGGGTGGCCGTGGTGCAACTTGTCAAAAAAAAAAAAAAAGAAAAAAAGAAAAAAAGAAAGAAAAGTGTGACTGAATCTTACAGAGGAAAGAGAAGTAAAGGTGTCGGAGAGGAACAAATCCCACAGAATCCAGGACCGTATGCCCTATAGCTAGCTACACTGGTTTGGCCTCTATCCCCCAAAGCTGTCTGTCACCTTATGGCACAGAATAGGCAACTGAGTCTCACCAGAAAAACTATGGCAAAAGCATTTCATTTCGCCTCATAATAGAGGCATTCTGCTTTCTGCACGGCAGCACCAGGGAGTTATCAACTACTGATCAAAAGGCAATCGCATATAGAACTGGGGAGAGAATAAAAGAGAAATGGCAGCCACAAGCCTGCCACGTGCTCATCCTCTGAACTTAGGCAGCACCCATTTCACAGGCAGGTGGCCAGGGATGGCCCCGTCTGTAAGGGTGGAGCGGGAAGCCAGAGTTTTAAATTTCCTACAAAAGTTGTTCCCCAGTACCTAACCCGGATAAAATCTTAACCCTGCTCCACCCCCTTGATCTTCCTAAAGGTAGTGAGATCACTGAACACCATGTGGTCTGTAACATGCTCTGCAGCCCTTTAAAAAAAGCTGCTATTTAAATTCGAAGATATAAATAAAAATGAAGCTCTGATAAAAAAGGGGGAAAAAAGTATAAGTAATTCAACCTGTAAGTAAATAGCTAATTCAGCCAATAAGCACCTGAAAAAAAGCACAATATTGCTAATTAGTAAGAAAATGCAAACCACACCATGATGAAAGCATCTCACACCAATTAGGATGACTACTATCAACAACAACAACAAATACCCCCACCAAAACTGGAAAAAAAGGACATGGAGAAACTGGAGTCCTCGTGGACTGCTGGTTGCAATGTAAAATGGTACAACTGCTTTGGAAAAGTTTGACCGTTCCTCAAAAATATAAAAAATAGAATTACCATATGATTCTACCATCCCATTCTTGTTACCTCCAAGAGCTGAAAACAGGGTCTCAAAGAGTTATGTGCACACCCATGTTTGTGACAGCATTATTAGTAATAGCTAAAAGATGGAAGCAGTCCAGTGTTCAGCAGCAGATGAGTGGATACGCAAAATGTGGCATATAATACAATTAGCCTTAAGAAGAAAGGAAATTCTGACATATACTACGACATGGATGAACCTTGAGAACATTCTGCTAAGTGAAATCAACCGATCACGAAATGACAAATACTGTAAAAGCTCACTCATATGAGTACCTGGAATGGTCAAAATTATAAAGACTCAATGTAGAATAGTGGTTGCCAGGGGCCAGAAGAAGGGGGAGATGGGAAGTTACTGTTTAATGGGTACGGTTTCATGTTTGCAAGATGAAGAGTTTTGGAGATGGGTGGGTGGGGGTGATGGCTGTATAGCAATGTGAATGCTTTTAATGCCATTGAACTATATACACTTAATGGCTTAAGAGGCTACATATATTTTACTGCAGTTTTTTTTTAAGTGGGGAAAATTAGTTAGCTAGGCCTGTTTTTCCCTCGAAGAAAATAAAAGTCATTCTACTTGGGGGCAGAGGACAGTAACAAAGAAAAAAATCAGGCCTACTATGTAAAAACAACGCATGTTTTCAAGCTTTTAGAATTCAAGGCTCGGCTACACAAAAGACTAACCACACATATCCACGCCTCTAAAGCCACAAGAAGCTACTCACCTCACTGAGGTAAATAAAAAAAGAGCAGGTGGACCCATCCACTCCGTATTCTGCGTAGCAGGGATCCGAACGCCACATATCTTTCATCCACTGAAACAATAAGATCCAGGTAAGAACATGTCTGAACTGCCCATTCTTGCTGGCCCTTCCCATCTGCTGATAGAAAAGGTGAGCACCTGTGTATGTCACAAGCCGTGGCCTTAGCTCAGAGTCAAGCTGAGGTCAGGATAACAGATGCTCAGCTCTTCAATGATCCACAGGTAAACACTGACTTGAGCTGGGCCTTAGCACAGGTGCGGAGAGTTAGAGAGACTGTGGGACACACAGGGCGGCAAAGCCAGTGGAGGCAATGGCTAGGAGAGTTTTATCAAGAACAAAGGCCTCATGGGACCCTTGCACTGAAATCCCCTCTTAGAGAATAGTTTCACCAGCCCCGGCATGGTGTGTGAACGAGTACAGGAATCCAATGCGTGTGTGAGTCCCACACAGAGATCATGTACTCCTGAACCCAAACTTTGCTCTGGAAACTACTGAGCAGCAAGCGGTTTCTCCAAAAGCAGGCCACATAAATAGGACTTTTAAAAAAATGTGAAGAGTGAAAGAGTGAGTGGCCAAGTGTCTCTGGGTACTCAACTGCAAATGCAAATGTGACATTTAAACCACAGTCTGGAGACCTCAAAGTGGTAGTGGGGGTGGGGTGCTTGGGGACTAGGCAAGAGAGAATTTGGACACCAATGGTAGCCCCTCATCATTGGCCCTTGAAGGACCACGTCCCGGAGGCCGGGAAAGCAAGTGAAAGGCAGCTTCAAAGACACAGCAGGCGCCTGAAACGGCCCAGGCTCTTTCAGTCTGACCAGTGAGAGCCATTGCAGACTAACCCCCATGGAATTGACAAAGCAGGGAAGGGTTGTCATGGCCACAGCCCCAAACAGGCAGGATTGAAGCAGCCCTTAAGTGACTTCCTTAAAGGGGTCGCTCACCCTTTAAGGAAGAGGGTGTTAGTGCAGACTGAGGATGATGGAAATGAATACACATCATTAGGGCCTTACCTTGATCTTCCCCTCACAGTGGGGGTAGCCATCCATAGGAGGCAATATACATTTTTCTTGAGCTCCATTAATGATATCTGTAAAGAGCAAAAAAAAAAAAAAAAAATACCACAAATTTTATAAAACACAAGCCTAACACCCTTGTAAGCACGGAGCAGAGAGAAAAAAACGAAAAAGTCTATATTGTAGTTCTGACCCTTCCAGCGGGCAACAGGTCTGATTGGTCTGCAAGGATCTGCCCTAAAAGACAGCCCACCTACAGGATGGCCAAAGACCTATGATGGGTGTGGCCCAGCTTGAAAGTGTAAGCCAGGCCAACCGGAGTGGCTGCTTGGAAATCTGCAACTGGGAAACTGAGAAAACGAAGAAGTAGGGAGCAGGAAGTAAAGCAATTAGATCAGGGGAGGGGGGTCCCCCAGGCTGGCAGGGATGTGCTGGGTTATGAAGACAAACTGTGGTGATGAGCGGTTTCATGAAGACATGTGCTAGAGCCAAGGCTACCAGCAAGGGAAAGAGAGGAGAACTGGATTAGTGTGTGGAGGAGCCACGAGGTACATCTGTAATGGGAAGTTACAAAAGTAGTCCTACATGATTGGCACGTGAAGTCATTTTGATTGATATCTGGCTGTTACATAGCTCTCTGCCTACTGCACTTGCGATTACCTAGAATTCAGTCTAATTACTCATGAACTTCTGGGCACAGGCATGATATTATAATGATGGCATAATGAGGCTGAGGTTATGAGGTTAGGGTATCACTAACTACACAAGTGCTTGTGGCTGATTAAACCAGCTATTGGTTTACAACCCTTCATTCCTTTGTTCCTCAGGATGCAGGGGTGATTTATAACTATAAAATGGGTGTTTCAGGGTGGTCTTTGGGAGGGGCCTTCATTCTTGTCATTTCGAATGGTTATAGAGCTGGGCCTTCACTCCCATTGCTTATGACTACTGAACTACCCAACAGTTCCAATTACAGGAAGAAGTGTGAGGTAGTGAGAGGTCAGACAGGAGAGGCAGGCAGAGCCCAAATCAGAAGGCCTCAAGCACCATGATAAAGGCTTTGGTCTTCATGCTAAGGGCATGGCAAGCACTAAAAGGTTTTAAGGAGGGAATGATTATGATCGGAATTTGTTTAGGAATGGCCACTTTAGCTGGACATTAGGACAACCCTAAACCTACATGCTTTTCTTTTTAGAACTACTATATCTTCCAGACCTGCTTGGAAAATGTCACCATTACTTACTGCTGATAGTTTTCTATCTATGCAAAGTACTAATAAGAATTCGGATCCCAAACTACAACATCATTTGATAGTATTTCAGTGATGTCAGTGGCTCCTGAGGCTAAAACAAAAATTAATGCTTGGGGGATGGGAAGGGGGGGTTAGTCGAACCTGTCCCTTGAAAACCAGTTCTTTTGACAGCCTGAAATAGAGATCCTCAATCTCTGATATAGCGTTTTTAATGAACATTCTACTTATTATGGATAACTAGTGCATAAAAATCAATATCCTCCTTATCGCATATTGGAAGCAGTGTCGTTTAGTAGTTAACATGGAAGGTACTTAGCTTGTAGGAGACTGTGTCTCCCCATCTATACAATGAGAATAACTACACCTCTATTTCATCCAGCTCTTATTTAATAAGTGTAACATTTATAAAGTCTGGTCTGGCACCCCCAAAACTGATAACACAGACCACAGCAGGTGCTTAAACTTCGGCGTGTGCTATGTAATTCGACACAACTTTCACTCACTACATCCAGGAAAGCAATATTTCAAATGCATAGCCACTTCTGAAAATAACAATCGTTCTCTCTCACTTTAAGGGGACAGCCATCTTCAGAATAAGCTACCAAATGGACTGCCTCACCAAAAGAGAGATGCTTTTCAATGGCTACTACTCCTATCACTATTTTTAACTCAATTTTGCTTGGCAGCACTTACCAAGCAAAGCAGCAGCGGTGGCGGTTCCTAGAAATTAAGTTGAGACTAAAAGCTGAGCTGGCGTAATCAAACATTTAAGGGCACAGTTAGAGGTGAAATGCCCCGCTTTCTTCACACATTATAGGTACTACTCCAGTTTTGGATATTCAGAGACAGTTGTCAAGGAAACTAGACGCTACTGAGTTGGACGTGTGGTGTATGGGGTGAAGAGAAATCGCAAGGTCATAAAATAAACTAACACGCCCTTGAAGGCGTGCAAGCAAATGCCGGTTGCTGCCACTGTGGGTCTGGCCCTCTTCACTAGGAGTTTTAAGGAATAAAAATATGTTGTGCCACATGTCGACAAACATTGTCTATAAAAAGCTGGGCAGTAAATATTTGAGGCTCGGCAGGCCACGTGGTCTCTGTCTTAACTACCCACTCCGGGTTGTAGCAAAAAAGCAGCCACAGACAACAGGGGAGGTGAATGGGTGTGGCCATTTTCCACTAAAACTTTATTTACAAAAACAGGTGCAGACCCTGTGTCTGCTCTGATGAGAGTTCCAAAATGAGGATCCTCGGTTCTGCAAAGACCTATCGAAATGACTTTTGTTAAGGACACCTTCGGGGATCCTCTGCCAGAAATGCCCTCCTTCTCACCCCCTTCTGCCTCTCATCTTTTCTCATCCTGGTTAAAGCCCCTCCTCTAAGACCCAGCTCTGGCATCACTTCTGGAAGAAACATTCCTAATCCTTTCTTTCCATGCTCCATCGGGATTTAGTTAGGATTTAGTAAGGCTCTCTTGCTCATGTCTCTCCCATGATGTGAACAATCGTGCTATTTTCTTTACATCTGTCCATCTCCCCTCCTAGGCTGTGAAGATGTGATGCGAAGGTAACGTCTTTCTGCTCCATCACCAGGCACTGTAAGTGCTGTCTGACTGAATAAACGCACCCATGTTCCAACTACCCCCTGGGCCTGACTGCTCAGGGAGAACTAGACTGAGCAGGGAGACCCCTGCTAGGCCAGGGTTTTTACTCCTCCTCCAACTGGCAGTCTGTCAACTAATTCAACAGGGTGTCTTCTGTAATTCCATTATCTTATGATGAATTTTCCATTTAGTTACACAGTGATGGGTTTGAATACACAATGACTTCCAAAAGTTCTGTTTAATGCCTTGAGGCCCTGGGTAGGAGAGCCCCGTGAAAGGGAGAAACAGAAAGTGCCAGCTTCCCGGTGTGAGGCAGAGCTGCTCCCTGAACGTGATCACCAGTAACCTGACAAGACCCTCCATCACCTCACAGCTCCAGGGGAGTTTGAGCTTCTCTCAGAGGATAGCTCCCCATTTTGTTTTCATTTCAATGAGAAAAACTCAAAAAATAATGTTTTTATTAGTTTGTGTTCACAGAACATTTGTCTACCCGTCAAAGAGCCTCCAATTTAAGTTTGGTTAAAAAACAAAACAAAACAAAAAACTTCAGGTCAAAAAAGGTTGATGTTACTGCCTTTCAGGGAAGGTTAACTTACTATATACAAAGCCCCTTTGAAAGGAGACGGGATTCCACCAAAACACATTACTAGAATGTTCTCTCCACTATTCACTCCACGTTCTCCAGTGTATCATTTTTTTTTTTAATGGTGAAAGTGTAAGGAAAAAAAAGATGTAAGCAATAAACCTCAGCTCTTGTGACTGTTTAGGACTCAGTTTCATTTCTTACTCTAATAAACTGGCCCACATTGCATCTTTCACCAAAAACTTCACTTCCGTACTGGTTCTATGGTACTGTCAACTAGGCATTACCCAAAGGCAGATGACCTAGGTGTGAAAATTCTGTTGTGTTATCAGTCACTAGCACTCATGCAATGTAGCAGGGGCTCAAACACTGGGTTTAATCTAAGAGAATAAATGCTTTTCCTATTACCAAAAATGCTTATGTTTCAGGGGAAAACATGTATAGCAGAAGCAGAAATGGAAAAGATGTCATAAACACACACAGTGTGGGGTGTTCCTGTGGAGTGTGGAGCCAGATTCTCCCCAACAGTCTTAATATATGCATATATATTGAGAGACACACGCGCGGAGAGAGACAACAGCATTTCAAATACATATTTGGAAGCGACAGAGATACGAAACCAGGTATGCGGTTTTTTGTTTTTGTTGTTGTTGTTGTTGTTGTTTTTTTAACTCTTGCTTTCCTCTGCCTCTGAGGAAGGAAAGGGAGGAGAGAGTACAGGTAGAAGTAAATGGTAACAATAGTCTCAAAGGGACAGTGACAAGAGAAAAAGGGTCATACAGGAAATGAAGGTAAATGATAATAACCTCCTTTGATATATTACCTGCCTTTCGAAAGTGCTGTTATGCTACTGCATTGTACACTAACCACATCCTCTCGAAAAAGAAAGTTAAATCACCTTATAGTTTGGAAAGGAGAAATTTTAAAATCCTCAGCATCTACTTAAAAACTCGGCCTGCAGTCACTTTAAAAATCTCTCAAAAGCCTGATGTTTGCTGTATGTTGAAATGTCAAAGCTGTGTCCTCTAAAGACATGGTCTGTATCCTCAAGGAGATCACCAAGGCATTGGGGAGGTGAGACCACATACAACAGAGTGAGGCACACGTCGGCAGAGCCCCTGAGTACAAGCGCTCCTGACATGCAGAACAGCCATCCTCAGTGCTATGGCCCAGGGCCCAAAGTCATGCATGGCACACGTGATTCCATAGTATATATTTTGAAACAAATTAACGAACAAATGTAACATAGGAATGAAGAGCTCAAGGTCCAGAAAAGTGAAGAGGACAGAAAATGTCACAGAGGAAAGGAGGTGAGATACTCTCACTCAGAGTCACTGTACCAGGAATTCCAAGTCCTGGACCACACACTAAAAACAGCTGAAGGCATTTGGAGTTTGACATAGGAAAATGGCAGAAATGATAGCAGTGAAAAAAAGTCATTTCTGATGCAAGGAGAGGGGAAGTTGACTGTCTCCTATGTGAATTACTGATATTCATACCTATTGGTATTTAAAAAGAGACTTAAGGTTTTGTGAGAGACATCTTAATGAGTCATATGTTAACTGTCTTGATGCATTTACAAAGCAAATACAAGATCTATTGGGTACAAAGATGCCTTTATGATTTAGCTGCCTTGTTCATGTGTATTGCTATTATGTTTTTTAAGGTATCATCATCTATCAACTATTATAAAATGCTCACCTACTACAAACTTAAAATTAATTATAACCACACCTCACTGATGAACAAGATTAAAAATGTGGTTATAAAAAAGGAGGCTCAAGCCACAGCAATCAGACAAGGAAAAATAAAAAGTCATCCAAATCGGAAAGAAGGAAGTAAAACGGGCATTATTTGCAGATGAGATAACACTATGCAGAAAGAACCCTAAAGATTTCACCAAAAAAAAACTATTAGAACTGATCAATGAATTCAGTAAAGTAGCAGGATGCAAAGTTAATATTCAGGAATCAGTTGCATTTTTATACACCAATAATGAACTATCAGTAATAGAAATTAAGAAAATCTCATGACAATTACATTTTAAGAAATCTAGAAATAAATTTAACCATGGAGGTAAAAGACTTATACTCAGAAAATTACAAGACATTAAAGAAACTGAAGAAGCAGCAATAAATGGAAGCATATATTGTGCTTGTGGACAGGAAGAATTAACATTGTTAAAATGTCCATACTACCCAAGCAATCTACAGATTAATGCAATCTCTATCAAAATGTCAATGGTATTTTTTCACAGAACTAGAACAAATAATCCTAAAATTTATATGAAATTACAGAAGACCTAAGATAGCCACAGCAATCATGACAAGAACAAAGTTGAACCTGGTATCAAAATATACTACAAGGCTATAATCAAAACAGCATGGTACTGGCATTGATCAATGGAACAGAAGAGAGAGCCCAGAAATAAATCCACGCCTATATGGTCAATTAATCTATGACAAAGGAGGCAAGAACATACGATGGGGTAAAGACAGTTTATTCAATAAATAGTGCTGGGAGAACTGGACAGACACATGCAAAAAAATAAAACGAGACTACCATCCTACACCATATACAGGAATAAATTCAAAATAGATCAAAGTCTTGAATATAAGTTCTGAAACCATAAAACTCCTAGGAGAAAATACAGGCAGTAAACTCTGTCATTGTTCTTAGTAATATTTTTTTCTAATGTATGCCCTTGGAGAAGGGAAACAAAAGAAAAAAAATAAACAAATGGGACCTTCATCAAACCAGAAAGATTTAGTACAGCAAAGGAAACCATCAACAAAACGCAAAGACAATGTACTGATGGGAGAAGGTATTTCCAATGATACATTTGATTAGGGATTAATATCCAAAATTTATAAAGAACACACAACACCATAAAAACATTCAAATTAAAAAACGGACAGAGAACATGAGTCGACATCTCTCCAAAGTGGACATACAGATGGTCAGTAGATGTGTGAAAACATCACTAATTATCAGAGAAATGCAAATTAAATGAGATATCACCTCGCATCTGTCAGAATGGTTATCATCAATAAATCAACAAACAAGTATTGGTGAGGATGCAGAGAAAAGGGAACCCTCGTGCACTGCTGGTGAGATTGATTGCAAGCTGGTGCAGTCACAATGAAAAACTGTATGGAAATGCCTTAAAAAGTTAAAAATTGAACTACATTATGATTCA
The DNA here is from genome assembly GCF_014176215.1 of Rousettus aegyptiacus. Taxonomy (NCBI): domain Eukaryota; kingdom Metazoa; phylum Chordata; class Mammalia; order Chiroptera; family Pteropodidae; genus Rousettus; species Rousettus aegyptiacus. The sequence goes on from NW_023416295.1 coordinate 76,314,607, forward strand.
GCAATTCCACTTCTGGGTATTTATCCAAGGAATTCTAAAACACTAACTCGAAAAGATCTATGAACCCCATGTTCATTTCAGCATTATTTACAACAGCCAAGATGAAGCAGCACAAGTGCCCACCAAGAGATAATTGGCAAAGAAGTGATACATATATATTCCAATGAAATCTTCCCATTTGCAATAGCATGGATGAAACTAGAGGGTATTATGCTAAGTAAAATAAGTCAGAGAAAGAGAAAAACCACACAGTATCACCTATATGTGGAATCTAAGGAATAAAATAAATGAACAAAACAGAAACAGACTCATAGAAAACAAACCGATGGTTACCAAATGGGAGAGGAGTTAGGTGATTGAGTGAAAAAGGTGAAGGAATTAAAAATTACAAATTAGTAGTTACAAAACAGTCATGAGGATTTAAATACAGGATAGGGAATCTAGTCAATACTAACTATGTATGGTGCCAGGAGGGTAATAGGCTTACTGGCAGGTGCGGGGGCGGGGGGAGGGGGAGGGGCTGAGGATGCAGAGAAAAGGGAACCCTAGTGCACTACTGGTGAGATTGATTGTCTAATCACTGTGCCATACACCTGAAACTTATATATAACAACACTGAATGTCAACTATAATTGACAAAAAACAAACAAACAAACAAACAAAAACACCAAAATAAAAGAGGGTCAAAACAAAACAAGGCTGACAGGTCTCACTCGTAATCTCAATTCTATTGATGCTTATAAAACATGGCACTCGGCTAAATGCTCCTGGATGATGATAAACTAAGGACGTGGAGGGGATGGGACAGAGAGGGGAGAATAAGGCAGGTGTTTGTCAGTGAACCCTACACAGATGACAGCTATTTCAAAGTGAAAGTGACCCTACCAAGAGAGCCTTTGTAAAGACTTACTCTTCTGAACATTAATTATAACAAAGATAACAATGGCACTTCTTTTTAAGAACTTGTAGAACAAAGTACCATTAATTTTTTTAGAACTGAAAAGGCATCTTATAGGTTAATGATGTCCGATTCCCTTCACCATCACTATTTTAAAGGAAGGGGGAAAAAAGAAGAAAAAGTAGCTTTAAAAAACTCTTAGAAATCTCAAAAAACATGACCATCTATCTGCCCAAGAAGTGTTAGAAAACTGAGTTCAATCTCCTCATCCAGGTCCTTTGCCAACAGCTAAGATACCCATCTTCATGCCTGAGGGCTCAATTCAGCCCAAAGGAACCCCAAACATATTTCCTCTCAAAAGACAAAGGGTCTCCAGTGATTCTTTGTTGTGTGTAGGACAAGGTAGTGTTTCTCTGAACACCTAAAAGGAACATGAGGCCCCAGCTATCAGATGGCCCCTGAGGGGCGCCACGTGAGCACACTACTGGCCCAGGTTCTCTGCGTCAGCCAGGAACCTACTCAATATCTTCGCTCAGCCTGGATACCAAGCTCTTGCCAGCACCTCCATCAGCTGGCCTTGCATCAGGAGTTAATAGCAATAAATCAGACAGAAATCTGCCATGGTGGAACATAATCTCCCATTAAAAATGACCTCACGTGTCAGTCTCAGCTTGACAAATATTCACTTAGGACTACTGTACACTGGCATTCTGAAAAAAAGTGATTTAATTTCTATAACTGAGTCATGTACACATATTCCAGCCCCAGGGCCCATGGCAATAGGAAGCTCTCTGCCCACCAAAGGAACTAGGGAGCTATGTCTGGTAATGGACGCAACTCACTCATGGACCCCCAGGGAAGCACGCTGGGTACCTTGACAAGAGTTGTTTGTATATGTATGTTTTAACCTAAGAAAGTAGAAATGCCTGTTCGCTGTAACAAAGAACTTTAGAGCTGCAAGTGACTTCTGAAGCCCTATTAGCAAATTATTTACCCTCCCTAATTCATGAAATCGAGGCTTAGAGAGATAAAAGGACTTGCTCATTCATTGATTAAATAAAATTCATTAGGCGCTTCCCATGTACAAAGCACTCTGCTTATTAAATCCAGACCTCTGTCTTCTGAGGCAAGATTATTTCCACCACATTGTTTCTAGGTATTAAAAGTCACACCACTACCATCACTACCGCCTTCATGTGCTGCACGAGAAATTTGTGAGTCAACACTGAAGAGTAAGTATAATGGCAAACTCTCACTCCTCTCTTAGTGAGCACCTCCAAGGGCCTCGTGCACTTGCTAAAAACCTGGAGCTACAGTACTGCCCATGTAAAAATACTACGGGCATAAAAGAAGTCAACCTGAAAATAACAGTCAAGGTACACACAACTTTGCAAGAATGCAACTAACAGGTAAAAAGAACTCCTAAAACACAGTGCCAAGGACAATCAATGTCATAAAATTTCAAATCATAGTAACAGTCAAATACCCCGAGATACATTTATGCTTTCCTTTGTCATACCTTCTGTCAATTTTTTTTTGCAGTTATTTATCTAGTTAAGCTTTTAAGTAGGCATTAACAAATTTTTTTTTCCTTTTGTTAATAGAACAGAATAAAAAGAGGACTAGGATTAAAATCTCAGTAGGAGAGACAGTGTCATTAAGAGTGTCGCATACACATCCCCCAGGCAGTGCTATCAATAAAAGCATGTGAGATTCCTAGGAACATTCAGGTAGAAGAGGTTGGTCATTGCACACCTACAAACATATATGCATAGCAGGCAGAAAACAGTTGAGGTTAAAAACTTGCTACTGACATGGAAAAAATTTACCATCGTTATTCATCAGGGAAATCCAAATTAAAACAAGATACCAGCTTCACCTACTGAATCAGCTATAATAAAAAAAAAAATGTGAGTAATAAGCATGGGCAAAGATGCGCAGAGGTCGGAATCTTCAACTACTGCTGGTAGGACTACAAAACGGTAAAACAGTGCAGCTATTTTGGAGAACAGTCTAGCACCTCCTCAGAAAGTAAAATGTAAGTAGTATCACTGGACCCAGCAATTCCACTTCTAGGTATATACTCAAAAAAACGAAAAACTATGTCTACACGAAAGTTCAAGGTAGCATTATTCATAAAGGCCAAAAGTTGAACAATGGAAACTATCTAAATGTTCACTGACTGATGAATAAACAGACAAAATGTGGCACATCCATACAATGGTGTATTATTCCGCCATAAAAAGTAATGAAGTACTGATTTACGCTATAATATGGATGAACCTTGAAAAAATTAACCTAAGTGAAAACCGGCAGTCACAAAAGACCGTATATTACATGAAATGTCCAGAAGAGGCAAATCTATTGAGACGGAAAGTAGATTAGTGGTTGCTTAGGGCTGCAGAAATAAAGGTTAAAAGGAGGCTGGTGATAGCTAATAGGTACAGAATTTCTTTCTAAAGTAATGAAAATGTACTCAAATTGATTGTGGAAATGATTACACAACTATGTGAATATACTTAAAGCCAATGAATTGTATGTACACTTCAACAGATGAATTGTATGGTATGCAAATTATTTCAATACAAAGAAACAAAACACCCTGTCACTGATTAATTCAACAAATACTGCACCTGAGTGAGCATCTGCAATGCTTTTAGTACCTTCCCAAGAAGTATATAGATTATAAAACAATTTTTCTCTTGAGGGAACCTAGAATATACCTAAAAGTTGCACACCAGAAAAGGAAGTTGACAGCTCAGTGTAATACAGAAATGGGACCAGCAACAAAGATAGAAGACGAATAGGCAAGAAGCAGCAGCAGACTGCAGCAGCCTGGATTTGGCAGGCCATCTGCCATTTCCCCAGATCTCATTACCCTTCACATGACAATAACAGAATTTTTAGCTGAACACTTAGACACCCCGTTAGGGCCTGTCCTGCAGCAACATGTGACCATGTGACTACAGGCCAAGGGGATATGAGAGCAAATTATAGTAATCTCTAACTTCAGGACAATCTAGCTGGCTGAGTCTACAGTTCTGACTCCCTTCCTGTGGGCTAGAAAATGGATGTGTGATGACCCAGCCAAAGAGAAAGGTCAGGAAACCTGATCGGCAGTGCGGAGAAGAGCCATTCTGCTTGCTGGGTTACCGTGTGGAAGAGAAACCATCCTATCTCATTTAAGCACTGTATTTTTGGGTCTCTTTGTTAGCAGCTTAGTTTGGACCTTAAGTTATCAACAGATAAGTGGGATTTGAGTTGAGTTTTAAAGTACAAGTGGGAGTAGACAGGAGGGAACATGGAAAATGAGCAAATGCAAGAACAATCATAATGACACCCAACACAGACTGAGCACCTGCCTCGAGTTCCTACTATAATCCATGCACCTGGATCATCTCACTTCATCCTCACAGTACCCCAAGAGGTAATTACATAATATTATCCCCATTCTATAGAAGACACTTGGCCAAGGTTACGAAGAGATTAAGTCACTTGGCCAAGGACACAGAATAAATCAGCCCTTCTAAACCTCTCTGCATCTTTAAATCACTAGGGGAGCTTTTAAAAAAGGAACCCTGCTCTCCAGAGATTCTGATTTCAATGATCTGGGGAATGGTTAAGCCACTGCCTTATTTTTAGGCTCCCCTCACCTCAGGTGATTCCAATGGTTAGTCACTGCTAAGAACGAGTAGAATAAATGGTTGAAAGAAGGTGGGTACATTGAAAAAGGTGAAACACAGATGTTTACCTTATATTTCAATTCTCAGAGTATTCTTCTATGAGAGCAAATCTACCCCCAGTGGATAACAGTAACCAATCAATCATCAATGTCTGAGAGGGTGTCAGAGAGTAAAGGGGGCCAATCTGGCTAAAGCAGAGGACTTAGGTTGGAATGATTAAGCTAGAACCATACATTACAGAATTGTGTATTCCAGGCTTAGGAGAAAATTTACCACTGTAGGAAACAGGAAGGTAGCTGCACACACTCGTAGGGTAGGGGTCAATGGCATTGGGAAAGTAATGGAGAGTTTCCGAGTAAAGAAGCAACATGCTGAAAAACGTGAAATCCAAGAAAATAAAAAAGAGAGAGAGAGCAAAAGCCACATGTTGAGGATAAAAATCTGACCACATGTACTTTAAAAGACACTACTGCATACAATCTTTATAGCTGAATAGAATTTACACCTAAAGTTGTAAATCGTTAAGGAATCAGAAGTGGTCTTTCACTGGTAAGAAAGCCCAAGTTATTTTTCCAGCATGGGTCTATAAAAATATGAATGTTCAACCTCTTCTTTGGTTTATAGCAGCTTCTAATGACTTTTTTAAATCACCCTTTTAAGATCAATTTTCATTTAAATAAACTCTCATTGGTGCCTACTTTGTAAGCAATTGGTAAATCTTTTTCAAATTTCCAGATGTGTTTCCAAAATGACATTGCATCGGGAAATCTAAAAATCAAAACAAACAAACAAGCAAACCAACCAACCAACAAACAGAACAGAAATAGACCCATAGATACAGGAACCAAAACTAGTAGTTACCAGAGAGGGGAAGAATTAAGGGACTGGATGAAATAGGTAAAGGGGATTAAGAGGTACAAGCTTGTAGTTATAAAACAAACAAGTCATGGAGAAGTAATATACAGCCTAGAGCAGCGGTCCCCAACCTTTTTGGCACCTGGGACCAGTGCTCCTATTAGAATCTAATGCCTGATGATCTGAGGTGGAGCTGAGGAGGTGATGCTAGTGCTGGGGAGCGGCTCACCCATCACTCACTTCCTGTTGTGCAGCTCTGTTCCTAACAGGCCAAGGACTGGTACCAGTCTGCAGCCTGGGAGTTGAGTACCCCTGACCTAGGGAATATAGTCAATAATACTATAATAACTTTGTATGGTGACAGATCATATTAGATTTCTCAGGGGGAAAAGTTCATAATGTACATCATTATGATATACACCTAAAATTAATAGGGTACTATATGTCATTTATATGTCAATATAAAAGTTGATGAGATTAGAAATATGCTATTTAAAAAAATGGCATTGCATCAGCTTCTAAAATTACAAAGCTATAAAAATCTGGCCTCGCCAATCTTCAAATAGTAGATCGATCTTCTCCAAAATTCCATTCCTCCTCACTGGCCACCATACTACATGTTTTCTTTTCATGAAGCAACCTGCTCCTAGAATTGACACTGTAAAATATTACAAAAGAGAACATACTCCAGTATCCTGGTATTTTCAAGTATGTACTTGACACCTCTAAACCCAGCAGTGGAAACACTAGAAAAAGTGAGTGAAGTGAATAAGATCTAGTGTGGTATGCATGCTGGAAAGGATAGAGGTGTCTAAGAGATCTCTCCTGGGATTGTCCCTCTGCTGTTTGTTTACCAGATGGATGACCTCGGCAAGTAACCAAATCTTCCAGAACTAATGTTTCCACATGCAATAAAAAAAAGTCATCAACACCTTCTAACCTCTGAGTTACTCTTTCTGGGCCAGGTACTGTGTCTGGAGGGCATTTATTGTTTCATATCACCCTCAGAACAACCTTTAAAGTCAAATATGGAATGCTGAGGGAGATAAAAACATGAAAGAGATTGCCTACATCACATTGAAATATCTCACACTAGCTCTCATTCACTCAATTCACCTTATTGTTCAATATACTTGTCCTACTGTTTGTTCTTTTTGTCTGAGTTACACATCCCTGATCCATTTTATGTCACAATGCTTGGTGGAGTGTAAGATATAGTGAGTGATTAAAACACTTTGGATTCATGGAGAAGAAAAAGTTCGAGGGTTTTTAAATAAATAGCACAACAGCATATACGGTATATTCTAATAGCTCTGAGACTGGAAGATAAAACTGAGTTTGCAATATCATTTGGATGAGTTCTTTTTATGCACAAATCTACATGTATTAATCTTCATGTAAATGCCATATTCTGTAAGTTTATACTTAATTTCTGCTATCATTCCTTCTGCCACAAAATGTTTTTCAACATCTGAAGTAACCATGTAAGGGGCATAAAATATTCCACATGGTTATTTTGTATGCATCCAGTTATAAACGGTCTTAACAGTCACTAAATTGGGAGAATGCTAATTTTATGCATCAAAAAGTTCACCAGTATCTATTTCTGGATAAAAGTTTCTGTATATGTTTTTAAAAATAATATAGAGTCCTGACAGATTCTGATGCATCTTCAGTTGTCATTTTAGATTTAAGAAAATATACTGGGAAGTAGGTAGCAGATATTAAAACTTCATGATTATACCTGCAAAACAACATCATATTCTTAACTTTGGGGCCTAAGGCAATTTTTATGCCTAGTTTTCTCTAATAAGCAAGGTAGGGCATGGCTTTCACAATGTCCCCTCTCCTTATACACAGTTTCCTGGCAGAAGGAAAGAAGCATTGTGCAGCTACTCTACTGTAAAGGCAACATGCCCTAGAACATTGTGCACACACATTTTTCTTCAACCCCTCAAGCAACAAGAGGTTCAATTTTTCTTCTAAAACATGAATGGTTTCTGACTGTTCTTATCAAACTATCAAAGGTGCTTGGGGTTTGAATTTTGTTAAGGAAACTAGAGAAATATAGAATTCTGTGTTTGTGTGTATGTCTAGTTCTTTCTTGAAATTGAAGAAAAGGAAAAAATACGAAATAACTGTAGAAGACAGGCAACATCCCCAGGCTATTTTGGTTGTACAAACTGCCAAAAATAAGTGTGTTCTCTTCACATCACACAGTGCCCTTTTCTGAATCACCTATCACAAGCCTTTATGCGGCTCTTGGTAAAGAACGAGGATTCCAACTGATACCCAGACATCTTCAGGCAATGAGGAGGTGCTCTGATTATTCTTTTAATAGGTGATCAAGATAAATTTTTGTTTTCACTCTCTCATATGAACCAAGTGATTCATTTTGTTTTGTTTGCTTGATTATAGCCTCCTTTCTCCCTTTTTAGCCTTGAAAACTTAATTTAGAATTAAGATGACACCTTGATAATAAGGTTTTGGTGCTAGAAAAAGTCGAGAGAAAACAAAAGAAACTGGAGGCCTAGAGGACTGAGAACACCCAAAAGTATACCAAGCCTTTGCATACGTCGGAAGAAAGGCTGAAAGCTACTTATTTTTAGGTTTCATTTGATTTATTCAGAGTTGCATCAAATCTGTAAGCCCATTGTCATAAAACATACATGCTATGCCTGCTAGATATGTTCTTGGCTAGGGATGTCTCTCAAAACCCGGGCTGTCTTATAACTTAATTCTTTTTACCTCCTCTAGATCTTGGCAGGTTTTCCTTCCTGTGTTAAGGAAATATCCCTGGTATTAAGACTATGCAAATATGGACACTAGTACTCAGCTGGTGAAGTTGAGTGATTAATGTGCATATTATTAAATGTTAGGTGATATCCTGGAATGCTATTTATTCAATAGAAAAGGCTACTTAAATGTGTGAATACAAGTTCTTTACAGTATGATACTCAAAGGTTTTCAAATGTTTAGGTATTTGATTTAGAAAGGAGTCTCTTCCCAGACTGGACTTTGTTTTTTGAGTCAGTTACTGGAGGGCTTTGATCCTCTGGTGGTTGAATTACTACCTGAAGGTCTTCACCAGATACGCCTCTACCATACTATGATCCAGAAGATACTGCACTCACTCAACCACTCATTCCTCTCTAGCCTCAGTGTCCAGGGCAGAAGGAGAGCTGTCATTAAAAACTCACTCTCCCTGCCAACTTGGAAATGATTATTGTATCAAAAGCAAGAAAAAGTTGGCATACCAAATGGCAGGAGAAAGTCAGAGTTGTGGAAAGAAATAACCCAGACTGTTTACCAGGGCAGACTACAAAACTGCACTACTGGTGCGGGAACTATGTGATTAATTTACCTTGGGATTCTTTATAAATCAAAGCTGAGAAATTATATACTGGCAATGGTGGAGCAGCTTATATGAGAATGATCTTCCCACAGATAATACTTATAATAAGACAATTATAAAGAGTAAAGAGAAAGGGCAGATACTAGAAGAGATCTGATCCTCAAAAAAAGGGAACTGCACTGGATAAGAGTCACATTTAGACAGCTTTGCCCCTAAGGGGGCTGCCCCTTCTTGGTGGTGGGAGGGAAGTAGAAGGTAAACAAAAGGCTATAGTCTCAGAATTAAGTTTGGGCAATCAAGGTGACTAGAAATGGAGGTAGGATAGTTCTAAAGAGTGGGGGCCAAAGAAGGAGAGCCTCGAAATCTGCATATAAACTACCTGAAAATCCTTGAATGGTCCCAAAGCTGAGCATTTGTAGGAGAGACTTGTAAAAAAGTTCTAAAGGTGTTCGGAGATTTAGCTACTGTTCACTGTAGGGAAATCAGGATGAATCCCAACAAAATGGAGGGGTTTCCTTAACATTTCAACTTTCCATTGAAATCCCGGGAAGGCCCAGGATTTAAGAATTTCTATGACCAGGGTGAAAACTGAAACAGACATACCCAACAAACCATAAAATCAAGTCTTCGTAAGTTGAAGGTGGTCAGTCAGTAAATTAACTGCTTGCTAGAACAAAAATCAACTATAACACGTCCAATATGTAATACTTACTAGACATGAGGAAAACAAGAAAATGTGAACCAAAGTCAAGAATGGCAGTAAACAAAAAACATATCCCAAGTTCGTATAAATGGTGAAATTAACAAAAAATTTAGAGCAGCTATTATAAACATAATTAAAGACAAAAATAAAGGTCAACAACAACAACAAAATAGAAATTCCAGAACTGAAAAGTATTATCACCTAAAATGAAAAATTCGCTGAACAGAATTAACAACAGTTTGGAGATGGCAGAATAAACAATCAGTAAACTTGAAAAAATAGAAATTATTCAATCTGAAAAAGACAATGAAAAATAAATATTGAGGTGGAACAAAGAGCAGAGCTTCAAGGACCTGAGGGACAAGATCATGTAGACTAAACTGTGTAAATAAAGTGGTGCTCAGATGTAGAAAAGAGAGAAAATACTTGAAGAAATAATAGTAAAAAATTTTCCAAATTTGGTGAAAAACATTAACTTCAGATCCAGTATCTCAGTGAACAATAAGAAAGATAAATACAAAGACAATTACATTTATTATAATCGACTGCTAAAAGCCAAAGATAAAGAGAAAATGCCGAAAGCAGCGGGAGAAACATGAGACACATTACATAAAAGGGTACAAAGATAGAAATAGCACCTGACTTATCAGAAAAAGATGGAGGCTAGAAAACAAAGAAACAGTACTTTTAAAGTACTGAAAGAAAACTATGGTCAATCCAGAATTCTCCGCCTTTATCCATAAAAAATTCCTGCCCAAAAAGCCATTTTCAGAATGAAGAGAGAATTTACTGCTAGCAGACTTGCATGACAAAAAAATAAACAAAAAAAGTCTTGTGTTGAAAGGGAGATGACATCAGATGGAAAACCTGTAACTATAGAAAGGAATGAAAAGCATCAGAAATGTTCATATATAGGTAAATATAAAAGACTATCATTTTTTTCCTTAATTTCTTTGTCAACTGACTGTCCAATGCAAAAATCATAGTAAGGTATAGTGAGGTTTAAAATATTTGTCGATGTAAGGTATTTAACAACTACAGCACGAAGGATGGGGAATTAATGGAATTAAACATGAAACTTATAACATTAATTCTAAGGAGACTGTGATAAAATGTATAAGTCTCTAGAACAGGGGATGGCAAACTCAAGCTTATCGGCCAAATCTGGTCCACTGCCTATTTTGATAAATAAAGCTTTACTGGAATAAAGCCATGCCATTCACTTACATATTGCCTATGGCTGCTTTTGCACTACGATGGCAGAGGAATAGCTGCAATGGAGATCATATGGTCTGTAAAGCTAAAATATTTACTATCTGGTGCTTTATAAAAAAAAAAAAAAAAAAAAGTCTGTCATCGTGGACTCCTGCTCATACTATAAATTTCACTGTGTTCTTACTCTTCTTCCACTTAATATTTATTTTCCTTTCCTGGCTCCCTGACCTGTGGGTTTCAAGCTCTAGCATTAGACACAAAGATAACAGCCTAATAGAAATTGTTAAACAAGATTCCACAACTGTGTAAGATCAAAGCCCTTTAATAAATTCCTCAGTATACACACAGTTGTGTGCATACATGCACACACGCATGCATCATTTCTTAGTGATTTTGCTTCTCTGATTTAATCCTGATGAGCGACCAATTAACAAAACTAAAATTAGTTCTTTAGAAAGAATAAAATTTATAACCCCCTCAAGTAAAAGTGAATATAAATAAGCAATATTAGGAACTGAGACAGGCTGTCACTACAAATCCTATAGGTGTTAAAAGAATAAAAGATTATGAACAACTTATAGCCATATAGTCTACTATTTAGAAGAAATGACGGGCTCATGTATTTCTGGCAGCATTATTCATAATAGTCTCAAACTGGAAATGACTCACATGTCCATTATCTGGAAAGAGATAAATCTATTGTGCTATGTTCATAAAACAGAATACTATTCTGTGATTTAAAAAAAAAAAAAACAACGGACTACTGATATATGTAACATCACGTATGAATCTCAAAAATATTATGCTGAAAGAAGCCAGACCCACAAAAATGTATATACTGTATGATTTCATTTTTATTAAGTTCAAGAATAGGCAAAATTAATCTACAGTGATAGAAACTGGAACAATGATTGCCTGTGGGGGAGAGAGACTAAATGCAAGGAGGCATGAGGGAATATTCTAGGGTGATAAATATATTCTGTATCTCGCCTGTGGTACTGGTTTTATGGATGTACACATTTATCAAAACCCATCAAATAGTACACTTTAGATCTGTGCCTTTGCATTATATGTAATTTTTCTCTCACATAAAAATTAAGCTAAGTTGCTTTAAAAATGTATGCTTTCTCTATGACTCAGGAATACAGATGAAGGAACATTATCTTCCTTTACTAATCTCGATTTAGTAACCCTTTGCTAAGCACCTTCAGAAGAAATAGTTATTCTCCAACAAACTCTTACACGTCTTAAAGCACCTCAAATTATAGTACCTTCAATGGCTTCCAATGTCACATGTTTCACTGTAGACTGACTATGCTAGGGGTTCCCTTAGTTTAGGCTGGTTACAAAAGCACAGAGAGAACGGACATTCGATCTTTATTCTGGACATTTTAATCTCAGAGTTAAATGCAACCTGTTGGTAAAGTGTTTTTCTTGGCCACTGACTGCATCTAGGTATCCCTGATAATGCTGGGCCCAAAGCCGAAGAGGGGTTTAAATAACAGTCTTTGCTCTAAAATGTAACTGCACATGGCAAAAAAAGTCAACAGTTCCAAGAAATAATGCCCCTGCACGACACACAAGAAAGGCTGTGATTCACTGCTCCCTGTCTGTAGGCTTTGACAGAAACCACTTGACTCCAATTAACAATATGCTCCAAAATAAGCACTGAAAAGAGAAAATGGTCTAAGTGAGAGAAACAGGAGGACTAATTGGAAATTTTTCATTTTTCAGCATCATGCAGAGGTCACAAACCAAAGGGTCAGAGAATGGTTGCTTCTTGCAAAAGTTACAATGAACAATCAACCGGAAGTGTGAGAAATTCATCTCACTTTACTTCCATTCTGTTTACTAGAACACAAAAACTAATTTAATAGTAACCTCTGCTGCAGAACTGTAAAAGAAAGAGTAATGACTAGTAATTTCCACAACCATACCACAAAATTGAACGCTATGAGCTTAGAATATTCACAGAGTTCCACCTAAGTTCAGTACAAGGCAAAGGGAAAGCCAGGGAGAAGCCTGCTGGGAAGAAGCAAGGTTTATGTGTTCCAGGGGTGAGCGTTTGCTGGAGAAAAGGGACACTGCCCAAGGAGGCCTCTGGACACTGACTATGGGATAAAAAAAAAAAGATGGCTTTGAAGTGAAAACTTTTTTTTTTTTTTGATGAGGTCTGTATATACCCAATATGAAGTTCTTAAGGAATAAAAGATGAGAAAGGGAATAAATATTAGATATTATTATCTAAATATTAGATCAGAGAAGGAGAAGAATTCTAAAAGTTCTTTTAGATACTCTTCCTGTTTGGCATGGCCCTACCACTGTGAAGTCTGAAGAGAAGGTGCAACTATCCTTATCAACACATGTGGCTCATCTGACTGAAATAAAGATCCTGTTGCAGATGCGCTCCATTTAAAAAAAAAAGAAAATAAAACAAAATCAAAGAGGTACAAAACCTTAAATATAAACCTTGTTTCCGTTTATTCAACTTAATGAAGGTCATGCAAGTAACTTTCAAAATCCTATCCGGCCTGCGGGTCTACCTCCCACCTTTCCCTCACCTGTGAAACTACAAGACTATTTCTGCTCAGACAGACACCTTCAGGCTGCCTGCAAAGTTCTATAAAAAATTTTAATCTGTAAGGCACAATCTACAACTGTCTTGTGTTCACTTTGTCTTCTAACTGGGGTGTGTCTGTGTGTGTAAACATGAGCATAACACGAAAATACTGCAAAGCCAAGTAGATTAACTTCCTCAAGGTCAGTGACCATGTATCAGCCTTATTTGGACACCTCAGAAAAAGAGAACAATGGCTCACAGCATTGACACAGATTTTGTAAATTAAAGATGGTGCTGATGGTGCTAGTACTTGGAAAGGTCACCTATGAACCCCAGGGGAGAAAAAGTAATGACAAGTGCATGTGTTTCTGGGAAAGATGGAACACTGTTGTCAGAAATACATAGGTAAATGTATTATTCTCAAATGAGGACATCGTTCTTTTAGAGGAAAGGGGAAGAGTCATTTTTTAAACATCACTTTCTTTTATTTTATTCTTCTTTTGCCTTCCTCATTCAGAGGGAAGGTAGTCTGAAACCGCTTTCATGCTGTTTATTACTTTGAAATCATCTCAGCCTTTATGCGTTACACCCACCCAGCCCCAATTTCAATAATTCATGCCCCAACAAACCAAACACAAACAGCCCCACCCACTTATCCGCAATCAACCACCACTAACACCACCATAAAAAAACACCCCTTCCCAGATTCCCAGTCTAGACTCATTTCTTTGGTATACTACTGATCACATTCAATCAAAAGAAACTACAAGAGCCCATTCAAACTCATCTTTGGTCCTGAATTTATGTCGTATCGAAAGCTGCTTCCAACACCTAGAAACTCAGAACTACATCTGTACATTTTTTTATAGGGTAAGTCTGCTTAGCAACAACGTCTCTGAGTCTTTCATTTGTCTGAGACTATCTTCATTTGGCCTATATATTGTAGAACACTTTTACTGGAAAAAGAATTAGTGTTTTGATTTTTTTTAAACAAGCACTTTGTATACCATTGTCTTCTAGTCGTCATTGTTTCTGACATGATGAGCTGTTTTTCTCTTATTGCTTTCAAGATTTTCTCTTTGTCTTTCAACAGCTTTAACTATGATGTGTTTACACGTGAACCTCTTTGTGTTCATTGAGCACTTGGTCAGATTAATGTTCTTTAACAAATTTTACAAGTTTTCAGTCATTATTTCTTCAAATGTGTTTTCTGCCCCCTTTTTCTCTTTCTCCTGCTCCTGGGGCTCCTATTACACATGCATCCTTATGCTTGAATTCACACAATTTTCTGGGAATCTGTTTTTCATCATTCTTTTTATACTTGGATTGGGTAATTTCTGTTTATCTATCTTCAGGTGCACTAATTATTTCTTTTGACATCTCAAATACTGTCATGAATCCCTTACATAAAATTTTCATTTCAGCTACTTTAGTTTTGAACTCAAAAATTTCCATTTTGTTCTTTATAGTTTTTCTTTGTTGTGATTTTCTATTTATTAAAGTCATCATACTTTCCTTTAATTTTTAAAATATGCTTTCCTTTAGTTCTTATAACAGTTGCTTTGAAGGCTTTGTAGGCTAAGTTCAAGATCTGGACCCACTTACAGACAGTTCCAATTAACTGCTTCCTTTTCCTCGCCCTTACTTAGATTACTTCCTGTTTCTTTGCATGTCTCATAATTTTTTGCTGAAACTAGGTATTTTGGATATGTATTGTAGAAGCTCTAGATTCTGACTTCCCCCAAGAGTTTTTGTTGCTATTATTATTTTGTTTAGCAATCTGTCTAGACTAAATCTATGGAATCTGCTTCCTCCAAAATTTTTGGTTGTTATCTATGCTCAAGTTTGTTTGGTTGGTTTGATTTTTAATTCTCATTTCTTTTTTATTAAGTCTAGAGTCCCAGGGCTCACCCCTGTGTCTGCACAGCTCAGTAGTCAGCCAATAATTGGTCACAGGTTATAAACAAACACCTCAAGTCAGTAAGAGTTTCGAAAGATATCTGTGCCTGTGGGTAGAACATTCAAAATTCAGCAGTATTTACAACTATCTAGCCTTTCTTTTCTGCCATACCCTCTTGTGTTTCCTCTGTGTACACACCCAGATTCATGGTCAGCTAAGGATGCATGGACAGCTTTGGTCCTCTCTGGTCTCTCCTAAGCAGATTCATGGAGAGCGTATCAAAGTTCCTTATGACTTACTTCCCAGATTTTCATACTAAAATATCTAGCTAGTCTTCTGAGTCATTGCTTGTCTCAAACTAGAAGGCAGCCTCAGTCTAGTTTAGCCAGTGCTACTTATACTTGTTTGCCAAGATCACTACTATTACTGACTGGACATGGGATTTTTCTGTGCTCCACTCCAAATCAAGTCAAATCCCTCTCTACCTCTCAATGAAGCTGTTAGTTTTCTCACCTTGCCCTGCCCTGCTAGAATTACTCGCTGACAGAGCCAGAGTACAGAATGACAGCAACTCCAGGCAAAACGGCTATGAATACCATTGTTTCTAAACAGACTTCATGACTTTTTCACGAGTTATCACTTCTCAATTTAATATATGCCTTTCATCAATTTCTGAAGCCCTGAAATGATTATTTTTGACAAGTTTGTTCAGCTTACCATTGCTTTTTTGGAAGAAGGTCTACCGAGCTACTCCCTCTGCCATACTGAAAGTCCTGCCTCCAAACTACACTGCATTTACAGAAAAAGCTACAAAGTCTATGAAATGCAGAAGTATAATTTATTCATATTTATCAGTTTGAGAAATAATTTTCATTTACCTTCCCTTTTCTGGATTCCAGAGCTTTTACCATTTGAATATAGATTTTTGTTTTCTTTATCTAATCAAATAGCAAGGCTATTTTAGCAAAGTAAAATAAATAGCAGAAGAATGAGAGGTTACATGAAATAGATTACAACATCTGCAGAATAAAGTCAGTTGTATAAAAAGATTCTCCCCCCCCCCTTTTTTTTACTGTCTGTCATATACTCTATGAGCTATAAGGAAAGCGGTTTTTCTTTCAAGTATTAAAATTAATTCCAAAGGGTGAAAGGGAGAAACAAGAAAGAAGCAAAGAGAGAGAGGAGGCAAAAAAACCTTAAGTTCTAGTCATATACTGTAAAAGGAGGAGGGGGAACCCACAAACATTTAACCTTCCACCAATAAAAACTTGAAGTCAAGAATATTAAGAACAGGAAATTTAGAAAAAAACGAACAAGTTAGCCATTCCCTCAATACCAAACCAAATAATTTAATATTTGGTGTTTATTTAGTATCTACAAATTCTAGAAATTGTCTCTCAAGTGCAGATAGTTATTTGTGATCATAGTGAATTTTTAAGTTCTGTGTTATTTTTATGCACCTGGAATCCATCCCCAGTTCCGTGAAACAGCCCCGTAAAAAAACACAGCAACTCAAATACATTTGGCTCTGCCTAACCCTGCTACATGAAATTTAATGAATTTAGTCTGTTTCCTTAACACTACTTCTTTGCCTAAATGGCCAAGATCACAGTATTTCTTTTTTCCAAAAAGTCAAAATCCAAATAAGAACAAACATATGTGCTTGAGGCTGCCAAATATTACTGGATGAACCATTCTTTGCTTCCAAATGATTTCATTCACTTTCTATCTCTCAAATAAAGTTGCAGTCATTTTGGGGTCCAACTGCAAATAATAAACCCATAAATTCTTATGATTTGGAAGGAATGGTGTGAAACCATCTAGCCCATCTCCCAATCTTTAAGCAGAACTTAGATTAAGATAGGAGAGTAGTTGCTGTGTAAAGGTTTTGCTGAAAAGCAAAGCACAACTTGGTGTAACTCAAGCTCCCCGAAACCACTCCTGTTGTGTATCAGAGCTGCTCAAACAGTACTCTTAATGCTTCCAACAGAAACTCTGAACAGCCCTTTCCTGTTTGGTTGAAGCCAGTGACATCATTGACAAGCCACTATCAGGCCACTACTATTGCTTTTGTAATCTCTGGAGAAAATCTATACGGTATGTCGAAATGGAATGAATACCCTTAGAAAGATGATAATGAAACTACCCCTTAAGAGACAGAAAAAAAGAGTGAAATTAAAAGAGGAGGCCAATCAAGGGTAAAAATATTTTCGACACCATGAAGATTTCTTTCCAATTATATCCTATTTCATAGTGCTAATGTTTTGAAATTACTGAATGATTACTGAATACATAATGATTCTATTTTCCCTGCCCAACTAAGAAAAGCCATGTAGTTGACTTGGGCTCACTGAATCTCAATTCCACTGCCAGCCTCAGCATATACTTTTAGCACAATCCAGCTCTACTATGGCTATATTCAACTTATAAGGAACTTAACCATAATTTCTATATTTTTCTGGCCACTCCAAGTCTCTAATTGTCCTTTTCTGGCATTTTCAAACCCTTTAAGAGCAACCAAATGTCAATCAACGTATGAGGCATCCAAAACTATATATCTAGGCCTTTCATAAAACCACAACCCTAAGCATGCAGGACTATAATCCCCTCATACAGAACTCGACAAGTGGAATGTACCTGAAATAAAAATCTTTTGTTAGACTATATATTTATAAGTTTTTCTCAGAAATATGAATATCGTACCCTAAATACTTAACCCTTGTGGTTTCTGAGACAAAAAACACCTATTATTCCAACAAAATCCTATGCTGAGACTCTATGTTAAAGACTTGGAAACATACGAAAATAAAAACAAAAACATTAAAATGAAGAATTACTTTACTGCCAACGTGGAGATTTTCCCACTACTTCTAAGGTCCATGGGGCTAGGCAACAGGTGCTGTCCTTAATTAATGCCTGAAAGGGTGCAGAGTGGCCACCATGAAATAAGGTAGAACACAATTATGTCTCTACCTCTCTTCCTATTTGCCCCTCACTCATAGGCAAAAGGGTTGAGGACAACAGAAGAGTGAACAGGATCTCTTTAGGAAGTGGGAAATGCTGTGTGAAGCAGCCCAAGGACTAATCCCTGCTAGATCCACCCACCTTCCCTCCATTTGGACACTGAAAAAAACAAAGAAAAAGCAGGTTCCCTCGGAAGAGAACAAAGGGAGCAAGATACCTGTCAGAGGGTGTGGTCTAGCCCTCCCCCCCCACACACACACACACTGGTAGTCTGCACAAGAAAGGAGGAAGAGTAAGGGAATGAGGATAGAAATGGGTCTCACGTCCTTCTAGCAAAGCCACAATCACAGACCTGAGAGCTGCTACATGCCCCCGTGTCAGCCGACTGTAGCTTCAAAGGGCTCGACCACTATCAAACAGACTGTTTTCCCGCTTGTTTTTTTTTTTTCCGTTTAAAGGAAGAGAGAAGGAGAACTAGAAAGAGGATGGGAAGGAGGAAAAAAGGGGTAGATAGGTGGAAGAGGGGATGAAAAAGAAGGGAGCAAAACACTTACTTGTATTAATACCTGCAGGCTTGTCTTGTCCCCCCCCCCTCCCCTTAGTTACATGAAAATCACGTCATGAGCAACTGATTAGTGCTTGGAACCAAGTGCCCACTGATAATGGAGTCATTTGCAATTTAATGAATCCGCCATCCATTTTCAATTTTTATATTTTCCACTCAATGACTAATATACTTATTATCATATATACATGTTATGAAAACATGCAGAAGGAGCCAGGGTGCACAGTAGCATCCAAAATGAATTGTAATTAAATGAGAATAGGTTACTTCTCCTGTGTGAAGGTCTATTAAGGACCCACACACCCCTGGAGACATGCTTGCTTTCTATTTCTACGAGTGACAACTATGGATCTGCTCTGAGCCAGGCACATATCTGGCAAAGGGTGAATATGGGCCCATGACCTCCTTCATCTGAAAGCTATTCGGAGAGCCCACCTTGAAACGCAGGCTTCCGGGTACCTGCCTGTTATTAACTCTGGTACCTGGCTCAATTGCAGTGGGGTTTCAATTAGCTGTAGAAGTAGAAAGTCATGTAACGTGCTTTGATAAAGATCCCCTGTGTGTCATGGAGAGCCTACAGCACAACCACTGGTTGTAAGAGTTAACCATGGAACAGTAACCTTCGAACAAAAATTCAGCCACCAGCTACGGCCCAAGACAAAGAACAAAGAGGAAGATATATCTCAATGCATGAAAAACTCCATTCACTGACATCAGACCCTGAACTGGCTGGGGTGCAGTGGGGATGATGGGAGGGGATAAACTTAAATTCCATCAAAATCATCACAGAAGTTTGGAGTTGGAAGCCCGTAGAGGGAATCCAAAACAAACAAACGAACAAACAAAAAACCAGAACATGGCTTTATGATCAAGTTCAAATTACCAATCATTGGCAGAGCTGGCAATAGAGGCAAGCTCTCCTGTTACCTGATACAACATGATGGACTTGCAAGAGCATGAAGTTGGGTCTTAGATGTCCTACTTAAGAACAGGGGATCGTGAACAAATGACACTCCTCCTCATTGCTTGCCTCTAAAAGAGAACTAGGAGGGACTGGTACTGCTTCCTGTTCTACCTTTCCTGATGTACACCTCATTCTGAAGAGACAGGCCCGACTGGAAAACTCTTCACTAAATGGGGAAATGCTCACCTGCCACAGAAAAGGAACGTTTCTATTTTACTCATTCACTTTAAGTGGATCCAACCCTTGTGCAAATTAGACAAAAAAAAAAAACAAAAAACCAAATCATCTATGCCAAACCAGTCTGGCCTGACACAGCCTACTGGGTGAATGAATTTGAGAGGGAAATCTTCTAGATAAACAGTCATGGGAGGTCCCAGGATGAACCAAACCCTATGACTGATGATATGAAGGGAAAGACGAAGCGCCAATGGTTAATGCCACCTGAGTGACCACCGAACACAGAATGTCAAAAGAAACTAGCAGGGCCCAAGTTTTGTAACCTTTTAGAAAAGATCATAGCAGCTGCTATCACAATCAGCACAAATATATCCTCAGAGCAGCCAATGAATGCCCCTGACTTGGCCTGTAGAGCTCTTAAACCTCTGCTCGTATCTCTGACCCTTGTTCACTGCACTCCAGCCACATCAGCCTCCCTCTGACCTACACACACGCTGAGTCCCAGACTCTCTCCCTGCTGTCTCCTCTGTCTTTAATTTCGATTCAGATGGCATCACACAAAGGCCTTCCCCAATCATCCCAAAGGCATCCTCAATCTATCCCCGGTAATTTTCTCTTAATTGTACTTTATGTTTTTCATCACTACTTGACATTACTGTACGAAACTTGTCTACTGCCCGTCTCCCTAACTAGAATGTACACTCCCCGAGGTGAGATCCTTGTCCACTTCGTTTTGCATTACATCCCGAGCACATAGAAGAACTTCAATAAACACTTACTGGGTTAATTGATTTTCAGACTCAATGTACCCACTGGGCTCCACTGGGGAACATGTTCTCTGCTATACATTTTACTACCAGCACTGTGAAGTGCTCAAGAATTTGGTTCTGCTTTGCAGTCCAAAGTCTCCACCATGTTTTCTGGTGCTGACAGGAGACATGAAATGGAGAAAAGTCACACAATCAGCAAGTCCCTCTGTCAGTGATCAATCCTGCTTGACCAGCCTGCTGGTGCCCATTCTCAGGGACCCACCCCATTTAAAGCAAAACCAGCCCAGAGGCTGCATGTCCAATGAGGAACTGAAGGATAATCAGGAAAGAGGTTTTAGAAAAGCAACTTATCAGGTCAGAAATCAGTACAGACCAACTGTCTGACATGACTACAGACACAAAGAAATGCCTCGTTTGCATGTGGAGAGAACACAGAAAGGAAGAATGTAATGGAGAAAGAGGACAGAAAACTACCAGCCTCCAATTTATTGCACCATAAGTAGAATTGCTATCTGTCCATCGCTTGCTTTAATCTCCCACAAAAACCCCAGAGACTGCTGAGGGCCTCTTACCATGCAAAATGATCAGAGAGATAAAAAGGAGACAGCTCTAGCAAAAAGGTAAGAGTGAAAGCTAAGAGCACGCTATAGTGCATCAGCTGGCTGAGATAAAGCTGATGGGAGTGGCTCTTCTCAATGTCATTTCACTGGTTTCAAGTGTATGCTTTTTGAAAGAGACGGTGAACACAAGAATACATGTGGAGAACTATTGGACAGCAGATAGTCTGCTTGCATTTGTAAAGGCTGCAGAGTTTCGGACACACTGAGAACTAGTCCTGAGAATAAGTCCTTGTGTCAGGAAAGGGTACTCAGGATCATTCCCAAGTTCTGTGACTTGCTAGGTAGTCTCCCAGCTAAAATTCATTACACCAAAAGGACACGAAGCAAAGTCAGAAAAGAGACAAGTGCAGGAGGCAGAGTCCAGAGGAGACCAGGCTCAAGTTTAGGAGTCCTCTCCCAGTGGAGTTACACAGGACACGCTTAATTCCTCCAGCAAGCTGTGACAGCATGTATGTAATGCTGTCTACCAGGGAAGTTGATCAGAGGCTCAATGTCCAGGGTTCTTATTAGGAGCTGGGTCCATAGGCACCTCTGCCTACCGTGCCAAGGAAAGCAAATGTGTGGTATAAACCATATTATTTGTAAGGTGTAGGAAGAGTGGGCCACTCTTAACAGAGAATGGTCGGAACCCTCCCAATATCCAAATTCCCAGATGCCAGGCATGGGCCCACCTTGCAAGTAAGACTTTCTAAGGATAGCAGTCTTGGGTCTGCTACGCTAACCCTTTATGCACAGTCTTACACCATACACAAGTCTGTCACATCTATATATTCACAATACACAGTGTGCTGCTCCCGAGATGGCCCTGCCTCACACAGCATCCATAAACATGGGTAAGAAAGCAGCAGCTGACTGCTTTGTGTCCAGGCCACTACCGAGGGGCAGGTTGTTGGCAGAGACTTGGAAAGAGTTACACAGGGATAGCTGTACCCAGGAAGAGAGAGTGGTCTTCAAGAGCACAGAGCTGGGCAGACATTCTCCTCCAAAGTCAGAGAGGGAGAGGGAGGTCCACACAACAGGAGAGTGGCCCCAACAACCAAAGGCTGTGCAGCAGAAACAGCCAAGCCAGAGTGCTTGCCTCCACCACCCCTCCCCTTCCACCTGTGTAAGCCCAGCCCTTGAGATGTGGAGTCTGGATCCTGAGAAATGATGGAGGGGATGGCCACAGGGAAGACGTGGAAAAGCCACAAGACGAAGACTAGGGCCCTACACACAAGTGAGATGAAGGACATTCAAAAAAGATGGATGGTTTAAATATAGAGTCATTTAGCTCCCACATGCTGACCACTGGCATCCTTCTAATGGTTGTTATTTTTAAATGTAATTTACTTTTGCTATGCTGTGAAAATAATGACAGACAGACTTGAGCAGGTTAAGCCCATTTTGCACATCTAATATTTCCAGGAGATGTGAGGAGAGGGGGAGGAGAGTGGCTTTCAGGGTTGAACGTGACTACAAAAGCAATATTCCTAGAAATTATCTGGGGAGTTCGCAGAAGGATAGACTAACAGGTATTACAGCCTCATATATCAGTTGAAGAAAGATGGCTGCCACTGTCATCTTAGTTATTAGTTTTTGCAGAAGGGATGACAATCACAGTTTTTATTCATAAGACCAAGGAATCATCAATTTTCATGAGCCTTTGCAAATAGTTATAAGTTATCAAGAAACCAACAAACACACCTACTTCAAGGGCTGGTGAAATTTTCATAAATGGCCAGACTGTAAATAGTCAAGACTTTAATGATCTCTGTGACAACTACACAACTCTGCAACTGTAATGTAAAAACAGGAACAGGTGATATGTAAATGAATAAGCATGACTATGTTCCAGTAAAACATCATTTACACAACCTGTTGACTAGATATTAGCCCATGGGCCATCTTTTGCAGACCATCAGTCTAATTCATATATAGAACTTGTACGAGGCAGAAAAAGGTCTTGGATGACCACACAGATTTTTTGGCTGAACTGGTGTAGACTCACCTAATAGGAGTTGCATATCACAGGCCAGATAAAGCATGTTAAGTGCATCTAGCTTCACAGGAGGCTACCAGTACTGTGTCAGGGACAGAGAATCACACGAAAACAATAAAAACAAAGGAAGCCTTCACTTCCAGACACCAGCAATAGGATTCAAACTTCGGTGTGTGTGCAAAAGAAGAAAAACAAACAAAGACATAACAGGATATTCATAAAACACACAAGTCCTGAGAAACATATGGAAAACATCTAACCTCTCTTAGTAATCAAACACACACGTAAAATATAATTTTCTATGTATTATACTGGCAAAGTTTTTCTTTATTTTTTAAGGAAAATACCAAGAACACAGGAATACTCAGACATTATTCGTGAGAGTATAACTTGTAATATCTATCAAGCCTTAAGATACTGATATTAGAGACTTTTAGTCACAAAGAGCAAAGGTTTATTCTCTGGAGAGACTGAATCAAAAACGGTTCTGAACCTAGAACAGTGGAGAAGATGGAGAAGCGGAAGTGAAGTCCCTACTTCAAATTTTAAGAGGCCCCAATCGCCAGTTTAGCAGCAGCATTTTAGGGACACTTTTGGTTCCCTAGGCAGGACAATAAAAGATTCGTCTCTGAGGAAACCAACCAGAGAGAGAAAAGATTGATATAGGCATTTGGGGTCCTCTAATGTCATCTTTGGTTCCTTGTGAGGTGGCCCAGCATCTGTCAACACTTACCCACGGCCAGCTACAGTGCTCCAGATAGCTTCCTCCTCAAATACTAAATAGCAACTAAAGGTTACCAGACATTTGAGAAAACATTCTAACATGAAAACAAGTCAAAATGAACTCATAGAGGGAAAGAAAGAAAGAGCAAAACTCACAGGAAATAGAGACAATGCAGAAAACAGAAAATGATTTAACAATTTTTTAAAAATTTAGTAAATATCTGACAGATTAGAGAAGAAATATATTGATTCAGGAAACCAGAACAAGAACAGGATGTTATTTTATTTTATTTTATTTATTTATTTTGGGGGGGGGGCGGTAAAAAAGGAACTCAGAGAGAACAAGAAATCTTGGAAGTGAAGACTGAAAGAGAAGAATTAATACATTCAGTAGAGGAGCCAGATATAAAGTGGTAGAAAGCTTCCAGAAAACAGAGCAAAAAGATGAACAGAAAGATAACAGGAGAGGAAAATTAGGTGTGAGGAGAGGGAAAATCAATCACTTAAGTGCAAATTCCAAAAAATGTTCTAGAAAAAAAAATCAGAGTACAGTGGGAAGCTCTGAGGGAAAAGTGACTATCGAATAAACAGTTCAAGAAAACTTCTCAGACAATAAGACATAAATTTCCACTGAAGGCTCAGAATAAGGATGAAATATGGTGCCCACCAGGTACAAGAAATGCCATGGCGCAGGGTAGAAAAAACAAACCCCACAAACTTCCAGAAGGGCTACAGGCCAGATGCAGGTGTGAAAATGCCACTGGACTTTCAAAAGTAATACCAAAAACCAAAAGACAAAAGAATAAGATCTTTACATGTTTAAGGAAAATAATTTTCAACCTTAGAATTTTACATTTGACTAATTTATCTTTCAAATGTGAAGGCAGAATAAAGATATTTTCCCACAGTCAAGAAATTTTAAAAATTTTCTCCTCAGGAAACTCTTAGAAGATAAGCTCTACCTGGATGAAGTAATAACCCAACTGAGAGGAAGACATGGGATCCAGGAAATAGAAGACCCAGCACAGGATAGGGGGAAAGGGTCTTCTCAGTGTGTTGGAAGCAGGCAACTCCAGGCCTACAACAGAACAGTGGGCCCAGGAAGCAACCAGGCCACACTACAGCAGCAGCACAGAAGGCTCTGGGAAGAATGCTGCTCAGTAAAATGTATCTGGTCTGCTGGCCACGTGAAGAGGGATTCTGATGGAAAGTTTAGGACTGAATTTTGTTGAGGGTATTTTCCTCTGATTTGTTCATTGATGTATTCCCAATACCCTAATGAGTAAATACTTAATTAAAACTAAGCAACTATAAAAAGTAAATTATTAACTCTAAGAACAAAAAGATGCATCAGAAAGGTAATCTAGTATCATAACATTTTACTAGGTGGATAAACAGAGTCTTAACAGAATAAGCACTGACCATTAATTTAACTTTAAGAAAGAAATCAGGATATTAGGATTCTGGAGGAGAGGAAGAGGAAGTGTGTGTAGAAGGAATTCCTGGGAATGGTGGTACGTAGTGTCAGAAAGCTAAATTCCCATCTTCCATAACAGAGAATCGGTAGATAATGTTGAAAAATTGCAAGACAAGGAAAAGCAGCATAAACATGTTAATGAGTACTACAAAAATATATAGGGAAGAAACACCTAAAAGGAGTTAAAGGCATTTGCATTTGAGAAACATAAGTCAGGAAGAAGGAATAGAGTAGAACAGGGCAAGGGACCGGTTTTATTAATAAGCCTTGTGTCATTTGAGCTTTGAAAATTACGTATGTGTCTTATTTGAGAAAAATAAAAATTAAAGCTAAAAAATGCTTTTACTTTAGGCTTAGCCAGTCTGTATCTAAGAAACCCTCCCAAGAGAATAATCAGAGATACAGATTTATGTTCACTGAAATGATCTTTATAATAGGAAAAATAGGAAAAAACTGAAAATATGAATCCAGTTGATAAGATTATGTAGTTATTTAAAATACATATATATAAAGCCTCTGCAGAATGATAAAGATATGAGAGAATGTTCCCCTTAATAATTGGAGCTTAAAAACTATAGAGTACAATTATAATTTGTATGCACTACATGCATAGAAAAGAGACCAGAAAGAAATAACTGTATGTCAACAGTAGTGTACTCTAGATACTAGGATTACAGGTCATTTATTATTTATTCTTTTCTGCATTTTCCAAATTTCCTATGATTAATTTACATCAACTGGTCAAGCATTTTTAAAAGTGTTTTTAATTTTAGAGTAGAGAAAAATAAAATCAGAAAACCATTCTTGGTATTTCTCTAGAGATTACCTACCTCATTTGAAACGTTTATCAGTTAAGAAAATCAAAGAGAAGTCAATGTCAAAAAAGAAAACCAAAAAGGCTAAAAACCCACAAAATAAAGTATTCAACATTTACAATCACATCTGAATCAACAAAAAGATCCTGTCTCTTAGATTATCTTACATTCTTGAGCCTTATACTATCCTTGGCTGTAAAAACATGCCATGTGAGACCTTTTGGCTTAATGTCCAATGAAATTCTATTGTCCCAGCTGGGGACAGCTTTTTTGAATATACTTTAGAGTCAAACCAACCAGCATTTGTATCCTAGAGCTCAGGCTTTTACCAATTTGAGCAGGTTATACAAGGCCTCCCACCCTGATATTCCTTGTCTATGAACTTGGGATCATTATTTTGCAGGTTAGCTCTAAGGAAAGAACCAGTAAAGTACCTTAAAATGATAATTAGTGCCTGGGACATAGTAATCCATCAAAAAAAGTGGCTATTTTTTGGTTCCATTTTATAAACACCCCACAAATCTAATTTGTTCAGCTATATTCACTAATAAAAACTGTCCTCCTCCCTTCACTGACATTCTCCTGGACTCGACTCCATGCCACATGTGCAAGGTTTGAGAATGGGTGAAAGGACAAACTGACTTCAAAAAGCTACATAGCAGTGACTAGCTTACCCTGTCAAAGTTTTACAACTTCATCCCTTATTAACAAAGCAGCTATTTCAAAGGGGGCTTGATCAAACTTGCAACGAACTTTTTTGTTTTTGCTTTTGTTTTTTTTTTTTTACAAATAATAAGAGATATAGGAGCTGTGTAGCAGTGAAATAACAGAAAGCTATACTGTTGGAAGTAAGTGAATCAGACCATTATCAGTGAGACTGGCATTTACCACGAAGCATACCTAGGTGCTTATTTTCACTGTAATTTCTGACAGTGCTTTCAATATTTTTAACAGCATTTTAGTGACTTTGCTTTTAGTTTCTATTGCCAAAATCAGTAGGGTAGCAAAGTATTAAGATATATATTTGAAAAATAAGGAAGCTTTGCATTATTATTAAGGGACTGTTGAGAAGATCAGAGATGGGTGAATGTTTCCTCTATATTAAACGTGATAGGGGAGATAAGATTATGAAAAGTAAGAATAAGGTTCCTGCTCTTTCTGGCAAAATGATTATTTTGAGATTAAACAGATGACTTACCAGTACTTAGACTACCAACTAAATCAATATTATCCACGACTCCCTCTATCCCCCTTTTTAAAGGTGTACTAGACCAGGAATGGGGGAAATGGAGGGAACAGTAGCTCACAGTTCCTAGCCTGGTGTTCTTCAACTTGTGGCCAGCTTACACTCTGAAACCTCCTATATGCCAGCCAGTCAATCATTAATCAGTCACAATTCTTAGAGACCTACTTACATTGATGCTAACATCTTTGCATCCCTGACATCACAAAAAAAGAGAACCCAGCGGCCAGGGGAATCTGTATGATTCTCCCGCTAGGAGACTAAGAACAAAGTAGGCAAAGACCGGATGTCATCTACAGAAAGAATTCTTGTAAACAACAAGAGGTAAGGTCATATCTTCACATCATGACTCCATGTGCCCAAGATTTTATCTTGCATCAAGAACAGAAAGAACAGGGGACTGCAACAATGAGAAAATCTGGATCTTGGAACCAGGTATACCAAGACGACTTGCTTATCTAAGTACCATCTTTCAAGAAGCATTAAGCTAAATGTAAGAATGCAATGTAGATCAAACTTCAAATATCACACAGGACCAATGATGACTTCACTGTGGCTTTCTGAAGACTCAGGACCTCATGCCTATATCCCCAAACCTGAGAAGTTTCTGCAAAAACAAACCATACATACATTCAACAATGGTTTGAAATCTGAAAAGAGGGAGGCAAATACCTCCACAAACTCTGCACCCACTTCCTGACCAAAAGCCCAAACCCTATGCAAAATGTATGATCTTTCTGTAAAAGCCTTGATTGTATTTAATTTACTCTTTGGCAAATGAACAGAATCAGCATCCCACTTTGGTGCCTCTAATACAGTTTTTGAGGCTTGTTAGCTTTTGGTTAAATGGTCTTTGGGACAAAGTGATGCACAGAGCCTTTTAAAACCATTTGCTGAAATCTCATTTTGATCATTATAATAATGGCCATATTTCTGAGCACTTACTATGTGCCAGCCCTTCATATGCACTTTCTCCCGTGGCCCTCTCAATGTGCCTGTGAGCTAGTTTCTGTTGTACAGATGAGGGGACTCAGACTTGACCTGTCTGAATGACTTGGCCAATGTCGCACTGCTGGCAAAACTCAGATTCGATCCCAGCAGCTTGAGCATGGAGTGTTTACAGTACTATTCGCTACTGTAAACACTTAGGTATCACCATTTGCTGAACCACCTCAGTAACACATCAACACCTGAACAGGGTCCCAATACTGCTCTCTCAATATCCAGTATGAACCTATCAGAAATGATACAGCTTGGTAGTAAATGGTCTCTGTTTGGGCTTTAATAAGCCACCTCCTGCAGTTAGATTAAAAGAACACAGTACTGTTTTTTGAACACACCCAGGAAAAATGTGCCTGTGATCCTTCTGCACAGAACCATCCTCGGGGCTCCCTCCTCCATGCATTTGGGTCACTGTTCAGTGTTACTTCTTCAGAGTTTTTACTTGACAGCCAGTCATCCTGAAACAGCCTCCCCCTTCCCTGCCATATCCTCATCCTGCTTCATTGTTCTCCACAACATTTATCACTGATCGGGGATAGTATGTGTGAGTGTATTTGTTGATTATTTGCCTTCACTGCTGGAACGCAATCTCCACGAAAGAGCAGACTTGGTTTTTCTCATCCCTCTATCTGCAGTGCTTAGAAAGTTCCTGGCACAGAGCAGACACTCATAGTATTAGGAATGAATCCAATCAATCAGTCTCTGGATAACAGAGTAATACCAGTTGTGTATTTTCATTCTTACTTAGCTATAATTTCCAAATTTCTGAGCAGGAAGATTTTAGCCTTTTTTTTATAATACAGAGGAAAGTTTCTGTTTATAAAGTCTTTCCTTTTGAAAATACTACCCTACTACTACATAAACTCAGATAGAGTTTGGCTGCTTTTGGTCGCTGGTAGCCTGGAGGCATGAAAGCCATGGCTAAATTAATCCCCTGGCGCCCTTGGATGACAGAATCGCATGCCCAGCCCATGGACACACACTCGTCATGGGCTTTTCTGGCCAACTCAGCTGCTACTACGGCCCTCTGCCTTCAGGGAGCGACCGTCCTCTTCCCCATGGCACAGCCACGGGCCAACAGCTACTTTCTTAATCCTCACAGCATTCCTGGAAGTACAGAGGAGCAGGTTCTCTTCATTGCCATGTTACTCCATTTGACAGGGCCAGAGATATAAGGAGAGAAAAGGACTCATAACCGTCCCCTGAAGGACACCCATCTGCCTCCCCTGATTCAGGATCAAGAGAGCCACTGAAGAGAAACCACTGGAACTTCAGCCAAGCGGTCCATTGTATTTCGATGTCAGATACCATCAGATTCAGCTTTTACTAATCTTCTCTTTGCCCCCAACCTAATGCACCCTGAAATAAAGTCTTAAATATTTACTTTGTTCTTCTGCTAATCTTGCTATAACTTGAACTGCTCATTATTAACCACAATTAATGAAAGCAATGAGAAAGTCCTATTAGCATAAAGTTTAGGCAGGTTAATAACTGTCTTCCTTTGAGAGCTGAGCTCTACTGCACAGGAATTCCCCTCCCTACTAGGAGTGAGAAAGTACAGTGAGGGGTCAGGCACAGTTTCCAGACTGCTCGAGTTGGCTGTGACAAGCGCTGTATGACTTCCACTGTGTGACACTGGAAATTCCTTCCGTGCCAATTCCTATACGTCATTCCCATTTCTATTCTCAGATGGCTATAGAGTTTGAAAGTCATTCCCAAAAGGTCAGGCAAAACAAACAGGTCCTCTTGGAGTAGGGTGAAAGAAGCGCTAAGCTGAGGGTCAAGAAAGGTATTGTGAGCACTGCCAGCAACCTCCTCCTCCTCTTTCACTACACGGTGAGCCCTAAACTCACAACAGGAGCCCTAGCTTCTTACCTGGCCTGACGCAAGGCCTGCCACCACCCGGGCAGTGTTGGTTGTATAAAAGATACATCGGTTTTTGCCATATTATATTCATGGCCCCTCCCTTCTAACAAAGTATAACCACAGAGGGCAGGACCTGTAGGTTAGTGTATACAAGATACCTGCTAGGTGCTCAAAACTTTATTTCACGGCATCCTCACCAGTGCATGAAGAAAACGTAGGCATCACTATCTCCATTGTTATAGACAATGAAGCTGAGGCCTGCGATGGTAAGACGGTAAGATACCAGCGGCAAGATAACCTGGGGTTCAGGGGTTCTGCTCAAGATTGTCTGATGCCAAAGACCAGGTCCAGACTGTGAGTGGCTTATAGAAAATCCCTTTTCCCAGATCCAGTTTTCTCTATAAAATACAGCATTAGGACTGGGTAGTTTACACACTCATCAAGCACGGACTATCTGTTACATGCCTGGCCCACAGGTCAGACCCAGAGTTGGGTCTTGAAGAAGTTCATGTCCCAATGACCAAAAGTTTCTGAGCTCTCATGCTGTGCCTGGACTTGAGTGGTTTCGGTGTATTAATTCATAGTCCTCACAACAATACCATGGTACAAGTACTTCATCCCCATCTGTAGATGAGAAAACCGACTGGGTTTACCTAGGGACACATGGCAGAGCTGGGATTTGAACCCAAGTGGTGAGGGTCCAGAGTCTGTGTCTAAACAAACCACTATCGTATGGCTGCTGTTCGACAGGGAAAACATGAGCATAAGTTCTATACTCAATGTTCAACTGTGGCTCTTTCCAAATGACTGTGCTTCAGGGGCCCATCTCCAGGGCCACCAACATAGAGAGAAAGTGCCCACTGTGAAGTCGAAAAGCACACCACGTGAAACATCAAGACAGTCTAAAACCAGCTAATAGTGTAGCTGGCCAACTCTGAGAAACAAATCAAAATGCAGTTTAAATCCTGTCAACCCCACACACGTCGTCCTCTGCTGGCCTGTCAATACTTCAAGCCCCTCAGCTTAACATCAATGGACCTAAGGGCTGCAATTGTGGAAAAGACTTGCTGACCATCCAAAGGCAAAGGAGGGACAGAGAAAAGAGACCACACTGAAGGTTACCTCTGCTGTCCCGAACTGAGGGGCGTTCCAGCTCCTCTTAATTACATATCCAATTTGGATACCTCTTTTCTTCATTTTTAAACTCAGCAAAAAATTTCAGACCAATTTCACTCATGTGCTTTAATTCTTCTTTTTCTGAGGTACAATGAAAAGGGAAAAACAAAAACTAGCACCCAATTTTCATTTAGGTCACCTAATTTTAGAAGCTGTGGAAATGCAAAGTCGAAAGCACAGCTTGAAACAAAATCCCTCAAAACCCCACAAGCCTATAAACCTTTCAACAACACAGAGACACATTCCCCTGCCCCCGACATTTTTCTGAAACTTTAAATCTCAGGCTCTCGAATGAGTCTATTGAAATATGTGTCAATGAAAACAGGTAAAGGACAAAATGGCAAAGACAAGGGAACGTCTGCAGGAAAGCATATGCTCTGCTGTAGCTGTTGGAACATCTATCAAATCAATACCATATGTAAGTTGATAGCATAACTGTATACACATACCTCATTAAGCCAAATTAGAACAAGTAGGATCTGTCACCTTCTGATTAAAATAAACAAGCCTAACTTCAGTATGTCCTGCCTCCAATCCACAAAACTACCCCATTAAAGGCCTTTTCATAAACAACAGAAAATTCTTCCCAAGTTCCCCAGGCCGGTTCCAAAGTGCACGTTGCTGAAGGCTGCTGTTCATCCCACTGTGTCCCCTCAAATGTCTAGGGAGGAACAGCATTCCCCATAAAGATACATACACTCACTTTGTGAAGTGAAAATGCTGTGTATTCCTTGAAGGATCAGGAATTAGTCCAAAGTCATTAGGATTTGGTGGGTCCCTGCCTCTTTTCTGTAAAAACTATTCATTCAGAGCAACCTCTGATACAGAATAGCCGATGACAGTTTTTCTAATCTTACTTATATTTTTATAATTAGCCACCCAAGACATTATAAAAGAAATGACATTATAGATCAGTTTTCAGAAAGCGTAGTAAAGCAAAAGCATTTCCCCTCTGAACAAGATAGCAGTCAAGAACTGAAGAAGGCCAAAGTCAGATTTGCTAATCAAGAACAGAGAGTGTGGTCATCACTATCGTGGTAAAAGCTCCAGGACAGTGGAGTGTGATTAGGAGGTGAGGAATGCACTCAGCGGGACAAACACTTTTTGAGAACTTTCTCTTTACCAGGCTCTCGGCTAGATATTGGGTTTAAAAAGAAGATGTAGGCTATTTTGCCCACGCCTTTGAAGAGCTCAGGGCTTGGCTATGGAGGCAGGCAAAGACTGGAAAATTCCATGGATGCACACGGCAGTCATGGGAAAACAAAGTAAGGCCATCAGAACCTCTGGGATGGGTGTGGCACCAGGAAAGCAGTACTTCTTAGAGGAGACAGTACTTCAAATTAGTCTTGAAAAAGACAATAAGAGTTAGCCAGAAAAACGGAAGGGAGTTCCAGAACACGAACAATAACACATAAATGTATAAGGGCATAGACAGCACACTGTGGGCTAGACTACTTCCTAGCGCTCAGTCACAGCAGCATTTAAATAGGGGCAGAAAGGTGGGCTTCCCAGAAGCGTTGCCCTCTGAGCCTTCAAGAAAAGATAAGTTAGAGTCAGGCTTAAGACAACTTTGGAAATCCAAACCATAATGTGATAAGGGTCTCTAATAGTCATACCTATTTTATTTGCTTGTCTGGAATCTTTTAAGGGGCCCTTCCCCCACCATGCAATCCCAGAGGTAACTATGTGATTCAGGCCCAGCCAATCAGGATGCTGTCAGCACTATGACTGGGCTGTAGATAGGCATATATCCCAAACCAATCTGATCAGAACCCGCATCAAGAGTGCTGCTAGAAACCCAGACGCTCCTGGTGCCATTTCTGCCACCACGGTGCAAAGATGGCATAAGAATGAAGCCAGTGCAAGACAACAATACAGTTCCCATGTTTGAATCCAGCAGTGCTGTGCTCGGCATCATCTTTTGAGCTCCCCAGTTGCATGAGCCCCAAATTTCCTTTCTGTTTAAGCCAATGAGCTAGGTTTTTTGTCTCTTGCAACCAATTGCTGACAAATACATAGATTTCCTGCTAATATTAATAATAAAGGTCTCTGAGTATTGACATAAAATATCAACTTGGGAATTTTTTTCAAGTTTAAAATGCTCGAATATTTTCTAATTTGCAAATACTAGTTATTAATTTTTTCACTATCAGTGGTAATATTTTAAAATCTGGTAATGCAGTTTTCATTCTTATATCAGTATTTCAAACTGTAATTAACAAATGCTCAAATACGACTGACTTTATACCGGGCACCTTTCTCAATCGCGTATCTCACTTAATCCTCATAACAACTCCAAGAAATGGGTGCTACTATTAGCTCCTCAATTTTACAGATGCAGAAACTCAAGCATAGAAAGGTTCAGAAATGTCCCCACGGTCACACAGGTATGAAGAGGTGGGACTGGGATTTGAACCAGGGCAGCCTGGCTCCATGTACGCGGCCTTTCACTGGCCCTCACGTCTTGAGCATTCGCACCAGTGTTCCAGCTGTCTTTCACTGGTTACTGCTAACCACTTGGCTTGCAGCAAAGCATTCACACTCCCTCAGTCCACATTGACACAGGCTACTGCCTTCCCGTAATTCTATCTCTTTGCTGGTCTGTTTCCTCATAAACGTGTCACCCAGTCACCCTTGAAACTATGTGCCTGGGTACCGTTAA
Source organism: Rousettus aegyptiacus (assembly GCF_014176215.1). Taxonomy (NCBI): domain Eukaryota; kingdom Metazoa; phylum Chordata; class Mammalia; order Chiroptera; family Pteropodidae; genus Rousettus; species Rousettus aegyptiacus. The sequence goes on from NW_023416295.1 coordinate 76,348,778, forward strand.
GACAACTCCACCCTTGCCCTCTGCCATGGTCCAGCAGTGCCTCCATCATGTCAGCTCCATCATAAGGTGGCCTCAAATCTGCCCCTTCTCCCTGGGCCTCTGGCGCACACCCAATTGCAGGCCTTTTCCTACCTGAGTCAACTAAACCCTCTCTCACCTGGCTTCCGACACGACCCCCTTCAAAAGCATCCCACATCTGCATGGCCATTACTTTTTTCTCTGAAAAATATGTATGTCATCTAATAATCCCCTGCTTTAAATCCTCGTCAGCCTTTGCTACCTACAGAACAAACTATAAACTCCTTAGTTTTACAGTGAAAAGGCTTCACAAATCCCCCAACGTACCTACCTGTCCAGTCTCACTGCCCTTTATATTGCTCCGGATCTGCTGTGTGGAGCATTCCAGGCCGTAAAGTAGATTTCTGGGGACTTATCTTGTTTTCCTTAATTTACTCTCTCATATCTTAATAATTATATATACTCTGCTTAAAATTAATAAAACTCCTTCTAAAAAATTCTTATAATTTAAATCTACTCTCTCAGACTACTTTGCCATCATTATTCTGAATCAGTTGTTCTTTTCTGAAAACAATTACGCTCCACATAAACAGGAGTAAAATAGAGATAGCCAGAATTTTATGGATTTGGGTCCAGGAAAGGAGTTTAAGATCAAGATTCCAAAAAAAGTCTTCTGGGAGTTTATAAAATCTTTTACTTAGAGGTCAAGAAGATCATAGCAGTGAGGGTTGGGGACTTGCAAACAGCCTTGCTAGGAAGAGGGAAGGAGACTTCAGGTCTCAGCTGGCCGAGCAAGAAACCTCAACATCTCGGGCATCTTTCTGCTCTGATCATAAATGGTAATACCAGATTCCAACAGTACCTTGTAGGTCAGGGTTTCTCAACAATTGACATTTAGGGTTAGAGAATTCTGTTTTGTGGCATCCATGACCTCTGTTTACTAGAGATGTCAATAGCATCTCCTTAGTTGTGACAACCAAAAATGTCTGTAGGAACTGCTAAGTATTGCGAGGGGTGGGGGGGAGGGGGATATTGTCCTTGGTCAAGATTCAGTGCTATAAATACACAAGCTCAAAGGTCAGCATCACTTCTCATGAACTGTATTTTTTCCCTTTTTCTCTTCCTCCTCCTCCTGCCCTCTTTCTCCTTCTTCCCAAAAACTTAAATGCCCTTGACCACACAAAGTGAAAACACCACCAATATTGACAGACATTTTTCTGTGAAGGTACCAAAAGAATTGTTTCTGACAAGTAGCCAAGTGTTTATTGCTGCCCTTGCAAAGAATGGAACAGAAAGTGACAGGTATATAGGAGGAACACATTTGTTTCTTGCTCCAATTAATAAGAAAGCACTCTGCAATCTCATCTCTCTCCTGTCAGCAGCATCTGGGGTACCGCTGTCTGGCCAATACCTGATCCCGAGAAAGCCACCTGCTGAGTCACTGCCTGGTTGGGGGTGGGGGGCGGACATGGTGTCTTCAGATGCTACTCTTAACACAGCTGATAAGGTGGGTGCACAAACAAGGAAGCAGCACAGGTGCAACTTAATTTCAAGGTCCATTGGCAGCACAAAGGTATGTGGGGGGCGCTACACTTCCAAATGCAACCCCTGGAATTCAGCAGGGACATTTTTCATTTTCAATTTTCAAATGGTATGAACAATAATTACAGTTCTTTTTATTGAGAACAGCTTCCAAGTTCAAATACACTGCACTTGAAATCCAAAATACTAGAATATGTTGCAACTGATGTTTGGGAAATGCAGAGCTGCCTAATGTTCAATTTGGATTAAATATCAGAAAACAGCCATTTGAATTGTGCCAGCACCTTCGATTTTGTGATTGTGTTTCCCTGTTGGCTTTGCAAGTATATGCAGTAATAACACAAAGGGGATGCTATCATTATGTTTTGCTTTTTAGGGAACCAACAATGTCGGTGGGTTATTTAGCTATTGAATTACAACTGGTTTTTGCAAGTATAAATAAGTGTAAGCGCACGCACATGCCCACACTCCTCCTTTCCCCTCTCCCGCGCAGCAGAGAGCTGTGCAAGGTGTCCCCATGCCCTAAAATGTTACAATCTAGAGTTGTAACCATCCCATTCTATAAAGTCTCCACTGTGGAGAATCACCTATGGGAAGCTCAGACATGACTGACAAAAATAGAGCCCTGCAGCTTCGGTGGTGTCTGCTGAGGTCTGAGAAAGGGAAATGAGATACCAAGTTCTGCTTCTAAGCAAATCCCCGCAAGTATAAATGGAGATGAGAAACTCTAAGAAGAAACCCCTTGCTGCAGTGAAACCAAATGCTCTCCCCCTCCAGCATAATCCAATCCACGTGGGCAGGATTTACTAAGTACCAACGACAGGTCGGCTTTGAACAAGACACTGGACAAAACAAGGATAAAAGGGGACACTTTCAGTCCTCAGAAGACAAGCCTTTTTATTATCACACATCCATAATTTTTACCTTTCTCCTATATGTTAATACATGGCAAAGAGCCACAGACCCAATTCTATTTGCTCTACTTCATAATCTAAGATTACAAATCTGGAGAAATGCAGAAATGGTCTATCCGAAAAAACCAAAGTATCATTCTGAAAGTAAATTATTTTGACAAAGGAGCACTCAAGTCCTTTCAGGAAGTAAACCTGGAGAAATGGTGATTGGTTGAAGGACGGGGATTCTTAAAAATGTGTTTTTTCATTTCTTTGCTTCACCTTCCCTCTTCAATAAGACCGACAGAGCTCAAAAATGCAGTTTCATCTGATTCCTGACTTTAATAAAGTTCATTTCCACCTAAATTTCTCTAGGGGAACATTCACTTTCACATAATAAAAAAGCCCAAGAGTGATAAATTTGGAAAGAAAAACCACTTTGGAAAATAGCCACACAGAACATAGCTAAACAGAGAAAGGAAAGGGGACACACACACATACGCACAGTGCCCCTATAAAGAAAATAAATTTAGGAAGCCCTTCTTCAACTGCTGTGGTACCCAATTTAGAGGCAGTTTACAGCTAACCAGAAGATATATCAACAAGCAATAAGACACAACAGTAAGCAATCAGAAACATCGCAAGCAATAAGACACCAGAGTAAGCAGTAAAGACACGCCAGGGAGAACATTTCTGAGCAATTACCACATGTCTTAATGCAAAAAGGGAGAATGAAAAACTTCACTCGAACAGGAATGCAACCCTATGGAAATGAACTCTCACAGCTCAAGAGCCATTCCTGCTATGACAAGCGGGGTGTGAGGACCACGTGCATGGCCATGGATCAGAGAGAGGGCACGAAACAGCGAGGGCTGATAATGAACTAGGACTACACGCTTAACTTCTCATCCTTCCTTTTGGCTTCCTTACATACAGGCGTGACAAACCAATAATATATGCCAGTTAAAAAAATGTAAAGGATCCTCCAGTCTCTGAGGGAAATAAAGGAGGTTGCCTTTATTCTTCATTTCACATCTGTATCCACTGTGGCCAATACAGCGTCTAGGAAAGGGGTGCATTATGCACACACGCACACAAAGGGACGAGCTTCTGCTTCTTTTTTCAAATACATAGGTCAACCAAAGGAAAAGACCCACAGACATTAAAAAAAAAAGAAAGAAAGAAGAAAGAAATAATCCATCCTTATGAAACAAGTTATTAAGTATCCCAGAAAACTATCAGCTCTCTAGGAAACTCGAGTTTACCTTCCTGTGAGAAGCCTTCCATAGTCTCTTCTGCTTACAGTGACCACAGTTTGTGTTATTTTATGCATATGCATTATTTTTCTAATTGGCTAGTAAAAATCTCAAAGGCATGAAGTGTCTCAGTGTCTCTCTCTCTCTCTCTCCCCCTCCCTCTACCTTTCCCTCTCCCTCCCTCTCTCTCTCACACACACACACATATACACACACACACACAAGCACATGAAAGATACAAAGCAGCGAGAATAAGGTTAATTATTAAAGGCATAACTCTAAATTTTTTCCCACTTCCCCCAAGGGGGGGAAAAAACCAAAATACTGAGTCCTTTAAGTATTAGTATAAACACAGGACCATTGGAACAGTGCCATATCTAAAGGAGCTCCACTCAGAAGCAATGACTTAGAAAATATGCTCGAGAGAGATTTGTGAACTGAGTAAACTAGCTTAATAATGGGGCTGAGATCTCATTTGAAAGTAGCCACCAACACTCTCTATGTCATTCTGGAGGTCTACCCACCATTCTGTACCTTGAGACTTGGAGGCCCATTGGGGGAAAGTCTGCCCAAGAGCCTGGCTCATGAACAGGACAGCCAGAGGCGCCAAGACCCCTTATCGGGGAAGAGAACGACAGCAGACGTGTTTACATGGTTCCTACATGACAGAGGTGTGGGAGGCAACAAAGTCAGAGGCAGAGTGTTCTACTCTACCTCCGGATCTGTGAGAATGCAGAACTGCCATGAAATCAGGACCTTGTCAATAGCACTTCCTAATGGGGATGGGGTCAAGGAGTGGAGACTGGAGAGACATGGGTTCTGTTTATTAATAAGCAGCTCAACCCTGTGGGAGGTTTTCTTATCTAATTACAGAAACCGTTGGAAACCGCAGGAAAGACAGGATTTATGGCCTAGATGACACTGCCTCTGTGTTGTAATTAAAAGTTACTTTAAATATCTTTGGTTAGATACTTTGGATTATTAGAAATTTAAAACTTGCTAAAGGGCAAAGAACATAACAAACAGGTACTACAACAAGCTTGCATAACATGAAACAATTAAATGTTTTGACACCGGAGGAATCTCTCTTGATTTGAGAATTTCTATAAGAAAGGAGGAGAAACAAGCCAACAAGCATTATAAACTAGGTTTTAAAAATTTCAAAAGTAACCCAGTTACTTATTTTATACATTAACAAGAGTTTGGATACCACCTACCAGGAGTATAGGATTCACAACTATCTACCCAAAGCATCTAACCCTAATCCTCCAGCTCTTGGCTTTGTCCTGGGTCCTTAGGAAATGACAGTGGCCCGCCTAAGAAGAGCAAGGTCTGGCTTAATCACAAAGACCCAGAGGTCAACCTAAGGGCAATGTGACAGGGGTCCAATGTGAGCTGTGGATAATATATGCTGTGTATGATTTGGGCTTTGCTTTTAATCTACTTCTCTTCTCTCACACAAAATTCCGGCTTCAAGAAGGGGCCAGACAAAACGAATCCCAGTGCGAAGTGCATGGTGGCATCTGTGAGCAGCTACAGAATCAGCCCAAGATCAGGCAAGGGCCATTTAATTCCTAAGTGCCATTTCCAGAATTTATATTTCTCCATATACACACAGGAGGCATTTTCTGCAATGGTAGCTCTTCTTTAACAACCGGGAGGAGAGAATCTATTATATGTAATAGACTTTTCAAAGTGCCTGATAAAAATGGGGAGGAGGAAGGAACCCTCACTAGCGTAAGCTTCCCAGATAACCTCTATATTTCAATTATCCATGCTATGAATCTTCTCATTAAAAGTGAATTCCAGAAGCTCATCATGTGAAATATGTCAAAGAAACTACCACATATCACACATCATGATGAGACTATAAAAGCGTTTCAACATCTGTTATTCAAAAATAAATTTAAACTTAGATTTACAGGGGCCATACCAAGTTTATGGGATGTATCTTATACCACTAAGGACCACTGAACTTCTTTATTCTTTTCTCAGTTCAAATCAAAATTCAATTCCATGTCAGGGCATAGAATTGCCTTTCTTACCTGCCACATTAATTTTCTCAAGTGCTACCAAGCTGGGAACAGCTGTAGTGGAGTTGGTTGAGTTTGCTCCTGTGCCATTGACTACAAGATTGTCCACCTTCGATTCTAACTTGCCAATGCGCTGCAATATATTATCCAACAACACAGCAAGAGTTTTCTTCAGATCTGTAAAAAAAAAAAAAAAAATGCAGATGGTTTAAAAATCCTTTGGCCACTGCACAGCTGTTCAGTGCACACACTCTCTTTTTCCTCTCTCTGACACTAAGAATAAAAAATGGCACTGTCAAAAAGTACTGCCCCAAGACCCATCCTAACAAACCCCATCTCGAAGATGACAGGGGCCGTCTTCAAGTGGCCCAGAAAACACCAAATTGGTCTCTTCTGGGATGCAAGTTGGGCAGTAGGTGACATACAATTATTTCTAGCTACTAGGCGGATAGAGAAAACTCCTTGTTACTTAGCATCCCACCAAAGCACTCTATTCAGTTCTTCCTCCTTATAGCATGATGGCTACTGACAGACACGCAGAATGATAACCCCGAAGTGCAGCAAAGTCCTGAAATAGATTCTAGGTCAAGTTCATTTTTATTTTCTGTGCTGTGTACTCTAGTATATCCCAAGCATCTTGTACAGTCTTTATTTCTGTGGTTACATATGGTAATAATAAAAGCTACAGTTCCAGATTTCTAAGCATGCTGGATAAACCGGTTAACTATAATCAGATTTAGAAAACCACTGCAAGACCAGAGTCATTCACTGTTCAAGAAATATTTATCAAACAACTACTACGTGCCAGGCACTGCTCTAGATGCTGTGGAGATTCCCTCCTGGTGCTTAGATTTAAGAGTTGATTCTCTTTTTATACATCTGACCGTGAGTAAAAGGGTAGTACACTTCCCTCTGGACAAATAACATCCTTGCACGTACGTAAGCATTTACTAAGTTTGTATATGAGATATTCCACATGCACACAAAGAGATTAATTTAGCCCTTCTCCTCTGGAAACTCATAATCAAAGCAAGATACACAGATCTGTACATGTGGGAAAGGCAGCAGGACAACAGGATAGCTATGCATACAAACAGAATCCAGACTCATTTATGAACTGGGAGTGGGCCAGAGCAGCAGTGCACAGTGTGGGTAGCAGGATGTAGTAAAGTCCTGAATTAAGGCAGCAACACAGCAAGGGTTTTCTTCAGATCTGTAAAGAAAATGAAAAAGAATGGAAAGTTGCTACCTTCCATTCTGCTGGGAACAGCAAACTTGCTCTGAGCAAGTACTCTGATCCGGCCAGGAAAGAAACACACACCTGGTTAATTTATCATCCCCAGGGCACAGCCGACCAACTTCAGCCAAGCGACACTCAGGCTGCCCTGCACAGCCAGGTCAAGAGAGAAACTCGGAACAGAAACGCGGATGTATAATTAACACGGAAGTTTGTGTTCCCAGAGGTTTACAGACAGCTTCACTGGAGCTGATTAAAAACTATAAGCAGAAACAGAGCCCACGTCATTATCCTGAAAGTCTGGTTTGACGTGCTTGGCATCATCTCATCAGCCCCCCCCCCCACACAGCAGATTTCTTCAAGATGTTAAGATCTGTAACAGTTCATTCATTCATTGATTCTAACAAACACCTGATGAGGCCTATTTTTTGCTTCAGTGTATATCTCACCTATAAGCAGTAAGACAAGCTGGCCATGGCATTAGAGCAACAGGGCCAAAAATATAACAAAGAAGGGAAGAAGGGATCTAACATTTCCTGAATATCTTTTATGTGCCACACATATATAAGAAATCCTATATATAATTTCCACATTCTCCGTGAGGTAGGTGTAACTTCATTTCACGGATGAGAAAACTGAGGCTCACAGACATGAAATTATGTGTTTGTGGTTACAGAGAGAATAAATCAGAACAGGAGCTTGACTTGGGTCTGCGTAATTCCCTGATGCCTCACTGGGACCAGTCAGAAGTCAAGAGCCAAAGTAGAAAAAAGAAATCGTGTATGAAATTCAGTGCCTTTCATCCACAGCACAGTGGTTAAGCACCCAGACCTGAAAGCCAAACTTCCTAGGTTTGAGTCCTTGCTCTCCATTCCTGTTCCCTTATCTGTAAAAGAGTGATAATAACAAGCCTGCTTCTTTGGGGTGGTCATAAGGGTCTAATGAGTTACCATTTATAAACTGCTTTAAACACTGCCTGGTACATAATAGGCAATATATAAGTGCTTGTTAAATATACAAATAAAAAATAAAACCATCTTCTAGAATGTGCTCTCATCCATCCTAAAGAAACCTCCCCCTGGGTAATGCAAAGCTTCACCCCTTTATCCAGAGTCATGAGATCACTCTCCTCCGGGGGCTGCAAGTCCCACAGTTGGTATGACTCATAGTCTGTCCCTGGCACATCATTAGCTGGCATGGACAGCGGGAGTCAGCCACCGGCTCTGCTCTTACACTAAATCTAAGGCACTGACTGGTTCTCTAGAGTTCTGAAAATTGCCAGAGGCCAGCCACACAGATGGGGGCAATGGTGTCACTGAGAGGGGGCTGTATTCAGAACAGAAAAACTACTCCTCAGACAAAGGGTACAATGTCCCCTAACTTCAGCCTCTGTGCCTGGAGCTCGAATCATAAGCCAGGGAGTTCTGTGTAAAAATGGTATTTAACTATTACCTGCTAGTTAGCCAGGCACAGAAGCTGGGCTGTGTTTGGGTTAACTCAGGGTTTCTTAACTTCAACTCTATTGACACTTTAGGCTAAATAATTCTTTGCTGTGGGGGACTGTCCTGTGCATTGTAGGGTGTTTAGCAGCATCTCTGCTCTCTAGCCACTACATGATGGTAGCAATACCTCCATTGTGACAAGCAAAAATGTTCCCAGACATTGTCGGTATCCCAGGAGGAGGACACAATTATCCCTCATTTCAGAACCACTGACTTAGGCACATTCTCTCAGCCTCTGTCTTCCCCACTGCCCCTCTGTATAGATATCAAAAGAACTCTGACAGAGGGGTTATGGGATAGAAAATGGAAGTGCAAATAGCCACTCGGCAAACTTGCATGATGTGTGACTTCCATTTGCTGAGGCACTGGAGGCACTGCTACAAATACAACGGGAAGCACATGACAGAAGTCAGCCTTCCTTCCTGTGGAAGAGTTGACAGAAGCCTCGCCTGTGCTGATGGTCTCTGGAGGGCTCCTAACCTTTTGCAACAATGTTAAAAGGCAACAGGACCACTGGACAGAGTCCCCAACCCACAGTTATTGGTGGAGTACACCTTACATAGGATATAAAGTCGTCACATCAGCATTAAGACAGTCTCCATCAATTCTTAAAATACATTCCATTAATAAGTGTGACCTATCTTGTTGACCCCACCTGGCAGAGCTTGACCTTTTGTGACTCTGACATGGTATAAATAAGGGAATTCATAATGACAAGGAAGGATACTGACAGTCGCCACCACAATTACTACCCCAATACTACTAACTACTGCTACCACCGCCATTGCCACCATTTGTGAGCTCTTTCTAGGTGCTGGCTGCTGTCCTAAGTACTTCTCATGGATTAACTCACTGACTCCTGCCAAGACAGTAGGACAAATACACTGTTGTTTCCACTCCCATTTTACAGAAGAGTGAACCGCAGCACAAGGAGGTTAAGAAATTTTCTCCAGGTGACTGCAGATCCAGGGTTCACACCTGCAGTCTGGTTCCAGAGCCAATGGCTCCTATCCGCCATGCTGCAATGCCTCTAGAAAACCACCACGGACCTGTCAGCCAGCAAGCATCTCTGACCTGCTGCTTCTTACCAGGGATTAACCTCTGGGCATCTGCCATGTTAAATCCTATTCCAACCACCCTCAACACTTCCGATGCCGCTGTTCTGCAAGAAATTCCAGCACTAAAATATAAATATATATAAATATTATATAAATATATAAATATATATAAATAAATATATAAATATATAAATATATATATAAATATATATAAACACGTGTGTGTGTGCATGCCTTCTGCCTTAAAATGAAAATGGAATATAAAGTTACCAAAAACCTTAGATTCTCTAGACACATCACCTGGGTAGGCATTTTTTCTCTCCCAATATGAAGGCATTAGAGTAGCTATTTCAAGGCAGTCTGACAGAAGACAAAAGATACTATCCATATAACACGCAAGGGCAAATGATGCCAAGCCCATCTGTGCATCCTCATCAATGTGCACGGAGCTGGCACATTATAGTATTCCCTAAGTTTGTCTTACATAAGTGAATGAATGAATGAACCAACAAATAAATGAATTACAGCCTCCCCACAAATAAGGCTATAGAAATTATACCTTTCTGGGTAATAAAATTATTTCTTGCCTTTGAATTTTATAGCTCAACTTACAAAAATTGAGTTTTATTGTAATTTTAAACTAATACCAGAGTATTTTTGTGCTTTTAGTCTTAATGACAACCTATTAATCCAAGAAGACTATACACCCAAGAATAATTTCTATAGAGTTTTAAAAAAGGAGGGTGAAAATATTCTTCCAAATTCTAGTATAATTTTTTATATTCATCACTATGTTTTATACTTATTATAGCAGTAAAATGTGTCCTCGGCAAGATAACAATTTTCAATTGGTAACAAGCTTTTAATATTTTGTTTGTGCTTCAAAGCCTTAGCAATAAAAATTTAATCCCAACATTACTACCTTAACTCTGTGTTCCTAAAACTTACTGTACATGATAAAGATGAGATCGAAGTAGTTGAAACATCTAAAATGTCCCTCTGGGGAAAGTAAGCTTTGGTTTCTATCATGCTGGAAGTTCTCTGATAAAGGGTGAGATGAATGAAATCTCACAGCAGGTGCTCTGACAACTCGAAGTTTTTCTTTCCAGGAAGCCATGACATTAGGGGGTAAGAATGGGCTGGAAGATGTTGTCACATCCTTGAACAGGGCAGCCAAGGAGATACACTGCCAGCTAGTCTCTCCTTCACAGCTGGAGTCCAAGAGGACAGGATCTCAGTAGAAAGAGGGGTCTTGCTGGTGGAAAAAGGTTTACAGGCCTATCGGCTAAAGCTGTGAGGCTGGGTGGTGAACCCTGAATGCCCAGATTATCAAGTCAATCAATATTTGAGGGATTATCAAGAAAGGCTGTGCTTGGGGTCTATGCTGTCCCTGCCCCACTCCCCTGGGACATGATCCTAAGGCAGTGGTTCTCCAGCCTGCTGTCCCTCAGGCTCACCTGTGGAGTCTCAGTTCCCAAGCCCCATCCTCCATGCACTCGGTGAGAATGTGCAGAACCCACATGTCAAGGATTCTGGGCACAGCTATGGTTGAGAACTATGTTTAAGGTGCAGCTATGACAATTCACTGGCACAACACCAACTGTACAGTGAGCAAGGACTTACATCTGAACTGCCAAAAATTATTTGTATCTGTATTTGTTCCTAACGCAAATCCCTCTTCACCATGGGGGCCCCCAAGAGAGAGAATGTGAACAGCAGAGAGGCTTCATTTGAGGCTCCAGAGAAACCAGCAAAGACAGGGTGTTAATGAGAAAGGAAGTTGCTAATGAAAAAAGAATTAACCCCAACCTCTCATTCCCATCAACTGCCAGGAATGTCAAATTTCATAAGTTATATGTTTTAAAATTAATTTTGAAGTGATCTTTCTATAGAAAGCTAAAATAGTTATAGTAATGACCAAAATACACACCATTCATTATGTACAAGAACATTCAAAGCAGAGCTAGTGATAAAAGAGAAAAGTGTCATTTATTATAGATAAGAGCGGAAAATTTCCCAAATACCCAACGAAATGATTAAATTACATTATGTCCCTTCCTTCCTAAGATGAAATAAGCCGCTAGACTGGAAACTAGAGGGGGCTGAAAGGAGGTCTCTTGTCATCTGTTTATCACCACTAGCTACTAACATCAGGAGCTCAATAAATATGTATTGAATGAATGATTAAAAAGGAAAAGTGTATGGTCATTAAAAATATCTAATGGCATGAAAAAAAACAAAGATAAATTTAAAAAGCTGTATATAAAATACTCATTTTTAAAAACGAGCATACACGTATATATCTGCATTTTATAAAAGGACTGGGGGGAAAACAAAATCTATCTGGATTTGAAGGTGAGGAGTACTTTACTCTTTTCTTCTTTATTCTTTTATTCTTCTTATCCAGATTTGAGGGTATGGAGTATATTGCTTTTTATTTGTCTTTATTTGTAGACTATAAAGATGGGCGTGGCATCACTTCACCTTTGTGTGTTTTATTGACAGTATCTTTTTCTTGTTTTGGACTGTCTTGAAATGATGATTCAACTGGCTGCTTAAGTTATGAATTTTTCCCCTTTCATACTGGGAGAGAAAACATGCCTACCCCAGTGATGTGCCTAGGGAGTCCAAGGCTTTTGATAGCCTTCTATTCCACGTGCTCTCAATTTTATGTAAGCATTCACATTACTCCCACAATCACAAAGGCATTCAATGCTGTTTTAAAATGTATCTGGTACAGTTGATTCCACCCTCAGAACTCAAAGATACTAGTTACAAGTGCCCTAATGTCAAATAAGCAGATACCGCCCCCCAGAAACATCTCAGTCTCTGACTCAAATGCCTTGTCTCATTTGAATTCTTAAGGCTACACAGTGGCTAAGTCGCTTGGGTCCTCCACCTGAACTCACTGCCGTCACCCTGCGGCTGTTGCAGATAGCCGAACCAGGGCACAAAAGGGAGTTGCATAATCAACGCAAAGTGACAGAGGAGCTCAGATGCTCAGTATCGCTGACTGATGTTCTCTCCTCGGTTGGAAGTATGGATTTAAGCTTTGTACCTAGCTGCGAATGTTGTTCCTGAGGGGCTGTAGGGAAGCTGTCGCTACTATTTCAAGGAATTTTCTAGGCAGCAGAATCTTCAGAAAAGAGCATATCTAGGCCTGTTGACGATAAGTGCAATCTGTAAATATCCAAAATGGAGTTCTTGGGCCATCCTCTCAATTTTCCTAACCTCTAGGCAGCTGCGTGGAACAGGAGTCAAGTGTTTTAGCCCTTTATACAGAAAAAGACTCAGGCTCTGAGGGATCAAGCCCATTGTCACCCAGGGTCCCCAGCCGGAATCTAGAGTATCTTCCCTGTCAGGAAATGGCAGCCATAACACACATGACGGTGCCTAGCTCAACACCCGTATCAGAAAACGTCCCCCTAACGTGCCACCTTCAGAGACCAAATGGGTTCACAGAGGAAAGCCTTCTCTTTTGAACAGAGCAATGACAATCACGTCCTGTTTCCAAAATACCAAAGTCACTTTGTAGAACTAACACACTTTTCGAAAGGGACCCAGTGAGGAGCCCAACAGCTTCTTCCTAGCATCCCGAGCAGCAGTTCTCACAACTCTGGCCAGAGTGGAGCCAGGCATGGCTTGTCTCAAGTCTGCCTCAGATGATTCCAGGACAAGCCTAGCCTGGTCCTGTCCAGGAGCAGGTGGCAAGCCTGCCTTCCTCTGGAGCAGAACTTATTTCTTATGTCTGGTTGGGCCTCATACCCAGAAATGCTAAGGACAGCTATATAAGCAGGTTCCCAAAGCCCGACATTCAAACAAATAAACAATGTCAGGGTTACACAGGCGATTTTGGTTGGGTGGTAACGGATGCAGATATATGCACGCCAAAGTTAGTGATAACTCACATAAATACATGTTCTTTACTAATCTAAGTGCTCTAATAATAAGCTTTGTCACATGGAATCCTTACAACAACTTGGAGATTAACCATATTATAGCTTCTATTTCAGGGGTCCCCCAACCCCCGGGCCACGAACTGGAGGTGAGTGGTAGGCCAGTGCCAGAAGCTTGATCTGTTATTTGCAGCTACTCCTCAGAGCTAGCATCACCACTTCAGCTCCACATCAGATCATCAGACCTTAAATTCTCATGGGAGCACCGGTGCCTGGTGCCAAAAAGGTTGGGGGCTGCTGCTCTATTTTATGAAAGAGGAAGCAGGCTCTTAAAAGATCAGTGACTTGCCCAAGGTCACACATCTAGGAAGGAGCCCTTCCACAAGCCACATATAACACGCTGTAACCGCCTTCCAGAATAAACAGTGGTTCCCATGTCAGGATCATGCACAACAGCTACTTGGAGCCTCCTGGACATGGACTCTGCAGGGAATGTTGTCTCGTTTCCTGTCTCACTAAAAACATTACTCTTGTTTTCAAAGCAGCCCCAGCTGTAACCGCGCCGCACTGGGTGGGGGAGGGGGGAGGGGAGCGTTGTGCTGCTATTCACTCGTAGCTCCTACTATGTGCCAGGCTTGTGCTAAGCCTTGGTGAATAGACAAAAATCCCTGCTCTCTGGGCGTTTACATTCTGAGGGAGAGAGATGATAAACAAACACAATAAATGTGATGTGGGGTAGTTTAAGTGCTGTGAAGAATGAGAATGTGGTGTAGGTGTTGGCCCTACTTCTAAAAGAGAGAACAGAAGGAGAGCAGGGAGCGAGCCATCTGGAGAGAAGGCATGTAGGTGGAGGAAAGAGCCAATGCGGAGACCTGGGGACAGGAAAATGCTCACCATCACCCTACAGCTGGTGTTAGAAGACAGCTGTGGTGCCAAGGCAGTCCTCGGAAGGGTGAACAGCTCTGCAGGGTGGCCGCAGTGGCAAGAGGTCTGCCCCAGCAGTTCTGATAGAAGAAACATCAAGACAGAGCTGGGAGGAAGGGCGAGCTAGGGCCACCGAGCCAGGTGAGGAACTGTCCTTCAGGGACCCCTCACACGTGCATTTCTTTTCAAGTCAGCACTTGAAGCACACTTAAAGTGATGAGGCATAAAATAAAAGGTCTGTTGACAGAGGGAGTAGAGGAACGAGCCTCCAGCTCCTCCCAGACTCCATATTCTGACTGTGATCCCGGCAAACACTCCAAGGCCCTCCTTGACTACAACTTTGAGGCTTGACTGGGTGTGCTTGTGAACTTGGCCTGGCTTGGAGGGGGATGTTGGGCGGGTTGGATTTCTACCACAGAATCACTGGAAAAGCTCCAGGCCCCAAAGAGGCCTGTTTTTAGGTTCCAAGCTTCTGAAAAGCAGAAAGCCTTTCCCTTAACCACACCAGCCACGTCACCGTGGAGTAACCAAGGCTTTCTCAGACACACCGAACAGCCCGGCTCTTTTTTCCCTACCAGTTTCACTTCAGGAACAATGTATTTCCCTTAGGGAAGGGAATTTCTGCTTCTGTGATGGTGGTTTTCCACATCACCCCAGCCTTCCAAAAGAACAGTCCCTTGATCATATTTGTAGAAACAGAGGCAAAAAGAAACTTAAAAAAAAAAAAAAAACGAAAACAAAAAAACCCTTTACAGGTTTATAGGTCTAATGAAATCCAACTTAAGGTGGAATGAAACATGTAAAAGTCCTTGTCTGACTCTCGGAACTTTACCTAAGTCTTCAACTCGGGGCAGGGGCTACCATTCCAGAGCAACCTCAGGCCGCCATGCCAGTATCACGGAGGGGACCTCCCACCCGCTTTCGAGCAGAACCAGAAATGGTATTAATGTCTTAGAAATAGGCATCCCCCTCCCCAGGCCAACAAGGGCCACCTGAAGCCCAAAGTGGCTACTGCTCCGCTGCTCCTGGCCAGCAACAAAAAGCCCTACCCTAGTTCTTCACTCCCACCTTAAGGGAACAGAAGAACTTCCTTCCTCCTTACCTGCCCTCCTCCCCACGCCCCACTGTGGAGGTGATGGTGGATAATAGCGCAGGGGCCAAGGCCTGCCCTTGGCCAGGCCAGGCTCATTCACAAGAACACTCATCTCCCTCACCTGTCCCCCTCCCATCACACTGAGACCCACAGCCACAGGGCCACCCTACACACTGCCCTCTGCCTGCTTCTCAAATACCACCACCTCCCACAGGGTTCCTTTTGCTTACTCTGTTCCATGCACACGCAGCTCTCGGGGCCTGGCACACATCCGGCCTTCCTCGGCCTGTTTAGCTTCCCATCCCACCCAACTGCTCCTTGGTGTCATTGGAGCTCAAAGAGACCTCCTGGGAGAGGACTTTACTGACCTCCTCATCCAAAGTAGCTCCTCAGGTACTTTTTGAAAACTCATATCTCCCTGTGTCATTTTTCTTCTTGGAATTTATTACCATCTGACACTATTATTTCTCCCCTCCGAAATGAACACAGTCTCCACAAGAGCAGGGAGCTCGTCCACCTTTTTCCAGCTGTATGCATAAAGCCTAGACGGCACTGACATTTCCAAAAGCGCTAGGCTTGAAGGATGAAAACCAATCAAGGGGACAGTCTAGGCCCAAGAAATTCAGGGAACCAGAAAACAGAACGGGGCAGGCAGGCAGGTGAGGAAGAGCAGGCATAGAGACCTGGAAGTGAAGGGGAACCAGGCAGCAAGAGAAAGACATGTCGGTGGGAAGGGTTGGTGAAGAGAGGGCCCACATCTGCTTCTGCGTGAGCTAGTACCGGGCTAGAGCAGAGTGTCCCGGAGCCGGGAGAAGCAAGCAGCTGAGAAAGGTCAGGGTTCATAAAGTATGGGTGGACTAAAGAGGGGTCTCTCTCATCACCCCAGGTTTCCATTCCTTTAACTTAGAGAACAAAAGTGTACCGGGCCTCTCCTAGTAAGAAACAGGTGATCACTGGGGCTCGGAATTTGGGTCAGGCCATCAGAGACAGATCAATTCACCTCAAACAAAAACGGCACTGACTCGGGCGAGTGACACCATTCATGACACAAATCCCACGCAGTCACTGACAGGCATGGCCCTGCTGCGCCAGCCTAGAAGAGGTAGTTGAGGCTGAACTGGAGAGGGCTCTGGCTGTGCAAGCCCCTCTTGGGAGTGACTGCAGCCCACAGAAATGCCTGCCACACCCCAAGAATGAATGCTCCAACTGTTCCACACAGGCTGCCCGGGACATCTTCCAGGCACCACTTCTGAATTATCAATCCCAAAAGAAGTTCAAAAGTCTCTTTTCGAATCACCAAACAAGGATGGGGGAAGGCAAGAAACTATTTGAAAGTTCTGTTGCTTGAGGACTAGATAACAATGCACAGCAACCGTTTGTCAGGTGCTTCACACTCACTGGCCAGACAAGGAATGATACCCCATCCTAAAAGAAGTTTGTGCCTCCAGGGCTCTGGCCACACAGCCAGGATGTGGTAAAGCCAAACCAGAGGGTTCCGAAGTCTGTGCTCCTAACCACTCAACTCTCAACCTGCCGCTGAGAAGAAGCATTTCCAAATGACCAAGAAACGTCACATGTGGGCATCTTGAATGAATTCAAATGCAAAGGTGAAAGAGTCTTGGGACACCAAAAAATATCCCATAGGTAGAAAGACTGATCCAGAAAATATCTAGACCAGAGGCTGACGTTTTTGGCAAAGGAGAAGACAATAAACATTTCAGGCTTTGCAGGCTCAGGGGCAACTACTCAGCTCTGCTGCTATAGCAAAAAAGGCAGCATGAAACAACAAACACATAAACAGACGGGTACACTGGGTTCCAAGGCACTTCCCATGCAAAAAAAAAAGGGGGCCGCAGTTTGCTGATCGTGCCTTAAACTATAGGAATCCTAGGAAATTGTCGAATCAAGGAGGAACATGATTAGATGAGTGTTTTTAGAATGAACTATGGTCACTGCTGAAAGATGAAGTCAGCATGATTTAGATCAGGGGTCCCCGTGCCCCGGGCCCTGGCCTGTTAGGAACCGGGCCGCACAACAGGAGGCGAGCGGCAGGCGAGCAAGTGAAGCTTCATCTGTATTTGTAGCTGCTCCCCAGCACTAGCATCACCGCCTCAGCTCCACTTCAGATCATCAGGCACTAAATTCTCATAGGACCGCCGGTTGGTGGTGCCACAAAGGTTGGAGGCCACTGTTTTAGATGTGTGAAATAAATACTAGTATTACCATGGATCTCTGTTATAAAATTGTTATAAACAGATAAGAATAGCTGTATTTCAAAAGAACTTTTT
Source organism: Rousettus aegyptiacus (assembly GCF_014176215.1). Taxonomy (NCBI): domain Eukaryota; kingdom Metazoa; phylum Chordata; class Mammalia; order Chiroptera; family Pteropodidae; genus Rousettus; species Rousettus aegyptiacus. The sequence continues at coordinate 76,366,518 of NW_023416295.1, forward strand.
TTTTTTTTTTTTAACAGAACAGCCAGAAGTCAGAATTGGACACATAGGTCACAGTGTGCTGACCCCTGCTGCTCTAGGATCTCAAGTCAAGGATACTAACATCAGTAACAATCTAAAATCAGCTATTATGGGTCTCGAAACACCTACCACAGTGTAAAAACACATTTATAACATACTATGAGCCTCTGATAATACCAATCTGGTGATAGAGAAAGGGAAGAACCTTTTTTTTTTTTCTCGTCTGTTAACTGGATTCATTCAAACCATACACAGATCCCTGCCATATAGGATCAGATCTTCACTCTTTCAGAGCTGACATGTAGGCAGTGCTCTACATACAGGCTGTGTTTGTGGCAGAAAAAGAGACTGCAAACCCATGACTCAAGGATCCTCTTCTCCACCCCGCCAACCCAGTTAAACCACCGAACCATCTCAGTCTCTGCATCTCCATCTGACATCAACTGCCAGACCCGCCTGCCTAGTGATACGCCCATGAGCAGTACTGATGGATCACAGGGAAGTAATGTCATGGAAACGGCTCTCCAGCTTTCCAGCACTTGGTGTGCACTATACCATCTTGTTCAGTCCATTATGATGCCCGGAGCCAAGAACTAGGGAGAAAGATAGGTCATCACATTTTAAATAACAATAACAACAAAAAACAGTTATCTGCTTGAGAATGTCAAGAAGATGGTGTTGTTAGATAGTGTTTTCTGTTTGCACTGGTAATGCAGTGGTTTTCCAAGGTGGGGAGAAGAATAATTTGGGCCCCTATATCTGGAGATGTTTTTGATTGTCACGGCTAGGGAAATGCTACTGGTATCCAGTGGGTAGAGACACCAGAGATACTGTTAAACATCCTGCGAGGCACAAACAGCCCTCCCCACAGCAAAGAGTTATGTGACCAAAAATGTCAATGATGCCGAAGTAAGAAACCTGTCTTAGCAGGATTTCACTACGTGATGATCCCAATGCCTCAGGCACACATGCATGGTCCAATTAAATTCCAGAAACTCAGCTCCAAAAATCATTTTGACTGACGTGTCGAGTTGATTAGATGAAAGTTAAATAGTGTGAGTTAGACTTGTTGAGGGTGCCTGTGTGGCTGTTTCTTTGTTATTTTGAGAAAAAGAATTACTTTGCTAAGGGTCATCTGTAAAGGGAGAAAGAGGAATAGTTTCTGCAGTTTGTTTGAGTCCTATGATTATAAGCATATGAGGTGGCTGAAATTCTAAAAGACTATTCTGGGGGGTTGGTAACTTCCTAAAAACATAACATCTGTGAGGCTAAAGGGCTAAGAACAGATCGTGGTCATTTAGAACGTGGAAGAAATCTACCCTAGGACATGTTTAAGATGAAATGAAAAATCAACACTAGAGAAACAGAAAGTTTATAAATTTCCCATTCATGTAGCTTCTTCCTTCTCATGGAAAACATTTGATAGACTGAGGAAATTACTATTGGACTACTCTCTTTCCCGACACCCTCCCCATAACATGGAATGCAGTGAACCAGAAACTTGAAAACGGCATCTGTTTTACTTGTTACATTTACTTATTATAGATTTTTAATACCAATGGTGAGCATTTGCTCTATTTTTTTCTGGTGTTTTACTTACAATATTCAGGCAAAATTAAAGAAGATAGAAGTTAACTTAAAAACGTACCCTCAAAAAAAAAAAAAAAACCCAAAAAACAACCTAGTTGTTTTCCAACATAGGCTTTCAAAATGACATCTCCTTTTACTAATTCACCAAATCAAAGAAGGTGACATTTTATTTAGACATTCAAGCCAATGCCTGCACACACTGCCAAATCTTTTAGGAACAGAATAAAAGCATACAGTGTAATCATTCAAATAGTACGCACTGAAAAAGAATTTCCACATTGTACATTAAAAGCAACCATTTTCTCCTTACATTCCCCCTCCCGCAATATACATACATAAAATAACCAAGTTTTCCGGATCCTTTTAAAAAAGAAAAACATATATATGTAAAATTGAGTATGGTTTCCTGTGTTTGAACTCATGCCTCAACCTGTTGCTGTATATTTTCAGGAGTCATCATTTGAAATCCACATACTTCAGGGGACACTCCTTGATTGGGTCCCAAGATGGAACACTATTTCTTCCTCATCAGATTCCATTCTTGTATCTCATTTAAATTATACTCGGGGTCCTAAATCCTGAGGCCAGTGAAGTCTCCATTCAATGACCAGACTTGTCCATAACGGAAAGTCATCCCACAGATCAAGTCCTTTCCAATACTCAGTGACCACAGGAGAGATGAGAACTGGATTCTCAAAAACACAGTATAATTCACACTTCATCTGCAATTTTTGTTTCGTATTTATGTACACGTTTTTATAAGTACTTTGTGTCTTCTATACCTGCATGTATATGTGTGTGTGTGTGTGCGCATATATAGAGTATCAGAAAGATACACTGAAATATTAATTGCGGTTATTTCCTATAGTAGATGTGATTTTATTTTTTCTTCCTATCTTTTGCTTGTCTGCAGCATCCAACCTTTTCTATATTAAGTATAACTTTTGCCAAAAGAAAATATTCCATATGTATATATTTCTTTACATGATTTCATTTCAGAAAGGATGTAAGGCACCCAACAAAAAAAGCAACGAATACAAAAAACTTTCTCTCAAAGCCACACACTTACAGATAAGGGTAAGAAACAAGAGCAAGAAGCTCTTAAGCCAAAGGTTAAAGCTATTAGCCAGCACATTGCCTTAATGTCCTGCTTAGTAGCTGGAAGGAGGCACACATTTTGGCTCTGAGTTTCTTGGCATCCACAAAACAGTCCTCCCCAGCCTCCTTACCTCAATCCACCAGTCCTAATTAAGTTTTGTTTAGGGAAAGATAATGAGAATATTTTCGTATATTTTCTGATCATACTCCCAAATGAGATCATGCAATCCAGAGGGTATTGAGGAAGGAGGAGCTGGCTGCAAATACAAGCAAGAGAGTGCTAACCGTTCTGCTCCATTGTTCCTGGGGCTAAGTGTCAGTGTGTAAGAGCTGAGACTCTCCCAGAGGGCATTGCTTTACCTTCCCAAAAGTGTCCCTCTGTGTGCAATTCACTGCCACGAAGGCAGTGGCAAGGGAAACACTCGATCTGTGACAAAACCAAGTCTGAGAGCCTCTGGGGTCCTTTCGAGGCAAAGCCACAGGCAACACTCAATCGAGAAGCCCCAGAAGCACAGCACTTACCATAAGCTGTCATGACACCGGCGTACGGCCCATCCACCACATTTCTGTTTTCTTCTGCCAGCGCCTTGATGTACCTCTTGCTGAGGTCCAGGATCTGTTCACGCAGCATGGAGCTGCTCTCAGGCTGAGTTCGCTGCTGGATGGTAAAATGCAGGAGCATCACGCCCCAAATAAAGCCAAAAGTCACGAGGAAAAAGCCCAGCTTCTGAGAGGATAACTTCCACGGAGTAAAGAGAGCCATTGCTCTCCGGCAATTTCACCTGACGTTGGCCTTTACAGCGCAGAAGGGAGGAGACACGAGTTCATGGTGGGTTTGTCGGTCTCACTCCGGTTCCTGTGTCAGCCAATTTCCTTTCCTCGCTTTCATTTTGCTGTGAAGGAGGAGGAAAGTTAGCAGTGGTCATAGCAAACCTCAGTAAAATAAACCAGAAGCCCTATTTTCACTCAAATGGTTCTAAAATGTGAACTTCCTTTTTTTCTGAATTTGCTGGTTCAATATCTTCTGTTATGATTAGGATCTGTAAGCTAAGAGGGGAAATCTGGCTAGGCGACAAAAAGCTGTACAAATATGAAGGAGGAAATGTGTGTCTGAGCGTGTTAACAGGTGTAGCCGGGCTGTTCCAGTATGGACGAAGTTCAAAACAGGAAGTCTGTTTTGCAAGGTGGAGGAGATGGAAGGATATTTCACTGAATGTCAGCAGAAACTCAAGTGGAGGGTGGAGCCACACCACCCACCGGGCACTTTTGTGCATCTGTAATATGAGCTTCCAAAGTCATTATTATGTGCTCCGGCAAGGATTAGAGCCTGCAGCTGGAGAGGTGAGCAAGAAAGTGGATGCCCCCTCAGGGATAATCAGACAAGGAAGGGAGAGAGCGCCTCCATATTGCTTAAGCATGGCCAGCTTTCATTAGCAGTGTCCAGAGACCAGCTGAGTCTCTCGGGGCACCAGCACAAACAGGCTACGCAGGGGTACCCACCAGTCTTTTCTGGCCACCGTGAGTGAAAGCTGAACCTCACTTCTCCCTTGTACGCTTTGGCACAGGAAACGTGGCACACATGACTGCCTGTTCTGTGTTTCCCTATTTCATTCACTTTTTAATGGGGTTAAAGGGCATAGTTTCCTTTACTCATCTCATCGTATGAGGTATACCAAATCACTATGTTGTACACCTGAAACAAATATAATATTATATGTCAACTATAATTTTTTTAAAAAGGTATAGTTTCGATATAATGCAAACAGATCTTATCTGGTATCAGCACAGACAGGGTTGAGAGCCCTTATCAAGGCTTCCCAACAAATGGGTAGGTTGTAAAGGAGTTACGAGTAGGCCAAAATGCCCAGGCCTTCAGCCAGAGTCCTGGGCCCAAGAACCAGACAGCTTACAAATGACACCATTTGTGCCAAAAGAAAGGCTGAGCAAGGATCTCCTACAGGGGATATACTCAGAATCTGCATGTTTCAGTTCAGAGCGTTCTCCTTCCTAAACAGGCTGAGAAGAAATGATAACAGGATCTTATAACTATTAGCTTCAGAGTCTGCAGTGCAGCAGGTGTGTGTGGGTCTTCCTCTTTCAGTCTTTCCCTCACCTATCAACAGTCATCGGTAGTCCGTAGTACCACTACTATTAATAGTAAATGATAAATTCTAGATATGTCCCAGACGCTGTGATAAATGTGTTTTATGTCTTAGTTCATTGAACTCATATTAAGAGTCCTATGTAGTAAGAATTATTATTATTATGTTTGTTTTAGAGATAAAAAGAAAGGTCAGCTAGCTATATGGCAGAAGACAGGTAATCTAGGAACAGCCCAGGAGTCATTAAACCACACCTGACCTTCCCTGTACCACTCCTCTTTCCCCACCAGACTGCTTACCTACAGCCAAGAATGATTTGCATACGCAAAAAGGGTTGTGAAAAGCATCAAAGAATAATAATGTGACAGGAATCCCATGTGGCTCAAAAGCCTGAAACATTTATTATTGGGCCTTAACAGAAAATTCTTGGCCAGTGGTTCTCAAAGTGGGGCCCCTACCTCAGCAGCAGCAGGAATAAAAGTGAGAAACACAGATCTTCAGGCTCCACCCCATACATACTGAATCAGCAACTCCGGGGGCCAGGGGTGAAGGAGAGAGCAACCTGTGCTTCAACAAGCCTGGTAGCAATTTTGATGCCCGGTCAAGTCAGAGAGTCTGACTCAGGCAGATGGCCGCCATCACTAAGCCATGCCACCACACTGCCGGCACAAGGCGGCTTGGGCTCCATATCACATTACTTTATCAACTAAGTTCCTCTGTGTCACCCACACCCTCCGCACCTGCTGGCCTGCTTTCACCATAACCTTGCCAATCCTTCTTCAGGGTCTGTCTCCACTTGGGCTGCTCCCCATGCCTGGCTGGCCCTGTCCCTATCAGGCTGACAATCTGAGCCCCAGCTACAGTCCCGCCTGCTTCTGACCACTTTCCCCACTGCTCCAGCCTATGATGCTCCTGCCTAGTCTGCAGTTTTAAAACACTGTCTGCCTATCTTGGATGTTCTACTACTTTCTGTGTAGGATCCCAAGATATCCTCTAAGGCACGGGTCCCCAACTCCCGGGACTGTGGACCAGTACCGGTCTGTGGCCTGTTAGGAACCAGGCTGCACAGCAGGAAGTGACCAGCGGGCAAGCTAGGAAAGCTTCATCTGTATTTGCAGTCCCTCCCCAGCATTAGCATCACCGCCTCAGCTCCACCTCAGATCATCAGGCATTAGATTTGCATAGGAGCACCGGTCCCTGGTCCAAAAAAAAGGTTGGGGACTGCTGCTCTAAGGGACTCCCTTGCATGCCTTTCTCAAAGAAAGACACTGACCCTAGGGGCATAATAATATACCTGTTGACTAAGTGAACTAGTCATCTGAGCACTGTGGCACTTCATTCGACCCCTCTCAATGTGCCCAGCACCTGTCCTCTTTCCTTCCTCCATTTGCTCTACCAGTGTATCCTGAGCACTGCTGCCATCCAGCTCTAGGACTGAACAATGAATATGGCCTCACCCAGGGCTCCCACCCTCACAGGGCTGAGGTCTAGAGACCATTCCTCTAACTGGGTGCTGGCTCCAGTTCTTCAGGAAGTGGGTATGCTTTCTTTTTCATAACCCACATTATTTAATTCAATTCTACCTCAGGGCTAAAGGGATTTTCCCCGAGTGAGTACACTAGATGCTATATCAAGAAAGATAGGCTTCTGGCAATTTTCTTTTACTATTTTAGGAGAGAACTCCAAATGCTGATAGGAATTACCTGTCAACATTCAGATGGGAAGCCACTCTCTCGCTTCCTCAATTAATCCTCTGAAGAAACTGCTCGAGGTTGCAGTTTAAGCAAAAGACAGGCAAAGGACGAGGACCGAACAAGGACTTTAGTGGAAGGTCGCATGCTTCTCTGCCTTGGACTTGGAGAGAGTCTGAACCACCCACGTGGCGCATTCGAGGGGCTAAAAGATGGTCAAGAGAAACCTGGCCAAGGTTAAATTATTCTAGCTCAGAATCATACAAATTTGGAGTGACAATCCCTAACTCTAAGAAGTTCAGAGCACAGTTCTGATTATTAAGGGCCCAGATTTTAAGTGACTATAGACCTGCCAGGAATATTCTTTTCTCCAGTGGAATTCAGTTTGGAATCACAGCACTATATCAGCACACAAACAGTATACAGAGAAAATTAAATTAGAATGAATCTCAACAATTCCTTTTAAGGAGAAAAAATTTTAAAAGACTTTTCCGAATTATTATTCGAGACTCTCCTATGTTTCACAATCATAGGAGAATAAGAGGATACCAATCCTTACAAGGGGGTCTTGGTGTCTTAAAAGGGCCTAATGATGATCATTAGTAATGGTCACACAATTAATGAAGAAGCCACAGAACAATAGTGATCAAAAAGTTGTTGGTCAGGCCAAGAACTTGCCTGCCTCCAGACCACCTTAACAGCAGAATTCTCTAGCAAAGCCGGCCTGATAGGCACAAAAAGGGCAGTATATCTCAGAAGGCCTTGTTGTCAAGGAGAGTGATGACAGCCCAGGGCCACAACTTTATCTGTCCTCCTCCGGAAAGAAGTTGCACCAAGTCTGTTTGCAGTGAGTTAAGCTTCTAGCCCAGTCCCTGCCACTCATCACCCTAATATGCATTTCCTTTATTTCTGTACTTGCTAAAAGAGCAGCATTCACTTCCTTTTCTCTCATTCACTCTTCGACGTATCAATATCTGGCTTCCACCTTTCCAAATGTGGTCAAAGATCCCTGGCAAGGAAATGTGTCAGTTCTCTTAAAACACACACACACACACACACAGATGCTCAATATCAACAGCTATTAGGAAAACACAAATCAAAACCACAGTGATATGCCAATTCACTCATTAGCATGGCTATAATCAAAAAAGACATAAGAACAAGTGTTGGTGAGGATGTAGAGAAATCGGAACCCTTATATATTGCTGGTGGGAATGTATAATGGTGCAGCTGGTGTGGAAAGAGTCTGGCAGTTCCTCAAATGATTAAGCACAGAGTTACCAAATGACCCAGCCAACCCTGCTTAAGAATTCTCCCAAGAGAAATGAAAACATATGTCCAAACGAAAAAACTTATACAGAAATGTTCATAGCAGCACTATTCATTATAGACACACACACAAAAAAAAGAACAGCCAAATGCTCATTAACTGACAAATGGATGATTCCTGAAAACATTATGAAGTGAAAAAAGGCAGTTACAAAAAACCACAATGACTCCATTTATACAAAATGTCTAGAATAAGCAAACCTATAGAGGCACCAAGTACAATAGTAGTTGCTTAGAGTTCAAGGAAATGGGGTATTGGGAGGTGACAACTAAGGCACGAAGGGTTAATCTGAGAGGATAAAGAAAATGTTATAAAATTTGCGGTGATGGTTGCACAATTCTGTGGATATTTTAAAAGCCACTGAATTACACACTTTGAATGGGAGAACTGTATGATAGGTGGTGACTCATCTCTCAATAAAATGGTTACCAAAAAAGAGAGAGAAAGCCCACCTCCAAAGTCAGGGGTAGAGAAGGAGCTGTATTTGCAGACGAGCAGAGAAGCCTCCTGGACCCACTGCAGGTTCAGAGAGTACCCACCCCTCCCCTCACTCCCCACAGCACACTCAGAACCAGGCTGTACCATTACTAAGGACTGACCACAGGCCTAGCAACAGAAGGAAACTACACAGAAATCTGTCACCAGCTCAATAGATATGGCCACTCTTACAAGCTCCAGAACCACCTAACAGGCTGCCCAGCAGACGGCTCCTGGCCTGGTTTGCTAAGCAGATGCCAATTTTTCAAACAGCCTGACAATACCCTGAAAAACAGCCCAGATCCAATGGAGTGAAAACCAGACTGATGAAGCAGTTCCTTCAGGTGCTCATCGAATGCCCCAGTGCTTACGTCAGGACCTGTATCTTCAGAGGATAAATGAAATGAGACGCGCCGGTCCTTTCATGACTGATGCCAGCCCTGACCACATTGATGTGACCTTTTCCAACAGCTCCACAGGACAATCCCATCACAGCTTGCTGGTCCAACTTTCCTATGAGACAGCACTGCTCTAACTTACCATACCTCTTCTATCCTAACCAGGGCACCACCTGAAATACTATGTATCTATCTTCTAACGATGGCTATTAGTGCCTACTTTTAGCCTCATCCTGTGCAGTAACATTCAAGAAATCCTAAGTCGGCTGTGCTCATCCATGTTACCTTGGGAAACCCCACCCTTACCTCACTTCCTGCATTCCTGCATCACGCCTCCCCTGGCTTCCCAGCTAGAGGAGCACTCATCTTCCTTGGACACTCATAGCAGTTTATGCTCCTTTCAAACTGCTCTGTAGCCCCTGGCTTCCCAGCTAGAGGAGCACTCATCTTCCTTGGACACTCATAGCAGTTTATGCTCCTTTCAAACTGCTCTGTAGGACGATCCTTCCTTTTGTCTCTTCCGTGGGATCTGTAAGCTCCCCCAAAGACAGGAACTGCCAGGAATGGCCTTGCCCTACACACAGTGCATAGTCATTAGGTGTATGCTGGATAAAAGGACAGGACGGTGGAAATGAGATGAAGATCACAAATGAGCAATGACCTCCCAAGACCTCCTTCTAGTGTGAATCACGATGAACCCAGCACTCTGACACTGTATTTGTACCCTGTTAGGAGTGTTTACACTAAGATCTTGCCACAGAGCAGTGAAAAATCATCGTCCCCTTGAAAAGACTGGACATAACTGTAAGTGGTTACAGTGGTAGATAGGTATGAAAAGGGAAAGAGGAGCAAAAAGCTCCAGGAAAAAATAATTCTAGAAGGAGCAGGGATTGAGGGAACAAAAATGTCCAAGACAGAGGAGGGGAAACAAGTGGGGGAAACCTACAATGGAGCCTGCCTGTTTCATCACTGATTACCCAAGATGGTCAGAGAAGGCACTGGAAGGGATGGTGAGGAGGAGTGAGAAGAACCCCTGCACCCAAGGCCTGGAAACCTTTGATCTACAGCTATTGTACCCATTGGCACTGTGATCACAGACAAATCTAAGTTTCTGCACGTATAAAATGTGGAAAGTTGCAGAACCACAGAACCCCGAGAGAGCTGGGTGAGCAGAGGGTGAACGATCCTAGTCACTGGTTTTCAAATTGTGTTCCAAAGGACTTCAGGCTTCTCAGAATTGTTTCAGAGGTTTTGCAAATATTTTAATTTGATTTTTGCTTTTGTTTAAATTTTGTTCTTTCTAACAAAGAACAAACTTTTGAAAAAAGAAAATCTTTTGAATACCAAATTTTAGGATACCAGGGACAATCAATATATGCAACAATTTACTCTCTAGAGATTCAGAACAAAATTTCCCTAGCTACCCCTGTATGTGCAAGTTGAACTCTGGATTTCTATGTTATTTGGTCAGGAAATTAATGCTCAGCGGTGGTCTTGTTGGTTGTTTTATTAAACCCAGGTCCATATATCTACTCATGTAAAATTGTGTGACAGAGAACACTATAAGTAATTAACTGTTAGATGAGAGTCGGTCACAAATTATAAGTTTCAGAGGCTTCTCGTTTGACTTCCTTACTGTAAGAAGCTACAACGGTTTTGGATAATGTTAATGATTCTGAAGAAGGATCTGATACATGGACCTCCATATTATGGACCTCATGGTATCCTCGGCTTCACCTTTTCTTTCTCTATAGCTTGTAACCACAAACTTCATTGCCTTAAGTATTTTTCCCCTCTGATTCAAATTGATTTTGCCTAGATAATGGCACTGTGACTCACTTGCCTTTTTCCCTTACCTTTACCTTCTTTATGTCTGCTCCTTTAATCATTAACCCTTAGGACAATTGTCCTCAACCTTTTTGGCACCAGGGACCAGTGCTCCTATGAGAATCCAATGCCTGACTATCTGAGGTGGAGATGAGGTGGTGATGTTAGTGCTGGGGAGCGGCTGCAAATACAGATGAAGCTTCACTCGCTCACCCGCCACTCACCTCCTGCTGTGCCTAACAGGTCACGGACATAACAGGTCCTAACGGCTGGGTTGGGACCCATTCCTGTGGACATAAGATTAACTGAGCCTCAGGTCTATTATAGTCATGAGGATAATAGGTTTCCATTGGACTTTAGACTAAGGATAACATCTTAACTTTAGCTGTTTCATCCCCAAGCCCTATTGAGGCAGAGGTCACAGGATCACACAGGAAGGCGCCAAGGCTGATTCCAGAACCGGACACGATGATCAACTACCTCAACTCCTTTTAGTTGTCCAATCAGCAGCACCCATGACACCAACTCCCTTAGTTTCCATGACAACTGATTTTTCCCTATATAGTCTGTGCTTCCAAGATACTCGGGGAGCCAGGCCTTTGAGCGATAGTATGCCTGTGTCTCCGAGACTTGCAACTCTCTAATAAATGCTTGTTCTAAATAGACAACTCCTGTGTCAGTCTTTTGGCTGAGCAGCACAGGCAGCACAAGCCCAGGACTCGGTTGCTCTCGGTTTTAATTTAACTCTGAAACAATTTCCGACTACTTCTCTTTCCAGCCTCTGTATCAATTTACATTAAGAGCAACTTAGAGTGCTTGAAAATTGTTTTAAAAAATAGTAGTCATTACCATGTGCAATCAGGGTGAATCTGAACCTCTACTGGACGCTAACCTTGAAATGATTGCACACCATCTGACCGAACTCCGTATTCTGTACTCATCAGAGCTGCTCACTTGCCTAATGAATGGCTTTGAAAGGAAATATGATGGATTAAAATGCCTCATTTTTTAAATACAGAGTTATACAAACTTGAAGACTGTGTTAGATCTTACTTAGAAAAATAAGCCAGTACAAACCCTCAATTTACAAAGGACACCAAGGCCCAGAAAACGTTTGGTTTTCCAGTCATTAGAGTCAGAATCGAACCAGTACACAAGTCTGCTCAAGCCCCAGTCCTGCTTCCTAATATGATCTCCACCAAACCAACCTTCATCTACTAGCCATCTGCAGAAACTCAAAATGAAAGAGACTTATTGATACAAAACACAAGCCAGAAACCAGTCTGGTGACTTTAAGGAGCTGTGCATCTAATTCAACATCCCACTTACCTCAAGGGGTTGAGAGAATCATCAAAGAAAAATACACATGGACAGAATTACTGGTATGAGAAAGACAGATGGTCTGGGGGGAGATTCTTGCTCGAAATACAGTTGTCTTCTGTTGTTAAAAGGGAAAGCCGAGGAGAAAGGAAGGACAAACAAAGCAGCTTTTTCTCCAAAATAAGTCCAAATTCCTGGGAAGGCCCTGAGTTTGGTTATTCACGCCCCTGGCTGCCTGGATGCACAGACCTGGTGCCACCAACTTGAAACCAATCACAGGGCCCGCCTGGCAGAAGCCCCCAATCTGAAGTGTGAATCCTTGACAGCTGTGACAACCAACGCACGAACCCTCCTCCTATCCTAGGAGGTGAAGGAGCCCAGGAGTCAAGTGGAGCCCAGGAACGGGTATGCACTGGGGCCCTTCTTCTCTTCTCCTCCCCTTTCGTGACAAATTCTAGCACTCTTCTTTCTAAACAGGAAAAGCACATCCTAAGTGAAAAAAGCCTGTTTTCTTAAGAACTAGCTAAACAGTTTTATTTTGAGTCATTAGCTGAAAGACACCCGCTAAAACAACACCCCTTCAGTATTCCTGGGGAGGCCTTCTTAATGTCTGGAGTTTTAAAAGGCCTGGTCCCTTTTATTTTTGAAGTGTTCAAACCAAGACTGCTCTGTGCTCAGAATGTTCACTTATTATGTTGCATTTGCATGTGCCTTTGTACATACTTTTTTTTTTTAATTAACCTGGTGGTCTTTATCACCTGTGGGCAGGGCAAGGACACCTCCAACCCTAGCTCCCTGAAGTAGGTATTTGCCTCACAGTTACACTGTCCACTGAATGTAATTTAGGGCTCCATATCACATGTCAACAGCAAAATAAAGTTTCAAACACTGTAAAAAGGCTAATAACTCCATATCCAGAACAGGCCCTCTTTCCTGCCCTGTCCTCACTCCCAACCATCTCCTGGTGACTTCGCATATGGCCATCTCCACTAGAGGGCGCAGAGGGGAAGGGAAAACAGCTGGAAAGGAACCTTTGATGATTTTATTGCCTTCGCCTCTTGGGTGTGCACATTACTGGCAAGTGTACAAAGCAGAGCGAGGACAAAGGAGTGAGAAGGAAGCTGTCACTGCTGGATAGATAAGATCTTCATGTGTTCTGTGAGTTTCACTTACCAGGCCCATAGGTTATTCACAGTTGACAGAATTTCCCATCAACAAAAAATGAAAGCACAGCAATTCTACGAATTCTGAAAATATGTACTAAAACAAAAAGCATTGCTCTCTGAAAAATGAAATAAACTCATTTAATCCAGGGTTTCTCAGTCCTTGGCACAAATGACATCTGAAGCCAGATAACTCTCAGTGACAGGCCTGTCCTGCAGGGTGTTCAGCAGCGTCCCCGTCCTCTAGTCACTAGATGCCCTAAGAACGCGCCATTCCCCACTGTGATGATTAAAAGACTGACATTGCCAAATGTCCCCTAAAGGATAAAAGCCTCCCACTTAAGAATCATTGCCTTTACCAATCTGCAGGACCTGACCCAACCTACAGAAAGAGGTTCAGAGGTCAGCCCTTAGAACCAGACTGCAGAACAAGGAAGGGAACTCAAGTCAATCAAAACCCTGGAGATGAGCAGGCACAGAGCCCCATGCTGAGACTAGAGGCCACAGAGAGATGAGAGGAAGGCCCATTCCTGATACTGCCCCGAGCTGACTGAAATGACTCTCAATTTCTACCACATCCTTCAGTGACAACACTTTTTCAACACCAGCAGAGGAACTTATTCTTAGGCTGGCTGTGCCCCCATTTACTAATTAGTATACAGCACTAGGTCTCTACTCAAAGATCCTACTCTATAAATCAACAGGCACAAGAAAGAAGGCTTGAGAAGACAAAATCTGGATGATGCTACATCAGGCCATCTTAAAAAGAAACGGATTGTCATTTGGCTTCCAGCCCAGGAAACCATGAACATGCATTATGACAGGTCGATAATGACTCTCTAAGAAGAAAAGGAATAGTCTGTGAAAAGATCACACAGTGTGTAAATTTGTTAGGTAGAGCTCCTCAATGTCGAATGGAAATGCTCAAAAGATTTGCTTTCACTCAGAGCTAAAAGACTGTAAAGCCACAAAGGAATTTTACGGTAAGCAGAAAATGTACTTTTTTTCTCTGAGGATCAGACTTCTGGCACTTCCGTCTCGAAAACACTCACGGAATGACAACAGGCCCAAAATGGCCTCAGTAATAATAATTTTAAAAAATTTAAAAAGTCAGAAAAATCGTCAAAGTTATTCCCAAAAAGTGGGGAATGCCCATTAGTCAACAAGTATTCCTCGAAGCTTACAAGCCAATCACCCCACCCTTAGTACCCCTCTCTTCCACCTAGAAAGAGACACAGGCTGGATGCTGGTCTACCCCATAAGTGCTCTCTCTGGCTGCACTTTCTGCAGGAATGAGACAGCCCTCCAAGTACTTGATTTGATAAAGACCACCAGGTTAAAATTTAAAACAAAACAAAAAACAAAAAACATGCGTGTATAGACACACAATCTGAGGTATCCACTCAGAGGCTTATGAAATTTAAAGCTTATAATGGATTCCCCATTGTTTCTAAAATGGAGTTATAGTAAATCCAGATGGAGCACAAGGCTCCAAGCTTTGACAGATTCTAGGTCATAAATGCCTCAGGCCTGAACTTTCTTAGGGAAGACCACGACCACCACATGCTGGTTGATAAGTTTACTTGTCCCCCAATTTATAAACCAGGTCAACTCTCCCAAATACTGCAAATATCTTGGGTCAACTTGACTAGGATCTAGTTGCGAGCCCTTGGATTACACGAATGATGAATTAACTCAAGATAACATGGAGCATCTCAGGAGAGTTTCCTGTCCTCTGAGTTAAGGAGTGCCCAAACCAGAGCCTCTCAACCCTGCTTCACTTTGGAATCACCTGGATTCCTTTTTTAAAAAAGCATAGATCCCCAGGTCTCATAAGCCCAAAGATTCTGATTCACTTCATCCGAGGTATGGCCCGGGCAGGTGCATTTTTATTTTTAAGCTGCCTAGGTGATTTAAATACACAGACAGACGTGAGAACAATTAAATCCTTAGAAAAATGTTCCTTTTATCAACTCTATGGATCCTATCTAGTGGGACCTAAAATCTATTCAAATATTTTACAAGATAACCTTTCTGTTCTCCACAAATGTAGGTCCACTGGCTTACTAGGCAATCTATCTGCAAGGTACACTGTTTTATTTATTTATTTTTAAGAATCACAAGCTGGTCTTCTCATCCCAATGGCCAGGCACCCTGGCCCAAGGAAGCAGCTTTTCAGGAAGAGGTTGTCTGCTACGAAGCCCTGATAGATCACCACCATGCCATGAGTATCCATTGCCATACTTGTGGAGTATAGTGCTGGACTATTAAAGCTTTTATTAACCTCTCCTTGATATTTGGCTCCAAATAAATGAGAAATTATTTGCAGCTAACCAAATGACCTCAATGTCTACCAATCCTTCTAGTAACCAGCACCTCTTCGACCTTGGTACTCCGAGTCTGACCTGTGAACCTGAAGCACTGAGCTGACCTGGTAAATTGTTAGAAATGCAGAATCTCAGGCCCACTCCCAGACCAAACGAATCAGAACTGGTGTTTATAACAAGATCCCCAGGTATCTGTTGCACATTAAAGCTTGAGCCACATCGCTTTTTATCTCACCCAGGACAGTAAGGAGGGGAAATCAGATACTAATTTCCAATGACAGATGACAGAGAATATGGCAAAATCCCTCTTCCTTTCATAATGTGCACAGAACTTAATGATTTGCTATTTCTTTTGTACAAGCTGGATTCATGTCAGTAAGACCAGTTGTCTTATAGACACTCCTAGTTACTGTAAGACACATCCAGCTGAGGTGAGAATTAGATATGCAAATGGTGTGGTTTTATCATAGTGAACTAGGAGTGCGTCTAAGACTACTTGTCAGGCTTTCTAGTTGCAGGGTTTTGAACCATTAAGCTAAAATCAAAGACACAGTTTGGATACATGTCTTCCAACTTTTAACTGTAATATAGCAAATAACTCTATACAGCAAATTACCCTATGCAGCTTCCCAACATATACCTTGCACAGCTCAAAGACAGATCTCATGGGGGGGTTTACTGAGTTTCTGCTGTTTTATAATTGCTGAAATGCTCACTTTAGGACACCTGCTTACCAATCCCCAATACCTTCTCAGTCGACTTTAAAGTGGAACAGCCTTCAACCGAGGTTAAGCATCCTCCTTAGGTGTCTTAATTTTGTATGAGATGACGTCAACCAATATTTGAAGTTTCTGGAAATACCTCTAATTTTGATATTTTCCAGAGCACACAACTGACTTTAAGGCCACTGAAAGCTTTTCAAAGCTTTGCTGAAAGAAACTATATTTGAAAGATGACTTAAGGGATACACAATCCACCCACTGTTTACATTGACCTTGTCCAGCCTTTTGTGACAAACGAGCTCCTTTAACTGCCTCTCTCCCTCTCTCTCTCAATCTCAATCTCTCTCTCTCTTTCTCATGCACACATACACACAGACATACACACTGTTAGGAACTTTTTAATCATTTAATTTTTGCACATATATGATAAAGATGGATTATTAAGGTAAAATTATCTTTCTTTTTTGAAACAAGATATTAAAGTTTATGAAGTTCATTCATTTTGATACCATCTTTGCTAAATGTTCAAATTAGTGAAACATTACCTTTTGCCCATTTAGCCTGTAACTCAGCATTTAATTGAATTCTGTAACAAATAAATATAATTTGTCAACAAAATCAATTCCACAATTACATCTTATTACTATAAAACTGGCAGGGGACCAAACGCATTTTCAAAACCAGATAGCAACGTAATCATTGGCCCTGGCGTCAAAGCTAGACAGACAAGAAACTGCCTGATATTTGGATCTCTTGCATCTGAATTTGAAAATGAACCAAAAGGTTTATAAAGGGCCTACTCCTTACTTCCCCACTGGACACATTTTCACGTAGAACGTCACAGAAAGGAACCACAGAGGGGACTTTTCCTGTTCCTGCATGAGAGCACGTGCAGGTCTTCTCCTCTAAGCTTGTGGGTGGGCTGGTAGATGTCCTGCCCTGGGGGTTGTCTTCTCTCTCCCCACAGGTTAACGTGACAGGGCTTCACTACTCAACAGAGGGCACCCACACCGGCCAGCTGCCCCATGGACAGATGTAGGAATTCCACCTAGGGGGATCAAAAAGCCCTGCATAGAACACGTCTTCCAACTCAGTTTTGATAAAACCGGTGCTGTACTTTAATCTTCATCTGGCTTCTTCTATTTCCTCTAGTTCAGAACCCAGAAGGGAGGAAGGGTGTGATTAATTGGCATCTCCAAATCCCAAAAGTTTATTTTTATATTTTTTTGTTTTGTTTCTAAATATCAGGATAAGACAGGTGGTTTGTGGCAGCTATTTGAAAGCATTTCTCCACAAATAACACATTGCAGGTGCACGAATCTTTAATCCTAATAAACTAAAAGACAAGATGACTATAACAATCATAATGTTTTCTTTCTAAATATTGATTTTTTTAAAAAATATTGTAAGATATGCCAAAATAATTCTGATCAGATGAATGCAACTGTGGCTAGAAGGAAAATAATCTGGAGGGAAATGGCAGAATTATCAGCATAATGCTCAATAATTATACTTTGACCTGAGTGTTCTAATGCATCCTGTCTTTAACCAACAGTCCATTAAGGATATAAATAAATATTTTTTATTATAACATCACTTTAAAAAACCTCACGGGCTGCTAGTGCAGAGCGCTCTTCTGACTGTCACTGACCACAATCTAAGCTCTTGATAACTGCTGGTAGGCTTTCAAAGTCTCCCATCTTAAAGGGCGATCAGAGATTGTATATGTAAATACATCTACTTAATGACCCTAGAGATAGAAATGATAGGACGGACATTGCTATCTTTCAGAATAAAAGCTCAGGGCACCCTCAATCCCCAGAGCTTGAGAACAACCAGATGGGAGTCTCTGCTCTAGATATTTCAAACCCCTGGATTTGGGCTGGCCCTGGGCTGCATGTCTTGGAAGAAATCTTGAAAGCAATGTATGTGTGACCTAATACAGAAAGCAGTTTAAAGAAAAAAAGAAAATGGCAAGGTGAACCAAATCTCTGGATTTACCATAAACCAGGCAAAGGTTTTGTTCATTAGACTTAATGTATCCAGGAGGACCTAGAGAAGAACGTTCTCTTTCGTTTTACAGTATCGAGGACATTCATCTGGGCATCTGACCACCTGGCCGGATCTTACTCAATGGCACAGTGCGATGCAACAGACACCGCTTCCTTCTTCAAGAGAGCTGCTAGGAAAAGCACCGAAATCACTGTTGGCTTCCAGGGAGTAAACATATCTATTTTGAGTTTAAACCTCATTCTTGACTCTTGTTTTCCTATTCTTATTATCTTCTTGCCTCATTTTTACCCCTTAATCTTAAATGTTTTTTATCTACCTGTATTATATGTTTTAATCCTTTTTGGAACATATCGTGATAAGTAAAAAAAAAGGCACAAAACAGCTGTGGCAGGTAGATAGTGGCCCTCCAAATAAGTCCCAGTTCTCATTCCAGAACCTGTTACATTATATGGCAAAGGGAAACTAAGGTATCAAATGGAATTGAGATTGCTAATCAACTGACCTTGAAATAGGGAGGCGATCCTGGATTATCCCGGCCGGCTCCACGTAATCACAGGGTCCTTAAAAGTAGCAAGGGGAGACAGAGGGTAGAAGGACACCGCAGTCTCTCCTCAAGAACTCTCAAACTATTTACTGAGTCATTTCCATAAAACTAAGACCAACGATTTAAGAAATCCAGATAACCTTTGTTTCTTTCTACCCTAGTAGTAACGGATTAGAAATTTTAGAAGTGAGGTAGCTCCCTAATAAAGGTAACAGCACGCGCACACACACAGTGCATAAAAGGACAATAGTTTCAAGCCATTTTAGCATAAGGGCAGAGCAGCCTCAGGTGTCTCAGGAGTGCCTGACAGCATCTCTCCAGGGTTCCAACGGAACCCAATTTTCACAATAATGGCATCATTCATTGACAGGATGCAATACAGACTTCTGGGATGTTCCTAGAAATATTCATAGAGCTGAGCTCCTAAATAACAATGATAGATAAATGTGGGAGGGGAATGCAGGAGGGAAGATTGTATGCAAAGACACAAAAAACACAGATAGGAACAAATGGCATATGTCATATATGCTGACCACAGTGCTTCTTTGCCTCTGGACCCCAGAAACCACCAAATTCTCTGTTCTCTAATGGTAGAAGCATCCTAATCATCACTGCAGTAAGAACTGGTAGTGATCACCTTAACGCAAGTCCTCTCAGCCTATGAGGTAGATGCTATGACTGTCCCCATTTGGAGTGGGGGAAACTGAGGCATGAACTACTAAGCAATCTGTTTTAGGTCACACAGCTACCAGGTGGTAGAGCTGTTAGAGACCTTGGCCATCTGGCTTCTTTACCACTGCTCTAAGATGCCTCAGCACCTTTCAGAGAGCCTGACACCTAGAATGTATCCAAAGTTATGAAATGAATAAATGAAGCGAGTTTGAGAAAAAGGGAGGAGGGAATTAAATCAATCAGGCATATAATAATAATTAGTACACACTCGATAAATATGAGTTGCTTTCCACTGAGTGTTGGTTTTCCCCCCACTTTGATCCAAAAAAAAAAAAAAAAAAAACCCCGTAAGCCAACTATTTTTAAATGAGGAACCTGGAAGGTATATAATAATCACCTGGATATTTTTCAAAAAAATATAGCCCTGAGCAGAGCCCTCCCTCATCCTCTTCTCCAAATTGTTTTTATCATTCTGCACAAAGCTTCTATCGGGGGTTTTAAAAGGAAACTTCCCAGGTGATACAAACACCTGTTCATACTGTCCACCAGACCGGCCAGCAAAGCATCTCTGCTCTGATGTCCTGGGCCCCATGACACGGAGTGTAGAACCCAGACTGGGTTGAGTGTGGAAATGCATGGTGGGGACTTGATTTCATAGACACAAGGAGGCACAAGTAAAATTTAAGCAGTGAGCAGAATAACTGTGCTATTCGCATTAGGTGGTCAGGTATACAACAAGAGTGTGACACGCACACACACCTGAGGAAAAGGGATTACTAACACATTGTCAGTTTAGAAAGAGATGTCAATTTTACTATTTTTCTCTTGCAATTCTATCAAAGTGACATCAGCGTGCCATTTTAGATTTTTGTTCATAAGACAAAATTGAGACGAAAGGACAATCAGAGGCCAACCTATTGGCCAAGACTCCATCAGACAAACATTTTGGGAAGAGGCTCACTGTGTGCTCTCCATGGTCCTACATGTTGTGGAGAAAATACCAAAGGTTCAAAAGATGTTCCTACCCTTAGAGACAGACCCCGCTCCCCCAGCACTCACGCAGAGCAAGCCACAACACTATTAACTCAGGGGCACTGCTGAGGGCACATCACCTGTGTGTCCCAAAGACTTAGGGGCTGGAAAGAATCTCAGGAGGTTTTATAAGAAGACCTTGAGACCTGAACTGGGTCTCTGTCCTTCATCGTCCCTCACTTTTTGAGTTCCAACTTATGCTAAGTCCTAGACTAGACATCGGAGGACAAAAAGTCAGTAAAATGTTCTGAAACTAAAGTGACTAACTGCAAGCTTCGAGCTGAAGGCAAGGGACAGAGAGCATCGGAGCTACCCAGTTTCTCCACAGTCACGGGGACCTGGGGAAACAGCTCTACACTGGAGGGAGGGAACCATCACACAGAGTTCCAGGACGAGGGGCAGAACTTGGAGCCAGTCACTTCACATCTCAAAACCCTAGTTTTGTCTGCCCTTAAAAATTAAGCAGCAGAAATAGGAGGTCCAAATCCCTTCCATTTTAAGTTTCAAATGAGAACAGATTTTCATTAAACAGCTATTTGAAATGTTTAATAATTCAGGATGAGCACACTCATAACCTAGAATGCGATCCTGGCAGAGGAGGTGGGAGAGTGGGCAAGAGATGATAGAAATTGATTTACAGTTTGAGAATTATGGATGAATGAAGCCATTATGCAAAACTGTGCCCCCTCCATTTTATCCTTTGTCTCAAATACACTAAATCATATCACTTGCTTCTCATGACCACTAGATTTATAAGCCCATTGAAAGTACTTTTATAATCACTCCATGCAAAAAAACC
Organism: Rousettus aegyptiacus; assembly: GCF_014176215.1. Classification (NCBI taxonomy): domain Eukaryota; kingdom Metazoa; phylum Chordata; class Mammalia; order Chiroptera; family Pteropodidae; genus Rousettus; species Rousettus aegyptiacus. Next base: position 76,387,641 of record NW_023416295.1, read on the forward strand.
TATGAACATTATTATAATGATTTAAATGCCTACAGCAGTATAACAGGATCTGAGGAGAGTTTATTAAAACCTTGGTACACGTGCCGTGAATATGCCATGGGGATGTTTGCTTTTTAAAAGTTCCCCGATTTTTCCCAGTGAGTTCAGTTAACATTTAATTCACATTGTGACTGCTCCAATCAATAAGATCAGGTAAACTGTTTCCCCGTTTCCTCTGCTCCACGGTGATTCTCTCCATCAAAACCCACCCCACGATCAAACTAAGGCACTGGTTCTCAACCATCACTGTACATCAGAATTGCCTGGGGAAACTTTACAAATATTGGCCCACCCCACCCCCGAGATTATGATTTGATTGGTCTAGGTAGGGCCAGGAAAGCAATAGAATTTTAAGCACTCCCGAACATTCTAAGGTGCAGCCAGGGTTGAGAACTACCGAGTGAAAGTGTCCACCTTAACAGTCAGATAATCGAAGTGAGGAGAAAAGTGGAAGGGGCAAGTCTGAGGGGGAAGGGGGACAGGTGGAGCAGTGATGAATCAGTGACCGTCTGCCCCACTTAGGATTGGCTGCCACTTCGCAGCTCCAACTACAAGACAATTTGAAGGAAGACAATCTGGAGGGGCCAGATCTTCCAATCTTTCCAGAAAAGCCAGCAACCTAGAGCTGTGGGTCAAATCCCTGTGTTTTTGTAAATTGTGGCACTCATTTAGATTTTAAAAAAAAGATTATGAGTGGACCAAAGTTCAAAGGAAATTACTATCTTGTTTACCTGCTCAGTTCAGTTCATTATAGGTTATATGTGACTTGGTCCTAAAATCGTCCAACCATTCTTAACTTTCTAAATAGTAGCCGGTATTGTTCTCAAATGCCAACTTCTGATCACCATGAAAGGCTTCAGCACACTAGCTCCCAGCCCACATGTGATACGCAATACAAGCTTGTGACTCATTCACACCTAGTTGCCAATCCTAAGAAACTGGAAGGGAATTTAAAAATCATCTAGAGAGAGAAAGAGAGAGAGAGACGCAGGCCCCAGGCTCCAGAAAGTCTAAGTGACCTGTCCAGGACCACAAACGCTGTTGGTTGTAGGGCAACAAATTTGTCCTGGTGTTAACACTAAGTCTCCTTATGTTTTACAATCTAAATAAGATAAATCAGAGCCTGCTGATGTTGTCCTTGGAAAATACAGGTGTCACTGCTCTAGGAATCTCTCTGAAGAACCTGAAAGTCTAGACCATTCAGCCGAGCCTCCTTCCCAGCCCCCAGTAACCGCTTCATCATTTTGCTGGAAAGTATAAGAAACATAAAGAAATGAATCAGATGAATAACTTTAGGTTGGCTGCTTCTTTCTGTCCTTGGGCCGCAAAGTCTCCTTCCTACTCTAGCGAGGTTATTACCCATGATCAAGGGACATGGCATCTAGTGTGTTCTGAATTCTCCACGCAGAGATACGCCTCAGAAGGCAGCTTCTTAGCTATGCAAGAAGTCAGCCTTTGTGGCGTTCTCTCGTTCTCTCGGAAGCCTGCTTTGGAATTATTCAACAGGGTCAGAGCTGAACCCGAGTGTCTTGCATGGCTGGAGAGAAAATCTGGTATGGTAGAAAGACACGAGGATTAGTCCCAGTTTCGAATCTCAGCACTGACATGACTTGGCCCTGTGTCCCTTTTGGAAAGTTACAGAAATGGAAATCTAGTTTCCTCATCTGTAAAACATCCACCTGGTAGAGATTTAATCTGCAAAGGGCCTAGCCCAGTGCCTGGCCCTTGATGAGAGTGAAGTAGTAGTCTCGTGACTCCTCTAAGGAGCCCCAGTCGGGTGGGAGGACTCACCATTGCTTGATTTTAGAACTTAAGATCAGCCTTCTCTGACCTAGTTTTATCCTGAAGCAGATAGTTGTTTTCTTAGCGCTATTCAGTTCCCCTTCCCAAAAGATGTAAGCAAATCTGTCCGAAACACAGACAAGCATCAGCGAAATGTCACCACAACTGATGCAAAGGATTTTTCTACCTTGTCCATCAGTTTTGATGAGGAAGCCAAGCAGCTCTCAGTCACAAAACCCAATCCCCAGTCCCAGTAAAAGATCGCCACTTCAAAGAATGTCCTCAGTCAGCATCTATAAGTCTGAAATCCATCCCCCTGAATTCGTTATAACCCAGCATTATATTCCATCTCTCAGAGCAAAACTACACTTTATGATTCACTGCATGGAGCCATTCCCTAGTAGATGCTGTATTTTAGAATTACGACGAAAACAAGACCAAAAAACAACAATAAAACAAGCCCAATAAAACAAGCCTGTACCCTTATGTTTTACAATCTAAATAAGATAAATCAAAGCAAGATTTACACATGTCTGGGAAACAATTCACACTGACATAATTGTAAATCAACTGTATCTTAAGATTCAAGAAGAATAAACGTCTGCACTGTTCTTCTAGCATAAAACCGACCATGGGAGTTCTGACTTTTTACAAAAGAAAGTGATGACCTTAGGTCACTAGATAGAATTACATTGATCAAATCTATCTTTGGCAAGCTCTGTGGGAATATAATCTACTTTATAATAAACTAGTAGCTATTAACATTTTACATTTACACATAACAAACACCACCATCACTCCCAGAGTCAAGAATGTCCATGCCATTCCCAAATTAAAACATGTCCCAGTGATGACAAGAAACAACCCAGCTGTTCACGAAACAAGCCATGCTACATTCTACCCTGGCAAGAGAATGGGCATTAAAAAGCATTACTCAGGTATGCAGTTTACTTATCAGCAATGTAGCATCATCGATCTCCTGGTTTTGATATTGACCTAGAGTGTGTAAGATGATACCACTGGGGGAAGCTGTGTTGTGGGCCTTTCTGTACTCTTCTCTCAGCCTCCTGGGAAATAACTATTTCAAAACAAAGAGTTATTTTTTAAAATTACTTAAAAAGAGGTTTTTCATGGTAAGGTAGCCCCAAACCCTTCCCCCGTGCCCCCGTTTTACTTATGCATGCAGGATGGGACCCATACCTCAATACTCAGAAAAGGGTCAACAGATTCTGAAAAAACTCTCCTGCTCAATGGGAACCACCACCCCAAACAATGTAAATCACTGGAGACTTTTAAGAGTGGAGAGACTGCCATATTTGCTCTTTGCTATTGTGTAGAGGAATTGAAGAGGACATGACCGGAGACCAGTGAGGCAGTTCATGCAACTCCGAGTGAGCCATGAGTCACATAAAGGCCTCTGCAGGGTGCCAGCAGTCATGGTAGGTAGAGAGCAAGAACCAGAAACATCTAAGAGATCTCATCAGCCAACAATGGCGTAGACTAACTGGAAGTAATGGTGGAGAAGGAATCTCACATGACTGCTAGACTTTTAGCTTGGGTGGCCAAGGAAATGTGCGTCCTCCACCAAGACAGGAAAATGGAGAAGCTGGTCTGTGAGGGAGGATGAAGAAGGTTACCTAAAGGTTATACAGGGCAACAGTGTTATTGTAGCACATATTGCCGACAGAACGGTTTTCTTCCTCTACTGGGAAAATATCCTTTTCCTTATCTGATGGGGCATAGAGTGCAGGGAGATGGACAACTTTCTCGCAGGTTGATAAGGGGTGGCCATTGCTCATCCACACCACCCACATGATCCTTGTCGGATCAGATCATTCTCATGCGCAGCCACACACCCAGTCATTTGACCCTATACCTACTCTTCGAAAAGGTCCACCCAACTGAGATGTGTCCCACAGGAGAGAGTGCCCGGATTCCAGCGTTCCTATAAAAGCAAATGCCACAGGAAATCTGACTTAATTTTTTTGGTCAACAAATGTTCTCACGTTTTTCTTACTTGTAGAAGTACAGGTTATTCGAGAATAGGAAGAGGGCCCCTGCACAAATATTTCCTGGGCAGACTGTCACAGCTCCTCAGGTTTCACTTAGAAAGGCATTTGCTTGAGGTAGAGCATTAAAACTCCAGGAACCCCTTCAACAAAATAAACATTTCTAAACTACCAAGAATAATAAAAGCTGGAAGAGACCGCAAAAACAGTTTACCTTCTATCACTTTCTCTATACCTAAAAGAATCCCTTCTATCGCTGAGCATCAGAAATTTGTCTCTTCACATCATCTTCCAACCTCCACCCCAATCTCCATCCACTAAAAGACTGTTTTCAAATGAAACACTGACTTGTCAGGCCCTAAACACATAAGATCCCTCCCTTCTTCAAATCCCAGAGCCCTCTCTTTTTTGACTTACATTAAATGTCTGTACCCTAGTTATTTTTGTATATATCTCTTTCCCTTGATATTAAGTTATATGACAAGTACTATTTCTTGACTGCTTGCTATGCACCAGCTAGGTGTTTCATGGGAATCTTAACTAATACTCAGTTAATACTGTATCCATTTTACAGATGAGGAACCCAAAATAGAGATACCAGGAAAGTGCAGAGACCCCTTACTACTCTGTACTAACCTAACCCAGGCTGCCCTTACTGCCAAGCCCTAGTTTATGCCACATTATGTACATGATATGAGGTTTTTATCACCACAGCAACTAACCCAGACGTTTTCCCACAAAAGATACTCACAATAATTATTTTTTGCTGAAACTGCATTCACATCTCCCAGCCCCTCCCCCACTGGGGCGACCTTCCGCCTGCACTCCCCTTAAGTCAATTCTACTAACTAGGTCCCAGTGTTCCCCATAGGATCTGATTCTTGCCCAGTACTGGCGCTGTCATCACCCTTAATCTGGACTCCCTACTTCCAACACTATTTTCTATCATCTGCATCATTATCGTATCATGACCACTGCGTGTCAAGTACAGCTTTAAGGCATCACAGATGTGAGCATGGCTGATCTTCACAACAGTTAATAAGGTAGACTATTATCCACATCTCACATGTGAGGAAATTGAGATGAAGTGTGTTTAGGTGGCTGCTCTGGCCGTTCTGTTACTAAGTGTTTGACCTGCGGTATGAACAGAGCTAAGTTTTCTGGAGGCCACAACAATCTTTGGCTCTTATTCAGCCTTCCTCCCCACTATACCCCAGTTAAACTCACCACGGCTTCATTTACCACTGGAACTGCCATGAAGCCAGGTCTTCTCCATTTTGGGCTGGTATAATTGTTTTGAACCTGTGTGCAAGACTTTGTATTTATTCCTAATACAGCTTATACTATTACTTTTGGTTCACTGTTCTATCCCATTTGGTTTTTCTCTGAATTGCTTCTGTCAATTGAAACTCTAGAAATTATTTTGGCTCTGTACCATTTGTCAATTAGTTAATTTACCAATTTACAGATTCCTTCAGCAGCCACTATCACAAGATCCTAAGAGAAAAAGATGTAAAATAAGACCTTAAAATACTTTAGTGATAGAAAAACAGGAGAAATAAAGGTTCAGATAAAGCATCGGTTTCTCTAAACTGCTTCTCATGTGGGTGGGGGTGGGGAGGAATACCCATTAAAAAATAATGCAGCTGTTCATTTCATTTTGCAATAATCTTCCTTAAGGAAACGGTGTTCCAAATTAAAAAGTAATGTATGAGAGGACATCGAAAAAGAGCCCATGAAGACCTTCTGACATGTGAACGGTGGCTCTGTACATTCACGCACTGGTAGCATTTAGTACCCACCACTGAGGAATGTGCTTTATTTGATGTTTATTTGCCTAGGTTAGGTTTTTTGGTAACAGCTTTATTAACCTATAATACACACCACACACTTCACCCATTGAAAGCATACAATTCAACAGTTTTTAGTATATTCACAGAGTTGCACAACTATTACAACAATCCATTTTAGAACATTTCCATCTCCCCCAAAAGAAACCCGTACCCTTTAGTTATCACCTCCTAATCCTCCATCCTCAATCCCAGCACAAGGCTGATTCCTATTTCTATAGCTGTACCTACTTTCAATGTTTCATATAAAGTCGTGTAATATGTGATTTTTTGTGACCAGCTTCTTTCACTTAGCACAATGTTTTCAAGGTTCATTCTTGTAGCATGAATCGGTACTTCATTCTGTTTATGGCCAAATAAAATTCCACTATATGGATAGATCAAATTTTACCTATTCATCAACTGATGACTTATGAATAAAGCTGCTATATAAACATTCACATCCAATTTTTTGTGTAGACATTTTTTTCATTTCTATTTATACCTAGGAGTGGAATTCTTGGGTCACACAATTCTATATTTAACATTTTGCTAAACTCCACGTTTAACATTTTGAAGAACTGTTAAAATGGTTTCTACAGTGGCTGTACCACTCTGCACTCCAACCAGCAGTGTATGAAGGTTCTAATTTTTCCACATCTCGCCAACACTAGTTATTATCTGTCTTTTCTATTATAGTCATCCTAGTGAGTATAAAGTGGTTTCTTACTGTGATTTTGATTTGCGTTTCCCTGATGACTAACGACTGTGAGAATCTTTTCATGTGTTTATTGGCTTATCTGTGTTTCTTTTGGGGGAATTACCTGTTCAGATTATTTGCCCTTATTCCAAAAAATTGGTTATCTTTATTATTGAGTTGTAAGAGTTTTTAATATATTCTAAATATAAATTCCTTATCAGACATATAACTTGTAAATATTTTTCCAATTCTGTTGGTATGAGTCTTCTATCTTCAAAACACTTTTATTTGCTCTTTACAAATAAAATGATTTTATTTCTCTATTTCTGCCCAGCTATAAAGTATTAAAAATGCTTTTAAATCATTTTTTTCCTAGCAATTCATATCATACCTTATTCTATAGTATTTTAAAATCTAAGTGGACCTATCTCTTGAGCTCCTTAATGCATCATACTGTTATATTTTAAAGATAAAACCATGACTCTTACAAATATAAAATGAACAGAAAGCAAAAATTTTATTTAGCTCATTAATTAAAGAGGGAACCAGAAGGATATTACAGATTCAAAAGTACAAAGAACAAACACATATGTAGGCAATCGGGAATGCTGAAATAAATGTAACATATTAAAATACTGGTTTCTTGAGAGGGATCAATAGTACCTCAACTGGATAAAATTAATTTGCATTTCTATGAACAAGAATCATTTCCACTACTATCATTTTTCTATAACTAGCCAAAATGTAAAACAATTCAAAGAAAATGAAAGGCACAGATAACCCAGGAGGGTGCACTTGATACTAAGTTATCTCTTCTGCCTATTTCAGTCTTTCACAATTTTTCTTGACAATACTTAAAGGTCTTATATCAATCAGAATCCAATCAAAAAATGGAAATCACATGGTAATTTGAACAGAAGCTTAATATAAACAATTATTAACCACAACTAGAGACTGGCATAACAGGTGATTGATTAGTAAGAAGTAATACAAAGAACTCCAAACATATAGGAAGACCAGCTGTGAGGAGCAGCAGCTACTCTTGGGATAGAGACAGAACACCTAAGGAAAAGGTACCCACCCCAAGGCAGAGATCCTGATTGTGCTGGAGAAGGCACAGAAGCCACTGTGGTGCCAATTGGCCAGATTTGCTGAAAATGTGTCCCCTAAGCCTGGGAACTCCAACCTCAGGTACTGGTCCATGGCCTGTTAGGAACTGGGCCACACAGCAGGAGGTGAGTGGCAGGCCAGCCAGGGAAGCTTCACCTGTGTTTGTAGCCACTCCCCAACGCTGGCATCACTGCCTCAGCTCCACCTCAGACCATAAGGCATTAGATTCTCATAGGAACATTGGTCCCTGGTTCCAAAAAGGTTGGGGACCACTGCTCTAAGGTGCCAGGGAAAGCGGTCCACAGGGAGGTATCTCACTGGAGGCACTCTACTACAAAATCACCCAAAGGGGTGCCAGAGGACACTGCTGGCCATTGATGCTCTTGACTACAAGATCCCACAGGAGCAGGACACTGGAGAAGACGCATGCTCTGGAAGAGCCCTCCCAGAGAACACACAGAATGGGGAAATAAAATCCTTTCCTCCCTGAGTGCCTCTCTACCGCCCTCTGCTGACAAAGCTTGAAATTGTGCCAACTGCAAAGAGGGGCCCAGATCCAGTTTCACAGAGCAGGCAAAAGGGACAAATTTGGAGTTAACAGGCCATAAATCATTAATGGCACATTTAGTACAGTCAAGTACATTTGGGAAATTCCAGATATATATCTGGGGGAAGACACTTGTGTAGTATTCTCTGACTGGAAGACTTTAGGCAACTTTCACCAAAAGCGAAACAAAAATTTTAACTGGGGCTTTTCTTACTCCGTAATTTGCATTGGGGCAACCCTAAGTGTTTATACATCTATAAATGCCAAGAATTCTTCTCAACTTTCCTGTGAATTCTCACCTTTCCCATCTAAGGAACACCCTTCTTATCTTCCATTTCACTCTTGTTCTTTTCCTGCCCTCCTAAAACACATGCATGCACCCCTCACAAATACATCATGTTGTAAGAACAGGCAATACTGCTGGGAAAGATCTTACACTAATTCTGTGCTGTTTAAACTACTCCTACCACATAAGTCCTTCCAATTTTATGCTAATATTCTCACTTGGAAATCACCACCCTAAGCCCGGTATTTTATGGATCCAATTCTTCCCTGCTTTGAGCCGTTAAATCAGACTGTTTTGTCTCTCTGACAGATGACAGGTGAGTGAAAAGCTCGAAATCTGGGCCCTAGTCCAGGTAAAAGAAATGTGAAGCATTCCCACCTGTCATGCTCCACAGCCATTGGCAAGATAACCTGTTAGCACCAGCCACTGCCACTCCAAAGCACAGGGGGCTGAAGAAAATGATAGTTAAATAGGATCCTAGAGGAAACCAACACCTTGTCTCCTTGAGGAAGCCTTACCGGCCACGTTCACTCCCAGTAACCATACAATACCATTCAACGGTTTATGTAGATAAGAGTGCAGCTGTTCCAGATGACAACCTATAAAAAAGCCATACTAACAAAGAGGTTGGTGCCAATGTCTTTTGAGAGGTACCATTTTGTTTGTTAGTTTGTTTTTGGCAAAATTCATAAATCAGAATTTAAGTGCTCATAAATGCTAACCTGTATAGAGAATGAATATAAAAGTGCAAGTCCTGCCAAGAATAGCTAGTCTCTAAAACTCAATATTTTAGGTTTTCATTTTTCTGTTCAAGTGGAAGCAGCAATCAGAATAGAGTAGTAAACCAAACAAACAAAACACTATACCCAGAGCTCAATCCAGTATGGCCTTTTTAAGTTGTTTTATTTCACAGACAAGTGGCCATTCCAAGGTCAAGTTTATCACTGTTGTGGCCCACAACTCACAAGGAGGAGTGAGTAGACATGTCCTGGAATACAGACCCCAGAAATGTGTCCTGTAGGTAAGGAGATGGGTGGAGGATCACAGCTCTGCTTTGTGGTGAAGAGGTAGGCCAAAGAGGGAAAAACATCACAATTATATTTGTTGATGAGGATACACCCTTATTATCTGAAGCTATACCAGAAATTGGGTCAGGACGTTTTTAATTGGTTACCAATATTTAAAAAACAGGGAGACCTCGCATAAAAATCTGAGTGTCTGGTATCTCCTGAAGGAAAAAAAAAAAAATAGGACTATCTGGTTAACACTGAACCCTGTCCTGTGAGGGGACTTTGGCAGGAATGGAGTAGTGGAGCATGGCCCCTTGAGCATGGAACTTTTGTAGGCTGCTCTATGTATCTGTGTTAGCTACCTGCTTATTAGCATTTTAGTTTGGTCATATACTAAAAGACTGTAAGCTTCAATGAAGTCTTATCTGTTATCTTTATTCATAGCATATTTCAATACAGTGCCTAACACACAGTTCCCAGCAACTGCACCTGCTAGATGCTAGGTGCTCAATTAAAAAAAAAAAAAACTGCATGAACTCTACTAGACCCTCTATATACACCATCTCACTTCATTCTTAATTATCCTTTTGAAATATTTTCTCCCCACTTTATACATGAGGTTCAAAGAATCAGCTAACCATGCTTGTAAAGCTTGCCCAGCTAAGTGATTAGAGAATATGATCTCAAATTTATTTGACGCCAAGCAAAGGAGGATGAAAACGTCAGGGTATAGAAAAGGGCTTCTAGTTAAAAAATAAATATAAAGAAGGCAATAGGCTGATTGCAGACACTCTCTGGTTTCCCATATAATTTTTGTTCCATACCTGTTAACAGAAAGTTACAAATATTACAGGGTCGTTGCTTCTTTATTCTGCAAAACTCTTAGAAATCTTTCATCAAGAGAGTCAAAATCCACTTCCTAAATTTTCAAATGGGGTTAATTCTGCTATGGGGATTAGTGACCATGCTTCAGCCAGGCAATTCTGAAAGAAAAGCAATAAATTTAAATATTACATGCCTTCAATCTGAGATCACAAAGACCAAAAGGCATAGCAGGAAGTCATTCCACTTAATGGGCAGCAGGGGTTCTCAGCCCCAGGGCAGAGCAGAACAAGCACTCCACAACAAACTTTCTCTCTCCTGCTACACACCAGCAGGCCACCCACCAGCAGGCCAGTAACTAAACGAATGAGCACTTAAACTACTTGCAAACACAAAGGTGCTGCTATACATTCACAGTGAGAAGAGGAATTAGGGCAGCTCCCTGAAGAGGTCAGAAGTCTGGTAAAGCTCTAAAAATGTCTTCATCATATTGGGTTGTCCACCTATCAATATATACCGATGTTAGCAACACCCCAGCAGTAGGGCAAAAAACTACCCACTCTTTTCTCTGGTCCCTGAAGCCATCACAAGGCACAGTAAGAGATGAATTACCCTTTTATATGTTCATCTCCCCAGACCAGACTTCTCAAAGAACCAGTGTCTTACTGATTGAATTTCCGGCCCCTTCTATGGTGATTGCATATGGTGAGCATAATGGTATCTTCCCATCCCCAGACCTCAAGCAGATAGTCAAGGATTATTTTTCCAATCTACACATTTGCCTGCGAATACAGAACGGTACTAAACCAATCACATATAAGCAGACAGACCTGCATCTAAATCACTTCGTATTAGAATGTGTCATAAAAATGATAGGAAATCAGAACAATCTAAAACACTGAGGAGCCGTGCCCATGACAATGCCTCTGAGAGATGTGGCCATTGTCCATGAAACAGGATGAGCCTAGAATTTGCTCCTCCAATGTTCCTGAGCCTGTGAATCACCTGGGAATTTAACTACATTGCAAATTCTGAGTCAGGGGGCCTTCAAGAATCTGCATTTCCAAACAGCTCCCAGATGTTGATGCTGCTGCCAGTTTGTTAACCCCACTTTGAGCAGTAAAGATCTAGGAGCTTCAGCAGGGACCCATAACCCCTTTGTGCTTTGCTGACTACAGCAGGCTCTAAGGAGCTGAGCTAACTCACCACAGAGGACAGAACTTGATGTGGTATGCTTTAGGTTGGAAATTCCTAAGGCAATGACTTTTTTCTTTTATTCCATTCAAGGTCTAACACTCTATCATCAGTCAACTCAAAGAGGTAAGAATTAGTACACGGGCTGGGGGAGCACTTAAAAACAAATCTCAAGTTCCTTTGTTACCACCCCTTGTTTAGATGCCATAGTTGTGTATACCTGGACTCGTGCACCTCCTGATAAGGGTTTTATCCTCACCTGAAACAGTGGAACAGATTTCTGTGTGCTCCTGCAGCCTCTATCCTTTTTCTTCCAGACTGCAGACTGTAATTTCAAATCTCTTTAGGCTTTCTAAATGGGCAGGGATTCCTAACACTTGGGGCTATACACTCTTTTAGGAATCTCATAAAGGCTATGAACACTCTTAACCCCAAAATACAGAGACACCAAAGGTTAACACATCAGGGGGTTCACCGACTATGTCTAAATCTTATGAAAGGAAATCTGCTTCCTGTCTTCGTGAGGACTTAAAGATACAGGTTAACTTACTCAGAGCACTTTATTTTTAAAATATGAATCCTTTCCAACAAATATTTTATACAATGTACCAAGTCCCTGCCTCTGAAAACTTAACACAAATCATGAACTGCCTGCAAACAGTCGCATGTCTTATTATAGAGTGAGATGACGAAAGAATAAATCTGAAAATTTCAAGGCAAAGTCACAACCCTGGAAACAATAACCATGATTGGCACTGCTCCAACCCACATTTTCTTAAAAGCATGCAAGAAATCCTGGGACTAGTACTGGTTACCCACTGAAAGACAGCAGGACAGAGGGGTGGAAGCAAGGAGAGGAAAACTAATTAAAAAGCAAATGGGGAAAAATTAGCTTGGAAAGGGCTCACTGAACTGCTGACAGAATAGAGTGCTGAGGTGAAAAACCAATGCAAAAGAGATTTGGCAGAATCCAAGAAGAATAAGATCAGAATGAGAAATGAGGCCACGGCCAACTCCCAGTTACAAGTCAGAGAGAGAAGGAGTCAGGGTGACATTTGTGGAGACGAAGAAAAGAAAAAGTTCCCTGGACAAAAGGGGACTTTCTCTTCCCTGGAGCAAAGGCACTGGACTGAAGGAGAGGACTGAGAAGAAAAGCGGGCAGATCCCTGCTTCGTAACACAAAATACAGCATCTTCCTTTATCTCTCTCTCTCTCTCTCTGTCCCTCTCTCCCTCTCAGGACTACAGAGAATCTAACCAATGCAATCTGATGCCCTCTTCAGAAAAAGAGGAGACCAATGGGAGATGGGGAACAATGCTCTGCCTAAGCCATCACAAATCAGCTTGTGATTACAAATAAAAGCCTACCCGGTGTGCGGAGAGCACCTGCTGGCACTTGCACAAGCACTTCCCCGTCCTGCTCCTTTCCATTAATGCCGGAAACGACAAGGCAGAGACACCATCCTATGTTCCTTTCATCTGAGCCATTTATTGTAGAGACAGGTTATTTCACTTCTGGGGGCAGGGGTTGCAGTACATTGGAAAGAGACAATATGAATGAATGAATGAATGAATGAATGAATGAATGAGCCCGAGCACCTCACTTTGAAACCTGAGCAGCATTTGGAAAGTAAGTTTCTTGAAATGAGAGGCCAGTGGAGAACTAGGATTTTATGGATAAGCATAAAGATGTACAGCAGCGCCCATTTCAGCCTGCAATTTCGCACAGCGTATAATGTCCCGTTTGCTGCTCGAAGGCTCCTGAACGTCTCTGCAGGCCTTCTTTCCCCCGACCCAGGTACCCATGCTGCGCTTCTGTGGCCATTACAGAAAGACAACTGAGCTAGCGACAGCCGGAGATGGTGACATTACTAAATTAATAATGGTACTAAGGGAGCATCCAATATTAGCGCTTACATGTGACAGGCTCTATTTAAAGCCCTTTCCTTTTACAAACTCATTTGTTCCTCTCAATAACCATAGGGAGGAAGGTATTATCTCCACTTTACAAAGTCAGAGAAAAGTAACTCACTTGCCCAAGGTCACACCTCTAATTGTAAGCAGGGGCAGGATTTGAACCCAGTACTCTTAAGTTGCCCATACATTCCCACACTCAAGCCTTCCAACTTTACTGCACTGTTTGTGATTCAGTAGCTTTTTCAGGGTGCCCTCAGGCCAAAGGGAGTAACTACTACAAGCTCCATTTACTAAGTACAACAGATCTTTGAACAACACAGGTTTGAACCGCAAGAGTCTGCTTACACAAGGATTTTTTAGAATATAGTAAAAGCATTTTCTCTTCCTTGTGATCTTAATAATATCCTTTTTCCTAGCAGACTGTATTGTGAGAATACAGTGTATAATATAATATATACGTGATAATCGACTGTTTATGTTATCAGTAAGGCTTCCAGTCAACAGTAGCTAATAAGTAGTTAGGTTTTGGGGGAGTCAAAAGTTATACACATATTTCTGACTATATAAGGAAATTGGCATCCCTATCCCCCACATTGTTCAAGGGTCAACTGTAGTTAGGTCCAAACAAGTTAATAGCAGTAGTTAAGTGGTATCTGGCAGACGTAGCTGTGTGTTTTGTTTTTGTTTTGCTTTTTAAAAATTTTATAATATCCTCTGACCCCCTCGTGACTATCCTGTGGCACCCCAGGGCACCTCAACACAGTCTGGAATCCACAGAACATTCCCGTCTTCCTCTTCCTGATGAGGCAAAGGCATCAGGGTGCAACAATCACAGTCTGTTCCTCAAAGTGCATGAGTCACTTGAATGTGAAAGAAAAAAAAAACCTGCTAACAACTCCCTTTTGGCCATTAATGATGTCTGAGATGCTGAACCCTCACAGGCTTTTCTACCCAGCCCAAGTACACTTTTTCCGACCCCATTCCCACCCTTAAATTAAATCAAGCACTCAGGAACAAACTACTGAGGTCCTTTTGCCCCCTCGGGCACTTCACCTGCTGCACACCCTCTCTTCTCACCCTGCTCTCTAGTCATTGCCTGCTCCCAGTTCCTGGGTGACATAATTCCTCTTCTGAGAAAGCCGCCCCAACCCAAAAGCTTGGTTCATCCTTACTCTGGGTTTACAGCCCACTTTGTACACAAACTTCTTTGGGCTCCATTCCAGTTCCCTCATTCTTGGCCGCCTTCCTGTCCATCTCCTCCACCCCTTTGGTTATGAACTTCTGTAGGGCGAGGCTGGTATCTTATTCATCGTGTTGGCTTCCTCAGAGACTATGCACAGTAAAAGTCCAGTCTTTCCTGAGTTTTAATTAATACAGAGTGCAAGAAGAGAATAAAGGATAGTTCAAGGGGGCACAAGAAGGATTACACAATGAATGAACAAAAGAATGAGTGAGATAGATTGGCTGCATCGATGGCCCCAATTAACGGTCTCCTGTCTCCATGCCCCATGCAATGAGATTCTGCAGCAACTCCCACCAAGAACCTCTATCCTTACTCTTTGGATCCCAACTAGTCTCACACCTTGCTCTGGCTGATAAAATGCAGATGTCACAGTGGGCCAGTTCTGAACCTGGACCTCAAAAAGCATTCATTGCATACTTCGGCTTAGGACCACATAAATAACCTGGGCTAGCCTGCTGCAAGAGCACAGACTTATGTGTGGAAGTTAAGGAACAGAAAGGACAAACTAATCAAAAACAGACTCACAAAAACAGCAGACAATCTGGTGATGACGGCCAGAGGGGAGGCGAGTTGGGAAGCTGGGAAGAAGGGGTGAAGGGTTGAACAAGTACCAATTAGTAGTTGATTGATGGTCCCGGGGATGGGGAGCATGGCAGAGGGAATGCAGTTGGTGGTTATGTAATGGCTGTGTGTAGAGCCAGGGAGAAGATAGAGTAATCAGGGGGATAGTTTAATAAATTATACAAATGTCTAACCAATGTACTATATACTTGAAACTAGATAAAATTTTAACAAAAAAGAAGGCAGACCTTGAGGAAAGGAGCCCAGCTATCATTGTCAGAGACCAGACTCAGCCTGCCAACGCCCAAACACATAAGAAAGCCCAGCAGGCTGAACCCCAGGTTGCATAAGTGAACACATGTGAGAACCGAAGAACCACCCAACTGACCTGCGGTCCCTTAAATGCCAAAAAAAAAAAAAAAACTTACTGTTTCAAGCCACTAAATGTTGAGGTAGCTTGTCATGCAGTGACAATTGCAAACTGACGATGAATGAACAGTCTGTTTGTGGCAGTGATGTCCACAGAAGGCAGAGGCTGTGAGTTTTCTTCTGCACCACAGAGCCACAGTTCCTCATGCACAGTGTGGCAACATGTTAGAAGGCACATCATGATCTGCTGTAAGGTATCTGAACAAAGTACTTCTGAATTTTACAATGGATTTTTTTGCAGTCGGTGTTGACTCACAATCACCACCATCTGTGCATTTTGATAATGAGCTTCCTTTGAGGAGGAAAGGAAGTGGAAAAGTAAGACCAAGAACTCATTTCCTATTATACATCCTGGTAACCAATAATAATAGTAACAGGAAGCATTTATTGATATTGATCTTATCTACTCTCTATGGCAGGGGTCCCCAACACCCGGACCACACACTGGTAGTGGTCCAGGGCCTGTTAGGAACAGTGCTGCACAGCAGCTAAGATGTGGGTGAGCAAGCTAAGCTTCATCTGGATTTGCAGCCGCTCTCCAGCGCTAGCATCACCGCCTCAGCTCCACCTCAGATCACCTGGCATCAGATTCTCACAGAAGTGCAAGCTCTATTGTAAACTGAGCATATGAGAGATCGCAAATGACAGTGGCCTTAAACGTATGTTTGAGACAACTTCAAATCTCCATATGTTCTAGATTAAAGTCAAAGAGGAATATCCTGAGATTGCCACATAAGCAGTGAAGAGCCTGCTTCCATTTTCAACACCCTATCTTTGTGAAGTAGAGTTTTCTGCAGGGACAGCAACCAAAACAAGATTACAGAGTAGACTGGACATAAGCAACACACTTCGGGCGTCACTGTCTCCCATCACTCCCAGATGGGGCCATCTAGTTACAGGAAAACAAGCTTAGAGCTCCCACTGATTCTGCATTACGGTGAGTTGTATAATTACTTCATTATACATTACATTGTAATAATAATAGAAACAAAGTACAAAATAAATGTTATGCACTGGAATCATCTCGAAATTATCCCTTCCCCACACCCCCAACCGTGGTGCATGGAAAAATTGTCTTTCACGAAACCAATCCCTGGTGCCAAAAAGGTTGGGGGCTGCTGCTCAATGGACATCGCCTGCCTGTAAGCCAGCTCTCAATGACTCTAAATGGCAATTTCTGGAAATGATGTCAAATCCTTTGGGGAAAGGGCAAGGCTTAAAACATTTTCCAAAATTATAACCCATTTTTTCCCCTAAATTCTTCATGTTTTCCCCCTTCAGTCGAAGAAACACTTAGTTTTGTGCTCAGCACTGAGGATACAAAAGACATGGCTTCTGCTCTCAGGGAACTCAGTCTGGTGCAGCTAAAAGGCCCTCTTCTCAGCAAGCAGCTAGATAAGAGCCCAGCCTTATTCTTTCTGACTATAAAAGTCAGAAGTCCACAGCAGGTATTGAGCCCCAGGGGCTTGCCTTCCAAAAGGAAAAAAAAAAGTCCTAGTAACCAAACCTGCTTTGTTTGGCACAGTGGTATTGTAGGAAGGCCCTAAATGCAACCATATTTCTTAAATACTTCAACTAATGTCCTTGCTGAGGGTAACTGCTCGATTGGTGGCCGAAGCATGTCTTTCTATGATATATTTCCTCTTGAGGGTGGCTTTCGTTTTAGTTTTCAGCTACCAACATCTACCTTTCCTTACACTCTCCCAGGTAACTAGTCTAAAAATTATCAAGCCCTGCAAGACTGTTTCACATATACAAAATGAAGAATCAAATGAGATTGAATGAGATAAAAGTCCAGACCCGCACTCTTATCAGTGCTCAAAAAGACTTCTTTCCTTCCTTTCAGCTACAAAAACACACTTGCTATACTACACAACACACACATGCATAAGCACACACTCTCCTTCAGGCCACTCTCATCTCCTTCTGCCCAATATAATGGCACATCTGTAATAACAGTAATAGCATAAAGTCCTGAAAGTCATATTCCCGAAACATAGACATACATTCAACTTTTATCCAACACAATAATCGAGAATGGGCCCCTGAGGACCCTACCAACCTCTGGAGACTTTTCCTAAAAGGGATACCAACAACCTACCTTACACAATCCAAAGGGTGGCTAATGAGAAAAAAAGCCATTGGAGTCCTAGGAAACAGCATCTTGTCATCCTAATAAAGTTGGTTCTTTGCAAAGCCCATAGTGGCTTCATTTTCTGGCAACAGCAACCCTATGCTAAGCAAGACTCCCATCACTAAAGACTAGGGCTCCAATCTATTCAGCTGGTCCTCACCTGTGGACCACAGGAATCGCACCTCAGGCTCTAGAGACCTCACCCCACCTCATCTCCCTCATTCACTGAGCACCTGACATGGGCCCTCAAAGAGCAGAAATGGCAAAAGTAGTAGCATAAACAATGATGCCAAATCTTTCTTCATTAATCACCTTCCCATGCTGGGTGTGAACTCTCAGGAAAATAGCTGGAGAATGAATCATATCGCCAGTTTCCACTTACATAAGAACTGGGTCTCTCTCACATGCTTCACACACCAGCACTATTTCCTAGTCGAGCTTAAATTTTCCTTCAGGATCTTCAGAGTAAATTTTTCAGATCATGAAATTGCCTCAACCCAGAGAAAAACCTGGACTCCATCCTAAGAAGTAACACTATGGTTGTGCTTTTGGCTGTCAAGTGGTTCTGAGCTACTTCTTCATTTTTCTTCTTTGCAATCCCTCTATCCCGGCAGGGTACTTACTGGACTGCCGGAGGGGAATATCCCACTCCAAACCTGAGAATCATTTTGGTCTCACAGGACCCTCCATGTGAACAAGCTTCAGACTTATCCATCTTTCACCTGCCGACTCCCCTATATAGAAATATAAATGTCCAGGTTTGCTGCTAATAAATTCAGCTAGACCAAATTAAGCTGGCTTGATTTGGACCTTGTTCTTATTTCTGCTGATCTCACTGCAAAAACCAAACATATGGCAAGAGCAGAATGTTATTTAGTGCAACACAGCAACTCCATAAGCTCCTCTCTTGCAGAACAGCTGAAAGATGAGGGAGTCTGTTAGAACACGTCAGTCTCTTTGAAAACTTAAAATAATAATGCCTTTCTAAGGTCACTATCTGAAAACAGTGAAGATTACGAAGTCTATGATAAGCACATAACCAAGTATTTCAGAATCAAATATAAAGAGTGAGAAATCACAACAAATACCATTACATGCCCACCAGAATGGCTAAGGTAAAAAGAATGGGAAAGACTAAGTATACTGAGAATGTGAGGGAGAGAAGCTCTCCCACACTGGTAAAAGCATACATTGCTATAACTTAGGAAAAGTGGCAGTATCTCAAAGCTGAACATACATAGCCCCTAGGACTCAAATTCCACTTGAGTATAAACTCAACTGTAATGTGGACCCATGTTCATCAAGAGCCATATCCTAGAACATTTCCAAACACACTATTCATAAAAGCCAAAGACTGAAAACTCAAATGCCCATCTATGGTAGAACAGACCAATAAAAGGTGGCACATTCACACAGTGGAATACTCTGCAGCAGGGATCCCCAACCCCAAGACCCCAGAAAGTACCGATCAGTGGCCTGTTAGGAACCAGCCACACAGAAGGTGAGTGGGGTCAAGTGAGCAAAGCTTCATCTGGATTTGCAGCTGCTCCCCCACACTAACACCACCGCCTCAGCTCCACCTCAGATCATCGGGTATTAGATTCTCACAGGAGCACCAGTTCCTGCTGCCAAAAAGGTTGGGAACCCCTGCTCTACAGCAATGAGAATGAATAGTGTACAACTAAACACACACAATGTGGATGAATTTCACAAGCACAATATTAGCCAAAAGAAGCGAAACACAAACTAGTACATACTGCATGAGTTCATTTATAGTGTATACAAAAACAGAACAATCTGTGCTGTTAAAGATCAGGACAGTGGCTGCAGGTAGCGTGGGGGACGGGGGCGGGGGCAGTGCAGGTGGCGGGGGCAGTGCAAGAAGCTACCAGAAGGGAGGATGGAGGGGTTTCTAATGTGCTTGGCAATGTTCTGTTTATTTGGGTTGTCAAGTGACTATGTGCACTTTGTGAAAATTCATTAAGCTGTATATTTGTCAAATGTGTACTTGTCTGCATGTATATTATTACATGTCAATAAAAATTTTAAATATAAAATCAAGGGTCCTGGTTTCCTTGTTAAGCCACAGCTTGCGTCAGTAACTATCAAAACGTTGTTGGGATGTAAGATGGATCTAAGGTTCCTGATGATGACTACTTTTGAAAAGGTTGCCAGTTAGCTTAGGCACTAGGGGTTGTATGCCTGGGGAACATTCTTTCGCCCATTGCCTAACCTCACTAAAAAGATTTAACAAACTGTTGGCTCAGGTTTCCTCAAAACTCTTAATTCTTAAAGATTCTAAGCTCGCTCTCCTCCTTTATTTCCTTCATTCTTGGCCTTCATGATATGGATCAGAATCATAGGCAGAAGTCAGCAGGATTAGGTTTAGGGCCCAAATGGGACCTGAGAGAACATCTGACTCTGACCCTCTTCATTTTAAAGTGTAAGATCTTAATGTAGAGATGCCTAAGTCTCACTACCTGGATGTTTTAATGTCTTCGAAGTCAGCCCAATAGCTGGTTAGACAGAATGGTACTTTGCCACCTTTCCACCTATTTATTCACATGCAATTTTTTGCCCAATAGCTTAATTTGCTGCCAGCCTGTCACTTGGTTGCTTTTCTTTCCTCTAGAAAATGAGGTAAGGGGGTATGCGAAGTGATACATTTACCCAAGTAAGTGACTCTGGAACTCTGGAGCAACTCCGGAAATAAAATGCAAATATTCAAAAGACCTGTCCACACAGGGCTCTTCCAATGAGCAAAATAGTATGTCAATGTCAAGAAGAAGGTAAGTCCAACATTGCGCATGCATGGACTTCAGCAAATCACCCTTCTCCGCCAAGCAGAGCTCAGCATTCAGGCTGGTTCATTTACCACCATGACTCGAGACACACGCAAGTCTCAAGATCTCATCGACATTTCCTCACTCCCTGGAAATTACAGTTTGATATATCACAAATGAATAAAAGGAGTATTCCTGGAGTAGACAATGTAGCAGAGAGGAACAGACCACAAGCATTGAGGAAACCCATCTTGCCATGATTTTCCATGTAAAACTAGGTCCTTAATTTTTGAGGATGTTGGAGAGGCTCCAAATTTCCAGAGAACTCTGATCTTACATTCTCTCATAGCTGGGGAAGAAGAGACCCAGGAATTCGGTTAATCATTTTAAGTAGTTTTTATGTTGTAAAAGGAAGTCAGTCCCATACACAGCCCTTCTGACTCCAGCAAAGACCAGAGAGAAAGAGGAGGATAAGTGACTGCTGCTGGCAGCACAGGGTAGCAGGACAGGTCTTGGTCTCTCCATGAGCATGGTCTCCTTAACGCTGATGGCAGAGACCACCTGGAGAAGATAACACTGAGCACAACGATGGGGTCTTTCCCTAATTATTCTCTCTATTATCTCTTTTGTTTTCCTCAGAGGCTGAGAGTAAAAGATTTATTAAAACAAAGAATATGGTATAAAAACTTATTAAAAAAAAAAAAAAAAAGCCCAGCCAAGAAAGGCCAAATACAGTTATGTTTATTAAATTCTTGCTTCCCTTGGATATTGAGCTTCATGGCTCTGGTGAAGGCCCTGTTTCCTTAGACAGTTCATATAAAAGTAATGGAAGTTCTTCTTTAGCTTCTATCACAAATAAGATATGGATGAAGGTTTTTGGTATACATGACTGTATATGTCTATGTCATTTATATTACAAATACTAAAGCAAATCCACCCTTTGCTTGCTGGGAATAAAGACAAGCAAGATAGGAATACTGTAAATAGAATAACTAAATAGCTAACCAGCCACCTTCTTAGCTGCTTAAGACAACAGAAGTCTGGCTGATGACTTGATCACCAAAGACTATCTCCCTTGGGCACAGAGTCTCTGGGAATGTTGGCATGATCTAATTTTTCTGAATGTAGTACATTTATACTGTAAACATAATATACAGACACACTATTTTTGTTCTAATAGTTAAGTATTTTAACATGCATATGCACACCAAATCCATAAGTTTGTATATATTGTTAATCAGGATATGATCAAATTAAAATAAATGAATTGACTTAGAAAAAACTGCGAAGACAAGTATGTTATATAACATGTATACAGTAAAAACTATGTGTGAAGTTTGGAAAATACTGGTGTGCTTTAAAAAAAAGAAAAGAAAAGAAAAAAGTCCTGCCAAGATTCAGAAGCTCTGGTTCTAAAAGCTGACTTACTGCGGTGTGTCCTTGGAGATCCTTCACCTATCTTCCCCTGTCAGGCCTCGCTGGAATGATACCAACAAAGCTGATAAGGTTAGGACAGTATGCCGAATGTGAAACCTTTTGGAAATATAAGGGCTTTCCGCCTTCGAATAAGGTGTGGCCACCATACAGCTGAGACTCGTGAACTTTTATTGAGTTTTGACACACAAACCAACAAGGAAAGAGAAAATGGGAACCCCTCTCCTTAAAGCTTCCCTGAGTACTAGAAAGTCATTTTGTCGAGCCTTCAGGCTCCGACCTCCAGAGGTCTGCCTGGGAGTAGGCAGGAGGCAGCAGACGACAGAGTACAAGCAACATACATCGTGCAGCCTGGTGTCTGATCTCAATGACAACCACGAACAAGGTTCCCAGGAAGGCAGGACTTACCAAGGTCATGATTCATTACTAGGCTCTTAAAATCATGTTTGAACACAGCTGATGCAAATGATCTATATCTCTGGTAAGCAATTGTATCATCATGGGGTTTGCCATGTGCCTTAAAGAAAAAAGCTTGATTTGGAGGCTAAAACATGGAAGTCTGGGTGGCCCACTCAGTGAGAAGGTAACAATGTCACGATAACCTCAGATGGGCAAGTTCAATTTCTCAGAGAGACCTATTTCTTCACCTGATATGATATTCTTTAAAAAACAGCCCCTGTGGTAGGCAGAATAAAAGCCTCTAAAAACGTCCCTGTTCTAATCACCAAAATATGTTGCCTTACATGGCAAAAGGGAATTAAAGTTGCACAGGGAATTAGGTGGCTAATCAGATGACTTTAAGGTAATAGTAGATTATTTGGGTGGATCCAACATAATTACCAGGGTCCTTACATATGGACAAGGGAGACACATGAGTCAATGTCTAAAAGTGTCAGGACAAATTGGCTTTGAAGATGGTAGGGGCCCATGAGGTAAGGAAAGTGGGCAGCTTCCAGAGGATAGAAAAGGCAAACTAACATTCCCCACTAGAGCCTCCAGAAAATAAACACAGCCCTGGCAACACTTGATTTTAGCCTAGTGAGGCTCTGCATTAATTTTTTTATTGTTGCTATAACAAATTACCGCAAACCCAGTGGCTTAAAACAATGGAAATTTATTCTCTCACAGTTCTATAGTTCAGCAGGGTTATGCTCCCACCAAAGGGCATAGGGGACAATTCTTTCCCTGCTTTTCCTGCTTATGGTTGCTATAAGCATTCCTTAGCTGGTGACTCCATCACTCCAATCTCTGCCTCCATTGTCACACTGCCTTTTGTCTCTGCGTATTCTTCCTCTGCTTCTCTTAAAAAGACATTTGTGATTTAGGGTCCATCTTGACAATCCAGGATAGTCTCCCCATCTCAAGATGCTTGCTTCATTTACTCGCATCTGCAAAGTCTCTTTTTCCATATATGGTAACATTTACAGCATCTGGGAGTTAAAGCCTGAAATCTTTGGAGGGCATCGTTAAACCCACTACAGACTCACTTCAGACTTCTGACTTCCAGAACTATAACATAATAAATTTGTCTTGTTTTAAGACGTGAAGTGTGGTAATTTGTTACACCAGCAATAAGAAACTAATACACCATGTCCCAGCCTGGGTGAGAGGAAGGAGCTGGCTCATCTAAATTATTTATATCAGCACCCTGGGGATCCTTTGTATCTAAAAATGATATCCCTCTTCCTCCAGGAGATGTGAAAGAATGCCAAGATTCAGTAAGTGGCCATTAGAAGTTTCAGAAATCACTTATCTCCTTCCTCTTACCTATTACAAGTTTCTAAAATAAACTTTATGGTAATTTGTAAAAAACAAAGCTTAGGGGAAAAAATGAACTGACATTCGTTTCAGACAATTCCTCTTAATAATGAGTACACTCCATCCACAAATGTCAAAGGCTTTGCTCACAAAGCCAATAATCTCTAACACAAACATAAGACAATGTTAAGACCCTAAAAGGCCATATCGCTCAATTAGGAACAGCCTCCTCAGGTGGCTTTCTTAGCATTCAAGAGGCAGAATATCACACTTTTAAGAACCTCTTAATCACTATTCTTTTTCAGGGCATGTCATATAGTTGGTTTTCTGTCATCTCTTTGGGGATTTCTATTAATAGAACTGCTCTTTTTGCTGACGTGACTTCAGGACACCACAAAAATTCCCTGAAGGACTTCTCTCCCAGAAGTCACCACCATGGGACACCCCTAAAGCTGTGTCCTTGGCCCTCTTCTCTCTGTAATCTCTTAGTGACTACACCCTGGCCCATGATTTCAAAACCATACATCCAGCCTTGCACCCTTACGTGAGCGAGCACCAGATCCAAAAATCCCAGTGCTGACACAGGAATGTTTAGGAAGTATTCCCCTTAGCCAGCCCAAAACAGAGCTGCTGATTTCAGAGACACACATCAGCTTAGTAACGGGCATCGTCATCCACACTGTACACAAGCAAAACCTACAGCCTTCACTAGCACATTCTCTTCCTGCCCTCCTACCTTTCTCATTCAATCAGTAATTCTATCAGCTCTGCCTCCAATACTTACCCCAAATCTAGCAATTTTTCACCTTCTTCAGTACTTCCACCCCAATCCAAGCTACTCTTACCTTCCTGTCTCCTCACCCTCACCTCCAATCAACCTTCACCCTCCACAGGGCAGTTAGTCACCTCTCTAAAGGAGAAATCAGGTGTCATTCCCATGTGTAAACTATCCAGGGGCTTCCAGCTATAGTCAAACTCCAC
The DNA here is from genome assembly GCF_014176215.1 of Rousettus aegyptiacus. Taxonomy (NCBI): domain Eukaryota; kingdom Metazoa; phylum Chordata; class Mammalia; order Chiroptera; family Pteropodidae; genus Rousettus; species Rousettus aegyptiacus. The sequence continues at coordinate 76,412,208 of NW_023416295.1, forward strand.
ACTTCACCATGAACTAAATGACCTGGCTACTGCCTGGGCCTCAGCCTCTACTCTTTCTCTTCCTTATTTACTTATGTAAACTCTGAGAAGTAATACACTGGCCATTAAGGACTCTTTGGGGTTAACTGGCTCCAAATTCTTAAAAGAGTGTAGCAGCCATTACTGACAGATGCCTCTCATGCGCACTGCCTATCAAGGAAAAAGCCCCAGACTAAGCTGCTAACTGCACTATGTTCCTGCCATCTGAGCCTACCCTTATAAAGGAGTTCCTGGAATCTTATTTCTACCAATGGGCTGAGACCTGCTCTGTTCAATCAGAACTACACAGCTATATTCTTATTTGCACCTATACTAACCAATTGGAACATGTAAAGCAGACCAGTCAGGACAGTGCAATTTGGATTCCTCATTTGCTTAAAAATAAACAAATTGAGAACCTGGGTGGGAACTTTCTCTAGAAAAGATGGAGCATACTTTGCATTTCCTTGGTTTGCAAACTGTTCACCTGAATGAAGTTTCTCCTTTTTTCTGCACCCCACATTGAGGATTCCTGTTGGCATTAGATTGGTGGCAGCTAACTTTTGTTGACAGCGGCATGCACATGCGTTGGCCTTCTGTCCTCTCCTGTAATGTGCCTAGGCTTGTTCCCAATTCAGGGCCTTTGTACTTGCTGTCCCTTTTGCTGTGAATAATCTTCTTCCAGATCTATAAATGCTTGTCCTCTTCCTTCCATGAAGTCTTACCCTCAGCCCTCCCTGAGGCCCTACCCCAAATGTTTAAGTTGTCACCCAGCCCTAGTGAAAGCAACCCTTCAATCACATGCTTTAATACTACCCCACTCTTTTCCAGAACACTCAGGAATACCTGAAACACTCTTAATTGTTTGCTGATGTGGTGTGTGATTCCCTTCCAGGACTGCTCACTATGTATCCCCAGTGTCTGGCACACACCGGGAGCTAAGTAAATACTTGGTCACAAGCTGCTGACTGGCTTTACAATCCAGGGGCAATATCAAATTATCTTGACAGTCAGTCTTTTTGGTTTTAAAGAATAGTGATTTCCCAGGTTTCAACATGTGTACTAGAAAGGAGCCATACATTAAACCTGACAAGCTTGGGGGCAAGGCACATGGCAGGCCTTATAAACTAAGTGGCCGAAAGTAACCACACAGGATGGTCTGGATATAAAACTTCCTACCTAAGCAGGTCACAGTGAGTAGTCATACCCTAGGCCTGTAGCTTCCTTGACACCTGTTATCTTTATGCATCTAGTATAACCTTTGAAATGTCAGAGTAATTTTCTTTTCCAGACCTCTCAAAGGCACAAGTGCGGGCAGCACAGCACAAGGACACCAGACCCACCACACCTCAGACCCCCTCACTGTTATTTTGTTGCCTGTGAACTATCACTATGTACTGTAAATGTAAAGTATTAACTATCCTGTACCTATCAGTATAAAAGAAATGTTTTTCCATTTTGCTTTTTATCTAATCCTAGAGACTTCTCCCACTTTACTTTATCTAGCCCCCCTAATTTACCACCAATAGATTCGTGTAACCTTCCTTACATCTTCTCCTTTGATGTTAGGTAGTTAGGCAGACATGAGCGACAGGAGCAAAGGACCAGCTCTGTAACCATAGAAACCTCTCTTGAAGACCTTCCTTAAGGACCTCCCAGAAACACCTCCCCCTTTAGAGTTACATATTACCCCAAATTCTAGAACACAAAGGCCATAAAAGCTGCTGGCTAAACATGCCACAGATGCTTGCACAGAAAGTACTACTCCGACCTGTCTATAACCTCAGCCTCATTATATATATGTACCATCAATAATATCATGCCTATGCCTGGAAGTTCATGAATCTAATTATTACAGAGTGAATTCTGGGTAAGCGCATATGCAGTAGGCAAAAGGTATATGGCCAACTGTCAGTCAAGGTGACCTCACATGCAGATCTAGGACCTCCCATTACAGCCCAAATATAAGTAGACCTTCCCACATCTGTGTTGTCACAGCCCTCTTTGCCGTAACCTGCTCCTCACATGGAGCATATTTTTGTTTCTACACAGCTAGTTGAGGCGTGACCTGTTTCTCCCTCAAAACATACCTTTAATAAATCGTATCTCTCATAACTCTCTACGCTGGCATTATCTCTGTGTCAGCAAAAAGAACCGGGAATCGCAAGTTGCCAGAGAAGCACCAGAGTTCAAATTGCCTCTTTAGGTAACAATAATATGTAAAGTGAGCTGCAAAACTAACTTTCTCCAGAGCATTTTCTCAGTCTGTTGAGATTTTGCTTCCAAGCACGTCCTTGAAATTTTGGCTCAAACTCTTGTAAAACTTTTTTATAGGCTGGGTGCTCTTCCACCAACAAATAGAAAAGCTTACAAGATCTCCATCCTGGGGTCCTGCATATCGTTCTCATTCCCTCTCCTGGCTTCTTTGCTCTCTGTATGGCCCATTCTCTCCTTTCTACCAGCTAGCCAGCTCCCTAACCTTCCATTAGCATTATTTCTACTCCTTCACAGAGCTCTAGCTAGCCAAGGCTGTCACTTAACCCCAGGCCATCACGCCACTTGCTAACAATCAATTTATCTCTTAATTGGCCTAGGAAGAAGGGGACATAGCATAAAACAAGAGAGCTCAGGTGAAAATTAGAATCTCTAATCCTCCCAACAATAGAAAGAACAAATGCATCTCCATTCTCCTTTAAAAGATGAGCACGTGATCACGAGATCCTCCCAAAAGGGTGGGAGGGGTGTCAAACCCAACAGATGGTGGGAATCCTGGAGACAATTGAAATGAGTGTTGGCATGAATAAAAACATACATTAGGAGGGAGAAGAATCTCAATGTAAACAACATGATTAAGAAAAATTATGCGGTGAAAAGAGAAGTCTGATCCTTTAAGCGCCTGTACCAAGGCTGGATCTTAAATGGGATGCTCCCTCTTGGCCCAAGTGCAACTACTCCAACTTATGCCAGGTAGTAAACATGTCTGAGGGGTTTTGTTCATATCAGGCCAAATATCCACAACATACCTGCAAAATAACTACCCTCTCATTTTTCAGGTGAAGAAATGTATGTTCAGAAAGGCACGTGACCGACTTATCCACGAAGCATGGCACACAGTGTCTAGAGCCCGTGAAACTTTTAGGGGCCATAAAAATGCTTTCATTCTTTTAAAATCAGACGGGAAAATGAATATACCCCACCCTGGATGCAGTCATAAAATATAATTTTTAATATTTTTTTAATGGAGGAAGGGGTCTACTAAACCCAAAGTGCCTTGGATCCTCAAGAGTCATAAAGTGGGTCTTAAGAGGTGCAATGACTTGCCCAAGGTCACAAGCAGCCAAGAGCTGACAGATTAAGATTCCAGATCAGCCCCTACCCTTTTCCAGACCCCTCGGCTTCTCACACGGTCATGCCTCATAAAACCCAGGGTATCTCTTTACGTGAAATCCATGGTGGTAAATTAGTGGGGCAAGATAAAGAGTTTCAGAATGGATCCATCACCTGACCCTTTTGAAAGTGCATTTTTTAAATGCAAGAATCAGGAAGCTAGAAATGTTCTCTATAGGACTCACCAAAAATCTGATCGTTGCTCCTGTGACTGATCCTCAGCTCACTTGGAAGACTAACTATTCTTAGCAAACATTAAAAGAAACATTAAAACATTAATAGGAAGCAGGTTCTGGGTTCTTCCTATTCCTAGAACACCCCTTAAAGAGCATTCAAGGTGAATAAAGACTGAATTTCAAATAGTATATCTCAAAGGTGGTGGAGGGTTACCCGCGGAACTACATTGGAAAGACCCAGGATGCTCATTAAAAATGCAAATTCCAGAGCTCACCTGATGCCCGCTGAACCAGCAGGAGTAGAAGCCAGAAATCTGCATTTAAAAAGAGCACCCCAGTGGAGTCAGACCTGCTGTGTGATAAGTGAGTCAGGAGCACATATGAGGACAAACTACTTTTAACAGTTTTAACATATCCTAAATTTTCCCTGAATGTACCTATCATGTACAATAAGCCAAGAACATACTTTGTTTTGTTCTGAACTTTTCCCCAAGCTATTAACTATTTAAAAAACAAACAAACAAACGAACAAACATCACTGATGACAAAGCCACTTCTGGAATATGAATCGCCAAATCAGCACTGTAATTGGAGTTGTTACATGTATACATGATTTTACCAATAGATGCAGTGATTGACTACTACATTTTGTCCTCTTAGTATAGTTGGGCCCAAGCATTTAGATAATGAAATATCTGTTTGATTATGCATTCAGTTCATTTCTTTTACATTAATTAGGAAATGATTTTTTTTTTTTGGAAATCGTGTCATTGGTCAGTTATATTATCTATAACTTGAATTCAGGATGACAAAGAGCATTACAAAACAATCATTATAAAAGAAGATAATGGGCCTTACAAAATTAAATTTGACTACAAAAGATACCAGCTAAAAGGACTCTAAGATTCTGCTAATCTTCACCAGTAGGAAAGATCCCTAAAGACATTTCCCAGCCACTCACCCACATACAAAAAAGGAAAAGGCGGGGGTGGGGGAGGCGGGAATTAGCTGGGCTTTAGAGGCTCGAAGCTAAAGGCCATGTCTACAGCAGCACTTCTGTCCGAACGCTGAGCCCTGGGCCAGCCACAAGGTGGAGGCCCAACAAGGGAATAATAAACAAAATTCTGGCTGGTGGTTGGTTACTGGGGCAAGAGGCAAGAGAGGGCAGAGTAGAGGAAAACAGATATAGATTCAAGCTACTGAGCTACTGGCAAGTGCAAGCTCTTGGGTTAGGTGGTTTCAAAGCTATTCCATTAATAAATAACAACAACAATAATGACGATGATGAGGAAGGGGAAGGAGGAAGGAGAAACAAGCACTTGGTATGGCCTCTTGAGCAGTGTGTCAGGCAGATAAGGATGCTGGATCAGAGGCCACCAAGGCCATCTTAGAAAACCACTGTTTTCTCATTAGCATTGAGCAGCTGTTACCTCACTGACAATACCTGCACCCTCGGGGATCTGACTGGCACAGGTCATCCTGAAGGTGGAAGGAGAAAAGGATTCAAAGTCAAATCATCAAAACCATTTCAACATGCCTGGAGTTGTCAGAGGTTGACTGGGCATGGCAGAAGATGGTGACTTCTTTTCGAGGAGGCTCCAGAGGCTTCAAGGGGGCATCTGACTGTCTATACTCTTCCCTTCCTCCCTCCCCATCATCTCATCTTTTCTCCTATCTGCTGGTTCCCGAACATAAAATATGAAAAGAGACTTTTCAAATAGAAGAGACAGAAAAATAATTTGCTTATTATTGGTCAAAGCCTAAGAGAGGATTACAATATCCCACCCGCCCCCCATTCCACCATCTCAAAGAGAGCAGACAACCCCCTTTGATGCTCCCAAAAGACACATCTCTGTGCTCCCGCTGACCTCTGGACCTACCTTTACTTAATACTTTACTATACCTGCTGGTTCACAGGTCGACCTGCCTCAACCAGATTACATAGGCCCCAAGAGAGCTAAAACAGCCTCCTCTTTAAGAAACAGCACCAGGAAGGAATAAGACCAGGCACAAAGCAGGTCTTTAATAACAACCGTAGTTGAATGAATAAACAACAGATAAGCTCCCCAAAACTGAAGTGTAAATTCACTTGTTTCATTTGTGTTTGAAATCCAAAGGAACTTACAGAAAAATTTAGTCCACGGATGTGCATTTGATTATGCTATATAACAGGTGACCTTTAAGTCTTTATGAACCCTGATAATAATTTACAGGAACAGTAGGGGAGAAGAAAGAAAACTCTAAGCGCAGCAGCAGATGGTGAAGGAAAAGGGAGAGGAGGGGACACACAGAAAGCCATAGCACTGGGAATAGGATTACAGTGATTTGCTCTAGGCATACTTCATTCAATTTCCCTTTCCTCTCACTATACCAGTAGGAGTCAAGAAGGAACATTAGTTAACAGAGACACAGGAACAGAAAGGGCTGGCAGAATGGCCCAACCTTTCCTTCCGAGCACCTCCATGAGTGAAGATCCCCACAAAGTAAGCTGCTGCTGTGACAGATAATGTTAAGGGTGGAAATTTTTCAAACGGCCAACTTCTGCTTCTGTAATCTGCTTGTAACCAGGATGTGGTTCTAGGAGATGTCCTGTGCAAAGATATGCTAATGGCCAACTTCTGCTTCGGTAAACCTGCTTGCTTGTTTGATGTGGTTTTAGGCTTTATAAGCTACCTCCTTTGGAAGCTCAGGACTGATCTCCTCTAACCCTGCGTGGTGGAGAGTCAGTCGCCTAGCAGGCTCATAAAGGCTCACAGTTCATCTCAATTGGCTCCATGGGTGGCACCACAACAATAAAGGTCGCAATTGTGTGGGATAAGGCAGTGGAGGGATGAATCTGTTAAGGCATTTCCTTCCTAAAATGGCATGTCACTTTTAGGAAGGAAATAAAATTTATAACCTGGCCCTTGGACCCGTAGCGTCCACATATGAGGAGGCAATCCGGAATATCGACACCGACAGAAATATGGGGCCATTTACACAGAGGAAAGACTTACTACGGTTGTCCTCTGTACTCCAATGACTTCCCATTACACTTAAAAGAAATGCAAAACTCCTTACTCCGGTTACATGTAGACTATCACATTCTGGCCATCTGCTACCTCACCAACCTCATTTCATCCCACTCTCCTCCCCACCAAAAATGCCTTCACAAGACCTTTGTGCACGCTTTCTCCCCTGCCTGGGAAATTCTTCCACGGCTGACTCCTCATTCTTCGACTCATAATTCCAATGTAGGGAATTGAGTTGTCTCCAGTCATTTTATGAAATGCATGCTCCTCTTTACCTTTCCCTTTGCTTCGTAGGCACATAACTATCAGAAAGTACTGTTTATTTTGTTCACCAAATATAAGCTCCAAGAGCGCAGAGAACTCACCTGGTTTGTTCACCGCTGCATCCTTGGAGATGAGAATAGTGCTTAGTACACAGTTAAGTGCTCAACTATTCCTTGTATGAATGGATAAATGGAGAAAGGCTAACAGAGTTGACACTGAAAGACGCTTGACTTGTACCAAATTGGGTTTATCTGATTACATCTAGGGGCGAAGGACAAAGAGGGGCTAAACAGAGAAAAGAAGAAAAAGAGGCCAGCGGCACCACTAACTGGTGACGACTGCCATGCTCCACGAAGAAGGGCTGTGTCCCTGAAAAGACAGCATTACTGCAGAGACAAGAGAAATTTCCAGAGGAACTCACAAAGGAAGACGATGTCAGGGGACTCCAAACAGCTCTGTCTGAAGCATTCATGCTGAAGGCTACTTTCCCTTGCAGAAAATCTGTTGAAACCCTTCAAGTATGACTGTTAGCAGTGTCCTTACCAAGGTCAGTCATCCGCATATTTCTGGAATACTCCCCCAAAGTCATGACTTTCTCAGGCTTTATGGGGGGATGGGGGAGTCAGCTAAAACAATCATCGTTGTCCAAATAAAAGACACTGCTTTCTGCAAAGGACTATGTAATCAATTCTTAATTTTAAAAGCAGACCTGAGACAAAAAAGAAGTCCTCAGGTACTCTACAACATATTTCTTCTAGTTAGTGCCTTTAAGAGTCTAACTGAGCATGAGGTGTTATATTTGTCAGACCACTGAAGTTCCCCGCAAGCAAGGACCACGGTCAATCCTACCACCTGCTCCACTTCCGCATACAGAGTACCTGGTCAGCACCCAATCCACACCTGCTTCCCTCAAACACCAACAGGACTGATGAGCAACAATGGAGATGAGCCGTTATGCAGAGGCATTTCCCAAGCAAAGGGGTAACTTTCCCAAAGTCAATGGTTGAAATAATAAGGGAGAAGAAAAAGGCAAAGGTTCTGAGTCAGCCCTAAGAAGAAAATCCTAAGTGACTAGTGGAACAAAACCACAGAATGAATATTTGAGTGATCAAACAGTTGGGGAGAAAGTCACAGAACACTGACGTCAAAGAGTTGTTGGAACAGCAGACAGAACAGAGTAAAATTATTACATTTTTCTAAACAGAAATTTAATGTTCCATCCCCACAGAGTGAATGGCAGAACAAGGTACAAGCTACTGTTTTTAGAAAAAGAAAATCAAGCAAGCAAAGAAAATACAGCTGCAGCCAGCAGCCAGCCCCGAATCGCCAGCTTCCACCAAAGAACATCCCGCCGTCCACAGGTGGCAAAAAAAAAAAAAAAGAGTGGATCGCAGTCAACAGCTGGTCCCACAGCTTTTCCCTGTGTGCCCTGACTAGTTCCAAGACTCCAGCCCCATCCTGCGAGATTTTGTCTTATGGGATATACAAGTCTCCGTGTCCTATCAGGAAAGAGGAAAATACACTTCTGCCCCATGAGAGCTGGAGGATGGGAGGCAAAGAAGTGCCGTTAAGAAAGGTTGGGAATTCAATACTCTTAGAATTTAGTCGAATTATGTGCAAAAGATTTCCCTAAGAAACACTGCCTTAGCACATAAACTCCAGGATGGAATTTAATGCTTACCTTTAAATCTATCACCAATTTTGGAAGATAAAGTATTTAATGTCTCCAAGATGATACACATGCAACATTTCCTGGTGTGCTAATTTTTACCTCTGTTAACCAAAATGTTTTAAGACAACTTAATATGCCATGAGAATACATTTCAAGGGAGTCCAAGAGCTTCGCACAAATACTTCATTCAAAAAATAAACTTCTGTCTCTCTCATACTTACTGAGTATCTGAAACAGCCCAGTGCCTAGCATTTACAAGTTAAGCTGTAACATAAATCCTTCAGTGGAAGGCGGAATGTGATGCAGTTACCAAGAGTTGTTTAGAAGGAGAAAGATTACAAAGCAGTGGTTCCCAAAACTAGCCCACCAAACCCACATAGGAGTGCTATTCCACAACCATCAATTCCTGGGCACCACCCCTTGAGAACCTGCTCTAATTGGCTGCTGCGGTGGATAGCAAGAACCTACAAATTTAATCAGCCCCTCTTCCAGGTGATGTAGATTACGAAGCAGGTTTGGGAGCAGAGGCTCTGAGAAGCATGGCAAGGGTGGGTGGACCGTGCTCACCTACATCAATGGAACTCCAGGTCCATAGGCACTTTGTACTGAACTACCCACGAGATCTTAGTAACCCAACTGCCTTGGAATGAGTCCAGATGGCCCAAGAAAGCCAAGCCTCATATTCAGTCAGATCCAAGAGCTAAAGGAAGCCTCCAGCAAACTTCCTGGGCACTGCGACCACTTGCTCGGCAGTACTGAGGAATGCTGGGTCAGAACACTGGACATATTTAGAGCTGGGCAGACATTAAGAGCAAGAAGGGTAAATGTCCAGTAGTGCATGTGTATTGTCCATGATGGTGAAGTTCAGTAAGGACAGCTTGAGACCGGCCAATGGGTTCAGAGTCTGAAGAGGCACACAGATAACATCTGTTTTGTGCTTTGATGCAAAGAACTTGGAAAAAGTAGTCTGTGCCTACCCTTCTTAGTTATTCAGGGTTTAAAGAACCTTTTATTTCCAGTTACCAAAGCTTCTGCTACAGATGACAAGGTCCAAAGAGGGCCGTGTTGGACTACTTTTGTTCCCCCAAGGCCATTTTCCCCTTCTTCCACAGAATCAGAAATTGAGCAGAGTACAAGCACCTCCTGCAGTAGGTAGCAATATGATCGAACTCTACCCAGTAGAGTATAAGTAGGAGAAACACATGCACTCCTAGGTCATCATCTCCCCTTGCGCTTCCTCCCACCATGTTCCCTCCCTTATCTTGGGCTATGGAAAAAGGAGAGCAACACTGGAGACGGAAGGGTGACCCCACGAAGAAGCCTGAGCCTCTGAGATGTTAGCAGAACATAAGTACCATCTAGTTAACTTTAACATATAAGAAAATGAACTCTATTTTGTTTAAGCCACTATAATTTTGGGTTTCTGTTAGGGCAGTTGCATTTGAATCCTAATACCAGAGTTTTCTTTCCGACATGAAATATGCTAAGGACTACTGATCAAGAAGCAATCCCTTCATACTTTCTTTTCCTCCTCAGCCCAACAATATGGCAGGCATTTTCATCTACAACTTCAAAGAAAGTAAGTTTTACCAGGAGACTCAAAATTCTCTCTTTAATCTCAAACCTCAGATTTTAAGTGCTAGACTCACCCGAAAATACAAGCTTTTTTCTTTTGGCCCATCAATGTCTCAGTCTACCTTTTTGAGTGAATTGTCACCAATAATTACCATGTAAATAATTCACAATTTCTGAAACAAGTCTAGCATCACTTCACCAATGCTAACACCATTCCCTCTGCCTGGAAGGCCCTTCCTGACCTAGAAAATCCCTCAATATCATAGCCACATTAAAATGCAAAGATTTCCCAACTCATAAGAGATTGAAGGACTTTTAAAAATGGATAGAAGTTATGTATTATAATATATATGCCTGTTAACCCTTGAATTGGCTCAGTTCTTGATGGAAAAAACTGCTTTTTTCACCTTCAAATCCCTAATCCCCCACTGCCCTTCATTGCATGCCTCTCAGTACCGGCACAGTAGGAACGCAGTTACTGTTTGGTAAACTAATGAATGAAATTGTTGAATTAACCATGTTATCTTGAGAGTAATTTCTTTTAAACAACTGAAAATTCAAACAAGGCTATGGCTTAAAGAAATCTTGTAAATCCAATAAACACAAGTATTCCTCTTAAATGATTACATCTTAGTCTGTTAAGATAGGACACAGCTTCTAAAGAATAAAGGTGCAGCTAAAGATCCATAACACTTATGAGAATCAACTATTGTTTCTTAGGAGTTACACTTAATGGAAAAATAATTTTGTACCTATTAGAAAAACAATTAGCTAGAGCACTAAGAAATCTGAGCTGTCATATTTTTAAACGATCATTTTGCTTTGAAAACAGATCCCACATTGAATTAAAACGCACCAAAAAAAAAAAAACAATGTTTTAAGAAACTCCCTTAGACGCTATGAAGATTTTTTTAAACCTTAAGATCTGAAGAAAAAAATTATACATACACATCCCAGGCTAGTAGCTGAGCGCCAGAAGCAACAACCTAAAATCTTCTCTTTTCAAAAATAAGGGAAAACATATTCTTTCAAATATCCAGGATAGGTCATGAGTCATATTCTAAGCACAAAGTCAATCTAGACCATATCTATGCTAAAGAGAACATTCCCATTTCTACTTGCTTATAGCTTGGCACAAGGACTAAACAAAAGCCCCAACAAAAATTTAAAAAACGATATAGAGAAATGAGAAAATTCAACTATCAAAGAAGACCATGTCCAGGAACCTAAGGGGAGCTACCTCAAATGATAAACTGGGGGAAAAAATTTTTTTTAACTCCATGAGAATCATCTTAACCATTAACCCTGGAGTTTCCCCCAAATAAAGTCATTTTTACTCTTCAGAAACATAGCAGTTTACAGGTGGAGGGGCCTTCAAGACAATTTGTTCTAGTTGCCCAGACACATAAAGTGACTTACTAGAGAAAACAAATCAGTTAGTTACAGGCACAGCAAAGCCTAGACTCCCAGTCCTCAAAGATCTAACCCATGGTCATGGCCAGCACAGCACAGAGAATAAAGGCTGCTCCTTATTACAAGCTACAAGAAGAATACAACCAACTCTGGAAAGGAGATCATCTAGCCCAGAAGCTCTTCCCAAACACACACACACCCACCCACCCACCCACCGCCTCAAATACAACAAAGATTACAGACGATAAAAAGGCTATAGGCAAACTTTACAATGGGATTTACCTAAAGCAACAAGTACTAAGAGTTCGAAAATGAATGAGGCTAAAGGAAGCCCATTCCAAGCTCACTATGAGTGAAGGGAACATAGAGCCTATGTATGTAAATTATAAAACCATGTGTTACAACCCATATTGGAGATAATAGGTTAACATGGAACATTTCGGACTCCATGATTAAAATGTTTGGATTGTTCTCCTTTCTAATTTCTAAGCTAACATCTAGAAAATTATACTCTAACATAAGTGGATAAAAAAGAAATTTTACACAATGCCCAGACCAAAACCAAATGACTATTTCAGAACCTTTAAGATAAACCCTTCTCCAAAACAGGAAAGTCATACTTGAAACTTTCCAAGTTTAAAAACGTTGAGGGTATTATATTTGTTAAAGACGAACAAGGATTCAATTCTAGTACAACATCTGCTAATTCAGATTCAAGTCACCCTCTTGGGTGAGTGAGAAATGAACCACTGGTTTGAGAACCTGAAGAAATCCAAACCACTGACAGGAATAGTCCAAAGGGTGTTTCAGTCCTGGAGGTGGACAGCCTCCATTATCCATGACACCAATGCCAACTGTGTTATCGGGACATGTGAGATCAGAGACCATGAACATAAAATAGATATGTGACCTTCATAGCCACAGTCACTAATAAAATACTGCTGGACCATCTGAGCCTGAGCAACCCGCTTGGATCACAGAGAAAAGACTTCCAGATACTGATAAAACAGCCCACCTTCAACTCCTTATTGACTTTCTGAAGTTAGGTTCTTGTGGTAACATGGACCATCTGAACCACAAAATACTAATATCTTGGAGAGGCATAAATGCTCATACAAGATATTCCACTGGCTTTAACCAGTGCAGAATTGAGGAACACTACCTCTAGAAAGGCCTGCTGAAGAAGGCAGGACTTCAGAACCCACCTAAATGATTACAGCAAAAACTGTTTTCTCCACATGTAGCATGAGGAATCTACACCTCCAGAGAGAAGGAAAGAATTTATATCGGCAGGACTAAAACTCTTGAATTCTAAACACACACACGCACCACATCATTATCATCATCGTCATCATCTAGTTCACAGCTTGTGAAATAAATTGATGAGATTGATTCAAACATTATTACTTCATAGCACCCAGACATTTTATCTTCAAGCTGCTGAGCGGACTGAGTGGACTTAATATTCTACCTGCCTCCACGTCACCGCTCAAGGTTGTAGCAAGAATGAGTGACCAGCGTACACGCAGAACATGGTATCAGAAGTGGTATCACAGCCACGAGCACCATTTTTTTCTGGCCCCATTCACATTAATACCTACATGTGTCCTGTTCCACCTAAGACGTTAGTAGAACTAATTTTAAAGCTACCATTAAAGACAGCTCTGAAGAGAAACTGACTTTTCCCAACAGTTGGCATAACATATGTCTACTTAGGGAGAAATATCTACATAACAGCAGCAAGAAAAGTAATTCAACCCATAGGAAATTATTCCACAGAGACCATGTCACCTCTTTCTCCTCCCTAAAATCAAAATGGGGGATGAAAAAGAAACAAATGCAAATTGCCACCGGCACAGTTTCCTGTTGAAGGTGCACAGAATGATTCCATTCAAGAGCAACTCAAGGTTTTCAGCAAATACCTATTCATTAACCCAGCAGGAGGTACAATGCCATCTGGCACCCATGTCCAGTGGAAGATATATTGCTTAGGATCAATTTTGAACAGCAAGTTTATTTTTACCCTTTTAAAATGTTATGCACAAAACTACAAGGACATAAATGTCTGCATTAGGCACTCCAGGGAGACTTTAACAAAACTAGAAAATGAGATCCAAAAATGGGATCCAGCAGAAGTCAGCTTTCATCTCACTTGATTAAACAACACCCTTCCCATGATGTTCAGGAATGCTGGTAAACCCCTCAGAGTCTCAGCTAGAAACTCTTTAAGAAGCCACCAAGACTTTGGGCAGGAAAAGAAGAGAGATTGTCCTGTACCCACTGATGCCAAAAGACTTGCGGGGTCCACATTCAAGCTAGGACTCTGGGATCTAACCCAGCAGAAAGCATCTGGGGACAAGGGCACCACAGCCTGGGCACAAGGTCAGCCAATTACTGGGTGCTGAAACCCCTGTAAGACAGGCCCACCAACCAGAATCTCCTTTTCCCAAGTTACTGTCTTTTTCTCTAACAAATATAATACTTGCTCAATGCCAAAAATTTACCCAGTGCCAAATAACTAAAAAAAATCACAAAAAATTTTTAAAAAATCATTTAGCATTCCATCATTTGCAAATATGTACTGGTAAGATTTTGGTATATTATACACATATACACACACAGGGTGTTTATACATACACACATAGATATCGATCACAATCATTTATTTGCTTTCTTATAGCCTGCCTTTGTATCTTAACACATTTTAAACATTTCCCTATGAAAAGATTTTTTTACCACAATTTAAGAGATAAATAGTACGCCACTGCATACATTTTTTTTTAACTTAAATAATCCCACCATATCAGGCATTTTTGCCCCAATTTATCTCCATTAAAAAGTAACAATAAACTGTCTTTCATTCCTACCTTTGCAATTTCAGATATTTCCTTAGAATGTATTACCAGATCACATAGAGGATTTTTAGGCTTTTGACATAGTACTAGTCCCATATTTTCTTTTAGAAAACTTATACCAATTTACACTCCCAACCAGCAAGATGTAAGAATGCCCATACACCCTACACTCTCACTAAGGTTTTATTTTATTGTCACTGAAAAAATTATTTGCCAATCAGGTACAAATGACTACTGCTGGGAAACACACACACACACACACACACACACACACACACACACACACAACCACACATTTACTTGGTACTATGTGCTAGGGACTGTTCTAAGTGATTTACATGTTAGAAGTGGTGCTATATTTTTAACTCCATTGTATGCTAGGGAAATGAGGCGCAAGAAGGTGAGGCAATTTGCCCACCTGGTCACTGGAGCAGCTCCAGTCTGAACTCAGGTAGTCCGGTTTCAGAATCCAAGCTTTCAACCACTACACTATACAACCACGTGGGGAACTATATGGAAGAACGAAAGAAACGGGTAAGATTAACATCTGATGGAGGGATCACTGGAACTATATCCTGCCAATCACACTCCAACCTTTATTCGCATCTTCAATGTCACCATTTACAGGGTAATCCCGTTAGTGCTGGGCACGGTCCTCTGTTCTAACAAAACAAATCTGAAAGTAGACTATTAACTTCCCATTGGCCCACATATCAAAAAGGGACCTATATTTATTACTTTAGCATGTAACTATTTGCCTGGTCACACTAATCACATAAAAGGGCGTGTTTGTTTTCTTGTGTAAAAAGGATTGAGGGTCCAGCAATTCCATTTCTGGGTATGTACCTCAAAGAATTCAAAGTAAGGTCTGAAACATACTTGAACACCCAAGTTCATAACAACATTATTCACAATAAATAAAAGGTGAAAGTGACCCCAGTGTCCACCAACAGATGAACAGGCAAGCAAAATGTAGTGTATCCATACAAATGAATATTACTCAGCCTTGAAGGGAAGCAAATTCTGTCACACGCTACCACATGGATGAACCTCAAACACATTATGCTAAGTTAAAGAAGCCAGACACAAAAAGAAATATTGCATGATTCCACTTACGTGAGGTGCCAGGAATAGGCAAAGTCACGGAGACAAAAAGAAAGGTGGTTGCCAGGGGATGGGGGCAGGGGCCAGGGGGATGAGACAAGTTTTAGCTGGGAAAATGAAAAAGTTGTGGAGATGGTCACACAGCAGTGTGAATGCACTTAATGCCACTGAACTGCCCACTTAAAATGATCAATGTTGTTATATATATTTCACCACAATAAAAAGAGATTTAGAAGCAAAGGGCCTACTATGACCTTTGTGTCCAATTAGGGGGCTTCAGCCACATAAGCTCTGATCGGTTAAGCCCTTTTGGGTAATGCTACCCAACAGAAGTTGGAGAAGGAGGCGGGATACAAATGCTTAGGAAAAGGTGAAACAGCCTCTGGAAACACTCAATCTTTACTTGCAGGGAACAACTTGTACTGTGATGTTCACATAAGTGAGCAGCCTGGAATACAGAGAAACAAAGAGATGGACGACGAAAACCACACTTGCTTCAGGAATCAAAGAATAAATGGGAAAATCAGATAAGCATTCACTAATGACTACTGCAAACAGCAAAAACAAACACAGTAAAGGTCATACCACAAGTCTGCAGATCACAAGACCGCAGGACTCCAAGGGTCCAGGACGCAGGAAGCAGAAAGACTGCCCATCCACAACCCAGCACCCCATGTCCATCCAGAGTCAGTGTGCACATATCAAGATGGGTACCTCTGGGAGTCAGGAAGTCCAGTCGGTAACTCACAGTATTCACACAGCATCACAGATCAGTTTCAAAGCCACATTTTTGAAAAACTCATTCAGAATTGCTGTCTTTCTGACTTGTTTAATAAAAGGTCACTCTAAAAATCCCAAAAGACAGCTTAATCAGCATGAGACTATATAAAGTTGTTCGAAGGGAAGAAAAGCTAGAGCTATCAAGATTGATCACATGTTCCTGCCTAATCATAAACCCAACCTGACACCAGATTAGAGCCACAACACCAAAACAAGAGCTGGGCTCCCGTCCCAGGCCACCATCTTGTATCCTGCTATTCCAAATATAATCCTTTATTGTAGAATAAAAAAAAAATCTGACTGGTCTTTATCCCTGGAGCCTGAAACGGAGGCTCTAAATCCTTGGAATTTCTCATGTAACAAGAGTGACTTTGTTATTCAAGAGCCCCTTAGATCACACCTGAGTTTATGCTAAGAGATAAGACGACACAGATTAGGGACTGAGCACAAGACCAATCATGTGATTTGTGGGCTGGGGCTATGAGCCAGCCCATTCTTGGGGGGAGGAGGTGGCTGGAGACTGGCCATATGGGTAAATTCAATGATTCAATCATGCCTACATAATGAAAACCCAGTAACAAGCCAGCTCAGTGGAACTTCCTGGTTGGTGAATACATTGAGGTTCAAGGTAGGTGACACCCAAATCCCACAGGAAATGGGTATAGAAGCTCAGCACTCAGAATCCTCTCAGACCTCACCCTCTTGGTCTCTTCACATGGATGGTCCTGGATTTATATTCTTTAAAACTATAATCATAATGCCCTCCTGCGTTCTGAGTCATTCTAGTGAGTTATCGAACCTGAGGGGATCATGAGAACCCCTTGGATTTGTAGCTAGTTGGTCAGGACTGACCAAAGAGGCCTGAAGATCCCCCTTGCAGCTGACATCTGAAGTGGGGGTAGTCCTGTTGGGGCCCACACCCTTTAAATTATGGGATCTGCACCAACTCCAGGTGGTTAACATCAGAACTGTACTGCAGCACACCACCTGATATCAGAATACTCCTCTCCCCCTGTATTTCTAGCTGACCCAAGTTCTGTACACTGGTCCAATACCCAAGTCCAATAATATAACTTTTATCTGCTAAAATTTACATCAACCACTAATGACTACAAAATTTACCCCATTCATTAGCTGAAATATTTAAGTAACTGCTATCTCAGACATTGTTCTAAGATCTTCTATATGTATTAAGCCAACCAATCCTCATAGCAACCTCACAGGGTACCTACTGTTATTATCCCCATTTTATAGATGAGATCATTGAGCCACAGAAAGGTTAAGGAACTTGCCCAAGGTCATATTGTAGAGGTGTCAAGACAGAAAACAAGCTCCTCTGTCTCTAGACACATGTCTAAAGGAAGAGCCATGACTGCTGGCCACCCATCTCTCTGAGGGCCCACAGGTCACCAGCTTTCCTGCATTCCCCCACCCTGCTCCCATTCTGTCTTTAGAATTTCGCTGCAACAAATGAATACTCAAAGTTATTCTTTTTCATTATCATCTCCCTTACCACAAGCAGAACCTCTCGAGGGTTGACACAAATCCCCTCTCCCCTCGTTTTTCCCTATTATTTAAACTCAAACGTGTTAAGTAATTCTTTACTTTTATTAAATTGGTATTACAGTTTGATGTTTTCAGTGTGTTCAGCACTGTGATTAAGACCTAAGGCAGTCATGGTGGCAATTTTTCAAATAGAGATTACATAATCAGGACATCAGCTAGTTGTTCTTCCATTTCATGCACTCCTTCAGTAAATATTTTGACCATTATGGGCACTCGGTATTCAGCAATAAATATGAGAATGTTCCTGTCTGTCATTGGGGCACTCAGATGTCAACAGGAAAGCAAGCCGAAGCAGTGAAAAGTGAGTATGTGTGTTTATGTACACATGTGCATAAGTGTATAATTTTAGGAAATAAGTGACATTAAAAAAAAAATTGAGTACATGCGGGGTAAGTACAAAAAGATGTGTGTGGCTGGAATGAAATCAATTGTGGGAAAGGAAACAGGAGATGAAGACAGAGAGGGGCCAGATCGTTGTGAAGCGAGGCGGACAACCCTGAACACCAGCTCCCTCCCCTCACCTGAGTCTATGCTACCAACACCTTACACAGAACAGCCGTCATTCCTACCTGATATCCTATCTGATATCTATGCTTCCGCCCTTATTCCCTACAGTCAGTTCTTCACGAAAGCTAAATAACCTTTATAAAATATGAATCAGATCAGGTCACCTTGCCCCTGCTTAAAATTCTGAACATATTCATCACAATCAGAATAAAACCCACCCAAACTCTGCACTCTGTCCAGCAAGGCTGTCTCTGTTCCAGCAATACTTTTACTGCCAACTCAGCTCCTTGTACCCTTCGCCCTGCTCACACAGCCCTCATGTGACGTCAAGCCTGTTCCTGCCTCAGGCACCTACATGTGCTGTTTTTTCCTTCTAGAGCTCTTTTCAGTCTGGAAACACCCCTGACTCTGCGGTCATTCAGGTCTCTGCAAACATCGCTCTCTAGAGCAGCCTCCTGCATCTAACACAGCACCCAACATGCACACTGTTCCTTGCCCTATTGATTCTTCTTCACCTCATCTGCACCAAACATATGATTTACTTATTTCCACATTTCCTGTCTTTATTCACCGTTGTATATTCAGTGCCTAGCATGGTGTTGGGCACAGAGCAGAAGCCCAATACATGTCAAATGAATAAATAAATGACTTTAATGATGGCATCATACTTATGATCCATGATCCTGTGCACCAAAGGTACCCAACACCACCTGTCCAGGGACAACCCACCTTGGGGTTCAGAGGGCAACATCTTTCCTCCATCTGAGCCAACTGCTCCAATTAACATACCCTGTAATTCTGATCCTAAGACAAGGACTCCTACAAAATCATCTAACAATCCAACATTTACACACCAAAAAAAGGCACAAAGCACTTCTTGGTTGATAAATTTACCCAAACTATGAAGTAAACCTGCCAGTTCAAATTCTTTCCACGAATAAACAATTTACAAACAGGTAGAAAATGTGTCCAGTGCCCCCCTTTATTGTAGACTCAGTCACAACTCACTGAACTCTGCCTACGTGGTGACTACAGGCCCTGAGAACACAATAAGCCCCAACAGGCAGCCACATCAGGGCTTCTTACAGGGGAGACAGACAAGACTGGCCATCATCTTTCAACCCACCACTTATAAGCTTTGTGATTTGTCTTTTCAAAAGCCACTGTCATGGGAAACATGTCAGTCCCTTCGCCTTAGTGTGAGGTATCAGTGACTGAAAGGTCTTCTGACCTGGCAGCAGCATACTCAGCTCTGTGTGGAATTCAGGCCAGAATGGAATGTGGAGAGCTCACCATTAATGGGGAAGAGGAGAGGGAGACAAGAGCCTCGCCCTTACCCCAAAATCTCACCCCTAAAGCTGCCTTTAATAGTTATTTTCAGGGTGGTCAAAGCCAATTTTTCTTCTTTTCTCTGGGCAAGGGTAGTAGCACTGAGGACAGGCTCATAGTGACTAACCGAGCCTACTAAAACCTCCAGCCTGGAAAAGGGAATGCCCTTCTGAGGTGGCATTGTCACAGCATAACCAAGATTGGCAGGCTCTTCATATATAGATAAGAGCTTTTCAGACAGATGAAACTTTGAGGGACTTCACTGTCCTATGGCTGTTCAGTCTTCACGTGTCCTTTCTGCCAATAAGACTGAGCAAATCTCCCTTGCCCCCAGGCTATTGGAGGGTATTCCATTCAGAGTAACAAACCACTCCACAAAAGGCCCAAGCATGCCAGTGGTTTACCTGGACCATCCAACACTGATCTGCTTAATTCTCTCATCTGGAGAAAGGCAAGGTTAAGGAATGTGTTTTGGGATCAGTCTTCTCCCTCATTTCCTCTCCCCCAGGTTGAGAGCAAGAAGCCACATCATGAGAGCCATGGGCCTCAGAGAACGTGCCTCTGTTTGTAATCTGGGGGTCCTCAGACTTTTGAGGGCAGCAGAGCTCCTAACATCAGAAGCTCCCAGGATACTGGGGCACCCCGCAACATGGAACCCTTTCTTCTGAGCCAGATACAATCCAACTGGGAGGACAGGACATGTGTTGTGGGCAGAGGCCCTGGCATCCAGAAAATGCAGAAAATACTAAAAAGTCACAACTCTCTGCTCTCCTACTGAATTTGTTTTTTCCTTGGTTACTCATTTTACCACCTGCTGGGCACTCACTGGCAAATAAGTAATTTGCAAAGATCTGAGCAGGTTAGAGAAAGAAAGACTCAAATTTAGGAAAGCTCTATCCCATCACTTAATTTCTTTTTCTGGGAACTGAAAACACACCACTATGATCCGATTCTAGGAGCTGAGTACCTAAATTCAAGCAAGCACTCTACCGAAATTATTACAAAAATGAAATAAGACATGCAACACACAGAGGCTTTATTGGGCTGTATAGTAATCATGAAAAAATGACAGTTATTTCCTTTAAAGGATGATAATTAATATTGCCTTTACATAACCCACTTTAAAAAAACTGATGTTTTTCTGCATCAGCAATCAGCAGGGTAATCAACATCACTGTCAGGCATTTTCTCTGAGAGATGAATGCTTTCATCAACACTTTGTCATATAAGAGGCATTCCCGTTTCCAAAATAAGGAGGTGGGGATGGGGGAGTATTAGGGCACAGTTCTTACCCCTCGGCATTCTGGGATTCCATTCCACCTTATCATAAAACCACAGGAGAGGTCCTGCCCATACACTCAAGACTACAAATGACTGCAATGTAAGGAAAACTCTCCCTTGCTTCTAAAATGCTCACCCCACTGGCCAGACTTGCCTGTTTTCCATTCAAATGTTTTTGAGAAACTTGGTCAGGCACTGAGCATATAACGATGACTAGGCATGATTCCTGCCCTCAAACTATACCGGGAAAGCAGACACAACCATAGATTATTAGATATAAAAATGGACTCCATCTATTGGTTTGACAAGTGTTAGCTGAGCACCTACTATGTGCAAGGCACTGTTCTGGAAACTGGGCACACACCAGTGTACACATACAAAAGTACATGATAGCCATAGGTATCAGAAGAACACAGAAGAAATGCCACTCCATCCTACCCAGGAGGATCAAGGAAGAAAACCCTGGAAGGATTCTGAAAGATGAAAAGAGATGGTGGAAGAAGGCCTCCCCAGCAGTGAAGGAGCCTGGAGCAGAGGCACCGGAAAATGATCCCACTCAAGGACACTGTTCCTCTGCATGCCTGTAATATACAAGCCAGCAAGGCTAGTCTTGGTGGCAAGACAAGGTGACCAGGGATCTTTAATGCCACAGCAGGACTTAGGGCTCCCCTATAGTTGAAGAGTAACTTTGAAGAGCCTGAAACCCAGGAGTGATGTGAGCAAATTCCCATCTCAAATTTCCCAAACAGCTTTCATTTGCGAGTATTGCCTCTCTTGCATCAGAGGCTTGAAAATACAAAAACAAACAAAACAAAAAACAGGTAGATTCTTCCCTGTTTTAATTAGAGAAGATGGCTAAAAACCACTAAGGGGGAAAGAAGACAATATTTTTCACAACCAAAAAATTAAGTGAGCAAAGAACAGCTTCCCAAAGATAAACTTCCATGAATTAATGATTCTGCTAGAACTGTTAGTTTTCATCTCTGCTGGAACCAACAGAGGTTGTGTGGCAAACAATTTTCACATCTCGTGTGGCCTGCTGCCACATAACACCTCAGTGGGAGACACACCAACGTCCCAACTTGGCTGCCTTGGCTCTTGGTGAATGAGCCAGCCTGTGACAGATCCAGGAAGGAGTGAGAGTACATATTCTCACCGTGGATGATGGATGCAGAGAAGGCTATTTTTTCTAAACAACATTTTTACATTAATTTAGCAGCTCAACATTCCCAAAGGCCTTCAAACTGAGTACTGAATTTCCCAATAACATGGAGGGCAATTTCAGAGTCCCGTGGCCCAAACTTCGACTTTCAAACCTCCCATTCATTCCGTCCCTAAAGACAAGATACGCTGACTACTCAGAGAATAGTTTTCTGAATATAATACACTGATGCAGTAAGATTACACTGCAATGTTACAATTTTCAACCCAAATCCAATTATAAACTTCTATATGGTATATCTGGCTCATTGACCGTACTTTAAGCCTATAAGCTACTCTAGATCCAAATGAACTTGATTGCTTCAATACATACACAAACTCCAATTTAATTTCTGTACAATTATCTGCCTTCCAAACAAAATTCTAAAGCCCCGAAAGTAATATAATTAGGTTGGTTGTATTTTTCATTACAGAAGTAAGCATATTAAATGTTACTACCTTGAAGGCCAATTCTATCAATGAAGCCACACATGAAATAGACTGGGAATTTTTGTTAATCTACCACTGAAAGTTGCCAAGTTGTTTAACTGCTACATTGTGGACTATCACAAATGTCTCTGTCAGAGTCAAAATCCAGAGGTGAGTTAAAAATTAGTCTTCCCTTTATGTACTGTATAATTAACTCAATTTATGTAATATCCAAAAACAAGCAAAACTGACCTGTGCTATCGGAAGTCAGGTCAAGGATTATGCTTGGGGCAGAAGTGACTGGAAAGCTTTACCAAGCAGCTTCCGGGTAGTGTTTTGTTTCTTAATCTGGGTATATTTACACAGGTATGTTTGGCTGTGACAATTCATCATGCCATATGCTAACAATGTGCACACTGTTCTTCATGGGTAAGTAAATCAACAACGTGTTAAAACATTAGGGTACAGGGCAAAATTTGGCTACTCTCTGAAAGACCATAACAGGTCAGAACCCCACTCCTACGTGGCATCTGAAAGAGCACCAATTTCACATGGACAAAAAACCAGGTTTTAAAAAAAATAATGAACTGTTTTACTGGGCCTGCTTTCATCCTCTTTCACTCATTTTTTTTATGTACCTCAAGTATCCTAACAGTGGTGTACCTAGCATAGGGTACACCCATGGCAGATCACTATTTAACATTACCTCCTCCTTATGACAAAATTATTTCTATCAATGGTCATACATTAATCAATCACCATTATTCTTGAATTATTCTTTCATTCTAAAAGAGCCATTTATAAAGAATGTCCATTTTCTAAAATTCAGTAAAATATTTCTATGTACTAAAATATGCACTTACCAAACGTTACACTTAGGAGTTCTACTCTTTCATTGTTTTAAATTTTAATCACACATGAAAACTCCTAATGGTTACACAGAGTGACAGAATTTAAGAAATGTCAATTCCATTTCTTTATGTTAAACTGTACTATTGCTTTTCATTGCAAAGCTTTATTTAGACACAGGAAAATGTACCATAAGAGTTAGAGGCATGAAGCGAACCTTAAGCAAGCTCCAACAATTCTTAACTGCTAGCAACTTACTGCCGAAGTGACATGTACAACTCAGTACACGTGTGACAGAAAGTTCTTCAAATCTCCACTTAGAATACAATGTTTATTAAAGGATAAGCAAAAACACTCTGAGTGTATGTAAGTATATATTTACATATATTTATGTAATTATTAACTAGCAGCAAGTATTTAGAACTTAGACAAAGAAGAGTTTTTTCCAGGAAGTATTTTATCACTGGTTTTGTGTAGAATTGCCTACACACTGTGATAACAAAATCGCAGATAGGATGAAGTCAGTTTTCAGTCTCAACAGACACGTACCATCTTGTAGCTGCACCTGGAGAGGACCACTCCCATCGCCCCACCACAGAAGCTGCGGCTCAATCAAAAGCAAAGAAACCATGCAAACACAAGGCTTCCGGA
Source organism: Rousettus aegyptiacus (assembly GCF_014176215.1). NCBI lineage: Eukaryota > Metazoa > Chordata > Mammalia > Chiroptera > Pteropodidae > Rousettus > Rousettus aegyptiacus. The sequence continues at coordinate 76,436,275 of NW_023416295.1, forward strand.
GACACAGAATAAATGCTAAAGTTCAGACACAAAACTTTTGTGTTTCATGCACTGAGACAGCCCTTCAGTTAATACTGAGGGGAGAGCAGGGTTTTTTCAACCTCAACGCTACTATTTGGGCCGGATAATCCTTTGTTGTGAGTTTGTCCTGTGCATTATAGGATGTTTTGCAGCATCCCTGGGCTCTAGCCACTACCTACCCTCCACCCAAGATGTGGCAAAAGTTCCCAGGGAAGCGAATTAGCACCAGTTGAAAATCACTGGGGTAGAGGTCAGAACACCTCTGGAAAAGTACAGTAAGTCCTCAATGTTGTTAATAGATTCTGAGACTTTAAGCAAAATGTATAATGAAATCAATTTTACCATAGGTTAATTGATATAAACAAGAGTTAAGTTCCTACAGTATCTCTAGTTAACATTATAACACTGAACTAAAAGATGTTATTTGAGGATATTCGAGAACATGCTGTACAAAAGAAATCAGACACAGTGATCGCCTTATGGGCAATGGCTTTATGGTACCTGAGATTTAGATGAACAGATGCACTACAACTAGGGAGAGAAATAATCAACCTGCAATGGGAGAAAGTAGGAGAGGACAAAGATGTGAGGCTGCCCAGCATGAGTGGCTGAGCCGGACAGAGGCCACGGCAGCCGCAGACACCTCTTAAAGAGGCCATGTCAACGTGCAGACTTTTGTGGTGATGGACCTGCTTGCTCTGAGCGCCAGTGCTAAGTTGGCTGCACAGGGCGCACCACGAACTTAGAGGGGTACACTGCGTGAGGAAGCGAGGCTCTCTCACGGGCAGAAGTGCCAGCGGTATCCATCGTTCCTCTTTGAGCTCTTCCCGCCCCACACACTGTGCGGACGCAGCACCGCCATAGCTGACATATCAAACTGGATGACAGAGGTCGCTCTGCCCAGAGGATTCCCTGAAACTTCTCCTCCCCCAACCCAAGCTATATACAGGTGTGTGCTCGGTGAGTCAAGTGCTTCCTGCTGAGCAGCACCAAGACTCACACTGGAGGCAGCTGGCCTCGGTTTCTGGTGTGGGTTCTTGAGGCAACTATAAGCACAGCATCTGTGGATTGCTCGCTGAATCTTAACAGGTGGCCCGGAGGGGCAGAGGCTTGGACTAAGTTTGGCCTGCAGCAGAACCCCTCTCAGGACTGTGGCACTGGACACCTACTATACAAAGTCACACTAATAAGACCGGGAGACTTAGGAGCTTTACTAAGTACATAGAAACAGACACAGAAAGGCAGTTAAAATGGGAAGACAAAGAAGCAGAAACCAAATGAGAGAACAGAGATCCAGGAATAATGGAGTCAAGCAATCTAACAGACAGAGTTCAAAGAACTGGTTATAAAGATGCTCAATGAACTTAGGGGAAATGTAGATGAAATCAGTAAGAACTTTAACAAGAATATAAAACATAAAAATGGAAATGGAAATTCTAAAAGGGAACCAGTCAGAAATGGAGAACACATTATCTGAGATGAGTATATTAGAGGCAATCAACAGAGCGGATAAAGAAGAGCATCGAACCACCAATATAGAGCATGGGGAAGCCAAGGACATGGCAAGTAAAAAGAAGCCAAGAGTATAATAATAATTTAAGGAGCCTATGGAACACTATTAAATGTAAAAATATCCATGTCATAGGGGTACCAGAAGAAAAAAACAAGATGTTGAAGAGCTATTTGAAGAAATAATGATGGAAAACTTCCCTCACCTGGTGAAGGAAATAGACATAGAAACCCCAGGAAGTTCAGAGATTCCCAAAAACCAGGAACCCAAAGAGGCCCACACCAAGACACATCATAATAAAATGTCAAAGCTTAAACACAAAGAATCTTAAAAGCAGCAAGAGAAAAGTAGTTACACACAAGGGAGCGCCCATAAGAATGGCGGCTGATTTCTCAAAAGAAACTATCCAGGACAGACAGAAGGATTTGGCGCAAAATATTCAACGTGATGAAAACCCAAGAACTACAACCAAGAATATTTTATCCAGTAAAGCTATCATTTAGAGTGTTAGGACAGATAAAGAGCTTCCTTAGCCAAAGGAATTTATCAGCACCAAGCCACTATTATAGAAAATGTTGCAGGGACTTCTTTAAGAAGAAAAAACATGTATCAAAACCAGGAATAAAGAATGATAATAACTACATTACTATCAACGGTTACTTCAAATGGAAAGAATTAAAATTAAGTGCTCCAACCAAAACACAGAGTGTCTAAATGAATAAGAAAACAAGACTCCTACATATGCTGCCTTCAAGAGACTCACGTCAGATTAAAAGACACACAGAGACTAAAAGGAAGGGGATGGAAAAAGATTTTGCTTTGATCGACCTAGAGGGCATTGCACTGAATGAAATGGTTCAGATAGACAAATATTTGATTTCACGTAGAATCTAAAAAAAGTAAAAGTGGAAATAAATTCATAGATACAGAGAATATTTTGAGGGCTACTAGATGGGGGGGGTAGCAAAAATAGGCAAAGGGGTTAGAAGTACAAATGGATAGTTGCAGACTTGGAGATGTAGAAGGTAGCATGGGGAGGATGGTTAATGATGTAGTAATAAATATGTAAGGGGGAAGAGAGGTATTAGATTTAGTGGGGTGATCACTATGCTGTACAACTGAAACTGGTAATTATTGTATGCCAACTATAATTGAAGAAGACTCACTGAATTGTACAATGTAAATACGAGGTGGGGGAAGAGTATGAAACAGATACAAAAGGCAATAGAGCAGAATGGTCAAGAGTGAAGGTGGGGAGCCAAATGGCTCAGGTTCTGATCCCAGTGGGTGACACTGGACAAATTTCTTGACTCCTACATCCTTCAGTCTCTATAAACTGGAGATAATAGTAGCAGTTAATTCTTATTATTCACAGTAGTCCTATTCTATCAGGTCACCACAAACACTGAATTAACAATTACTGAACCAATGCTCCTAGGAAAATATAGGATTAGGTTCCTGCAAGCCTCTGGTTACATTTCTGTCAACTAACCACTACGTATGCATATTTCATGTGTGTTTCTGTGTTAAGACAACTTATTTAATACATACTGTTGATTTGTTAACATAGAACTCACGGCCATAACACTATAACTCATGCTCAAAGAAACAGACTTATCTAACACGTGTATTTTCTCTGCAAGGCATATTGGACAGCCTTCTCGCACTTAGGAACTTCAGACGCCACTTTAGCGCTATGTTTAGGAGTCACTTAAATGATGAAATTACTAAAAAATAAAATAAAAAAGAGAATAAAGCTCAAAAATGCCCTCGAAGTAGTACTAATTAAACCATAAAGAAGATACTTATTTACAGTAGAACTGTAACAAGGCAAAGCATTACTTTGTTCAACCTCAGCTGGGAATGTGGCAACTCCGTCCTTCCTCCACTCTGTATGTCTTGCAAGTGGTCACGAAAATTTAAAAATGACTGACTTTAGCATTACAAATAAATATTAACAAGTAGGTAAATTTCCAAATGCAAGATCCACAAACAACAAAGATCGACTATGCCTCCCTGAGAGTAGCTCTAAAGATTTAGTGAATTAACACAGGCACACCTCAGAGACATGGCAGGCTCAGTTCCAGATCACCACAGTAAGGTGAATACTACAATAAAGCCTGTCACATAAATTTTTTTGTTTTTGAGTGCATATAAAGTTATGTTTATGTTATGCTGTATTCTATTAAGCGTGCAAAAGGATTATGTCTAAGAAACAATGTACATACCTTGATTGAAAAATACTTTACTGCTAAGAAATGCTAACCATCATCCGAGCCTATAGCAAGTCATAATCTTTGCTGGTGGAGGGTCTTGCCCCAATATTGATAGAAATGCAATATCTACAAAGTACTATAAAATAAGGTATGCCTGTACAGATAAAACACTAAGAGCACTCCCTTCCTAGCACACGGTAATGTTATATTCTATCAGGTCACTCAGCTAATGTTAGTTATTATTCAGGAGACAAATATGTCAATAAAATACTATATGATGTAAAAAGCATAACAAACTTATGGGAAAAAACACATAGGCGGTAACAAAAAAAAAAACCACAGAGGTGGGACTATGGCACGAAAATCAAAAATCAAAATTCCTAAAATTTCTTCTCTAAAGCAATTTCTCAATCTGTTCATCTTCCTTTCTTTTCACCAAAAAGTTACACTCCTCGTGCCAGTCATCCACAATTTTTTCCCTCAAAGCCATTCTCCATACACCTTGCCCTTTTTGCAAGGCATCAAAGATAACATTTCCCAAACTCCCTTGCCAAATGGTTTCCATGTTGGGTTGGCCTGTGGGAGACACTAATAAAAGCTGGGAGGGCAGGCCCAAGGAAGAAGCCAGATCTGTCACCCTGTTCCCATTTGCCCAGGGCCATGTCCTTCATGGGTGCAGCTCTTCCCAGAGGACCTCGTTTTCCAGGTCTGATAACAACACTACCTCCCATTCCCCCTTGCAGCCCTAAGGGTAGGCTACCTTCTGGCTGCTGCAAATCTCTGGGTTTCCACACACTGTTTGGTGTCTCATCTCTTTTATCACCTATGCACCCACTTTTCTATAATAAGACCTTTGTCCAAAATGGCTCATCCAGTTCTTCTGACATCCTACTAAGTAAACACCGGCTCAAAAAGGATGTTACGCCCTGCAATTCCCTGCAATTCTTCTGCCATTATGCTCCTTCCCATCACACACGCCCCTGTCCCTCCCACACATCTTAGCTCTCACTTTCTGACTCTAGCTTCTCTGAATTGAGAGGAAATAAAGGGGTTTTGATGTTTTGTTTTAATTCACTGCTGCAACAAAATAAAAGCACTTACAAAGATATTAGAGCTACTTCAGCTTTTTATCGTTAAATACCTTCTGCCATCTTTTCACATGGGCTACTGGCTACCCCTAAACAAATGGTCCCTCCCGTTAACTGTTATTTCTTTTTTAAAGATTAAGCATTACTCTCAACTCAAATACCTTGATTTAAAAAAAAAAAAAAATGCAGCCAATTTGGCACATATACTATTTACTCTCACAGTCGGCACCAGTCACTCCTGGCTGCTGACAATGACCTGTTGTAATCACTATCCATTAATCCTGAGACAACTTCCATTCTTTTTTTTTTTTCATTGCTTCTTACCCCAGTGCATAAAAACGTAATGACTGACCATAAGCACCTGCAAGCATAAAAGAGGAATAAACGAGTTCCTTTGGAAAAAACACAACAGTGAACAAGATTCTGATAAATGAATCAAAGAAGCAGAAGGGGGGACCAAGAGGAATCGTGCTGCTCAGCGAACCCATGTTCTCTTCTTCTCCCTGGAGGCACAGCTAGACCACTTTTCCCAGCAAGGTGTGGCTAGCTTACTGACCACTAACTACTGCCTGGCCCAGCCAAAAATATCCTCCCACGCTGGCTCCTCCATCTGTTCCCCACTTCCAGTGGCTGTACTGAACATTATTGAAAGGTAATCCTGGAGGGCCTGTGTTCAATACAGTCAGGGGCTATTAAGCCTCGGTCGCTAAATGACTTCTTAAAAGAAGTCATTTCCCCCCACCCACAACCAGCCTAAAACCATAAACTCAAAAAACGCATACTGGGTAAAAAATAACTACACACACACACGGCGAGAGAGATTCATTTATTACAATAGGTCACTATGCAGGACATGCCCCTTTCAAAAGAGCTGGCCAAGTAGATATATGTAATAATCCCCAGCATACTCCTTCCAGTAGGATCTGGAAAAGGAGCCCCACTGGGGTAAGGGGCTCAGGAATAAGCACCTGTTCCTGGTTCCACATCTCCTGTCAGCGAGAATAGCGCCACGCTGACCAACCACCTCTCTGTAGCATAAAAACCATGACTCAGAGAGGGCGAGGTGGGCCTCCCAGCATACTAGGGCAGAAACAGAGCTGAGACCCACATCTTGTATGTCAGAGCTACTCAAAGGGGAAGTGGGGCTGGTCCACAGTGTGAGCCAGTCCACAAAGTGTTTCTGGTCTGTGAACAGATAAGTAACAAAATTGAGGGTAAGTGTTCTGGGAACTTTTATAGTAATTTGATAGGGTAATTTAATGTTTTTGACTCTAATAATAAAATTGAAGTCTTGTTATTTTGGACTTCCTTGTTCTTTTATTTCATTTTTCTAGTAATTGATTTTTATTATACCAGATCATGATGGCTTAGATTTTTGAAAAACTATTCCATTTCTCAGAGCACCCCATGTCCCCAGATTCTTCAGCCAAATTCCCAAGGCTAATGCACCCCCTCCCCTAGTCCTTCCTGCCTCACCCTCCCCTGGACTCTCAATCCTCCTGGCTCAGCAATTCGTTCTACCCTTCTTTCCCAGGTGGTGTCTCATTAAAGGGGTGGTGATGAACTCCCCACAAGCCACTCCTATGCATGAGCTGTGGCTCCTGATTCCTGTAAGCTGTCTTGAGGCTCAGGTCCAATCGAAGAGTTAAGTGAACTATCAGTCATCCATCAACACAGCTAAAATAACATGGGCTGTGGTCCCAGAAAATGGTCACAGTGAAAATGACTACAAACCTGTCAATGGGTCTTGCTCACCTTAATTAACCTGACAGAGGCTGTCTATCCATCATCCTAAACCTGAAAGGCAAAGTGAAATGGCCTTCGCCTCTCTCCTCCAAGGAGATGGACATACATGGTAAAATCCCATACTGGTTTGGGGAGAAACGAAAGGTTACTTACAAAGCAAATCGTCTGTGTGTGGCATCAAGTATGATGAAGTATTATGTGAAGGGAATGGGATGGGAAGATAGCATTGGCTCTGCCAAGCAGGACCTGCTGAATCGTCCATGACAAGGGAGTCCTGAACTAGCTGGAGAAAAGGACTTAAACACACACACACCTCCTTGAAACTGAATGAGGAGAAAAACAGATGGCAATGACATAACAGAATGAACAAAGGAAACTGGAGGTACAAGAGAAGACCCAGGTAGCACCAACCTTCCTCAGAGCATGGATATGCGAGGGCTGGGTGTAGATCTGGGCTCCAGGCAGAACACATTTTTTTAGAACTTCCAGGAATGAAAGGACAGTGACCTTCACATAAGCGCACATAGCGCACCTAAGCATCTTTCATAGTTATTTGTCATCAGCGAGATCAGAAAGGCAGGGAACCTAGGGGGAAGTATATTAGTGAGTAGTCTAGTAAGTTTCTGTGCTTCTTTGGATAGTTGAAAAAATTTTAAATAATGTTTTCAAGCAAAGTCAGAGAACGTACACAGGATGATGTTTTAAATCCTCTTGCCATGAACTGGGAATTCTGATGAGATCCGGTCAAAACCAGACACGCTTTATGAAGACAACTGCTCTGCTGCTCCACGTTTAGCCTGGTGACAAGTGGCTGCCCACAGCCCTGACCTCGGCCTCTGCAGCCCCACCTTTCCTTCAGGCCTGGAGAATAGCAGGGTTTCCTCCACCGTGCTCCTCTAGCAGTAAAGGGCAGTGGCCGTCTGTAATGCAGTCTTACAGCCTCCAAGGCACTTCTTGGGCTCTGAGAAAGAAGGCTGAGTGGAGTACCGACATGCACCACAAAGGGCCAGGAAGGAGACAAACATTCCCTCAGCTGACAATCTTTCCAAAGCCTACGGCCACCATCGACCTGGCTCAAGAGCCTGTTGCTGCACCCCTGCTGCCTGGCACGCTATGCACTCGACTTAGCTGTACCGCACACAGACAGACGGGGTTATGGACTGAGGCTAAGACAGGCAGCCAAGGTATATGATTTTAATTGCTTCTAAGGCCTGCTGTCTGAATCTCCCGCTATGCAGCTTCCAAGATTACTCATCTTTGATGCCGACAGGGAAACGTCGTTAATTTTAAATCCCATAACCTAGTATTGTTGATTAATGTATTTCAATGTCTGCAACACCAAGATAAAAACAGTCATGTGCTGCATGATGACATTTCGGTCAACAACGGATCACACATATGATGATGTTCCACTAAGATTATAACGGAGCTGAAGAATTCCTATCACCTACCGGCATGGTAGCCGGTATATCATAACACAATGTGCCTGTGGTTTTGGTGTTATAAACCTACAGCACAGCCAGGTGTATAACAGTACAGCACACACAGCTACATAAGGTACATGACACTCGATAATGACAGATGACCATGTTACTGGCTTATGTAGTTACTGTACCTTTTATCGTTATTTTAGAGTGTACGCCTTCCCTTCTACTTATAAAAATGCTTGTTGTAAAACAGTACGCTGTGTTATGCTGGCAGTGGCCTCACACAGCTCCTATTCACTGCATCTCTTGATTAGGTCTTTTCCTCCTGTGCTTGATTTAGTCTCGTGCTGTTTCGTACAGTACCATGCTACAGCCTAGGAGAAATAGGCTACACTGCATAGCCTAGGTGTGTAATAGGCCGTACTGTCTGTGTGTGTAGTGCACTCTGATGTTTCCATGATGAGATCACCGAATGACAACGTTTCTCGGAACATGTCCTCCTTGTAAAGCAACGCAAGACAAAATTGTTCTACCTAAATCTTGTCTTTACATTCATTAGTTCAGCTCTTCATGCTGCCACATGCTAGGTTCCGCGTTAGCCACTGGTGGTATGAAGAGCAATAGGGCCAAGAAATTTACAGTCTACAAAGACCCACAGTATGTAAAACACAGTCTAATTTCATTCTGCCTTTTCTCTACTTTCTTTGGCAATATGTGTTCACATGACCTATGGGAGTGGCTTTGGTTTTAGTTTTTTTTTTTTTTTTACCATGAACACTACATCTTTCACTTTCATATGTGAAGAAATAAGGCTCAAAAATTGGTTCTTTCAGAAATTAAGGCATAAGAAAACCAGGTACAGGATCTACCTAGCCATATGAGAAATGTCTTCTAACATCAGTTTCCCAGTAATACCCTCTCTTGCCAAAGGCTCTATGGTAGTCAGAATTAAAGTCATTTGTTCTTAGAGGCCAGAAATCTTCCTGATCTAAACTGACTCATAGTTCTACATAAAACCAAGCATGAAGCCAGGACAACTTCTTCCTATCTAAATTAGAAGAGAGATGATTTTACAATATGGGAGAATAGAGAGCTGCTTCTCCACCTTCTGGAATGCCCAAGTATATTTCCACATTCCTGGAGGTTGCCTAAGCGTGCAGAGGTCATGTACTTTATATTCTGAAGGCTATTTAAGGATTATAGGAAACGCGAACTCATCTGTGATATGGCTTTCAAGTTATAAATATCAATGACAGCCAAGTCTGCTGCGTTGGGAACTCCTCCAACAACAGGTTGACAACAACCCAATTCAAAGGCTCTGGAGGAGGCTGACAGACAGCTGCTCTTTCAGTAGTTATTCCTAAAGGAGCCAAGAGGCCTCTCCAAAGGCAGCCAGGTATGACATGCTGAGGGGGGATGGTGACAACATATTTGGTGACAGACAGACACAGCTCAGGAGTGCCACACGACGCCAACATGTCTGTCTGCTCCATGAAGGCTGTCAACCACACACAGTGCAGAGCTGAGAGCAAGAGGGAGGTGCAGACACTGCATAACAACAACAAAAATCACAGCACAGGAAAGGCAGAAAGATCCTTCCCACAGCATAAGCCACAGCAACTAGGTATCAGGGACCAGGGACCCAACTCCAAGTCTCCATGATGCCAGCCTGCTGTCCCCATCTGCCATGCCTGGCAACTTACGGAGAGTGGTGAACGAACTTCCCTATCTGCCAACACTAATTTCAGAACAGACCCTTGAAGAGAGACTGTTCAGTTAACCAGTATCTGAAATGAAGTCTCATTTCCATTGAATGATGTGTGTGATGTGTACATGTAGGGAGGGGAGGAGGGTTGAATTAAATATGCTTCTTGCATCTCAGATAAATTTCACATCTTTAGAGATTCAAAATCCCTTTGAGGTTCTGAAGGAGACACTTCCTGTTTCTCTGGTTTCTCCCAGGGGAATAAACTCTCAAGGTGACACCAGAGAGAAGCCTCTGATACAAGTCACATGGTCACATGATCTTCTAGCTCTAACATTAAGGCTTTTATTCACATCAGACATTTGTCTGCTTGTGAGCTGCTGGGGAGTTTTTTCTCCTGTGATGTTGCTAGAAACAAGGGTTTTTCAAAGACTCACGTATATAAAAGAAACAAGAACTAGGAATGTTTAATGTTTCATTCTGTTGGCCCCATATCCTTGACACCCAAATCCTGTCGGCCTGTGAAATCCAAATATTCTGCTTCCAAGTTGAATGTCTGACTACCAAGGTAACTCTCAAGTGTGGCCTGGACAGTGGTTTCAAGCACTACAGACTATTCAGACAGAAATAGTAAATAAAAACGTATTTAACGAATTGCTTCCTCCATAAACTGTGTTCATAACTGAGGACTGAGAAGACGGTAGTCCTTAAGCAATGGTTCCTCAATAAGACACAATTCAGGGACTGTGCAATCTTTATGAGTCACACTTCCATTCATTGCCTTTTTTATGTTCACTCCATGTCCAGTCTGGGCTAAGCTGCTCTGAAGAGACCAGCCCTTCTGTGTAAGAGTCACTAGCCATAATGAAGCTCAATAAATCTATATTTGATAAAAATCAAATAAGTAAATGGTCTTCTACCCTAGTCACTTTACTAATTCTAGACAGATGAAATATCCTTGCCCAACTTTCCTAAAAAATCAAGTCCACCAGGCCTTAAACGGATAGCCAGAGATGTCCCCTCAATTATCAGCTGGCACTGGTAAGGCCCCTGCTTGGCCCCTTGGGACTATGGTGTATTTTGATGGTTACGAACACTAACATCTGACTCAACTATATGGTCCTCTCCTTCCCAAGGGCAAACATCCTGATCTGTGCTTAGCCGGGTAAATATTTGCTTACTACAATACTTACATGACCTAATGGATCCTCTGTCAATGTCCACCTTGGAACAGTAATCACTCCTGAAATCACAAGGACAGAGACATTTTTAAGTTTCTCCTCTTTGATGACTTAATACACTGCAAACAGGCTGACGAAATCTTCTGTGAACTTTGCTTCTCCCATTTTAGAACCCGGGTGACTTTTAAGATAGTCTCCCTCCCGCCAGAAAAAAAAAAAAAGGATACTTAAAAATAGCTAGATGGGAGGCCCTATCACTTCAAAATCCAGTAGCATTCATCTAAAAAATTGTATAATCTCACTTGTTAGGATCCAAATCCATCCATTATTAGTTCAGCAGGAGTAAGGCTGCATTTGGCAAAGACAGAGCATCTGTACAAAACTGCTCTTTACTCCAAGTCTCAGGAGGAATTAAACTAAAGCTTTTAACAATCCTAATGCTTTCTGGACTCCACCACATTAATATACACATAAAGTCCCAAGTATATGTATACGCAGAATTTTAAAAACAGATAGCTCTATTTAAAAAAAAAAAAAAAACTGGGAGTTTGCAATAAGATCAAGCCAACTGGATTACATGTCTCTTCATTCAAATACAACAGATTACTTAGAGTTGCTTCACTTTGAATAAAACAATGAAAAGACATTTTAGAAATCTACTATGTGCTTCTATATAGTTAACATTTTCCCTCTATAAAACATCTTTTTTAAAAAGGGGGGAGAAATGTAAATGTGTTTTTTAACAGATATGTACAGTACATTTCCAGTATTTGTGGAATTTATCAGCAGAGAATTACAAAACTGAAAGAGCTCGATAAGGAGGCAAGGAGAGAGGGGGAGAGGAGGAAGGAGAAAAAAAATAAAGACCACGTTGCACAGATACAACTTCAAGTTGACTGCCCACTGATTTTCTAAGACTAACCAACTGGTCTGCCTTCCACTTATGGACCTCATAGAAGAACATGTACTATTTTCTGCTGGAAAATCTGAGAAAGTTTTATTTTTAATCCAAAGAAACCAATTCCTTCTTTATATGGTCTGCAGCATATAACTACCATTCACAGCATTAACGTTTTTGTCTTTGTCAACAATCTGAGCAATACCAGAGGGCACCGGGAGAGTAGGCTCAACCTGCAGCCATTCCAAATCCACTGTCTCTATGAAACAGCTGCCTCAAATGCTTACTAAATTAGAAGCATGGAGTGTTGGAAGGAACTGAATCAATACCAGTAACCATGTGGCCACTTTTTATACCGTCTTCTGTTTGAGATAGCTTTGAGGTGAAGGATGGTTTTTGAAACTTGATCATCATCATACAGAAAAAGCTGCTAACTCCAGTAAGTCCATCATCAAGATATATTTTGAGAAAACAATTCTATGCATTTTGGTCAACATCAAAAACACCTCATTCACGTGGAGTGGTATAAACTAATAAAATAAAAACCCATGTGCCTCAGACCTAAATATTGTCAACTTCAGTGCTTTTACTTCTTTCCATATGTTTTCATAAACATCTCACTCAGTAGTTATATGACAGTTTTCTTTATGAGTATTGCGATCAAGTAGGTGGCTTATCATACCAGTAGTAACAATTTAAGATTCAAAAAAACATTCACAACATGCCAAAAAAAAAAAAAAAAATTCATTACCCTTTACCTCCCCCAATGCTCTCAAATTTGGATTTGTTTTTCTTTAATAATACACTAATTAAGAACTCAATCTTGATTTTACCTTGAGAATCAGATAAGCTACTCCCAGAATTATATGAAAACTATTGCATTATCTTTGGCTGTATACATTACCAAAATTCATAATTATCAAGAAACCAAAAGGCCATCCACTTCTATTCTCAGCAAAACTTTAATGTTCCACTAACCTTAAATATCATTTCCTGAGGAGCCAAGGATATAAACGAAAAGTTTATAGCAGTTTCAACTGTGTCTGTAGATAAAGAAAACATTGAAGGAAATCCCTTTTCCTTCCTAATTTTCAAAACAGCACCACTCCACAGCTTTCAAGATTTCACCCAAAGGTATCTTTTCTGGGGATTAACAGGCTCCTCAATCCCTTCTTGGGCTTATGTTTTGATATTCCTTTCTTAATTATACCAAAACTGAGAAAGCATTTATAAACAGAGATCATGGGAATGCAATTCAATCTAGAAAGAATAAGGCAGCAATTCCAGGGGACAGACAGTAAAAGAGTAGCTAGAAAAAACTGGAATCCTATTTCCAACCAACATTTACCGCTTTCATTTTACATTTTGCATAAAAGATATTGCAGATGGCCCGCAAACAAAATAATCTACTTGGATCAGCTCTGCACTCTAGGGCGGCAGGCTATTAGAGATCTGCATTTGAGTTTCTCGGCTACACCTCCCACCCTCATTTAAAGCATCCCAAAGATGGGCCATGATAAAGCAAACAGGTTCACGGACCACCTCTATAGTGTTTACTTTGGATCTGAAGACACAATAGCAGCCAATTCTAGAGCTGTGGTCTCACACCTCTCCACCCCCTTCATGCCCTTCAGCACTGGAATCCATCTGGTTGATCCCTTTTCGATTTTACATCCGAGCTTTTCATCCTCTTGTTCCCTATGTACAATGTCTCTTCAGAGAATCATGAATCTTGATGCAAAAACGACCATGGGCATAACTCAAAGCAGGCTTTCCCTCTCTCCTTTGCCACAGCCTAAAAGGCAAAAGTGGCTCACTGAGAAACCAGAGAAAACAGCTGAAGGGAGTTTATGGCTCTGCCTAAAATATCTTCATGTCTAGGGAAAAGATTTCAAACGATAAGACCATCCAGTGGTATACACTAGAAACAAATCATGACTATGTTTATAAGCTTTAAGTCATTCAATCTTCCTTATCAAACATCAGATGGTCACATAAACAAAGACTCCATAATTATAATACTGGCTTCACATGGCTTGCACCTTATGTTGGGCAGAGCAGGTAAATTTAAATTTTCCCCAGTTACAAAGATCTAGAGTGGTCCTGGACATTAGACTTTATGAAGTCTTGCCCTTAAATGTTTGGTTTCATCACACTTCAACGAACTTTCTAGGATCTTTCCATTTCATTAAAGCCTCCCAAAGTATAATCAAATCTAAATGTGCTCCACATTGCTCAAACTGCCCGGACTCCAACACAGAGATCCAACCCTCATAAACGGTGTGAGGGCAACTGAGTGCCTCTCCAAGCCTCTGTCTTATTTCAATCAGGAGTCACAGTGCCTCAGCCAGAAATAATGGCGGGGATTCACAAACACTACAGGAGCAAAATACAGCTGTCACGTCAGAGAGGCAGAAAGCATTCTACTAACATTAGCAATTATTACTGTGGTTGCTATTGCTGTAAAAGGATAATAAAGAAGATAATAAAAGAGCGGCTCTAGAAACAGCCAGAAGCCTGGAACCACAGCCACCAGTGGTATCTGACGTGTCACATTTTCATTTTGCTGACAGCCCTTTTGTCGGGCAGCTGTGACTGTGACAACGATTTAGTGCCCTGGGGCCTAGAATACCCTTTGTTCTACATATGGTCCCTAGGTAAAGTGTATTTGATTTACAAATGAGAAAATATATTCAAACTTTGTGACATCTGAATTCATCACTAACTTGGATTAGAGAGATAATATTTGTAACCAACAAAGTTTATCCAAGATTGTACCAAGACATGATGACAGCAGTCCAGGAGACCACTTATCTAGGTTTGCAACTATTTTTAATGTTCATCTACGATGTTATGAAGAGCACATCCCCTTTACAAAACTTGCACACCACCCCAAACAAAATTTAGTATTTTCATCAAAATTATTTTAACAGGTGCTAGGGAATTAATCTTAAAACTGGTTCTGGAACCATCCCCAAGTGACACCTGGTTCTGCCCCTTAGCTGTAGTGTAGGGAGGCCCTGAACAGTTAACGTGATCATCTGGGAAGTTGGAACACAAACTCAGTGCCTCACATGCCTACTGAATTAGCAACCCAGCCCATCCGGGCAATCTGAACAAGTCCTCCAGAAGATTCGCAAGCATGCTCAAGTTTAGAACTACTGTCAACAGGCTATTAACACGTGGGCTGGGACATCACTTCAGATAGCTCTTTTCCTTAAAAACCTATCTGGCATTTTTCTGTTCCTTAAAAATCTTCTATAGGGTGATGTCAACTGTTCCTTTCTATTTTTAAATCCTCATGATGAGGCTGAGGATGATTCATTCAGCGCCTTATGTGATCTCTTTAACGGTAAGGCTTCTTCTCTTTCACCCCTAATGGAAGATGACTGCTGCCTGTTATTTCTGATTTAATTACAGGCACAATTCAGTAACAAAAGCCTGTCCTTTATCAACCTCGGCAAAAGCCATAATAGTGTTATAATTATAACGCTCCATTCTTTTCCATGTGTTCATAATAACGTATCCTTTGAAACTGATCATACCACATGTCATAACAAAGAAACACAACACCCAGGGTCAAATTTAGTTTATTGTAAATAGAAATCAAAAATGTAAGTGTTTAGGCAAACCTTTTTCAGTTGACAGGAAACAAGTATACATTAACTATCTGGCTTTAACTCAATTATCTCAGTGAAACATGAAAACAAGAAAGTTGATTTAATACTTGCTATGGGTCCTAAGATGACCTCACGATACTGAATGGTCTTATCAACAGACACTACCCATCATCTAATTATCAAAGCAAGAAGCATTAAGGTACATTTCTTAAATAATCCTTTTCTATACCTTTTATTTGTTGTAGTGTATATTAATTCAAAGAAGTTAATTTCATACTTGCTGTGAAACAACCTGAATTGTGAATACTAACATTATTAATTTCCCTTTCCTTTTTGATGAATTTCATTCTTAAACTGGGTAAGAAAGGTGAGATTAATGACGTCTGGAAGACAATGTTCAGTTCTTGTAAGATATTAAATCAACCTCACGTGTTCAAGCAAACAGAACCAAGACAAATAGTAATGGAAGTATCTCTAGGTGGTGTCCAAGGTGTCATGCAAATAAATGCCCAGAACCCCAGGAAGCGTTTAAGCTGAAAATTCCAGTTGACACTCTTTTGGGACGAGAGAAGAATGAAAGCTGGAATTCTGAAGACCGCAATACGCACTGATAAACTCATGCCCTTAACATTGAACAATTGAATTTATTTATCATACTACATTTAAGTCTCGATTTTCCAAGGGTCCCTCTGTGTATTACTCAGCCTCTTTACACCCTTGTCTTCTCTTGACTCTCTGTGCCAATCTCAGGACTCCTAGGCTAACCACGGGTGAAGAGACAGGTCTCCCTCATCAGAGTATATGAAGAAAAGGAGCATGAATTCAGTTTCATTACGTAGTTTTAGACAGCCAGGGACCTTGGTGTATATATGTTAATCCTATTTTGATAATAAGGCCGCTGTTAATTGAGAAACTGCTAGGTGCCAAGATGCTAGGAGCTCTATGTTATCTAACATAACAATAGCTCTTTGAGGTAGTACTATTAGACATATTTTGCAGATAAAAACCTGAAGCTCAGAAAGCTAAATATCTCCTGTAGGTGACCCCCATCTTCACAGGGCCTTGTCAGGCTCCCATACCACACCACTTCTCTAGGAACATGAGTAAACAGTCCATTTACAGCTGCCTAGACATTATTCCAGAAGACCCGAAAGCCTCACGCACACCCTTTTCCTATAAAAAGCTTCCCTGCCTACTCCAGCTCCAACTGACTCAAGTCTTTAAATTCCAACATTTAAATACAATTTCCCAATTCTATGCTATTAGATTTTCGAATGTCCACTAGAATATCCTGTGTCTAAATAAATCTCCCCTCACAAACAAGTCCACTCAACTAAGACCAATATCCAAGTCCTAAATGCAGCCATCAGTTACCTCTGGCCATTGTCTAGAGCAGTGTTCTTCAGTATGACAGCTCCTACCACATTTAACTTAAATGTAGCTATTTACATTAAATTTTTTTTAAAAATTCAGTTCCCCAGACATACTAGTGACATACATGTTCAACAGCTACATGGGGCTAGTGGCTATTAAGGTAGACAGCACAAATACAGAACAGCTCCTTCAGGGCAGAAAGTTCTACTGGCTAGCACTGCTGTAGAGACATTTCAGGAGAGCACATTTTTATTTCATATCCTACCAACAACTGTGCAGGAGGACAGAGCCTCTTCACTACAAAATTAGTTACGGGCTTCATCAGACCAACTGTGGCATACCTGTGTCTTTAGCTATCACCTTTTAAGAAAGAGCATGCCTTGAGATGTTAGGTCACTTGATAAACTTATAAAAGCTGAGCCACCACGTAGAACAGAAAGCATCAGAAGAAACTATCATTATAAGCCCTTCCATTCAGGAATAACCAGGAGCAGCCACACACATACGCAGGGCCACCCACACAGGGCCATCCCTGAGGCAAATCCTCACCAAGCTCTCTAGCGGTGAGTTAGTCTTTGCTATTTCTCCTTGGCAAGTCATGGTCCTCAAATTTGGTCTCTCGTTTCTAATTATTAAAGGAAATCAATACAAAGAAACCACCTTTTGAATCACGGTATTTCATACCAATCATTCTCACTTAATTGCTTCAATAAAAGTTGGAAAATTAGCAATGAGATAAGCTCTCATGACAGTGACAGTGTGACAGGAGGCTAGACAAGAGAGCCTTAGTCCCCTCAGTGATACCTGACCTGGAGGGTTACTTAAAAGATTTCCAGGAATTAAAGTCTTGAGAAGCTCTGGGTATCGCTCCTATGTGGGGGAGGAGCCTAAAATACAGTGTTGGTTAGTGCTGGATTAGAACAGCCCCAGGTTGGACATATAGTGATAAACAGGCAAGGTCAATGATCTGACCTTCAACTTACAACCTGCAAGTACCCTAAACGTGCATTTCTTCTCTCCCTTCAGTTCTTCTTTGCTTTTCTCTTCTTCCCTCCCCATTGTCTATGCACCAGGCCCGAGGTTGAACTCTATGCCCAAGACAAGCCAGCCCTCATAGCTGTCGATACTGGTCTATACGGTGGTGGATTTAAGTCTGAATGTCCCTCACCCAACCCCCCCCCCCCACTGCAAACCCCTTTAGGTAATTTTAGGAAACCCCCATGGTGTCAGATTCAAATTGGTACACAGTTCAGACCTAGGTCTCTTGCACCGCAATGATAAAGTAACACACGAGAACTTTGTAAAGCTAGGACAAGAAATTAAAGTGGAGAGTTTTCTAATAAATATGCAAATCAATTCATCTTGGGGGCAGCAGGTAATAAACTAAAATATTCCTCCCCTAGAGCCTATGAAAGTCATCTAATCCCGCACAAGTGTTCCTCTTTCCTGAGTTCCAACTCAGTCACATCGGCAAGATCGATTTCTACCTTTTCCCAAAGTTATTCACCTTTGCTTAAGGACCACAGACAGCCAGCTGAAACACTAACCCTAATGAGAGTCCCAGCATTAACCATTTCCAGCCCAGTAGCTCACAACAATAACTTTGTAACCTGGTAGATCTTTCTCCAGCCTCATCCTCCCCACCTCCACCCCACTCCCAATCCATGTCTGACTAGCTGCCAGACAGACCTTGGGAAATGCCCTGAAGGCAGGGCCTTTCTGCTCCTGTAAGGTGGCTTTGGCATCATCAACTCAAAGTCCAGGGGCCCAGGAGGCCCAAGAGGCCAATCTTTGGCTCAGATCCCTCAACTGCTGGAGGGGAGAGGAAGAGCAAGAAGCCAGTTGTCAGAAGTTTTTTTATATATTACTAGGTAAACCAGGTTCCCACCAGAAATATGTGCCTTCTCAGTGATGGTCTTAATCCATCTGGACCCAAATTCGCAGTATCTCCAAAGTATGCCTGTATATTCTACATCTACTCTGAGAAACTCTTCCAAACCTGACGTGCCCGCTCCCTTCTGTGTATGGTAAGGTAACACCCAATAACCATAGTGTCAACTCAAGAGCAGGACATGTCTGACATTCCTGGCATCTCTGAGTAGCATTTTAGACCCACAACAATACACAAAATCAACACTCTGCAAGTATTTGATAATCCAATGATAACTCACTATCCATGCTTGCAAGTTCATTGTTCCAACAGTGGATGGATGTCTCAGACCGTAAGATCTCTTAATGTATTGTCTGCACACCAGGAGCCTCTGAAGGCTCTGTGCCGAGGGATGGAGACCAGGCTCTGACCCCAGCTGCCTTGTGAATTCCAGCTCTGCCATTTATTTATCCAGCAAAGTACTTAACATCGCTAAGCCTCCTTTCATCTTCTGTGCATCGAAAGTAATTACTAACCCCCACCCCCACCAGGGTTGTTGAGCATCAGATAGGGACAAAGTACTGAGCATAGTGCCTAACACACAGTAGGCCTTCAACAAATGTTACCCCTATCTCTTTTTCTCCTATTACACCTCCTTAAGGGCACATGTAGCATCATAGTAGAAACAACATGGTTAGGGGAATAAAACTGACCTGTGTTCAAATCCCAACTCTGTTCTGATCCTAGCTCTGGGGCCTTAGGGAAATTATTCTACCACTCAGCTTCAGCATTTTTATCTGTATAATGGAATTAATAATCAACCTCAAAGAGTTAGTCTAAGAATTAAATAAGGGAAAAGTTGCCAAGTACACAGCAACCCAGTTATATTTTACTACATGTTATGATTCAGTCAAAACACAACTGAAAATGGAAAAAAAAAAAAAACCTGTGCATTCCTCACATCACTGTCATCTCTTTTCAGCCACTTTAAGTTCATAAAACAGACCCTACAACCTCTGAGAGTCTTCAGCCACGGTCTCCAAGAGTGAATGTAAGAAAATTACATTGAAAGCTGGAAGGAGACCGATTTCTGTAAGGCAAATATGTGCATCCTCATTTTTATCGCTTTGCCAAATTCCAAATATTCATATCTACTCGTATTTACACATAACACTAGTAATATCATTCCCAAAAGGAAGATACTCTAATACTATTGGTTACGTTTTAAAAAAACGAGTCTAGGATTGAAACCACTCTAACAAAAGAAGAACCCAAAATACTGAGAGAGAAAAATCCAGATTTGAAATGAATATTCAAACAAGTGGATGAAACCTTGCAACCCCACAAAAGGCAGTCTCTAGCCAGGATCACATCCTTACTGGGAAGAAAAATAAACTCTACTCTTGAAGATCAATTTGCAAGTTTCTGAAAACTCAGAGAGGACATGAGAACAAAGAAAGGCCTGGTGCTCTCATTCTCTCCTCCTAGGGGCCATGTGCTTCCTGGCTTCCCCCTCCTACGGGCTCAGGATCAGAGTCCAGGGGCCCAGAAGGCCCAAGGGGCCAATCTTTGGCTCAGGTCCCCCAACTGCTGGAGGGGAGAGGAAGGGCAAGAAGCCGGTTGTCAGAAGTTATATAAGTTACTAGGTAACCCAGGTTCCCACCAGAAATATGTGCCTTCTCAGTGATAGTCTTACCACACAAAGCTGAAAACTGGCTTTACTTCCTTTCTGCTCTCCCAGGCCCAGCTCAGAGCTCAGCAGCACCCTCCGCACACAGCTTGCTCAGGCACGCAGGCTCTTACCTCAGTCCCACCTCGTTGGCTGATGCAAAGATGCAAAATCAGTCACTCCCTCTGATGCAGGTTGAGGAACGCTCGTCCGAATCCAAGGTGTGTGACCTATGGTTCACAAAAGTCTAAATTTCTCTAAAGAGCTGCAAACTCACTGACTATCCCAAAGTATCCGTGCAGCTCTCTGCCTCTGAGCTTCCTCACTCTTATACCACGATCTCCAGCTGTCCTCATTTTTCCTCACCCAACAAGCCTCAGGGCTCACAGATGTTCCTTGCTAAAACTTTTAAGTCAGCTGCCTCCTCCTGGCTAATGATAGCCTGAAGTTCACCAGAAGCATCATATACCACTAATCAGAGCATAGCCTCAGCTAACAATACTGAATGCTCACCGACAAGCCAGATGCTCTAGTATCGATAACTTTTACAACAAGCCATTTTAGGAGCTACTATCCTTTGTAGATGAAAGAGCTACTATCATTTGCAGTGTTAAAGTAACCCGTACCAAGTCACACAGCTGACAGGTGGTGAAGCCAGGATGTGAACCCTGACTAACCACAGAGCCCTCACTTGTAACTTTTGTACTGGCCATGTACCTTCCAACCGCTCTTGACCTTTCACTGTCCTTTTCTTAGAGTGCTGGAGGAAAGAATGACCTCTTAGGCCCAAAAAACCACCATCAGGTGCTGGGGCAGGGGATGACCAGCTGTGTCCACCTGGCCTACACCGACAGCTGCACCCACCTTCTTCATCAGCGCCGCTCCCGAGCCGCAGAAGTGGAAACTGAACCTCACCATGTAGGCCGGGCTGTGCTGCCACACCAGTCAGGTAAATGTGTTTGATTTGTTCGGTGTGACTCTACCCTCATTCCCGGCAAAATCCAACATGCAGAGCCCAGGAATCTGCATTTTTCACCGCAGGTGATCCTGATGCCATCTCAGAACCACTGGACCCCTGCCCTTCTCCAGAGCCACAATTTTCAAGGCAGAATTGGAAAACAGATGTCAGGATCCCTTCAGGAGCTTTTAAAAAGATATGTCCCCACCCCCCAACAAAAACAAAACAAACAAACCCAGAATCTTCTGGGGTGTAAGGAGCAGGGAGAGGAGATAGAAGTTGTGACTAATTTCCTAACTTTGTGGGCCAGTATAAATCCCTAGCCACCTTTTTTCCTGAGCCACCTCATTATGATTCAAATGACTTAACATTCCTACCTCCAGAGGTTCATTTAGCAGGTTTGTTGCAAGTGAAGAGAAAGGAGTGAGGAGAGAAACAAAAAGACAGACAGGAAGGAGAGAAGGAAAGAGAAGTACTGGGGAAGCCTTTTAGCCGCTGTGATAGGAATAACAGGCCCCTCACACACACAGATTATGAGTAGGATTTACACTAGCACTCTCCAAAAGGAAAATAAGGCAAGCCACATTTGTAATTTTAACTATTCTAGTAGCCACATTAAAAAGTAAAAAGAGACAGGTAAAAATAATTTTAATAATGTAGTTTAACCCAATGTATCTAAAATATTATTGTAAAACACGTAATACTGGCCTCTAAACATTATTAATAAAATCTTTTGTTCTTCACACTAAGCCTCCAAATTTCAGTGTGTATTTTACATTTACAGTATATCTCAATTCCAATTAGCTGCATTTCAATTGCTCAACAGCTACACGTGGCTAGTGGCTACCATGTTCCACAGTCCAGATTTAGACAGAGATAAGAAGAGAAGGAGTGAGATTAAGGTCTTGAACAGAGAACTAAGGGAGTATGACATCCAGGGTCATCCATGATCCACACACAATCTGTGTTCATAAGGAGTTAGGGATAATCGGCCTTCGGACTAAACACAGTATGTTAGCACTATTTGTTAACAAAGAGATAACTGGTGTGACCATTTTTGTGCCAAAAAGTACCAGGCCCACAAATGAAGAATGAGAGTCCATTACCATATGGACACTCAGTAACACGGTGCCCAGTTGTACATCACACATATTAGTATCTAGTAGACACCAAGCAGCGGTCTGCATCCTCAGCACCCACCCACACAGAGCCCAGGCTTCCAACAGGTACAGCTGGAGAGCAAAGCTTCACCCAACGAAATTAAACAATACTGCCCTCTCACTCAGTGCTGGGTAGGGTATATGGGACATAGGCAGATGATGATAAAAAAAAGTGAAGGAAGACAGTTTACCACTTGCGGCGGACAGAATAATGCCCTCACCCAACGATATCTTATCCCAACTCTCAGAACCGGTAAATATGGCAAAAAGGACTTTGCTGATGTTATTATGTTAAGGATCTCAAGACGGGAGAGCATTGTAGATAATCCAGGTGAGCCCACTGTAATCATAAGCGTCCTTATAAAACAGACGGAGGAGGGTCAGAGTTAGAGAAGCAGATGTCATCACGGAAGCAGAAGTCAGTGTTTTAATCATCTGCTTTGAAGATGGAGGGGGGCCACGAGCCAAGGAGCACATGGCCACCTCTAGCGGCTGGAAAAGGCAAGGAGACAGTCTTCCCCTACGACCCCCCAAAAAAATCAATTTTGCTCACGCCTTGAGTTTTACCCAATGAGACCTACTTTGCACTTCTGATCTCCAAAACTGTAACAAATTTGTGTTAAGCCATGAAGTTTATAGCAATTTGTTACGGCAGCCACAGGATACTAATACATACACATTGATTATGATGACACTTTAAGGTATCAGTGGTACTGTACTTATAGTATTAGCAATGATGGTAGTGGCCCCCACTTACTGAGGGCTTATTAAACCTCAAGCATCCTACTAACTACTCACAAACTTTTTAAAGATGCACTTTGTTCATTCTGGAATTACTTTAGATTTACCGAAAAGCTGCAGATAGTAGAGTCCCCATATACCATTCAATCATCTTCCTCAATGCTAACATCTTACACAACTTCGTCAAAACCAAGAAATTAACAACTGCACAATACTATTAACTAGAGACTTTACTGGATTCCACCAGTTTTCACAGGTTTTTATATTCCCAAGAACCTTATGAGGTAGGTACCACTCTAATCCCCACATGACGGAGGAGGATGCTGAGGCTTAGTAAGACTCAATCACTTGTTCATGGTTACAACAATGAAGACTGGCAAGTCTTTTATACTCGATTCCTCTGCTTGGCCTCTACACCATAAGCTTCCCTAGATATCATCCGCATCTTACTGGACAGGAAAACCAGTGAGGAGCTAGTTACCAGGAACAGCATCAAACGTGGATGTATCTGACTTTGAAGGCCAGCAACACCATTTCCTTTCCTGACACGAAGCAATGACTGACCACTCGGGAACATGAAAAGTGCCTGAAACCCATGAAAATATCATGGTGATTGTGACGGGAAAGGAGGAGATCATGCCTCTGGAAACTGCCTAACTCATTCTAAGGCCACTAATAAACCTAAGAGCTTTCCTGTGGCTCTGTCAGTGAAGAGAAACCCAAGAGCGCCCATCACAGAGTTGTTTAGAAGGAGCATTTCTATCGAACATGTGGCAGGAAGCACTGCCATCAATAACTACCCTAAACCCAGCTTCAATCAAACAGCCAGGATCCACGCTTTCGGGCCTTTACAACGCGATTTTAATAAGCTCCTTTAAAACACTCTTCTGGGAGATTTTGTACCTCAAACCTTTCTAGCCCCTAGATTTTACCACCTGAGCAACAAAAGAAGTAGGAAGACAAGCTGTTTCCACTGTGAGGTGGTTACCAACCTCACACAAAATTATATACAGCAAGTCACACAAGAACTAGGACAAATTCACCTATGGGATGGCCCATAACAAGACACCGTGATCCCTTTTCTCCTAGCTTTTATTCCCTTTGTGGCATTCCATGATTCAGCAGGCCTCTGGCCCTGTTATGGTAACTATTTTGCTACCTATGCACAGGCAGACAACGGAGGTATTACAGGTTTGGTTCCAGACCACTGCAATAAAGCAAGTTGTAATTTCGAAAAAAAAGTAACGTGTGAAGCGCAATTAAATAAAGCACAATAAACATGAGCTTTGCCCATATCTCTATCATTGGTTCTCAGAGTGGACCCCAAACCAGCACTGGCATCATCTGGGAACTTAGACATGCAAATTCTCAGGTCCTATCCCAGATCTACAGAATAAGAAACTTTGGGGGTGGGCCCAACACTCTAAGGTTTAACAAGCCCTTCAGGTGTTTCTGATTCGTGCTACAGTTTGAGAACCTCTAAGCCATGTATTTTCCCCACCCCATTGCTGACCCGCGACCGAGAATGTTTCAGAAAGCTCTCTGTCTCAAAAATAAACATTGCCACACACTGACTGTGGGCTCAAGAAAGCCACTCAAAAGCTCAGGTGGGGCGGCATGTTCTTTCATCACATAGTTAGGGAGCAGTACAGGCCAGGCCTGTGCTACATGCTAGAGGCCCTTCTTTAGCTATATGGGACTTAAAGTGTAGAAGAGCTTGCAGGTATCGATCCAGAAAATTGTCAAATGAATATAAAATGATAAACTGTGGCAAACACTAAGAAAGAAGAGAATGGGAGTGCCACAGCAGAGAATGATGGGGCTTTCTTTTCACCACAGTGGTATGGGAGGTCTCCCTGGGGAAGGGACAATTAGGCTAGGATATGAAGGAGCAGGAGCTGGCAGAGGGAAGCAGGTAAACACTCTCAGCAGGGAAAAGGTTGTGCAAAGGCCCTGGAGCAGGAGACAGCTTGGAGCTTTGGAGATGCTGAACAAAGCCAGTGTGGGCAGAAAGCAGAGAATGAGGCAGGTGAACTGAGAGATGAAGCTGGAGAAATTACCTGACCTTGGACCATGCTGTCCTTCACGGGCCTGGTCACGAGTCTGTTTTGGAATATAAACTTACGAGGATGTTTATAACTTTTAGATAGAATAATGACAATAAACATAATAACATTTATCCAGCACTGACCTAAGTCTTCCTCATTGTAACATATGTAATCCTGAACATAAGTAGTTTCCATTATCATCATCATCTTCATTTTATAGATGAGGACAGAAGTTAACTAAGTTGCCCCAGGTCACCTAGCTAGTTAACCTAGCTAGACTGAATCAAGCAGACCAGCTTCAGAACCAGGCTCTCGACTACCTCACCACACTGCCTCTTGGCAAAAGATCTGGTCTGCATTTTCAAAAGCTTATAATGGATCCCATGTAGATAGGGAAAGGGAAACAGAAGCAGAAGCCATTACATTGCCCGGGCAGAAAGAGCAGTGGCCTGGGCCAAGGTGGTGGCAGCAGAGCTGTCCAAGCAATAGAAATGTCCAGATAGCAAAGAAAGAATAGACTCTCCCAGGCTGTTTAACAAGTTCCAAAACTCCTGAATGAAGTGGGTGCACCCCTCCCCACCCCCTGCACCTTCCCTCAGAGAATCAGAATAAGAGCTGCAAAGAGAGCTCCTTGTCCCAAAACACAGGGCTGCCATGGTGACAGAAACATCAGCCCTTGGCCTCTTCAATCAGAACTGCGATTATTCTTAAACTTCAGCATTTTGAGGAATAAGTCTGTTCTTTGTTTAGAACGGACGTTGTTGACCAGCAGGAAAGGTCACAAATGGCCAAGAAAACTCACAGAGTAATATCTGCATAAATAATGGTCAGACTCAAACTGAGAGGTAAAAAGAGGCTTCTCGCTCACACTTTAACAAGCAGTGTTTCTTTTAATGACTTTAACTGTGTTGTAGTTCATTATGGAGAGAATGACAGCATGTTCATCAGGGTGGCTTGCTTTTCCAGTAAAGTCCCGCCTAATAACTTGGTAGAAATGGTTTGGGTCTTGGAGAAGCCTGGTATTTGACCATTTCCTTTGTTAGAGTCTGTGGGTGTGGTCAGTGTTACCTGGCTTTAAATAAAAAGGAGCAAGGTATGGAGGTTTCACCTCAGTCAGCCCACAGAGATTGAGAATCAAAGTCAATGACACAGGTCTATGTGAGCAGTGGGGACATGCTGACCAGCCAATGGAGCCAGGGAGCTTTCTGTCTCCCATGACAAGTCAAATCGGGTACCACCAGGCCTTTGCCCCCCCCCCCCAGATGAGCCTTGATTTTGTCCTATGACACGCATGTCCGGACGCAGCATGGACAGGCCAGATGTGGAGTCTGGTGTGCCTCTGGAGGAGAGGGTGGAGGAAAGGTGGGCAGTGAGAGTATCATTAACATATGTAAATCAGTCACAGCCTTCCTTACTACAGTTGTGAAAAGGCCACATGGATTTGAGTTTTAAAGGGTTTTGTGTTGAAATGCTATAGAAGTGGGCAGACTGCCCTCTGAAGCTCTCACTTGCATAACTGTCCATTTCCCCACCAGTCTCCTTCCTGACGGTCACTGCCTTGATTAGCCACCAAGTTTCTGTATTCTAAACTGAAATTTTAAAACCTGATGAGTGAAATATGCTATGTCTTTCTCTTATTTACAAAATTATTAAATTAACTACTCATATTGTTTTCCCTAGAGGATAATGAACCTTACAAAGAAAGAGCTGCCCCACACTCACCCCACTCAAAGGGGTCAAAAAGCTTCTAATAATATACGAAAGATAAAGGGATAGGATTGGAAGGAGAACTCCATCTCTGTGGGCCTCAACCCCCAAAGCATTAGGTCCTGAGTACCCCCAACCCCTACCACCCGCTTCCTAAGGAACCATCGGCAACAGCTAATGCACCGCACAGTGAGCTCTTTGAGAAGTGCAGTAGTCGTCTGCCATAAGCAAACAGTCCTCGAGTGGCCTGTAAGATGCCGACTGAGTGGCTTAATCACCCAGCAGGGCCTAGTACACGATACATAAAACTCCTCTGAGGCAGCAAGCCTGTAAATGGAAAGCATTATCATAAGTAACAGGATTAATAACAACACGGGCATGAAACAAACAGACACCACTGGATTACTTTTCCGACCTCTTCAGGGAGACCACCGAGTTGGATGGAAGGTTTTCTTTGTTTTTAAACAAGATAGCGTCTCCTACCATGTGACAGCAGGATCCTTCTCCAGGGAAATTACTTCTTGTGCATCTGTCCTACCAATGACAGGTTGCCTGAAGTACAAGAGTCAAAACCAAACAAAAAAGTACAGTCTAGAAGAAGGTCCAGAGGAATTTTACAATTCTGATATAAA
The DNA here is from genome assembly GCF_014176215.1 of Rousettus aegyptiacus. Lineage (NCBI taxonomy): Eukaryota > Metazoa > Chordata > Mammalia > Chiroptera > Pteropodidae > Rousettus > Rousettus aegyptiacus. The sequence continues at coordinate 76,463,846 of NW_023416295.1, forward strand.
AAACAAAAACAAACAACAAACAAAAAAAAAACAAAAAAAACCAAAAACAAAATCTCCTGATTGTCAACATGTTAAAAAGGCTTAAGGGGGTCAACATCCCATTTTGCAGTGTTTCCTAAGTTACGTTTCTTGAACCACCTGGGTGTTGGCTAAAAAGGTAGACTCCAGGCATCAAGAAAGGAGAGCATTTGATCTGCCTTTTTAACAAGCTCCTTCAGTCCCTCTTGTACAACCAAAATTGGTAAACCTCAGCCCTATATTAATGCACTGCTGATATACAGTTGAAGGCACAGAACAATTCACACTTTTAAAACTAAGATAGTCTCAATCACATCTGCATGTAACTTGGAGATAAAACACATTTTACTATGTGCATCGGTCAAGTCTACAGCCCCCAAATCTTTCAATGGACAGTTCATTGTTTTTTAAAAAAAATTTTAAAGAAGATATCAATTTTACATTTACTTTCTCTTTCTTCAATGACACTTCTGAACTAGCAGTAATCTAAAAATGTCAACATCTGGAGACAGAAGAGCTGTCAACCACAGCAGTGAGCTGGACCACTCTGCTCAACAATATGTTCCTGCGAGTCTCACTCACTCTTGCTTGATCAGCCTGATAACTGCGAAATGCAGACATTGTCCAATTTTGAATCTGTCCAAACCTGGGTCTGAGAAAGAATAGAGACAACAAAAATCAAAGTGTACAGAAGATGGAGGGGTCGGGTACAGATCTGGCAAGACCCTAATTCACAACTGCCTTAGATCCAGACTTCTGATACTTTCTCTCAATGGAGTCACAGAGCCTCACAGAGGTACAACAGTGACAGGAGACATTCATCATATAACTTTGAACTGATACCATATTACCAGACCACATCACCTATAGTGTGCTGTGTCTCCATATTTCTGTAATGCCTATAATTATTGTGTGAAAAGTACGATTAGGTTGTATTATGTTTCTTTGTATTAAAAAAAAGTTCAGTTTTCCCATATAAACATTAACAATTCCCTATGGTGTTTCTAAACCTAATATACATAAATATAGTGGAAGTCTCAAACTATGGATGCAGCCCGGTCTTCTCTTGAGCTCTAAGAGACCAGTCTGCCAAGTAGCAGGTGAGCTACTCCCAATACCAGTGTGGTCTCTAGCTTCTAGAGATGAGTACTGGGAATCTCTAGGCATGGGTGTCAGGAGAAACAAGAAAAAGATTTTCCAAATTAAAATCTCTCTGATTGGACCTCCATGTCTTTGGTGTGTTGCCTGCCCAGTGGTAACCATGAACTAGGGAACAATTTATATAGAGAGCTTCTCTGCAGAGACACCAAGAGGGCCAGAGGTCAGGCAGATCCTGATTCAAGGGTCTGCTCTTTTAGTAGGTGCTCTTCCTCCTTCTCTCTGCCTCAATGGCTTCGCTGATGCTCTTTTAAGACATCCAAACCCTAGAAGGCAAGGGGAAGGAGACATTTACTGTGCACCATCTAAGTGCTCAGCACTCTATCAGGCAGTACACATAGTTCTGACATCTGACAGCCTCTGTGCTGGTTGACTGGTTTGCCTCACTCCTGTTTATTTTGGGTCCTATTCTGTCCTAATCAACTGACTCCTGAGAGTAGATCACCTTGCCTCTACTGCCTTCTGGCATCCCACTGGTCCACCAGTGGCCCATCAGGAGGCTGGAGAAAAGAGGAAGGTCTAGGGACTTCTTCTCAGCTCCCTCTCTCCTCGGATGCCACGTCTTTGGACACCATTCTTCTTGGCTATAGCTCCTGCTGAGCAGCCCCTCCCCAGCTCCAGATCCCACTGGGCTCCAATAACTCTACTTCTTCCCCTTGCCCTTCAACCCTAGCAGTGATATTAATTTCCCATTGTTGTAGGTCCCTTAGTGCCCCATGGTACCTGGCCAGCACCTCTGTAACTGTTCCTTCCATTAGTCTTCATTCAAACCATCCAGGGTGAATTCTGTTTCCTGCCAGGAGCTCTGATACTGGCTCTCAACTCTAAACATAATTGCTTTTGCAAGTGAGATGAAATGCAAAGATGTGGGTCAATAAGCATGTGGGGGCATTTCTAAGAATTAACCTGGTATAAGTACTAGGCTGAGAAGGGTTGATAAGGCTAATTCATCATCGGTGTGGCCTTGAACCCAACTCCTAATCCAACCAAAGAATAGCAATCCCTAAGTATGGGTTCAGGGCCTCTAGATTCTGCAGTAGGTGCACAGGGATTTTTTATTTTACTCATCCTGTTCTTTCTGGTACCTGCATATTAATAAGAAAAAGAACACTGAGGGGCCCAAAGAACATTTCGAGCTCCTTTGGGGAATACAATCTGCAAGGAGAATAATAGCTACTTGTCACCGACCTTGTACACATTTCACAGCAGCCCTGTAAGGAAGCATTCCATGTCTCTCTCTCTGACAAATGAGTGAACAGATTCAAAGAAATTTACACAGATAAGCAACTTGCCCCAGTCCCACACCTCAGATGGGACTGACCCCGATGCTGTTCTTTCTTCTCTATTGTGCTAGTTCTTAAAAGAGGGAAATAAGGATTCATGGTTTCCAAATTACTCCTGAACTGGGCTGAGAGCGATCAGGCTCCCAAGTTTTAGGCAAATAAAAACACCTGAGAGAATTTTAATCTCAAGGACCAACCTAGTTCAGAAATTGATTAGGAAAGCTCTTAATGCTATAAGTGAAAAAAACATGTATAGTATGTCTGTATGGCGTAGCATGTACAGTATAATACCATTATGGATGGATGTGTGGATGTGTGTATTTATAACGATCGTTTATACACAAGTTATCAGCACTACTTATCTCTAGAAAAGTGAGTGAGCTATGTTCTTCAGTACACTTTGAGTTTTGTACCATGAGCATGAAACTTAATTTCTTATTTTAAAAATCAGAAAGGAAGAAAAGAAGGAAGTGGGCTAATTTATCTGAACATATAGGTCAATGGTTCTCAACCTCAGCTACACACTGGGATCCCCTGTAATCACCAAGGTCCCAGTCCCGGATATTCCAATTTAAGTGGTCTGAGTATGGCCTGGGCACTGGAATCTTCAAACTCCCCCAGGTGACTCTCCTGGGCAGCCAGGGTTAAGAGCCACTCTGCTAGTACTACTCTGTTAGGATAAAATTTAAACTGAGGGTGAAGAGGAGGGTCTTAAGCTTTTGTATGCTGTAGACCCCACTGACAATAAAGTGAAGCCCTTGGACGTCTCTTCCAAATACTGTTTTGAAATGCATAAAATAAGACATAAATCATTTCAAAGCAAACAAATTATACTTAGATTTAGTTATCACAATATTGTTAAACTGTGATATGGCAATATAAGTGCCTCTTTATTAATACACCAAGTGACAAGATTTAAAAGCAGCTGTTATCTACTATCACTTTGAAGTAAGGATGTATGTAAATAATATTTGAAGACTGGAAAAACTCTAACGAGATGGATTTATTGGTAACAATGTCAGGATACTTCTAATATTACTCTGATCTGTTGCCTACATTCCTAATGGAAGAAAATGCTTAGAATTCATTGTACATAAAGATGGAATTTTTTTCCCATTCAAGGTGACAGATACCCAGGTACAGAGGAATGGGAAGAAGGTGCTGTTAGAGCTTAGAGTCCCAGGGTTCACTCATGCCAACATCAGTAGGTATAAGAGCTCCAACAGGAGAAGGAAAAACACTTCAACCTCAACGCGGCAAATCTCCAGTAGAGCCTGGCTTTTCTTTAAAGTAACTCTGTAAGGCTCTTTCAAGACATGAAAAATTTACATTTCCTGAAAACCAACTACCCTGTGTATCTTAATTACAGCAATATTTTTCAAGTGCCATTTCATGTGAAAGGATCCCTGTTTCTTCCACTAAAAAGACTCGGCTGTTTTATCTGACTCAAGACATCCATCACATGAGTGCCAATATCTTGGGATTTAAAAGGAGGTCTTTTGAAACTTTCTAAGTGCTTAATCAATAGGTTCCTTTTCATATAGTGCTACTCTGCCTGCATAGAACCTGAATGATTCTTTTCTCAAAACTGAATTTAAAATAGCATTTACCATGTATCAAGTAGCTATTATACTTCAGGCTCAGCACTAGGCTCTAGAATTTTAATCCTAATTCCTGAATTAGCTCTAAAGCTCACATCCATGCTATACTAATGCAGAAATAAAATGATCAGGAACTTCAAAACAGAGCCTGATGTTATAAAATCACTTTGGGCGGGGAAGGGGGTGGGCCGGAAAAGAAAGCCAAAAGTACATTCACGTCTGTGCTGAAATTCTAGTTATAAATTAAAAGCACAGGTATACTCATTTTACTGTGCTTTGCTTTGCTGTGCTCCACAGATTTTCCTTTTTCACAAACTAAAGGCAAGACCCGTCCACCAACAAAAAGATTAAGACTATTGTGATATCGCTTTATTACAGTGTCTGGAACCAAACCCACACTATCTGTGATGTGTGCCTGTGTTCACTTTATTACAGTAGTCTGGAAGCAAACCCTCAATATCTCTGAGGTGTGCCTGTAGTTATTTTTAGCTAAACAATAAAATATTTTCCTGGAATGAGGAGGGACCATCACACCCACTTATCCTACCACCAGACTGAACTAAGTAACTCAAGGCCCTATTTTCATTCACAGCCACACTTTTCTAAAGACTCCAGAATGACTTTTTAAACTTCCATTTGTAGAGTGTTACAACACTCTGATTAAATGCAGCAGAATAGCAGAGTCAGACCCGGCATGCAGGCATATGGCTGTCAAAGAAGCAGTGGCCAGTCCCCAGAAGTGAGAGAAACCCAGCTATAGAGACAGACATCCAGCGATCCTGGAAGCCTGGCCTATATAATGTCGCAGGTAGGTTGGGGAGGGTCCCCTGACTCCAACATCATCATCATCTTCAAAAAGGAAGGTCCCCATTCCGTAACTACAAGAGGGCTTTTGAAATGATCCTACTCAAATATTTTGATTCAAAATGTTCTCCGAACTCATTTCCTTTGACTCAATATCTGAAATGAGGTTGGGGGCAGGGTGTTGGCATTATTTTGTTTTCTGCTTTCTACGAAATCAGTTCCTCATGAAGGCATTTAATGGGGGTGGGGGAGGCTCATAATTAAGTATTTGTTTCAACATTAACCAAACACCATAACATAACTTAGGATGTCCCAAACTACTTAAAACAGAATAAAAATGGGGGAAATGAACCCACAAAAGAGTGGGCTAGCCATCATGGACATCTTTAAACCAGCCCAACAGGAAGTCCGGTGGGACTGAGACTTTGTTCTTATCTGTCTTCCACCAGGGTGGAAATGCAGAAGAGGTGAACATAAGAGGATCCTGGGGGTAGGCTTGGGGGTGTCAAGGAGGAAAAAGAACTGGCCTTTATTCTTAGCAAATTTAAGGGACTTTCACATGCATCTTTAAATCCTTTAATTTTTTCCATAACCCTATCAGGTAGATAATCACCTCTCTAATTTTAAATGAAACCAGATATTAGAGAGGTTAAGCAATTCGTCCAGAGCACACAGCTCATAACAGTCAGAATTGGAAGCCAGGTCACCTTAGTTCAGGACCACGCTCTTTTTGCTGCCTCTCACTCCTCAGATCTTAAATTATTTTCAGCTCAAATTTCCAGGTTCAGGAAAATGGTATCCAGGTTCCTAAAAAAACTTTTCTAAGTCATAATCTCTTGGGGGTGAGGGGTGGGGGGAGAACATCAATGAACACCCAGAAGTCAGAAGAGAAAAAAGGCCTGATTTAAACACACACACACACACACACACACACACACACACACACACACACACACACGGGGGTGGTGATGGATTCCAAAACTACTGACCTTGGTGAGTAGCCAAGTTCTACAAGGCCTATTCAACAGATGGTCTGTGATCACTTAAAAAGGGTGATCTGCAACACATAATTCATTTGCAAAGAGCCAGTCTTATACCCTTTCTGGAAGATACCCTTAGTTGGTCAACCAGGAGACAGAGACACAGGAAACAAAGGGCCTCTGTTTCAGCGAGCCTGAACCTGGTCTCTCCCACATGACATCACCCCCAAGGATGTCATCCGAGGACCTGTCCTACCTCCCAAAAGTAGCCTTCACAAATACTATGGCACACATCCCATTAGTAAGTGAGCATGCACCCATAATATATGTTCATTTATTTTAAAATAATAAACATGTAAATATTACTAAAACCTACATCTTTAATTTTTAAGAGAAAAAAAATTCCATAAGTTAAAGTTTTCATATTTTCTTCCCATACTCCAAAGAGTTATCCTAAGGACCAAATTTTGGAAATCACTGACCTGAGCTTGCAACACAGTACCCACCTGGAGCCCAATGACCTTCATCTTTATTCCAACTGAGCTACATCTCTGATGTCTTTTCCAGATCAGCTGTCCCAGTCTCCCCATTCAAAACTGGTCTGCTCTTCATGCTTCAGAGTCCTGTCTTTTTTTTCCATTTTCTCCGGGTCCATAGCCTACCATATTCCTTTACCTCCATAAACCAGTTATTACCAATGACCTCTTTTTCTCTCAAATCCCCATCTTTCCACTGCCATCACCTAGCAACACTCCTAACTTATAACAACAAACTCAGACTCACAGTCTACCTTCTCTTCTGCACTCAGGCAGTTCAGCTGTCCTCAGCTAGCGATTCCAAATCAGTACCCCCTTCCCATTCTGCTTGTGGGAGCCTGCCTGATTGTCAACTGCATCCATCCACTCAACCACTCATTCATTGCAACATTTACTGAGCACCCACTATGTGCCAGATGACATGCCAGGACCAGAGAGACAGGATTCAATCTCACAGCGCTTACATCCTCGTAGACAAAACAACATCAGGTTGGGAGACGATAAAAACAAACCCATTACATAAGGAGCAAGCAGAGGACAGAAAATTTTGGTCATTGGATGTGTCTGACTTTGCTTCCTGCTCACTTCTCCTTCCAACTTTTTTTTATTGAGGTAAAATTTATATAACATTGAATTAACCTGTAAAAGTATACCATTTGGTGACATTTAGAACATTCACAAGTTGTGCAACCAGCACCTCTGTCTAGTTCCAAAACATTTTTATCACCCCCAAAAGAAACCCAGAACCATTAAGCAGTCTTCCACATTCACCTGCTTCTCCCAGCCCCAGGCAACCAGTAACCTGCTCTCTGTCTCTGTAAATTTACCTATTCTGGATTTTTCCTACCCATGGGATCACACAAGACCCTCCCGCCCCCACCCTAGCCCAACTTCTGGCAACAGCTCTGCCCTTCCTTATTTCTTCCCTCGGGCTACCTACTCCTCCTCCAGTGCTTGTGATCCATTACCTGAGGCATCGGGGTAATAGCATCCACTCTCCTGGCTTTCACCTCCACCTAAGGCAGGCAATATCAAAACCCACACAGACCCTGGTCCTTACACTCACATAGGAGTTCCTGTACGGCACATCAGCAGCCCTGGGGCACCGTGAAATCAACATGCCTTAGTTAAGGGTCACCCTCCTCTCCTACCCCTTAGCCATCTCTCCCCACCCCCACCACTTCAGGTTGCCATGATCTCTTGCGGGGACCACTGCAAGAGCCTCTCCACTGCCCCAATATCGTTCCTATCTGTTCCGCCCTTCACAATATACCAGAACACCCCATCTGAAATCTGAAGTGCACATGTCACTTCCCTGCTTAAACCTTTCCTCTGTTCTCAGGAAGAAGCCCAAATGCCTTCCTAGGGAATTCTCTGCCTGACCTGGCCTTAGCTCCAACAGACTCTGCCTTGCCCTCTGTGCTCTGGAGATAGCTGACTGGGAGGCAATGGTAGAGTTAATCCCCATGGCCCTCTGCTTGGCCTGCCTTCCCCACCTGATGCTCCCAAATTCTGCACACCTTTCAAATCTCAGAGGAATCACCTTCTCAAGGAACGCTTCCCTGATGGATTAAGCACCATTCATTCATACTAAGTGTTTATGGATCTATCTTCCTCTTTAGACTGTAAGTTCCCTGAAGACACTGTTTATCTCATCTATCCATCCATCTAATCATTCAACGAAAATGCCCTGAGAGCCTACATTGGACCAGGTCAGATAAGGCTGCTGTCCTTAGAGAGCTGGCAATCTACCAATGGAGACAACAAGAACATGTGTGACAGCCACCCCCGGCACAGAAGCTACAGTGTGGCCCCTACAGCCAGGCTCCATGTTCAAATCCTGCCTCTACCACTTGTTAGCCGTGAAACTTAGGACGAATCACTTCTCTGTGCTTCAGTTCCTTCATCTCTAAAATTAGAACAGTTGTACCTACCTCATAGGGTTGTTGAGAGAATTAGAGAGCTAATAAATGTAAATCAAGAAGTATCTGTAACACTGCCTGGCACATAATAAATGCTTTACAAGAGTTAACTACTTTTACTATGGGAGCTTTTATGACAGGGCCCCACTCTAGATATGGGATCAGGCGTTGCATTCACCTTTGTGTCTCTATGCCTCGCAGTGTAAGTACTCAACAAATGTTTTCTGGGCCACAGTGATGAGCCCTAGAAAGGGTCAGTGGCTCAGCATCAAAGTCTTTTAGAGCTAGAAGTCACACTGGATAACATCTGACCCAACTCACCCACTTTTGCAGAGCAAAGGCTCACAAAGCTGGTTAATGGCAGAGCCAGCACCAGCCCCCAGATCTCCTGACTTCCCAGCTGATATTTCCTGCCCTATTCCAAGACTTCTGTTCCCAAGGCAGCACAGTTACTCTTTTATGCCCCTGCTTCTCCAACCCTGTTTTCTTCCGTCTCTTTCTCTGTCTCGTAACCTCTGGTTTTCTTATTTCCAGGGGAAAATCTGGCCCTTCAAAAAGACAACCAGAGAGTTCTGTCTTCTTCTGCGGGCAGCTCAAACAGATCACAGGGGCAGGTGCAATCCCTGAGCCACCCGGTCCCTCTCCAGGCCCCACCAGTCACTCCTGGTAGGGGAAAGATTCTTCTTCAGCACTGGAAAAGTTCATTTACCTAGTCTTGGATTCAGTCTTTTCTGGATGCTCCAAGGTTCAGAGGGCAGATCCCACAGGAACCTGGGTATAGAATGAAAGCCAAGTAACAGCTCTCAATTAAAAGCCAGATCCCTAATTTCCAACCAAACATGTAATTTTCACCCATGACCTGCTGGCCGTAGGTTTCCAACGATGGCCTATGAATGGCACATCATTGTCACTGCTGACTTGATGATGAATGGCAATCCAGCAGGCCTTTTTTAGAGGTATGGTATTTACAGAACTGCTCTGTTAGAAAACCTTTGCTTTCACACCTCGACTGACCTAGAAATTGGCAAGAGAACATGACACAGTGAACAGATAAATCCTGGCGTGAGTGCTCTGTGATGATCTTTATTACTTTTCACAGTTGGGCTGTAATATTGGTTATAAGTACCTTGAGCTTCATCTATCTCTGTGTGTCTGCACCTCTACTGAGCATGTTCGCATATGGCGTCTGAGGCTCCTCGCAAGCCAGAGTGTCTAGTACTGGGAGTCCAACATATTCACGTGCTGGGATTTCAACTTAACATCTCATAGTAATGATTATGTTACACAAATCGGCCGTGCTGGGATTTCAACTTAACATCTCATAGTAATGATTATGTTACACAAATCGGCCTTGATAATCATAGTCATGGACAGAGTGCTAAAAACGGAGGTAGAAAATTGCACCTACATCCTTTATTGTTGAAGAATTTATTATGTCACTCCGTATAGTAACTAGCTATGAAGATGTTTGCCCTAGATACAAGATTTTATGAATCTCACTTTATCTTCCTTGTAAATGCTAAAGCAGACTCATTCTTTTAAACAAAAAATGGACAACCATTTTTAGGAAGACAAAAACCATCTGCTTTCCCAACGAAACCCTTTCCACATTTTTATGTGAAAGAAAATCTCTAGTAGATGTTTCTCTTGCCAAAGGAAACTTCTACCTAGCCTTGGAAGAATTTCCTTTAGCTCTATACCTACGCACAGAACCCATCTTCAAAAGTTTATTCAATATGTGCCTTACCAATTCATTTGTGGATGAGGCAGCCCAATCTAATGCACCTAGAAGAACAGGCAGCCTTTGGAATTAGAGGCCTGAATTAACCCCCAAATCTACACCTTATTAGTAGGGGGACTATACATCCCCATTTATGCCTGTTATCCTGGCATAATCATTTCTACTGCTTTGGCTCTCAATTCAGGATTGGACTGAATTATATGGTCACCTTAAAATTATATGAGTCACTGCAGACAAGACATTTAACTTCTCCATAACTCAATTTCACATTTGTTCAGTACAAACAAAGGAACCTAATTTAGAGGGTTATCGTTAGCATGGAATTAGACCATGTACCCAAGGCTTGGCTCCCAGGAGTGTCCAGTACTCCCCTGGACATTAGCTATGTACTCAAGAGGTCCACTTTCTTGAAAAAGCATTACTCTGTGTGCGAGGGCCTCACCTTTAACTATCAGTTTGAAGATAGGACCTGTATCACCTTCCATTGAGATGAAGTCAATAAACAGTAATGGGATCTGTGTCCAGCAGCTACGCAATTAATTGCCATCCATCTGACAAGGAAATGAATAACTTGTGGATGTTTAAATGCCTATATTCTAGATCTTCTGGACTTTATTTCCTCTCTCCACAAAGGCAGGATTAAGATCAAAATTCACACCAAACAAACCTCTACAAAAAGTAGGTCAAAGTGAATATGGCTCAGAATAGGGGTTGGGGGAGGATAGCCTTCTAACTGAGTGAAAACGTCACCCTTCAGCAATGGATTTGTGAATTTCTTATTTTCTCAGGCCAAAAGAACTAGCCTTACGGATCCAACAATAGGACAGTTTCTCCATAAAAGGTTGTGAGGTATTGCATTTTAAAAATTAGGCTGAACAGTACCTACAGTCTTGCAAGTGAATCAGTAATAACGATCAGCAGCTCAGGAAGCAACATAATTTTGCTGCTCCCTTTTACAAAAGAGGAAGATGCTGTCACTTCACTGATAAGCTTGTTAAACACATGTATGTTCTCTTCGGTCTGACATGAGCAGTAACAAGATCATGTAATAGAGCTGCTTCTACAAACTTAAGGGAGTAGCTTTTACTCATTGAGGAATTTGATCAATAACAAAACCCACAAAAAAATGAAGGTTAAAATTTTGAACCTATTCAATTGCAATCTTCAGCATAGCTTTTGAAACAAAAAAAGTGAAAAAATATTATTCCCAATATTATTGATACAGTTGTGCAAGGTATAAGAGTTGAATGCATGAAGATCCCTCTCCATGCTCAACTACTAAAGAATTAAAAAGGAAATGTTCATCATTTCCAGCTTCTAAATATAGACTTAGAAGCTATGAGAGGAAAAAGATGCGCATGGCAGCACAACAATGACTGTCTGGAGGACAGCAAGGAACAGTGTGCAGTGGGCTCTTCTTTGGCAAACTCATTTCCTATCAACAGAAATTCCAGACACAGAAAAAGGCTAACGCCATTCCCAGAAATCCAGTTATAGCGGCGGCACTACACTCTCTAGATGGACTCACTGGGGGGCAAGGCAGCCACCAGGATCAAGTATGTACCTATGGAGCTGTCTACTTCCACCCAAACCCTAATTTCTAGGAAATGCCCCTCCCCGAAGCCATATGGTAGCAGGAAAATACACCCCAACCCCTACAGCCATTTGAGCAACATATTTCTTGGGCAATGGGTACTTCTTAGAGTTGTGTAGTGAATATGTAACTTTGAAGCATACGAAGAAGAAAACAGAAAAGTTGGTTTGTATATGGGGAATTTTCCTTCAGAATGTCTGTGGTTTTTCTCCACTTGAAAAATTTAACTGGAAATCACACTTCTGTTTGAGATTCAGATAATCACTACATATTGCCTTTAAATGCATCATGTACCTTGTTCTGATCAATATAGCCTTCCCGGAGGAACGTTCTGGCAAACTTGCCTCCTCATGTACAATAAAAGAATGAACCAAGGGGTGAATCAAGCTCGATTCTTTCATCAGGTCTAAGAAGAAAATAAGACAATTGGAGATAAGCCCACACCCTTATCTGCAGTCTTGGGGAAAGGCCAAGACAGGAGGAAGTCAACTCCCAATAAATACAAGAGAAAGGGCAGCGGTGGGGTGAGTAGTGCCCAGAGCACTCCAAAATTCTACTCTACGATTTCTGCAGAACCAATACCGGAACAGATTGGTGAGGCTTATGGACCCCTTCTCAGGATTTTTTAGATGCGTAAATGAAATACGTAGGATTAGAGGAAGCCATTTATATTTAAATATGGTTTTATCAAAATATTTTTTAAATTATAATATAATAATACATATGCTTATTTATTAGTACATTAAATAACACTATCTAGCAGCAGGTATAATTACCACCATAATCTCAAAATCATAATGAGTACTGACACTGGTGACAAAGTGACAGGTAACAATTACAAACACACGAACCTTACTATAGTATGGCCAACATTCACAAGTTACGGAATTGCTCATTTTTGGTTAGAGGTCAGTGAAACTCAGATATAATATTTTCTCATGCAAGCTCACAGATTCCCTTAAAGCCCTACAAAGCGGTACATATAAAACTTGTGTGATAATCTGATTTCATCGCCCACTGCTAAGGCTTTTCCAGAATGAGGAGACCCACAACCTGGCCTTGGTCCAGCAGGAGCCATAAAACACATATATGGGAGGGGGAAGGGTATGTAGCATGAAGCCAATATCTCTGTTCGTTTGTTCTCTGTCAGCTGCATGAGCTATAGTTTTTGTTTTTGTTTTTAAATGTGTAGTGTTAAGAGTTTTTAAATCAGTTGAATTATTAGGCTGGGGGAAAATTACTTTAAGTCATTCCCCCTAGCACTGTGTTCTAAATTCTACGAGCCCCAAAGCCCGAAGCTTACAGCAAACTTCTAATATTCCTTTACCATCTGAAATCAAATTCTTGGATAACTTTCCTAAGCACAATTTCAAACATATATATTTATTGCCCTAAAAGTAATAGACATAAGAATAAAATATATATATATATATTTATTATATACTTAACATGCATTTCAATATGAATTTCATTGGGCAAGGCTAATCTAGAAGATATAATGGGATGATTAGGTGCTTGTACTTTAATATAAAATCAAAAAAATGGAGCAGGTACAAATGTAGACTGATAAATGATACGATGATGCCATGGGTGGTGTGATTTTTCAAAATGACAAACACCTCTGACAAATTTTCCAAAACAAAGCACAATCTTTCTTCATCGACTGATAAAGTCAATGCTTACTTCAAATGTCCAAAATAATCTTTATGTGTAAGTTAGGTCTCTAGGCTCAAGTGATAAACAGGTTTTGTTTTTTCATCCACCATCATCTCACAGTAAAACACAGTATACATACTGGGGTGTAAGACTGTTCTGCCTATCATAGATAATTAGCATCCCTGGTCCTCACCCAATAAATGCGAGTAGCAGCCCTAAATCACTGACCACCACCACTGCTCCATAAATTTCTAAACTGCCATCTTAAGACTCCTAGAGCTAGCCAAAATCCACTTTGCAGTTCTCTAACTCTGCCCACCTCTGGGTGATATCAAGCTGGGACACTGAGGGAACACTCCCCAGGAAACTAACTGGAAGTGGCATTACAAGAGCAAGATCACTCTTCCTGGGTGGCTTCCCCAGGAACAAGTGCCCTTCCTCAGAGTTCTGCCGTTAGGGACAAAAAAAAAAAAAAAAAAAAGGCAGAAGGAGGCACAGAGGGGAATGCAGCAGCCAGGCATAAGGAGACGAGTAACAAAGGGGTTTGCTGGGGTTCCCAGAATCTCAAGCCCAGGCTGCAGACAGCTCCTGGCTCCTGCTCCTGTAGCTCTCTAATGTGAATTCTCACCTTTTGTTGAAGCAAGCTCCAGCAGGTTTCTGTTGCTAGCATCCAGAAGAATCTTTATTAATTACACGTGTCCAACCACCTGCAGGGACGGCCGCCCACGTAAAATAAGCGGGGCAGTTAACATCGAAATGCCCAGGGGTCACCTTCAGTGGCGGCGGCCACTGAAGAACAGCAGCCGTGGCTCTCCGCTACCCCATGGCCATGGGTCTCAGCGAGGATCACGAGGTGACCAAGAGCGTGAGCAAGAGCATGAGCAAGAGCGCGGGCACAACTGCGGCGGGCGCCTCCCCAAGCGCACCAAGTTCGCGCGGGACGTGATGAGTGTGGTGTGCGGCTTTGCCCCCTGAGAGCAGCAAGCCATGGAGCCACCAAGGTCTCTAGGACAAGCGGACCCTGAAGTTCATCAAGAAAAGGGTGGGGACACACATCGCGCCAAGAGGAAGAGAGAGGAGCTGAGCAACGTCTTTGCAGCCATGAGGACGGTAGGAGCCAAGGACTGAGCCCCAACCCTTGTGTGTGTAATAAAGCCTTTCAAAATAAAAATAAAAAGCTCAGGAGAGCCTATTCTAATGTCAAAGAACCCACCTTATTTGGGGAAAATTTCTCAGACTTTACCTAAGCTCTTCATGGTGTACCCGACACCCATTTATTTTGATTCTGTTCTCACTGCCAATAAATAAATGGGCCAGTGACCATTCTTCACCTGGCATTTCAGATTCTAGAAAGACATATCCAGATCATTCTGAAGCCTTTTCTGCCTCAGCTCCTTCTCATCAATCTCATTATCCACAACACATAAATAACGATGTCATCCTGTCTTGACAGGCTTGGAAATTTTAAGTATCAGAGAAATTTGGCCTTTGAGGGCCCAATTAGGTCTGAGTAAAAAAATAATTTTTTCCCCGAAGTCCTTCCAACCCCTGAAGTCCATGATTTAATGTCCCTAAATCTTATTATGCTCAGAAATAATGCCACTGTAATTCAGAAAGGTGGCAATAGGGACCGGTTGCCAGAAGGTGTTCTAAAGGAAGCCTCGCTCACTGTCTCTCTACCTCTTCCACTAATGGACTCCATTATAACACAAAAAAAGGCACTGCTGGAATCTAATGAATAAATAACTAGCACTTGAATGGAATTTGTGTCCATATTAATTCCACTTAGTTTCCACAAGAGAACCTCATTTAAATTAGAAAAAGAGGAGGGGGGCATAATAATACTTGTAATAGAACATTTTAGAACTGCTTGAAAAGTTTCCTATATAAGCCAAACAGGTATAACATTAAATAACAAAAACTTAACGGTGGAATTAAAGTAAACAGAAAACAAAGCTTGAGTCTCACACAGAAAAAGGGCTGGTTTTCACATCTGACAGGTTTGTTTGGTATCATTTCCTCTGGAGTATCAGGCGAATTAAAGGTCACGTGAACAGTGTCTTCTAAATGGAGGGTCGCAACTAAATGATGGGTTATGAAATCAATTCAGTGCAAGGGTCAGAAAACTTTCTTCAAAGGCCAGATAGTAAGTGCTTTAGGCTGCGTGTAAACCAGGTAATCTCTGTCACAACTGCTCAACTCTGCCACTATAACCTGAAAGCAGCCATAAACAATACATGAACAAACGGGAACAAGTAGCTGTATTGTGATAAAAGTTCATTTACAAAATGGGCAGCAGATATAGTGCTGACTCCTGACCAGCATTTTTTAAGTAAATGAAATAGAATAGAAAACATCAGAGGACATTAAAGGTAGAAGAGCAGGCACTGTTTCATGAACTTTTCTTGCTGATCTATACATTATGTATATGTGAGTTCTGAGTCAATTCCCTACTGCAGGTCAAAAGCTGCCATATTAAAAATAATACATAGTTTGAGAAGAAAAAACAAGTCCGCTTCTGACTGAAATTGATAAGAATTTAGAAGACTTTCATGTTAAGAAAAAAATAGGGAAGTAGATATAACAGGCAAGTTCTTGAGCCTATAGTATAATCTTGAGAGAATATTAAAAAATATATTAACTTTTTAAAAAGTAATATTTAGTTATAAGTAGTTCAGAGTGGTCTTCAAAGGGACACTACACATATTTCTTATGCTATTCGAATATCTGACATGAGCTATGTATCAGTTAGCAATGGCCATGTAACATATCTCCCCAAAACTAGGTGGCTTAAAACAACCATTAATTATTTGCATGACTCTACAGGTAAGCTAGGTGGTTCTAGTGATCTATGACAGGCTTAACTGACCTTGGCAATAAATGTTCAGGAGACTTCATGCAGCGGACAGTTCGGCTGGGGGCTGGCAGGTCTCAAATGTCTTCAGCTGATATAACCTGGCTCCTCCCCAAGATTCTAGTCCTCTCCATTAGGCTAGTCCAGGCATGTTCTCATGGAGGTGGCAGGGATCTGAGAGAGCAAGCCCAGCTGTATAAAAGGCAAACATGTAGGCTCCTCTAAACTATTTATAAGGCATTTGCTAACACCCCACTTGCCAAAGTTGGTCACATGGCCAATATCATTGGTTGGGGAGGGAAAGGTTGGGGTCTACAGTGTTACAAGGCAAAGAGTGTGGATACAGGGAGGCCACTAATCAGGGCCACTGATGCAAGCCATCCGCCATAGACAATATTTATTATTTGATGTCGCCTCAGCAGAAGTGGAGAGATTTAACATTAGTCTTAGTTTTCCCATTATCATTTCTCATTTTGTTTTTCCATTATCACTTCTGAGGCAGGAAGGCAGAGTGAAAAGAACACAGGCTTTGGAATCAATGAGATCCACTTTTGTACCTTGACTCCACCACTTCTGGCTCCATGACCCTGAGCAAGTTTCCTCTGGACCTCAGTTTCCCTACTGTGATAGCAGGGCCACCAGCAATTTCATAAGCTGGAACATGTAAACATGCGTAGCTCAATGTCTAGCCACAGCAAAACTCAAATCTTAAATACTGTGTTTTGCAATTACTATGATTTGAATATTCACTAGTCCCTCTACAGCCACTGATTTTACATCCACGGATTCAACCAACCAAAGATCAAAAATATATTTTTTTAAACCCCCTAAAGTTCCAAAAAAGCAAAACTAGAATTTGCCACACACCGAGCACTACACTGAATCCACACGAATGAAGTGACATATGGGCATACCCTGCTGTAGTCTATAGGGGTTATATGGAAACACTTCACCATTTTAGAGAAAGGACTTGAGCTTCTATCCAATGGGAGTCCCGGAACCAATGCCCTTGTGGACACCAAGGGACAACTGTATTCAAAAATATCAAAAAGAAGGAAACAGGCAAATTTCCTATGACAGTAAACTTTCTCAACAGAAAGAAAATGTTCCTATACATAAAGAGTTTTAAAAAAATACCATTTCTTTACAAAAAGTTCTGAGGACTGCAGTAGGTAGATAAATGGCCCCCAAAGATGTTCACTTTCTAATCTTTGGAACCTGTGAATATGTTACCTTACAGGACAGGTGTGATTAAGTTTAAGGACCTTGAGATGAGATTATCCTGGATTATCTGGGTGGGCCCAAACTAATCACATAATCCTTAAAATCAGAGAACCTTTCCCAGTTGTGGTTAGAGTCAGCCTAATGCAGAGGGACAAGAACTCAGCTCAACATTGCTGCTTTTGACACTGGAGGAAGAGGGCACAGCCTGTGAATGTGGGTGGCCTCTAAAAGTTGGAAAGGCAAGGAAATGGATTTTCCCCTAGAGATTCCAAAAGGAATGGACACCTTGATCTTAGCCAGTGAGACCTACGTTGGACCTCTGACGTACAAAATTACTTTTTTCAATTTTGTGTTGTTTGAAGCCACTAAGTCTGCAGTTACTTGTTACAGCAATAACAGAAGTACCAGGTAATCTTGTATCTTATACCTTTATACTAAAAGCTGACAATGAGGAAATAAAAGTCTGTCTTGAAGCCACCAGACTGAAAGTCTAAAACTTGGAGGACATGAACCAGGCATGGCATGAAAAACGGAAAGCTGTACCTGATTGCGTTTATAGAGGCAATTAGAGAAAAGGCATTATGACGGAATGAGCAACTTATTATCATGGAAAACCTTTAGTGTAGTCTATAGGAAAGTACAATGAAATCATTATCCATACACTCTCCAAGCACGTACTAGAGGAAAAGCCATATTAACAAAACCGTTCCACAGACACCTTTCTAGAGACTTAATTTAACTGATGACTACTCCAGATCTACAGCTCCATCTCTGATCACTCCCACTCCTTTTTATAGATAAAATGAAAGGTAATAAGCCCTCACTGTGTGTGAAAATGGACACACACACACATACACATTCATTCACTAATACACACAAAGTCCCAATTTGTTGAGCTTTATAATCTCATGAATTATGTGCATGGTGAGGGAGAAAAAATGTTTACAAAAGGTCCATTGATTTAAAAAAAACAGGATGTGGTTCCATAGTCTAGCGGTTAGGACATCTGCTTTACATGCAGAAGGTATTGGGTTCACGCCCAGGTGGTGCCACGGTCCATGGTCTATGGCCATGCCACCCTGAACAAGCCCAATGTCTGATCTTGGTAGCTAAGCAGGGTCGAGCCTGGTTAGTACTTGGATGGGAGACCACCTAGGAAGACCAGGTGCTGTAGGTATAAATAATAATAAATAATAAAATAAATAAATAATAAAAATAACAGAACTCTGAACAGACAAAACTAAACAGGACCTCAAAACTAGGAACACACCTAAGAATACTCTTAAGGGGACAGATCAAAGAAACTAGAGTTGATGAGTATGCTTAGCGCAGCTAAGAAGATACACTAGTAGAATCCCACAGATGGAGGAGAAGCTAAGATGCCTCCTCTGACAGAGGAGAAACTGGAATCACAGAGCACTGAACTGACCTACATGAACACAGCCAACTAACTGCAGAGCAGCCTTACCTGGCATAGTCAGAGTTTAGGCATGATGACACAATGCCCGGCTGATCTTGTGACTCGGTGTCAGGCCCCGTACAAGGCAACTGGAGCTTCCAGTTGTGCCTACTAGAGCTCCATACTCCTTTCTGAGAAACCCTGGGGGCCAGATGTATTTTTTTAACCAACCTGGGAAAAAAACTTTCCCTTTCTGGAAATCACTGGCCATCAGAATAGCAAATAAGAAATGGTGAACCTTTAGAATAAAGCTGATGACATTTACCAAGAGAATTATATTTATGCATACTAAATACTGTACAGTGAAAGGTTATCCATAGAACAGTGTCACCTTTATTCTTAACAAGCAAAATAATAAGAAATCACATAAGGGAAGGAGGAGAAAATGTACCATTTTTCAGTCACTAGGGCTGAAAACTTTCTCAAAGAGAGAAGGGCATCCTGATAGATAGTAGAGCTGGAAGCTGCGTGGGCAAAGGTCTCACAGAACAACACTGGGGACTCCACACATGAGGAACATTATTGGAAAGGGGGATAGAGAAAAAGTGACTTTCCCTCCAAATCCCCACTTGGTGCTGACTCTAACCTTGGTGGCTCTGAAAGATTGCAAGACAGGGGGTAAGGGAAGTATATCAAACAGAAATACTAAGAAAAGTAACAGAAAAACAGAAAGATCATACTCAGTATGAGGCAGAGACAGTGCTTTCCTGAACGAGATGCATGAGAGAAAGAATTGGTCATTTAGGAAACTCCTCATTGGCATGGACACCAGTAAATAAAAAAAGGTCAGTGCTGAAAATAACAGATCGTTACACAAAAAAAAAAAAAACAAAAAAAAAAAAACAAAAGCAGCTGCAAGCAGGTTGATGTCGGTCTCCTTGTGCTTTCGAAGTAGTCGTTCCACAGTGAAGCTGGAGGTACGTAAACAGAAGGCGGCACAGCTTCTGGAAGTGCAAATCCTTAGCCACTTTCCCCAGGTAACCACAGCACTTCGGGAGCCTGGTCATCTTCTGCTTAGAATTTCAATTTCCCAAGGGAAAAGAAAAAACAGCTTCACTAAGGGAAGCAGGTTATTTCTGGGCTGAGAAGTAAGTCTTTTTATTCCTAAATATACAAAAATAAACATCCCCGACAACTGTGACAATAGAGGACTAGATCTTTATAGATACGCATTTCAATTGTCCACTAAAGAGAGTCTGCCGGCAAAGGCAAAAACAACTTGAGTTTTTCTTCAATATTTTTTCTTTTTTCAATAAGGGAATTTTATTTCCTTATTTTACACCTCCTTTGCCACATAAAAGGATTAAACAGTGTTAGAACTGAGCAGAGCTCTGGAGCTCATTCAATCCCTCCTTACTTTACAACATAAGAACTGAAGCCCACAGCAGTCATATGAGCTGAATGAATGTGTTCTTCATTTGCCTATTGCCTTATGATTGAACTTGACTCCTCGGTGTGGGCCCTGACCAGGCCTCAGCTTGAAGCTTCTTGAGCAGCTAAGGACTACTTATTAACCAGAAACTTTCAGAATCAGGAATAGGTGAGAGCACTGATGGACCTGATGCAATCCTAGTTATATGAAAGGAATAAAATGAAAGGAAATGGTGTTTGTTGTCCATCCGTCCAATAGGAAAATTCCATTTAAGTACAATGATCCCGGTGGTCAGGTAAATATTTGCAGAGCCTCAGCAATTTTCCTAGGATCTACAGATCCCGAGGAAATGTCTTCATCAGCCCTTTATTGGAACTGTTAATAGAACTGATGCCTCTGCCAGGTAATACCTTGCCCACCCCATGCTCCTAAAGAGTGAAAATCAATGCTGAAAGGGGACCTTGAGCTTGAGCTCTAAGACATATAGAGAAGGAAGGAAGAAGGGACTAAGGGAGAATTTATATGAGAATTTCAAAGTGAAACGTAAAGATCCAAGACTGCATTCTTAAGATGTCAAACTTAAAAGGTGAATTGAGAAAGGGAACACCTCACTTAAAGGTACATGAGTTGCTTAGATTCTCCCACTTTGCGAGCATGAAAAAAATCTGGACACACCTGCTTGCTCCCCACTAGATTCCAAGGTTAAGGTAGGTGTGACCACACACAAGGTTCTAGGAGTGGGGGGGACGATGCCAACTGACCATCACATTCTCATCTTGGATCATCTCTATAAACAAAGCAGGCACACATCTGTTATCAGTTGTTATCAATTGTTCTTACAGAACTAAAGGTCAGAATTAAGGCCCAGCTCTGTCACTGTTGCCTGCTGGTCAGACTTGGAGCAAGTCCTTCTACCTCTGTACCTTCTTGACCTCAGCAAAAAAAAAAAAAAAAAAAAAAAAAAAGCAGGGAACCGGCAGGATCTAAGACTCTTCTTTGGTTGGAAAGAAGGTGCTGGCTAGTACAGGGTGAGGTTCCGAGCCTTAACAAACAAGCATATTTCACTTAACATGGGCCCTAGACCTGGACCACTTGGGTTTGAATCCTCACCCTGCCACCTGCTTGCTGTGTGTGACCTTAGCGAGGTTTCATAAACTCCTAAAGTCTCATTACTATCTACACCTCGGTGTTGCAGTGAGGAGCGTATGAAATGAAAAAGAAACATTTGCAATCATGTCAATTACAAGATATGTTTTTCATATCACCATCTCTCCTATTTTTTTGCCCATTTGTTAACATTTCTCCACCAAGACATGTTATCTTTACATTGACAACCAACACAACACAAACCCATGGGTAGACTGAGACATGAAAGAGATCCAAAACTATTATAGCGGAAGACTGTACTGTGTAGGATACTTATAAAAAGCATCTTACCAGCAGAACAAGACTTATAAGCCATCGCTGCTAAGAAGTACAACACTAAGGAGTGGTGCTTAGACAGGAGCAGGTGGGCCGCACACATTTCCTCAAAGGCCAGCCACAAAAATCTCAGAGGGATGCAAATAAGGCTGTCATTATTCCAGGGATAACCTTGAAGGGCTCTTTTTTTTTTTTTTTTAAGTAATTAAATTGCAAATACCAGTACTTAACTCTTATAAGTGCCAAGTAAGTGGATAATCCCATTCCTGAGTTCATGGACAACAGAGTGGAGATATACTGCTTAGCCATCCTAGGTGGGGCCAAGATCCAGCAGGCATAAACAAAGGCAGGTTTGGCAGTGAGAGTGCCAGTTTACAGGGCGAATGGCTCCCACCAAATCCAGCCATGAGCTTCTCTCTCTATCCTTTCCCAATTGTTGTCAAGGACAAAGGGCTCAAGAGGAAGGCATTTTCTTTCCAGCAGGTTACAGTGATCAGACAAGAGAGCTGTGGGATTCTGAAGAAACAAAGTGATTTATGTAACCCCTCCCACACAAACATACAATCTTCAAATGTGTCAGAGTTTGGGAAGTACATTGTGGCAATGAAAAAAAAACAAATAAATAAAACAGCTCAAGTGGGCAAACATAGCTCAAGTCCAAACTCTTCCAGCTGAAAACATGGTTACAGTACTCAGGCCCCTGGGACCCACCTTGGCAGCTTTCCAAGAGCTATTAGTTTGCATTAACACACTGAAAGAGAAGGTCAGATAAATTAAAAGTGAGAAGGTAATTTTGAAGGACATCTTTATACCCACCACCAGCACAGAGTGTGGCTCATGGTGGCTCCCCAATAAATACTCCATAAGTATACCTGCAGCTGGCACAGGGGTCACCACAACTGTGCTCAGATTTTTGATGGTGACACAGGATGCAAGAGAGTACAGGGACATGGCTTAGATTAAAACCTTTAAGAGGATGAGGTTGGGGACATCTTTAATTTCAAACAGAAACTTAAAAGTATGGCCCTCTTCTGGCTATTAAGAGGGACTTCAAAAGCAATTACGAACTTTAAAGGCAACCTAGTAAAACTTGCACTGACAAGTACCAATTTATTTCTGACCAAACCTCTCAACTGTCACCCACATGGCACTCTCCCCCAAATATAAAGTTATTTCCTCGCTCTTTAAGTACCTGGATTCTGAAACACATATATATATACCTTTATTTAGCCAAAACTATCTGTTAACTATTCACCTGACACCAGGATTCTTCCCCAAACTTCGACATCCACCATAACAGACCCCCAGAGACAATTCTCCTGAAAGTACATGCTCTCCTGAGACCTACTATAACCATATCAACATAGAATGCCATCCCCAACCACTGCCCCACCTCCCTAGAGCCAGGAGGCCAAGAAGACACATGAGGAAGAAAAAAAAAATGAGTCCCCACTGCTACTAGGAAGGAGCAGAGCAACTACCTGCCTGGATGACCTAAGTCGTATGAATGACTGTTCTTCGCAATTCTCTAGACACCTCTGTAGGTAAGACTGCTCACTGCCAAAATCAACCTGAGAGTAACTACGTAGTGACTTAGACCCCAAGCCATGTAGAGCACTAGGAAAAGTCATGCCAAATGTCAGGGTGACATCTAGAAGAGATCCAGAAGAGCCACACTTCTCAGGGGAGGAGCCAGGCGACTTTGGCATTTCAATGTTTTAGGAGGCCAGTTGGGCAGAAGGCTGGTTGGTTATTTTTAAACTGACAAAACTGAATGAAAAGGGAAAAAAATTGAATTCCTCTGATCTCCTGAGGTCCCTTCCAGCTCCAAGATGCTACCAAAGAACACAGCATATGCACATACATATGCCCATGCTTCTTTATAAAAACCTATATGGATGTGTGACTATATATAAATGTGTACTGTATTCACACTTCCAAGCACAAAGCACTTGAAGTGCGCACTGCTGAGGAGATGCAAAAGTCCATGAGCTGCTTTGCAGCATTAGCTGGAACACACAGATGCCACTGGCAGATCTGGGTGAGCCCCCTAGGCCTGCTGCCACTGCAGTCTGTTTTAACACCAACTGGCACCACTTGTGTAGCTGTCAGTCTTGCAAAGCCCCAAACCAGGACTGCAGACTCCTTTCTCCTAGTGCCTCCAGTCACAAGTATCCCAGACCCAAGTATCCCAGACCCAGGAAGGCAGGCTAGAACAAAGGAGATGAAAAGAAAAGCTCAAACCTTATGTCCAGACACCCAGCTCTGTCAGAGTCTGGTGTCAGGCAGAGGGGCCTTCTTCCCCTCTTCTCCCAGTCCCTAAAAGGGGCAAACCCCTTCCCCCTCTTCCATCACCACGTTTTTCAGGGCCTCTCCACTTCAGACATCAACTTGATAACTGGAGAAAACTCAAAAGGCCTCTAGAGAGAGCTTTGCTCTAATCGTAACTTAGAGCCAAAAAATTAGATGGTACTTAACTCGGTCCTGAATAATAACAACAAAAAGAGTTTGTAGGGAAAGAGGACGTGGGGATGAAAATGCATTTATCAAGACAGATCTGTGATGGTTTTGATTTTTCTCGAATCAAAAACAAAGGAGTTCTGATCATGGGTCAGGCTTAGGACATGAGTGACACAGTGGCTAAATGGGGGGCGGGGAGGGGGTGCCGGAGCTCGTAGTAAAACCATCCAAGTGGCTAAGGTCCTGACAACGAACCGGGTGGGGAGCATCATCTTAGCACTTGCCTCTAGAATGAGATCCTGCCTCCAACACTTAAATTTGAGTGTTTACAAGTGCAGTGTTTCCATCCCACCAGAATCCCACACAAATCTCAGCTTTTTCTTCCCCAATATCACAGCCTCGTAAGTGCCCAACCTTTCCTAACTGGACTGCAAGAGCCAGGGGCAGACACCGGCGTCGGACCTGGGCCGCGCCTGGCAGTAAGTGCCAGGAGTACCCAGCCCTAGACCTGGCCTCGGGCATTTCTTAAAACCAAAGCATCGCCTGGTTCTAGCATCCCCTAGGCATCCAACCACCCTGTCGGCACTCCAAATGAAGCTGGACAATGAAAAGCGCCACCTCTTCCCTCTACCGCGCGGTAGCTACGAAAACACGGGCTTTGTGTGTGACAGCGAGTGTGTGCGCCAACGTCCTCGCGCTCACACACCCCCTTCCGCCCAGTCTGCTCACCGCGCGGGGTCTGCGCGCCTGGCAAGCGCACGGCAAGCAGGTACATCCCGCAGGCAGCCGCACCGCCAGGCCTCCGGCCACCCTCGGACCTGGCCTTGGGGAGCGGGAAATGACATCCACGCCTTAGTTCCCAGTCGTGGAGGCTGCCGGCGAGAGAAGCTTCTGGGGTCGAGCAAAGGCAAGGCAGGGAACAAGGACGGGGACACCAATGGGCGACAGGCGGGGGCCGCGCCTCCTACTCGCGCGCCCCGCCACCCCCAACTTTGCGAGCCCCGGGCGGGGAGGGGGCCTGGAGGCTCGCGACTCGGCAGGAAGTTCCCAGGGCCGCACTGAGCATGCTCTTGGGGAGTGTGTGCGCGGGTGTGGGCTGTGGGCTCTGCGCTCCCCGCAGCCTCTCCCGCCAGGCAGCTTGGCAGAGCTTGGTGGCGGGATCGCGGGCCGCCGGCCATCCCCCAGAGGTGGGGGACACCGCTGGACTTCCCTGGTCCCCTGGACCAGAGCGCCCGCTCGCCGCATCCCTCTTCCCCAGGGGTCCGAGGCCACCGTCTCCCTTCATTTTCCTCCCCACTGGCCGGTGGCTGAGCCCATTCTGTGCGCCCAGGTCGGGGAGAGCCCGGGTCTGGCCCACACCCGCAACGTGATCCCATCAAGACTCCTCCGCGGTCTGAGCACCCATCTTCCATCCCTGGCCGCTCGCCTCTAGCCCGCATAACCAAAGCCTCTTCCGGACAGTTCCTTGAAAAGCCCCCGAGCCCTCTCCCCACAAGTCCAGGGGGCCTGCAGCCTCCCCTGGGCAGGGGCTGCCCCAGGCAGGTGGGCGCCTTAAGGCGCGTCCTCCGCTGCACTCCCAGGTCCTGCAAAGCTGCTGCGGCCGGGGCACCCACGCGGAGGGGCAGAGGGGCGGCGGGCGGAAGCCCCTGGCTGCGCCGCTCTAGGTGCTGGCTCTCCCCGACCGCGCTTAGCTCCCTGAGCCCACCGTGGTCTGCTCTCCGTGCATCTTCCCGCCCAGAGGGCGAGCTTCGACCCGATCGCTCCGACTCAGTGGCTCTCACCTCCTTGTTGGGCAGCAGCAGCCAGGAGTGCCCTCCAGCCACCGTCCCCGCGGGGCCCACGGCGTAGCGGGACACAGAATCGCGGCGCCCCGAGCCTGCGGCGCGGCTACCTGGGCTGGATCGCGCCCGGGGCCGCCGCGGCTGCCGCGGGAGCCGCAGGGCCGCCGCCGAGCTGGCCGCGGCAGGGACGGTCTGCAAACTCCCAGCTCTGGCGGGGCCGCGCGCGGCGCGTCCACACTCGGCCCGGACACGGCAGAGACACTCCTCGGGTGCTCAGCTGACCACGGTTAGGGGTCTGTCCGCAATTTCTTCCAACCCTCCCTTACCCGACCTCTCCAACTTCTCACCGCTTCTCGTCTCGCGACTCTGGAAGGCAGGGATTCCAGCCAGGAACATTCAGCAAACTCCCCGCCCTTCCCGGCGGAGCGCTCAGCCAATTCGGAACGCCCCAGCCTCTAAGGGACCGTCTGCAAATTTTCAACCCTGTCGGAGAGGACTTGTCCCCTCTCAATTCCGCAGCCCAAAGGGAGAAAGGAGTGAGGGAGACATGAATAACACTCTAGCAAGGTCCGGGGCAGTGTGCAAATGCTGATATGACACTGCATCCTGCAGAGTGGTGCAGTTCAAGCTTCTAAGCACCAAGGCTCTTTCAGCGGTGAAACCCTGTGAGGGAAGACTGGGGGCTCAATCATCTACCGGTGCAAGCAGCTTTAACAAATGCCCTGCGCCTCAGTTTCCACCCTCGTAGAATGGATTATATGAAGCAGTATGAGTGTCTGCCACTTGGTTTTTATGACCTTGAGCAAGCCTGTTAATTATGTGAGTTTGACTTCTTTATCTATGAGCACAATAAATGCTGCTTTGTGACTATTTTGAGGATGAAATGAAATATACGTACTTAGCAATACCTGGCATATAGTAGGTGCTCAATAAAGAAATTGCATTTCTTTCTCTTTCTGCCTTACACTTTCGGATTTTATGAACACCGTAGACAAGCTGGCTGAACATTCTACTGGTGTAAATTGAAAAAGGAATAAAATACATCCCATGCCCTGAAGGTACCACAGAGAACATTGACTGACATGGCATATTAAATTCAGTCAAGCCCCTACATCAGTAAGCATTATAGATCGCTGTTAAATAATATTTGGAATGCAAGGAGAGTGACCTAGTGGGTTTCCTAGGGGTGAGAATGACAAGATTCATAACCCCAGCAAGTTTAGGGCCCATAACCAGTCACTATGTCATGTTATTGTATTAGGGTTTATGTTCAACTTTCCCTTTTGTTCCCTGTAGGATTTCTCCATCCCCATTTCACTGTTCTTGCTGGGGTCTTCTTTCTTGAACTTAGATCACCTCACTCTGCTACCCACTTTCCCCAGTAAAGGCATTTAAAAGCCTGGTGATCAAAAAACTCTTGGACCCCAGAAATGACTTAGTCCAACTCACTCTTTTTGTAAGGGAGCTCTCTGAGCCACCCTGCTGGTTAGGGAGGTCTCCTGACTCCAGGATCTTCACAGAACACACCCCTTGGCCTCTCTTGCATTGAGCTAGCTTTAAGCTCTATGCATATTAGGTCAGTCCTAACTTTAACTTAAAGCTGGAGGAAATGAATGTCTTTAACACTTTCTGACTAGATGGGTGTCAAGATATCAGCCACTTGGATCCTCAGCTGTCAAAAACTGTCCAGGCGATGCTCAGGAACTACTAGGAAATCTGTATGGGCAGGACAATTCCTCTTAATAACATCTTTTGGCAAAATTCCAGGAATGTTGGGAGACATGTATTTCTCTTAGTCCCTTGGAAGAAAAAAAGCTCTCAAGCTCTCTTCGGGCACTGGGAGGGAAGTAGAAGAATGGTGACATCTGGTGGTTAAGACTTTCTGAGCTTTGTATACAAATGGTACAGATTCTAATCCTAATTGATTCTCTTTGAAGCCCAGTTCCCCAGGGTGGTTAACAATTGTACTGCCTGATTACTTAGATTTCTGAAAGACATCAATCATTTAAACTTTGTGAACCCACTGCTATAGAGGATATTACAGATGGCTATTACTTCAGGATTATTTTTACAAATGTATATGTGTATACAGAGAAAGTGTGAGGATATCATATTCATAGGTACACACATTATTCATATCTTATATAATACAAATTTGTTTGCATTATATATATTCTATTTATAATATATTTGCAATGCCTTTGAGGGAAATTAATATATCTCAATTGTTTTTCTTACAGAGTAAAGTTTTATAGTAATAATTGCTAAAAGGCAATGCTTGTACACAGAAAAAGCTTACTAGGATAGAGTTGTATATTTCATCATTTCTTCTCAAGAGAAAATTCATTACCAACTTAGAGAGGAAGAAAATAACTCAGTGAGATTTCAATAGTGAAAGCTCTGGTAGTGATGGTCAAGGTCATGCTTACCTGGTGAATAGTGATTCATTTTCATCCCTTCCACCCCTTTCAAACAAAGATATTTGGGGTTACTACACAGCAAGGTAACGGTGTCTGTTGATATTGCTAAGTCTGCTCCATTTCTTTGCGTATGTTTATTCCACATGCCATACTTTAAATAATTGTTCAGTTATAAATGTAGAAAACACAACTCTGTCCACAGAGTCAAATCAATTATTTCTCAGCATCTCTTACTAAGATCTTTGTGAATTGTATTCACCCTCATAACAACTCATGGAACACAGTTTACTATACCCATTTTAAAGAAGAAGCCAGGACTTTAAACAGATAATATGCCCACACATAATCACTATTAAGTAGGGTCAAAGTCAAGATTGACTCCAAAGTTTTGACTCCAAAGCCTAGATTCTTTCTGCTACACTATGCTGCCCACTCCCCAGAAACCACTTGAAGAGTACACCAAGAACCAAAGGAGATATTTAAGGTCCTTATACATAAACCACATTTCTTGACCTATTCGAGTTGTATGAAAATTATAAGCAACAAAATAATAATTGTATACATAAATTTTATAAATCTGTGCCCAATGTGATTCAATCTTGGAGCAGACCTCTGTGAAATCAATGAATTGTTTTTTTCCTGCCTAGGTCCTGAAATGTCTGTCTTTCATGGCCTGGGAATTATTCACTATGTAATCTTAGCAAGAGGGAAAGCCTCTGATGGCAAAGGTAGTCGATCAAGTTTGGGGGAAATTTCTAGCAGTAGTCCCTAGGAACCGATGCCATGGTGTTGATAATGTAAGCTGAGATATCTAATATATAATGGTAGAGGGAGCAGTATCTTCACCTTATGAGTTCTAAGACATGATTTTAGGAGTTGTTTCTAGATGTACATGCCTCTGTGCCTGACTCCCTTTTCCTTTTAAAAAAACTCCTTTTCTCATTAAATCTGCCAGAATAAGTTTCTGTTGCTTATAAATAAGTATCCTGACTGATACAGACATTAGAAGGAAGAGGCATAAACTATCAGGGAAACAGAAGAAATCAGAGATGGTTCATCTAGTCTGATTAAGGCTGAGGGTTGAAAATCCACTGCTTTAAAGGGTTTTGATGCAGATGGCCAGTGGCATGTAGTAGCAAAACAGTTTATTAAATCATCAAATGTACTCATCAAGAATAAAGTACACACTGAAGTCAAGCTTTTGAAAGACCAAGTAGCAGCTGAAAAATATAAGGATTGTGGAAGTCAGATATTTTTGTTGTTATTGTTTATAGAGTTGGACAGCTTAAAGAAGGCGAATAATGAGCACTGATTCCTAATTTCTAGGCTCAAATTCCTAAATTCTCAGCTCAAAGCACATAGATAGCAGAGATTTTCTACAACTTCTAAAACAAACAACAATATCAACATTTTTTTTTCTAGCAACTAGAGGCCAAGATAGATGAAAACTAAAAACAAACTTTAATCTTGTGAGTTGCCGAATTACAAAGTCACTCACATTCACAGCCTGGACACTGTCTTATTTGAAATCAAGGGCATTGATTTGAACAGAGTAGGACCCTGAGGACTGAATTGAGGGACCTGAGAGACTTCGGATAATGTAATACACTCCTCACATTTCCAGCCCTGCGTTGGCTTCCCTTGACAAGTGAAGGCAATGATTGTGATTCTAGAACACCTCTAGAGACGAAGTGGAAAGACAAACCCTGAAGAAGAAGACTTACTCATGACAAAAGTTGTGAGATTCTGGTAATTTGTAAAAGCAAAGA
The DNA here is from genome assembly GCF_014176215.1 of Rousettus aegyptiacus. Taxonomy (NCBI): domain Eukaryota; kingdom Metazoa; phylum Chordata; class Mammalia; order Chiroptera; family Pteropodidae; genus Rousettus; species Rousettus aegyptiacus. Next base: position 76,493,900 of record NW_023416295.1, read on the forward strand.
TCTGGGGAATCCATGTGATGAGCGAGTCTGAGAGTTCTAGACCAGAGAAGGAAGAGCGTAGCTTTAGATTAGGCTGACTCTAGTGATACGGAGGAAGTTACCAAAATCCGCTACTCAGTGTGCTCACTTGAGCACTTGAGAGTAATATTAATCATCTGCTCAGTTGGTGACCAAAATCTGGACTTATGGAGGCCAGTATACATAATAATGCTGGCTAGCACTCATGGACTCTTAGTGGGTGTCAAGAACTGTTTAAAATATTTTCATATATTAAGTTATTTAATCCTAAAAATAAGCCTATCATATATGTATTTTAATCCCCACTTATAAAAAAGGAAACTGAGGCATTTAGAGGTTTGACAATTCCCCACATGTATAGCTTGTAAGTAGTAAAGCTGAGATTCAAATCAGCCTGGTTCCAGAATTTACTTTTAAGCCTTCTTTTGAAGGTGAGCTACCAGAAATACTTTGATATTATGTAGAAGAAGAAATCCAAGAATTTAGGGAAATAATCTAATAGATTTATTAAGTGTGACCTACTCAACCATTCAGATACCGTGTCCCCAAGGATGGCCCAGCACATACGTATTTGCCTCAGCACTGAGAAGTCCATTGTGGGAGGGGAATGCCAGTATTTTTGAAGCTTACGGCAGTGGCTTTTCTCTGAAAGCCAGACCTCATGACAAAGAATTGTAGCCCTCTCTCAGTTACCAAATCTGCTGCCCACCAACCTGGAGACCCTTAAATAAAAGGGAGACTGGACACTTGCAGTACACCATTGGAAAGCCACCCAAAAGCTATTCCCAGTCCCATTCTCTTTGCTACATCTAACATCAGAGTCTGGAAAGCCAGATTCTTGCTTTCTCCACTTCTACTCTGCAAGTACTAGGGGATGGAGCCGCATATGACCCAGTTCTGGCCAGCGAGTTCTAAGGGGAATTCTGCTGAGAGATTCTGGGAAAGAGCATTTGTTTTCTTTCGATAGAGATGTAGGAGGAGATAGTTTCTTACCTTGGCCACTCCTTCCTTCCTGCCTTTGAATGAGGTCATGATGCCTGAAGCTGCAGCAGCCATCATTCAAATATAAGGTATAAGCCTAAGCTTAAAAGCCTTTTAGATAATCGGTATATAAAGATGAAAAGAGCCTGGCTCCTTAAGGAACCATTCCCACAACTATGTACCTCCAGGCTTCTTGTTATATGAGAAAAACAAATCCCTACTTGTTAAGGTATTATTGGTCCACTTTTCTAACACCTGCAAACTAAAGCATTCCTAAATGATAAAGTAACCCTTGAGGAAAAATTCAAAATAACATCATAGATATGTACTGTGTATGTTCCAACAACCAGAAAAAAATCCCCAATCACTTATATCCTTACCTTATATTTCTTGAAAAATTTAAAGAGAATTCAAATACGTTCGTATAATTTACAGTAATACGTTTTTTTTTTAAATCCCTTTTCTCTCTCTGTCTACTTTGATCACACCACACAGCTACTCCAGAGCTTCTTGCTCCATAGGACTCCAGCTCTCTTCCTTTTCTTTCATTTTCTCCATTTTTTTTTTCATTAATGTAGACTTCCTGGCTTTTAACCAGCAGAAATGAGAAGGGAGGAGGAGGCACTTGTAACTGCAAAATTCCCCCTGGTGACTCCCAACTCTCCGGCTTAACCATTGTTGCCCCATCATATGTAATTTTTATCCATAATTTTTAAAACTGTACTTACAGTTACTTCTAATGGACATTTCTTTATTCCAGATCCTATTCCTTACTGACTTTCATTTTTAAAGTAAAGATGACTTCTTTTGGAAGACAAGTTGGTCCTAATATGTGGCCAAATCACATTTGAGAATGCAAATGTTCACAAACAGCATATCTTAAAAATAGTAACATACATTTAAAAATAATTATAATGCTTAAGATGACATTATATGTAAAAAGAGGGAGCTAGATTTATTCCCACATAAGATTGTACCGATAGCCCTATATTGGTTTTCACTTGCTGCCGTAACAAATTACTGCAAACTTAATGGGTTAAAATAATAGGAATGTATTACCTTACAGTTATGGAGGTCAGAAGTGAGTCTTAAGGGGTTAAAATCAAGGTGTCAGCAGAGCTGGTTTCTTCTGCAGAGTCAAAGAGAGAACCTGTTTCTTGTCTCTTCAGGTTCTGGAGGCTCCACACTCCTTGCCCCGGTCACATCGCTCTGTTCTTTGCTTCTCTCACCACGTCGCCTCTCTCTGTTTTGACCTTCTTACTTCTGTTTTATAAAGATAATACCTAGGACCCAACTAGATAATCCAGGATGTTATCTTAATCTAAAGATCATTAACAATCATAGGTGCAGAGTCCCTTTGGTCATACACAGTAACATTCACAGATTTCAGGGATCGTGAATATTTTTGGAGGATCTTTATTCAGCTTACCACAGTCTGCCTTCTGACCCCGAAAGATTTACATCCATCCTACATCCAAGTTCCTCTTCTCTTTCAAGTTGTTGGCATTGCCATGAGAAGAAATGCATCCATCATTCCAACTCCAGCGGTCCCACAAGGTAGATGAGGGATGTGTGAGGCAGAGCAGCCCCACTCAAATCCATTTTAGAGTGGAACCTCCAGTTGCTCCGCAGGCAAAAGAGTAAGCCCACTTCAGAGCAGTCTTCACAGCTAAACCTCGATATAAGAAATAAATGCTTACTGTTGAATGTCACTGACTTTTAGGGTGGTTCGTTATGCAGCGTCATAATTCCTTTATTTTCATGAAAACTTTAAGGCCTGAGGGAAAGCTACCAATGTCCATCCAATTGTTTAGAATACCTAGAGGCATGTGAATTTTAACACACACACACACACCATTTTTATAGTGTATCGGACTTAATGTTTTAGTGCTTTGTAAAAACCGCTAAAAAAAAAAAATGTCATCTGGGCTGAAGCAAAGAAGAATCAGAGTAAAATCAGAGAAGGCAGTGATTTAAACTAGAGGGACCACCTGTCTTGGAAAATCTCCAACAGGCTGAAGTACAAAAGAGGGTGTGCACTGAAAGAGGCTTACAAAAGGCCTGAACATTCTGTAAAGAACACCTTCAGGAATTGCACATTGGCTCTTTTTTGTTGTTGTTGTTTTACAAATTTTGCAAATTGGAAAGGGTTTCTCAAAGTGTTCTTTGCAACACTAGTTTGGCAGCCTTAATTGATGTTGTTTTGTTGTTGCTGATGTGTGTGTGTGTGTGTGTGTGGTGGTTTGTGCCAACAGCCAATTACGTGCATCTCTTCCCTGCTCCATGTTCAGTGGTTCAGTGGCATTGGGTTGAGAGCCAGTAATGAGCCATGCTGGGGTATTTATACTGCAGAAATCGTGGTTCAGTTATCGAGATGTGCGCTGGGTCATAATAGAAAGTGTATTTCTTACACTGGGTCATGGTCAAAAGCTCTGAAAGCCATGGCTCTCATGGTGATTGAGTAAACTTCAACTCCCCACAGCACTAACAATTCATTTGGTGTAAAACATTTCTGCCCCTGGAAATAAGGCCTGACATAGCAGCAAAGCAAATGGTGATACTACCCAAATTAATACAGAAATAGGCATTTTTCTATGAATGTTTCTACCATGAGTGTTTAGGTTTCTGTGTTTTCCTTTGTCCTCTATCCAACTACAGAAGTTGAGGGGTAAGGTGTGTGTAGATATTTCACCCTAATGTTTCAAACTATGAATTGCCATTTATGTCAATAAATTTATGGTTAAAATTTATGTCAATTATGAAAAGAATGGGTATTTTGCTTGTATGACTTCAAGAGATGGTAGTGGTGACCTGCCACCTTCTCTCAAACCATGCGATATCCCTCAACAGTGGCATTTTTAAGAGAGTTTGGGGAAAAAATTGGCTTTGAACCATGTTGGTAGCCCCTGTCTGCAGTTAGTAGGCACTTGCACAGCAATTTTAGAGAACTCATGCTCCAGAATAATTCACCACTAGAAGTAAATCAAGTTGGCATTGCTAATGAACATTTGGAACAATCTCTGTGTCAGACAAGAATCGTAAAATCTACTTTTGTATGTTTGTCCTTATGAGGAAGATGAGATGCTGCTCTTCTTTGAATTACCAGTATATTGATGAAACACATCATCTGTTTTGACAAACATACTCAACATTTTGCTCCTGCTTTATGACTTTCTGTGTATTCCGAGCTTCAGACATATTTAGGTCTTTGGAACCTCCCCCTGCCCATTTTACTTGAGTTTCCTACTTCACTGGATTTAAATAGGGGCCTGAGTAGATACTGATATAAAACGAACCTTTTTTATGAAGTGCAAACCATTGCAATAGCCCTTAATCAAGCTCATTTCCTGCCCCAGCCCCACCCCCACACAATAAGGTGGCATTGACATGTTACCATTGGGGCAATCTAAAATCCATCGTTGCCCAGTAGTACTGAGGGGTCCTTGATTCTTTTTGCTATGCAGCAAGGAACTACAGATTAGCGAGACTTAGAAAAAGTAAGATTTATTGAACTACGTTTCAAGGGAGAAACAGATTACACCAAAGAGTGTTGTGGCTGCATGGAAACAAAAGGTATGATTAAAGTATGCTCCAAAGGAGGAGCGGGTTACAGCAAGGAGGGCTGTAACCCTGCAAAAGTGAGGAGGTCGGCATTATATTGAGGCCATGATGGGAGGTTAGGAAAGTAGTGCTAGATAATTGGAGTGTGAGGTCATTTGACTGACATTTGTCTGTTGTAAAACCCTTTGCCTGTTGCGTGTATGGTTACCCAGAATTCAGTCTGTTATAATTAGATTCATAAACTTCTGGGCATAGATATGCTATTATAATGAGAGTATAGTGAAGCTAGGTCGCAGAGAGGTTAGTGTAGGTCTGATTGTGCACAGCTTGCAGCTGGATTAAACCAGTCGCTAGTGTTTGGCTCTCTACTTCTTTGTCTTTTCAGGATGCAGAGGTAATTTATAACCATAAAATGGGTATTCCAGGAAGATCCTAAGAGAGATTTTTGGGAGAGGCCTTCATTCCTCTATTCCTCCATTACTCACGTCTACCTAACTCACACTCTAATCTCTCAAACCTTATTATTTGGTTCGATCATTGACTCCAGTCATTCTTGCCTATATAGCTATACAGATGCAATATCAAGTCAAGTCCTTACCCGGCCCCACAAGAATGGTCCCATTGAGTCATTCTTATCGGAGAACGTTGGAGGCCCACTTGTGTAAGTGCTGTCAGAGAGCAATACTTAACCAATAAAAGCACAAAAAGGTGACAATGATTGAAGTTCTAGTAGTCGTCATAGCTAATGCTACAAGCCAGACATAATTCTGGGTGCTTTGCTTGTATTAAATTACAAAATCACTCTCAAACATATGCTATAAACCTCATTTTACAACTGAAGAAAACAGATTAAGTAACTTGCTCAGAATCAAGTGACAATACCTGGATCTGAAGCCAGAGAGTTTGGCCCTAAGGCTCAGGCTCTTAGCAAGGTGGCATTGTACCTCTAATTCCAAACTCTTCATATCACCCTCTAGATTGGGTTCTAACTTATAAGAGAGGCCCCAGGAGCCCTTCTCACCCTGTCCTTGGCTATCTCTCTAGCCTCATTTCACACTTTCTTCACATTTACTAATTCTCAGGGACCTAAAGTTGCAGTACCATTTGTAAATACTTTTGCATAAGCTATTTCCTCCCATTAAGTGGTCAGGAATGTCACTGACTATATCTGAAGTTATGTTTTTATTTTTTTAGTTAAAATTATTGGAGTGACATTGGTTAATAAAATATAGTTTTCAAGTGTACAGTTCAATAATGCATCATATGTATATTGCATTGTGTGTTCACTACTTAAAGTTAAATATCCTCCCATTACCAAATATTTATATTTTAAATACTAGTATTTAATTTATATATAGTAAAAAAATTATGATGCATTTTATAATGGATTACAATGGTCATTGTCATATAACACCAAAGTCAAAAGCCACTAAAATAATAACAACCATAGCTTACATTTGGTTGCCTCATAAGCCCTCACAATATTAAACTTTCCCTGAGCCCTGTATTTCAAGATGCAACATCGGTTAATAAATCCTCCCATCCTTTTGTTTTCTGAACTCCCCTACCCTTTTGTGTTCCAGAAAACAGCTTAAGGCAAAGAACTCCCAGCCCTCTTCCCAATACGACTTACTTAAATCAGACCCACATCCACTTTTTCTTTAACCTCAAAATTACCTTGTTTACCTAATTCTATAAACTCCAGATGTTCTTCCTTTTATTCATGATTCCTCATTAATGAATGTTCTCCTTATTGCAGTCACCTAAATAAAATCATCTCTTTAATTGTCCAGTGCATTTTGTCTTTGGCAGTTTGGTACCATGACTTGGTTGGCATTGGGCCTCTTCTAATCCTTGCTTACTTTACCCAAGTAATGAGACCTTAGCCTTCTGTGTTCCTTTCCCGACTGGCCGCAGAGGACGCAACAGTGATGATGACTCCTGGTCCGATGTTCCAGACTTCGGTCCACTGATAGTATGGTAAGGATTTGATTTTGATTCTTTCAGAGTACTCTTGATTTCGAGAGTGAGCATCTTTTCATTTTATGGCCTGATCATTTGTGATGTCTGTAAATGGATTGATAGCTTAGAAAGACCTTGTCTCTGGTAGGTGAGAGGTGATAGATAATCTGGCTTGTTACTCTTTTCTGTTTGTTGGTCAGTTTTTCTATTGAGCTCAAATCAATTAAGAATTTGTGCACAATGAGAACCGAACAGTTCTTTGACATGAACCAGTGAGTCTGGTATTTCTGTGTTTATGCTTGACCCATGGCTGCAATTTTAAAATTGAAACTATAAGCCCTCTATCTGTAACTGTATGTTTATGTGTCTGTTAGCTTAAAATACATTCCTAGTGCAGGTGGTATTTCCAAAATAGATTATAAAATCTCTTAAAAGAGCTCTATCCTGATTGGCTTAGAGATAAATACTTACATAAACCAAATGTTCCTGAAGTTCCCTTGTGACACAGAGAGGTTGTAGCTTTGGGTCTGTAAATAAATTTGTTCCTTTGTTGCCATTTTGAGAAATTGTACTAAAGGGGATATGTTTTTGTTAAGAAAAAAAGAGAGTAGTTTTGTCCTGAAGTCAAATGTTAGAGTTTATGACAAAATTTCAATAAAAACGTATAAAAAGTCACAAAAAGTTTGCAGAAATGCGATTTTACTTGACAGTCAGCGCTGGTTAAGGGTTTTGATTTCTTTATAAAATTTTCAAAAAAACTTCTAGTGTCAACTGAAATGATGCAAAAGTAGAGTTTGGTTCTCAACTAAAATGACAAAAAATTCTGAGATTACTTGTCTGCTCTTGATAAGAGGCTATAAAAGGTGATTCTTATCTTCTGTACAATCTGTCTAGATAACAAACTTTCTGTATGTTCTAAGAATAATTTTTTGTGCTTTATGTTGACTTTGTCATACCCTTGATTATTTAGGAGAACAAAGTCTTTTTGCTTTCTAAATTAAAAATTTTTTGCCATCATGCTACCTCCTATGCTTGCTTTTAAAATCTGTTATTGTCACTTTAATTACGTCGATAACCAAATATTATTCTCAGTAACTCATGATCCTATCTTAACCAGTCGTCTAGAAAATCTGACAATTTTTAATATTTTGCCTCCCCTAAACTGAATTCTAAATGAAATCTTTTAAGTCTGTCTTTAAGATTTTTCTAGAGGGTCCCCAGAAAATCACAAGTAATTTGTTTTTTCACCTTCTAAAAAGAGAGGTGCAGGAAATAATTAGGTTTATTTAATATGTTACTACTGATGAGTAGCATGGGAAAACATTATTGAATCAGAAAAAATACTTAACCTCTTGCAGGTTAAACTTGTATGGGTAAAACATTAACATACATATTTTGAAATGATATGCTATATGGGAAGTTACGGGAGAATTGTCAGTGCCCTAGCTGTCCGTGATGTTTCTATTGATTTAACTCCTATTGCTGCTTTGCCTGATAATAGAAAACAACAGCATAGTGTTATTAGTCATAATTCCGTTCATTTTTTAAAATGTTAACTTGGCCACAACTTTACTTCTTTAATTTGAATTTAGCACCCAGGCCAGTAACCACTGGATGCACAGGATTTAACTTATGGGATTTTATTAACACACGGGCATTAGGGCCTACTCCAGATATTCTGACTCTCTTGACTTAATGTTCTTAGTATATTCCTGATTTATTCCAACTGTGTGCTTCATAGTCAAGGTAGACTATGTGTCAAGATTATTATGTGTTAGATCTGAAGATAATTTTCTTTGTAGAGATTATGTTCATCTATTTTAAAAAATTAGATGCACTGTCCTCTCTTATTTGAAAATAGGATTAATCATTGTGTTTATAAATACTTTATCTAAAACTCATTTTAAATTAATTTTATTTGTTTTGCACACCATAGAAATATCCAAATTTTTTGTCAGCTACATCATTCTCATAATAATCTTTCATTAGATCTTTCACTTTTGAAAATAATGAGAAATTAACCACGACCATTTTGCCTTTCTATGGAAAGGGACTCTACCAAGTCCCCACAGGCTTCTGAAGGCCTCACTTAGACAACTAAGAGGAAAGTGGATGGAGTCAGGATCTCCAGACCAATAGTCAAAAAACAAATGAGTTGGTGAGATTGCCAACCAAAGATGGAACAGAATAAGAATAATTACATAGGAGTAGAAATTGAAGGATGATTGTGGCTTGTGTTAGGAATATTGTTGATATTTTATGTTCTATTTTCTGGATATAAGGAACCCTTTAAGATATCTTTTCTCTTAAGATGTCTAAAATTCATAACAATTTATTAGATTATGCTTTTATAAACATAAATGACACATTTTATCCATTTCTCCCTGCCTGACCCCTCTAGAAATCAGTAACCATTAACCGTTCTCTTTGCATGACAATAGAGTCATGTGAATAGGTTCAAATATGATTGGTCTTTCTTGTTAGCAGTACATTGGAAACATAAATTATGGCCTTGCCTGGAATGTCATATTTGAGAATGATGCTCATTTAATCAGATATGACCAAACACTCTTAAGAAACAAAGGTTGACTTTATAGACCCGATGCTTACTAAGCTCTCTTGGAAAAACTGTCCTTGTACCTGGCTTATTGAGTTCCTAGTGTTTTTCATATTATTTTCAAAGAACAAGGTTAACCATGATCTGGCCCTGTTCTCACCTCTGTTCTTCTCACCTCTACACTTCTTTTCACTCATTCCATGCTTGAGCCAATGAAATTATTTGAAGTTCCTCAAGCATGGAATGTTATTTTACCTCATTATGTTTAGATTCAGGCTAGGACACACATTTATCTACATCTGGCAAACTTCTGTCCATCTTTCAGAACTCAAGTCAAGCACTCATCTCCAGAAATCTTTCCCCATCCCATGCCTCTTGGGTAGGGATGCCCACTCCCTCCTCCACAACCCTCCTGTACTTACTTCTAATTCTGCGCCTGGCATACTCTCCTGGAGAGGTTTGTTTCTGTGTCTGTCTCCCCAGTACATTTCTAGCCCCTTAAAGACAGAAACTGGGTCTTATTTAATTCATGCTAGTATATGGCTTACATATAATCAGCACTCAGCTAACCTTGGGTTTGTCGAATTAACTTACAACTGCTTGAATTAAAAGGGTCCAATTCTTCATAGTGAAGGAAGAGAGGGGCATTTGAAAGGGGAGGTGTGAGGTATGGGATCTTGACCTTCTGCCTAGTGTGGGCCCCAAATACCTTTTACAGACATATTAAGAAAAAAGAGGAAAAGAAAATCTTCAGAGTTAATATCTCGATGGTAAGCTGGGTCGTAGTGAGGCTGGGGATATTCAAATGGCTTTCTCTCTAGGGAGGCAAGCTATATAAATTAATACACTGAACCATGGCCTGAGGAGCCTGGAGGCTTTAATAAATAAAGAGATGTACCCAGCCAAACAAGAACATAACACTGCCAAATGCCCCAACATCTCAGTTACAATAATAGTGTTTCCTGGGCCCAGGCCAGAGAGCAGCTCAGAGAATTTTTGTGCTCCTTTTAAAATCCTCTTTGATTCATGAGACAATTTTGGCATCTCCCAAAAGCGAAGTGGACATCTCCAGTCTGCTCAAGGCTCCTGCTTCACTCTGGCTTGAAAGAAAAGGCTATTTCTGGATGCACTGTTCTCTCCTCTGCAGTTTCTCCATTTATTTAGAACAAAAAAACCCAGCTGGTATTAAAGGGATAATTCTACTGAGAATGTCAGGCCTTTGTCAACAAGATCTCTTTTATAGAGCAAAAGAGAGTAACTCTTGGGATGAATGCCCCCTACCATACCATAGAATATTAGAATATTTGATCAAGAGGGGACCATAGAAGTTATAGCATCCAACTGCTTTTTTTACAGTTAAAAACACTAAAGTCCAAAATGGTGATCAAACTTGCTCAAAGTCAGAGAGTAGAGACAAAATTGGTGTAGAATTTCAATGTTGGGCTTTAGTCATTCAATTCTTCTTGTTCTTTGAAACACCACTAACTTTTGATCTAGTCATCAACCAAAAGTTACTTTAAGCATTGATTAACAGCACATTGCCTTTTATTCTACTATTAGAAATAAGCTTACTTTTTATAAACTCATAGTGTGATAGAGACTTCTAGGGCTCACCTATGCCAGGTTTCCCTTCCCTTCCTTCTGGTCACGTGAGATGATCAGACTTGTCTGCGCTCTGCAATTGGGAAGGACCACAAAATTAGTTCTAGCCAGTGGACTTCAAGCAGAAGTAACTCATGTCCCTTCTGGGCTGAGGCATGAGGCATCCAATTAGAGACTTCCAGCACTCTTTTTGCTAGCTGCAGCCACTGAGGAAGCCCCTGGTTAAGCCTCCATGAGCCTGGGTCTTGAGGGACTGTATGAAGTAGAGTTCTCTGTGGCCCATGAGAGATCTATAACATGTGAGAAACTTTTATTGGGTTAAATCACTGAGCTGTTTGTTACTGCAGCATAAACCTAATCTGCCTGGGTTAATATGGCACAAAAAACAATGTACATTTGTTTACAGTAAGCTTTAAATGATTATAGTCACTTTCCCTGGGATCAAGTTTTGATATCAATTTATAGGAATGAATTAGACACAGACCCTTTCTTTCAGGATTTTATAATCTAGTGCTAGAAAGAATGTGTGTAAACGGCTATAAGGGAGATTATGAAAATTGCCTTTGAATAGTGCTGAAAATGTGTTAAGAAGGAGGGTGATGATTCCCCACTGATAGGAGAAATAATGGAACATTCAATGCCCAAGGAATGTTAATTAAGTTCCTCTCATATGCTAGGAATGGAAAGAAGAGGTTTCGAGGGGTAGGTTGGATTTAGAACTTCAGAGAATTTAGGAGGTCTTTCAATATCTGACTGTAAGGGAGATGAAATCCACTTTCATTTATTTTGTTCAGAAACTTTGCTTTGAAATTGCTTGCAATTCTGGAATTTGAAGCTGAAAACCACTTTGAAACCAAATCAGAAGCCTCAAGCCTCTATTTTCTGAGAATTTGGAAGGAGATAGCATTAGTATAATTGTTTTTTAAAAACCCTGGTCCAGTAGTCAGTCTCTTCCATTGACTGTGATTTGGGGCAAGTTGTTTAGTTTCTCTGTACCTTACATTCAACGTCTGAAAATAAAAGAGATGAGCTGGACCAATGTTTTCTACTGTGTGTTTCCAAAGTATGTATCATGAAATAATTGTTGCCCAAGATACTTGATTAAAAAGGATTCTGAAGTCAAATAACTTGGGGAAATCCTGTTGCCTCAATGCGTATGAGATTCTCTCAGAGATTCATGGTACTTATTAAATATTAAAGACTCTGAAAAAGTCCTACCATAAAGAAACTTGTTTAGATTTGTCAATCCCATATTTCCCAAATTTATTTGACTATTGACCCACTCCCCTCCCCACAGCCCTAAAAAGTCATTTGTTACCATTAACTGTAACAAGTATTATTTGAAACACTCTTTGGAAAATGCTGATCACTAACCAGCATGATTCTGTAAGATGAAGATTTCCCCATGGCTTGCTAACTCCTCACTGCCTCAGCAAATTTCCTTCTCACTGAAAATTTTCGCTAACTTTTCTTTGAAGAGCAGTATGTAAATAGTCATAGGTCAGACTTGTGCCTCTTGTTCCAGATTCATTGTAAACAAAGTGTGTTAGAAAAATAAATGTTTTATATTTGATAATTGCTCTACACTTTCCATAAACTCATTATCTCATAATGGCTTTAGATTATGGTGACAGAGAAGAGTAATAGACTCTATTGTCCTTATTTGAGGTCCAAAGCCTCAATTCGAAGACATATTGCTGTCCTCATCGAGTTTATAGGCAAGTAAATACTAATAACAATGTCCAATGCTATGGAATAGTCCATTAATTGCTAAGTCCTGTTCTAAATGCTTTACAGGTTCAGTAGCCCATCTGATTCTCACAACAACCTTATGAGATAGATACCATACCAACCTCACTTTACAGATAAGGAAACTGGGGCAAAGATAATTACATAGATTATTAAAGGTCACAGAGGTAGTAGACATCAGAACTGAGATCCAAATGCCAGAATTACAGTTCAGAATCATAGTGTTTAACACTATGTTACTTTGCCCCTTTAGTGTGATAAATATTCAGATAGATAGTCACAAATATAACACCTGACTTAGCAGATGAGGAGAGTCAGATAAGGCTCTTTGGAGGAGGTGGTGCCTGAGCTGCATCTTAAAAATTGGAAAAGAATTAGTCAAGCAGAGATCGAGAAAGAGGCTTTTTAGATAGAGGAAACAGAATATGTGTCCAGAGATAAGACAGCTGGTGGCACCTTTGGGCAATTGTATTTATCTTTGTAGGGCAGAAGCATGGGTTATGGGAAGGGAGCAGTGGGGCAGATAAGACTGGTGAGGCTGGCAGGAGGCAGTCACAGGAGCCTTGTGTGTTCAGGCAGGCATTCGAGGTCTTCTCAGAGAGGCACTGAATGTGATGGGGGAAGTACTAATGGCTTTTAACAGGGGAAACCATATGCTTTAAGTTCATGTTGGTTTGAGAGGGATAATACCCATTGTCAAAAAGTCCATTTAAGAAGACACCAGCAAGTAATCCACATGGAAGGTGAAGAATCTGAAATAAGGAAGGACAGTGGAAATGAAAAGGCAAAGACAGTAGAGAGGCAGTGATCAGAGACTAGTGAGCCAAAGAGAAAGTCTCTAGAACAGAGTTCCTCGAGGATTCTTCAACACTGTTGATACTTTGGGCCAGATAATTCTTTGTTGAGGGGAGAGGTGTCCCATACATTTTAGGATGTTTAGGATGTTTAGCATCATCCTGGGGCTTTACTCACTAGATTTACATATCACAACTCTGCACCCCTAGGTTGTAACAACTAAAAATGTCTCAAGACATTGCCAAATGTTCAAGGGTTGGGAGTGGTAGTGGGGGAGGCAAAATCATCTCTAGTAATGTTTCTAAATGTGTGTCCTAAAGACCAGCAACTTTGGCATGAAAGTTGTTAGAAAGGCATGTTCTAGAGCTCCAAGCAAGATCTACAACTCAGAGGTGGAGCCCAACAATCTTCATACAAATCTCCCAGGGAAATTTGAGAACCACTGGTACCAGACAGGAGGGAAGAAGATGAGATTGAGGTCAGAGGCTATGGATAGGGTTAGACACATCAGATCTAAAGAGAGTGTGTTCTAGATGGAGATTAGGAGACTCCTGGTAACCCTGGTTGAAGCAAGGTCAGGGGTGTGCGGGCATCGGAAGCAGTCCTATCTCAGGTAGGAGATGGGGGATTGGGTAAATGGAGACTCTGAGTGCAGACTATTCTTTCCTGAAGTTTGGGTGCAAGGGATGGAGAGAGGGTTAGAGGAACGTTCAGGGTCTAAAGTTGATTTAATTTTTGGTTGAAGCTTAAATATATGTACAAATCTAGGCAAAAACAAACAAACAAAACAAAACAAACAAAACCAGTTAGGGCAGGGCTGTAAAAAAGAGAAGAAGAAGGTCTAGGAGAGCGTAGTTTAGAAGTAAGTGAAATTTGTGAGTAAATAATCTGAAACATCAAAGAATGAATTGACAGAGACCATGGTGCAGTTTAGACCACAGTCTCGTGAAAAGAGATGGTAAAAAGTTCATTATTCATTTCCAAGTCAGCTTTGAGGATGTGCTTGGATTGTGGGAGGATCTCAATGAAGATTCCGGCCTGATCTACACCATGGAAAATACCTACTGAGTTAGGCCAAGGACAAAGAACTGAGTCCTCAATTATTTGGACATACCAATTAAAAGAGTTTTCCTTATTTAATGAGTTTCATTGCTCAAATTAAGAAGTTCTTTTCCACCTCATTTATCCTGCCCACAGATCCTGCTTCAGTGGCTTGGAAACTCTAAGTTCATAAATTGCTGTAAAATCCTGGACTCCTGTTGTGAGGGAATACCTTAACAGGTGAACTGGTCTTCTATCCCAATTAGGGAAGGTAAGACATATTTATGCTCATCTTCACAGGTAATTCACCTGAGCTCCCAAGAGAGAAAGAGATCTGCTCAAGGAAACAAAGAGAGTCCCGTTGTTAGCATGTTACATGTTAAATGATGCGCTTGATACAGATGGCTCCATAACTGGATGTCTGAGAATTATCAGAGCATTAACCATAACTGACAATTTCAGAATGATAAATAAGGATTCTGAAAGAAAATAGGCAATGTTGTTGGAAAATGGCTAGTTAGTGCTACATAACTGGAAAGACCACATGGACCAGAGAGACAAATTCTCAGGCTATTGCTATACTTATAGCTCTTTGTGAACTTTCTTCCAGCGAATAATCATGCTGGTGCCCTCCAAGCCTCTTCTCTTAACTGAAGCAGATTAGACAAGAAGTAGACGCCTGACCCAAGCACAGCCAGGTCAAAGGCTCTGCAAAAATCTCTGTTCGAACTTCACTGGTCAGCTGGACCAATCAGATTCTGTCTCTTTGGACTTTGAACTGTAGCTAAAAAGAGAAAGGTAGTTAGTTGGTATTGTGAGCACAGTAGAGAGGGACTTGGAGGGAGGAGAAAGACATTTTGTCATGCTGACAATGGAGTCCTGGGTGAGGTTTACCACGACATGGGCACTGGTTTTGCTTTGGATTCAAAACAAATCTTGAGCCTAGTTGTCCCAAGATCCTGGCACTGATGCTGCTTCTGACGTAGCATAAGAACAAGCATAGGCTGTAATTCCAAACAAACAACCAACCCCTACCCAAACCAAACAACAACAATGGCAACAATAACAACAATAACAACACCTTTCTTTCTTCCTTCAGGAACCTAGAATCTCTGTTGCTTGCAACTAGGTGTGTTTGTTCTGGTTCTCCACCCTAGAACCCTCCTTCTTAAAAGGAGGCCAGCATATCCTAAGCAAAATCTCCGTATCCCAGTCCATTGATAAACTTCTATCACAAGAATGCATTCAGGGGGAAGGGAGGTCAATCAATTCATGGTTGATTTCTGTACTTGCAATACAGATGATGCAGCTGTGCTTAGAGATCATAGGACTGTCTTTGGAGGAAAGAGGAAGTGGCAGCATCTAGCCAGAAGACTTCTCAACAAAACTTCCAGTAACATCCTTGACGCTTTTCCTTCAATTAACCAATGCTGGGTACACCAAGGTGAGCAAGATCTGTTCCTTGCTCTCAAGAAGCTACTGTCTAGTGGACAAACAAATATAGATGCAAGTAAATGCAATAAGATGCGATGGGTGCTGTTACAAATACAGGTGGTGTGAGCGCAAACATTGAAGAGAGGAGAGAAGAGAGGGCCAATCCCAGCAGAAAGAAGAGCATGTGCGAGGTCTTAGAGGCGAGGAAGTATGGTAAGTTTGGGAAGTAGCACCCAAGGCACTATGGAAAATCATAGGATGAGGGAACGGGGAGATGCTAGAGATGAATGGGGAGAGGCCACGTCACAATGCGCTACAACAGAGCTTCCAAATTTTCTTAGTTTTTCAGTTGCTATATTAGCATGTCAGTTATTTTTTCATGATACCCTGAGGCCAAAAGAAATACCTAACAGCTCTATGTATCAAGTAGTTGAATCCGAACAGCTGACTAGGTATTTATGTCCTAACCATTACTGGCATTTGAAAAAAAAAAAATACACACAAATCAAAAGAAAAACTATTATTTAATTTTACAGGGTCGCGATTACTTACGAATAGGATGTATGTATCTGTTGGATACTGTACAATCTCTGGAACCTCGGAATCGGACTGGACACTGCCATCTTCATTTTCTGCTGCACATTGAATTTTAGATGATATTTCCTCTGTGTCATCATGACCACCAAACACCCAACTTTGCAAAGACATGAAGTTATCAAAAAGAATTCAGGTGTGTCTAATGCTGAACTGAGAACTCTCTCAGGCTAGTGTTCCTCAATGTTGCTGCATTTTTTCTCAAAAAATGTAAAATATGCTGGGTTCCCCTGTGAGTTCTCTAGAGTTCCTAGAGGCACACCAGAACCCAATATGGAAATCCTGGGGCCACGATACAGTTCATGGTTTCTAAAAGAAGTACAAAACTAAAACTTGGCGTTAGGCTCTGGGGGTGCTAATCAATTGCTTATACTCTTAGTGAAAGAAAAAATTCTTGAACATATGCACAGCAGATGGAGAAATGAAACACTGGAAAGTAAAGATTATAGCAAAGGAGATACTGTGTGCTTGAGAGATTATTATTAATCCCTTATGAATGGTTTTGGTTTTGTTACCTAGTAATAATCTGCAGCCTGGGTGGGAAGAAGAAAGATGTAGAGTTAAATTACCCATCCTCCTCCCAGGCCTGTCTATGGTGAGGTGTACCCTGGTGAGCCATTACACCGGCTGTTTTGCTGTGCTGGTGATAGTGTGCTCTGTGTGTGTGTGCATGCCTTTCTTTTCTGTTTCAGCCAAGCATAAAAACACTCTGAAGTAATTGCTCTGGGCTCTAGGCTTCTTATACTCCAATCCCCAGCCCATGGTAAATCTTTAGTGGAATTCCAGGATTTCCAAAGGACTGGAGCAGCGACAAATGTCAAAAGAGACAGAAGAAATTTAAAAAAGAGAAAAAGTCAGCAGGCAGCAAAGACACAACTTACCTGGAATGGAAAATCCCCTTGGTGAAGGAAATAAAGGAGTGAGAATGACTGACCTTTATTCATGGGATACTGAGATATCCTAAAAGTGCAATGAAAAGAAAAGCAACAAGAGCCCTGGAGAGAAAGGAGCATTTTCCTGTCACTGGGACTGTAGTGACATTATTGAGTTCCTGCCCATGTTGCCTCTGACAGGAATTGTCTCTCTGGGCCCCCTGATGAATGGTTAGAGACACTCCCAGGAAGAACAGGCAGCTGGCTACATGGCATGATTAGAAAGTCACATAAATTCCCCAACCCTGGACCAAAAATAACCTCCCTATAGGCCTGCCACCAAGCCTGAGATGCTCACCATTGTCACGGTGCTTTTGAATTGGGGCACTGTGTCTCCAGGGTTCCTCTGCTAAAATAGAAAGGTGTTATTTTGGAAGGAAATATCATTAACCCACCAGTGTTTGTCTAAATTTTAGCTCAGAATGGCTCATTTTTAGCCAACATAATCTAGTAAATTATCTAATAATGTATTCCATTATACCTAATATTATCTCTTTCTGTATAACAGATTATCCCAAAACTTAGTAGTTCAAGACAGTAAAAATGTATTACATTACAGTTTCTGTGGGTCAGGAATTTGGGAGGGGCTTAGCTGGTGGTTCTAGCTCAGGACCTCATGAGGATGTGGTTAAGATGTTGGGGCTGCGGTTATCTGAAGTCTTGAATGCTTCCTACATGGCTTATTCACGTGGCTCTTGGCAGGTGGCAGTTCCTTACCATCTGTGCCTCTCCACGGGGCTGTCTGAGTATCCTTACAACATGGCCGCTGGCTTCCCTCGGGTGACTTTTATGCCCCAGTCTCAAAAGTTGCGATTGCTTCCTTCTGGCACACGCCATTCTCTGAGATAAAGTTACTTAGGCTAGCCCATACTCAGGGGGAGAGTAATTAAGCTCCATCTTTTGAATGAAAACATTAAAGATGTGTAGACACAGTGAAAATTCACCACAGCTAATCACCAAATTGCCATGAAGTGAAAGGGAATGAGACAGGTAGATTTTGTTCTTAATATGTTACTTGTGGTATATTTGACATACCATACAATTTACCAATTTAAGGTGTACAATTCAGCGGGTTTTAGTGCAATCACAGTGCTGTATAGCTATCATCACTATCTAATTTCAGAAGATTTTCATCACTTCATAAATAAACCTGTACCCATTTGTGCTCACTCTCCATTGGTCTTGCTTACTCAGCCCCAGACAAATACTAATCTACTTTTAGGATAGATAAGTTCTGACATGTGGTTAGTGAAGAAGACGAGATCAGAATAGATTTCTATTCAAGTTGTCCTTCTTGCTCAGCCTCGTCACTGGAGGGAGGAGAGAGGCAGGAATCCAAATGCTCTGGCCATAGAGATAGCGCCAGGCTGTCTGCATACTACAAGCACTAGTCAGGGCTACTTGGAACTTGTCTCCATAAGTAGCCAGAACTCAGACACTGCTTAGGAAACTGGGTCTGCCTGGTGGTCTTTAGTGAGGTCGCTGAGCAGTGGCCCAGAAACCTGAGGATTCGGGTGCCTTTAGCAGGGGAAACAGAGGACTGAATGGAGTACTACCAGTCTGAGAGATGCTGGGTCTGGAATGAGGTATACCTGTGTTGGGATCTCAGCTCTGCTACCGACTAGCTTGTATCTTCAGTCAAGTCACATACTTTATTTAACTCAAGTCTTCCTTGGAGAATGGTACTGATCCTTCTTTTGATTTCCTCCCTGCCTACTAGTTTCTGAGACCCACCTCAGAAGAACCCACCTTGCAGTTTTGTTATAAGGATTAGAGATACGTGGAACATACTTAGCCTGAGTACTTTGCACATGGTGTGTCTTCAATAGAAAATGGTTATTACTACTATCATCCACAAGATTGACTGGGAATAACTTGGAATTGTGCTGCTAGTCTCTCAGTGACCTCTGGGGTATTTGGGGGTAGGAGTCCAGGCAGTGCCCGTTGGTTAGCTTCTGCAGCTTAAGATGCACCAGGCCCCCACTTCCCTTCCCTGGGGCTGCTCCAGTTTCTCTTTTGAATGGAGGATGAATCTGAAAAGCTGTTTTGCTCTAGTTGTATTTAGAAGTGCAGCAAGAGCTTAGAAATACAGCCGTATAAATGTATACGTTTATATAAAAGTTGGTTTCCTCCATTTCAAATACACATCACCTAACAAACACATGCATATACACAAACACACTGCTTTGTAGTGTTAGCAAAAAAAAAAAAAAAAAAAATTCTACAATCTGAATAAACAAACAAACAAGCAGCTTGGCTCAGCTGCAGAGGCAGCATGACATGAAGGCAGTGGCTGGATGGGCTCTCCCCCTGGTCTGTTCCAGATCTGTGCACAGATGAGAGTCGTGTCACACAGGCCCCCAGACTATGCTGTCCTGATGTGCCTCATGGCAGAAAAAGCACCGGAGGGAGGACTTGCAGTTTGAAAACAGAGAAAACAACCTGTCCCTCTACCTGGCATTCTCTTGACAGAGACTTTATACACAGCCTTGACACTCTTCCTTAGTTGCATGAGTGGGGAGCCCTTGAGGAAGCCACTTTTCTGACCTCTCATCTCCCTTGGGCACCCCATCCAACCACTCACTATCACGTCCCCATGTTTTATGTCCTTCATAACACTACATCACCAAATCTTTTGATTGCTTGTTTGGTCATTCTCCCCATACCGTAAGAACATAAGTTCCATCGGTGTGAGGAAATGTGTCATCTTTCCACCCCGCATCTCAGTTCTTGGAACTCTGTGTGATGCACAGAAGGCATCTGGCAAGTATTACTGAGAGAATGAACACAGCCATCTAGCACTTAACGTTTTACAAGACTCATAGACACAGATAGTGGATTAGTGGTTACCAGAGGAAAGGGGGAGAGTAGGGGACAGATATGGGTAAAGGGGGCAAAATATAAGGTGGCAAAAGGAAATTTAATTTTGGGTGATAAACATACAATGCAATATTTATATGACATATTATTGAATTGTACATCTGAAACCTATATGATTTTATTAACCATGTCATCTCAAAAATTTAATTTAAAAAACCACATTAAACTAAAAAACAAACAAACAAACAAACAAACAAACATTTACAAAGCCCTCTCTCACTCATTATCTCATTTGTTTCTTTCAAAAAACCCATGAGATAACCATTTTTATTGGCTTTACCTCATAGATCAGGAAACTGGGAATCCTGAGCCATGAATGACTGGCGTAAGGCCGCAGTGATAAGAGGGGGAGCCAGAGTGTGAACCAGCTTCTGACTTCAGATCCTTGGTTCTTGTTACCAGATCCTGTGACTATCTGTGTGCCTAGTGATGGTGTCTCTGCTTTCAGAAAGTAACCTACCCCAATTGTGTAAGGTTGATGAACTACTTATGCCATGTTTTTTTTCCTCAATAGGAGTTTTCTTCTTCCATGGCGAGGTCTCATAAGAAGGCTACTGAAGGAAAAAGTGTCCTGGTTGTCATAGGCTCAGATGCATGATCCTTTCCATGCATTAAAAAAAACCTTCCAATTAGAATTCACTGGAACTGATATGGAGTCATTTCCAAAATATAGATGTAAAAAGCAAGAGGCAGAATATTGGATACAGAATGCTATCTTTTGGATAAAAAGGCAAGTGATATCACTCAGTCCAGTGACTTTGCTCCTCTGTATATACCCAAATGAGCTAAAACTGCATGTTCACAGAAGAACCTTCACATGGACGTTTATGGCAGCTTTATTCACAATTGCCAAAACTTGAGAGCAACTAATTTATTTATTCATTCACCTATCGACAATGGAATATTATTCAGCACTAAAAAGAATTGAGCTGTCAGACTACAATAAGGCATGGAGAAAACCTAAATGCATATTACTAAGTGAAGGAAGCCAGTTTGAAAGGCTGTATACTATATGATTCCCTCTATATGACATTCTGAAAAAGTAAAACTGTGGAGGCATTTAAAAGATCAGTGATTATACAAGGGTCAGTGTGGAGAGAGTGATGAGTAGGGGGACCACGGGGGATTTTTAGGGCAGTGAAACTACTCCGTACTATAAAGATGGGTACATGTCACTATACATCTGTCTGTGAGTTGATTACAATGTATCAATGTAGTTTCATCAAGTAAGAAATGTACCACTCTGTTGGGGGATGTTAATAATGGAAGAGGCTATACATGAAAAGGACAGGGCATGTATGGGACAACTCTGTACCTCCCTCTCAATTTTGCTTTGAGAATAAAATTGCTCTAAAAATAAAGTCTATTAAAAAATTTTTAATCTTAAAATACAATTTAAAAAGTGAGGGAGAGAATACTTATACATGATTGCTTATATATGCACTAAATATTTCTGGCAGGATCCAGAGGAAATCAATGACATTAGTTGTTTCCAGAAAAGTAAATAGGAGCCTGGAGTCAGGGGTAAGAAAAAAATTTTACTGTGTGCCCTTTGTTTTCCTTTTAAATTTTACAGCATGTGACTATGTTACTTATTAAAAAATAAACTGTTTCACTTATAGAAACTATGACCACCCCCAGTGTCTACTTTTGCTAAAGTCTAATGATACAGATGCATTCAGAATACTCAGTTTGGGTTTCCTTTGCTTTTCCACCAAAAAGTGGCAGGGCTGCAGGATCCTGGCAGGGGATTAGGGGTAGCTCCTATGTTAGCTCTCCCACTCAGGTATGTCCAGACAAGATGCCCGTCTTTGCAGGACGTGCGGCTTCTGGCACCGCAAGAGGATGTTCATCTGGAGCCTCCCCAGGCCACATGGTCTGACTCTCCGCTGGCCTCCAGTTCTCAGAAGTAAAGATGAGGCTGAGACGAGCGCTCAGGGGAGCACATTCTCTAAAAGAAAAACCCTCTTAGTGTTTTTTTTCCACCAGGTGATTTATCAATGTGCTAGTCATTAGTACTGTAATGTAAAAAATCTTAACAAGAGCATGTGACGCTAAATAAACTTGGCAAAGGGAGTCGCTGTTTATTTTTCACCTGTTCATTCTCTCATCTGTAACCAAGTGCGCATCTGCGACACCCGCAGTGACTTCTTCATCACTATCCATCCCTAAGGGTAAAACCTCGTAGTTCCTCTGCGTGGCTCCCGCCACCAGCATTTTCCTCTTTGAGGACAAAATGGTGAGAATTACCAACACTCACCTCATGACTTCTTTTTCCCTTCTAGTCTCTCTCCTCCAGATGCAACCCTTCCGCATTGTCCTTATTTAAAATGCCAAGCAGCTTTCACAAGGCTTTGATAATTGATGGCAGATGATTTCCTATTTATTGCAACTCATCCTTCCCAAGAGGTAAGAAGCCTCATTGTCACTCAAGGACTCCACACATCCCTAGAGATTTCTTAAACAGCCGACTCCACATCCACCTGAGCGGCTAGTAAGCACAGTGCCCTCTCTCTGGCTCTGGTGCAGCAGAGGGTAAAAATCAAACTGAAAACATGTAGAAGAAGTCTTGATTCAAATAAGACAGGCACATATACTTACAAAAAACCCAAACATAATAACATAGTACAACAGCAGCAGAAGCACAAGTGTGCACCTAATTACAGATAAGGGAGCAGATGGCCTTATCCTTGTGGAATATATGAGGGAAACCCCCACTGAACAAGGTTAAATGACAGCTCTGACAGGCCTGTGGCAGATGGGAGAAAGGCAGGCTTTATCTTCCATCTCATCTGTCCTTCCCACTCTTTCAAGTCTAGAGAAGTTCTCTGTCATTAACGTGTCAGAGCAACATCCATAAACAAAGGGAAAGGCCCCCGCTCTCTGGCAACTTGAAACACTGAGAGGATAAAAGAAGATGAGTCGGGAAGTGAAACTCTGCTTCACACTATTTCCTCTGCTTTTCCTACTTGGAAGCACCCTGCCCAGTGGCTATCTCTTGTTATGTGTACCCCACTAAGCAAGCTTGGGAATGTTTGTCTCGTGCATCCTCATGTTGATTGGTGGCACAGTCATGGTCCCCTGAACATGTCCCTGTCCTAATCCCAGGAACCTATGACGATGGCAAGTTACATGGCAAGGGGGATTAAGGGAGCAGATGTTATCAAGGTTGTTGATCAGCTGACATGAAGAAAAGGAGATGGTCCAGGGTTATCCCAGGTGGTCCAGTGTAATCACAATGCCCTTAAATGGGGAAGACAGAGGCAGCACACAGTCTCAGGGTGATGCAGAGTGAGAAGGGCTCAACCAGCGAGGGCTGCCTTTAAAGATGGAGGAAGAGTCCACCAGCCAAGGGCTGCAGGCAGCCTTTGGGAGCTGGAAAAGGCAAGGAGAAGGATTCTCCCCTAAAACCTCCAGCAAAAAATGCAGCCTTGCTGACATCTTGACCCTAGCTCAATGAGATCCACTTAAATCTTCTGATCTATAGAACTGTAAAATAATTCATTTGGGCTGTTTTCAACCACCAAGTTTGTTGTGAGTTCTTACAGTGGCAACAGGAGATAAATAAAACTAGAGAATCAGATCTTGCTTGGCCCAGGTCAAGCCAGAGTCCACCTTCAAAGCCTTCCTGGAGGGGTCAGTTCCATCGGCATCATCCACAAAAGAGGCTGAATCCCACCCACTGGCTCTTAGCTGGGGCAGCAAGGAGGTCTGGGAGGGAGTCTCTGACCTTGGGCTCCTAATGTCTTAGGGAGAGATGAAATAAAGTGTTCCCCAAACCTCATAAGAGGAGATAACAGAAGCATTTGCGTAGAGGTCCAGGTATTAAGTGTTGGAGTTGGATATGATTAGAAAGAACTGCATGAACCCAAGTGGCAGAAGCAGAGTAGGCTTTGGCCTAAAGGTTAGAAGGATCTAGAGAGATGGAATCCAGAAAGAGCATGCTGCAACATGAGGGGTCCCCAGGAACTGGAGCATTTAGATGAGGAGGTGCTCATCCACTGTTAGAAAGAACAGCCTTGGCCTGAGGGATTCACTAGCACACAATACTAAGCTCTAAATTTCCTGCAAATTATAAAACTAAACCTTGTGGATTCATCAGAAAGGCTTAATGACCACTGAATAGTGTGACAAGTACAACTTTTAAAAATTCATCAGAAACTCATTACTAATTCATTCCTACATTCCGCTTTTTAAAATCCCTATCTTTAATGCTCAGGAGGTAGAGAATTGAGCTTCACAAGCTGTTTATTTCTCTCTCAAAGGAAAGGCAACACAAAATGAGTCCAAGCCTCACTTCATTTCTCAACCCTCCTCCAGCTGATTCATCTTCTTTCCCCAAGAAGACAGTGAGCAGTGAGAAGAGGAGAGGAAGAGCAGCATTGATGCAACTCCGAAAAGCGTTTCTTGCCAGTTCTCAGTGGAGGTGATCCCCATTTACTGACTAGGAAGCCTAACCCCAAAATGGGTATGGCCTGAGATGAAGCAGTTTGGGGGGTGGAAGAATCAGGCACATGTGACAGCTACAGCAGTTCTATGGGACACTCTTTGGGTTCCCTTTGACTGGAACCCAACCCTTAGGCTTGGAACCTCTAGAAGCCAGAGCTCCTGTCTGTTCATATTTTTCACTCCAATCTAACCCTTCGTCTCAAGTGCCAAGTAGAGTCCTGGGCACAGAAGGACACTTCATTAAATCCTTGCTGCTCTGCATGGGATTGAAGGTGCCGCCAAAG